>NC_136005.1:7916253-8545003 GCF_048128805.1 Centroberyx gerrardi
CCTTCCTTTTAACACTATCTTTCACAGTGGAAGACAATAGATCCTTGTCCTTAGCCCACAAGGTAATAACGCTGTGACCGCAGGCCACTCTAGCCCCTGATGGCTGTCTGGAAGTCACTCTCTGTGGGATTGAACATCCATCTCCATGGCATGACTCACTCCATCATGTGTCACAGACTGGGTAAGACAATATGCACTTGTGTCACAGGAGGCAGCCGCTGTGTGTGTGTGCGTGTGTGTGTGTGCACATACAGTAAATGAGCATCATGCCTGATATAAGATATGTGATCCCATATGATATGAGACCGTGTGTGTGTGTGTGTGTGTGTGTGTGTGTGTGTGTGTGTGTGCATCCTATCATCAGTAACAGACTGTGGTTCAGCAGGTGCAGAACCTCAAGGCAAATATCAACGGCTTGATATTACAGGAGACATCTGGCGTGTGGACGTTTACGCTCAGCTGTGTGCATATGCATATGCATACCGTGTGTGTGTGTGTGTGTGTGTGTGTGAATAAGATTGGCTTTGCAGTTGTCTGCATTTGGGCAATGTTTAACTGTGCGTGTGTGTTTCTGTTATAGGGAGGATAAGGCATGGTGTTTTTGTGTATGTGTGTGTCATTTGATTATGTATATTTGCACATGCCAGTGGTGTCGCTTCATGGGAGTGCAAGGTGACGTCAGTGTGTCTGCTTTGTATCCATGCATGTCCTGTATGTCTGCAGTGCATGTGTGTGTGTGTGACTCACCAGGTTGGCCTCGCTGGGCGCGTGGTACTTCTCGGTGCCCATGCGCACCAGGCCGTCGTTGTAGAGGAAGATGCGAAGCGGGTCGCAGGAAGTGACCAGGATGTAGATGCGCAGGTCAAACTTGTAGCCCTCCATCAGGAAGGGCTTGTCCAGGTACTCCTGAACGATAAAGTGCTCCTGGGCTGGCAGCTTCTCACAGTTACGGATCAGCGAGATCCTGGATAGACAGAATCTTTATTAATCCTCGGGGGGGAAATTGGGGTGTCGTCAGCAGCATAATAAAATATGGCATAGTAAAGACAAAAAAAGATAATTAAAAAAATGATAGATGGGAGCATAGCAGGAACCATGAACATGACTGATGGCGTTGTCATTGTCTTACATAGGTGTTAAAGAAAAAAAATTGACCCAAACAGTATACAGCTTTTATATGTTTCAACACCATATTTCATTTTAAAGACAAAGAAAGTTGGGGACATTTTTCTGAGATGCCAAGTCTGCCTAGTCGGGTGATATTTTAGATCTCGTTCAACGTCCTCACATCCCAAGATTTACTTTTCCCCGTTCTGTTTGGAACCAGCGGAGAATAGGCATGGTGTTGTTAAGGGAACTATAGAGGGAATTAAAGGGAGAGGGGAGTCCTATCAATTACGTGTGTTTTTTATTTCCGAGAGCCCACTTTGTTGCAAAGAGAATCAATACACTTTAATTTAAGATAGTGATCATTTCTAATTGAAAAATCGAAATGGCCATAAATATACGTTCCAAGTTCGTTTTGGATTAATTTTGCTCAAATGTTTAGGCGTTGTATCTTTCTGATATGGCGTGTTTCTTTATGTACCTTGTACCATGTGTGTCAGTATGTACTGTGGAACTAATACCCATATATTTATTGTACTTAAAGTTCTTCTGATTCTGAGAAAATAATGTATTCAAACATATTATCACAGCTGTATTCTTACTCTAAATGTAGTGCATCTTTCCTTTACATTTTAGATATTTAGCTCTTATCCAATAAATTATAGGAATATTCAATCCCTAGATAACCATCATTACAAGCAATTGTACCCAGTGCAAGGGTCAGAGTCACAGCGCTCTGACAATATTCCTGTGACCTTCCAGTGCATGCAGATACTTTAAGAACCTTCATTGAAAACATATGTAAATGAGTGAGCTAAGCATGCCTCGGGTCTTTTTCGAGGAGAACAAGCTGTTTGGCTCTGCGGCGCCTCAAATGTTCCAAAATTTTGTTTCTATGTTCATTACCAGGACTTATTCTAAATAAAACAGTTGAATAAACAAATCTACAAAAAAACAGACAGGTACACAAACGCCGGCTTGTCCGAGCCAGCATCTGGAGAACATTGTGATTTTCTGAAGCCAAACTCCATTCCGTCCGCGCGGCACAGTACATCAAATACTGTTGCGGGGTCTCTTGGCTCTGGGCAGGTTAATAGGAGCAGACGTTGTGCTCCGCTTCAACCTCCACTCTAATTCATTTGCTTTGGTCTCATGTCACTGGCACTCAGGCCTTATAGTACGCAGGCCATTGCTAGCTGGACTCAAGAACCAGTGTGTGGGTTAGTTTGTCTATGTGCATGTGCATGTGTGTCTGTGTGTGTGCGTGCAGGGGTGAGGGGTGATGTTTTCAAAATTCTGTGTGTGTGCAAGTGTGTGTGTGTGTGTGTGTGTAGGGAGGGTGAGGGGTGGTGTTTCCCAAACAATCTGCCACTATGTGCAACCCCCAAGTCCGACCTATATCACCATCACTCAAAGTTAGGGCAGACTTGGGCTAAATTGGTTACATGCCCAGCCTGGACGGCCCCATTATACACATGCAAGCAGGCACACTCGCCGCACAGACAATATCTGGCCGAGATGTATAGACTCGATTGTTTAAAAAGTACAGTCTGAGGCATTGAGGTATGGTGGCACCGAGCCACCGGAGAGAAAACTGCAAAACATTGTTCTGCTTTGTGGCTTCGGTAATCGCGACCAGATCATATCTTGGGGACTGTATAGTCTACGTTGTTAGAATTTAACCGAAGCGTTCACCTGCTCAGTTAACACTAATGAACCACAAACGTTGGGACATTGTCGATGAGCCGCTAAGTAGACTTCATTTGTCAAGTGTCAGGCAGGAAGAGTGCTAATCTAGAGTAGGATCAGGTATTGCCTTTCAGATTATGATGAAACAGGGTCTTAGATCAGCACTCCTTCCCTCAGAGGCGGATAACAACAGAAGTGGTGCACTGTTGTGGGTTACTACAGCTTTATCAATCACTCCTCATCACCGTCTGCTCCTGCCAGCTAAAAGACTGCTGTGTCATAGCCCGGCACTTAGTTCGGCCTGCTTATCAAAGCACTTGAACAGAAAAGAACAGGAGGAAGTTGATGGGAGCCTGGCCGACGATGTGAGGGGCCCTCCTAACAGGCAGACAGCGAGCTGAATGATGAGGACAGGGTTAACGGTGTTAGTTAGCCGAGGAGGAGCAGCCGAGGAGAAGACGACATGATTGATGAGCCGGGGTGTCAGGTAATCACGGCCCACTCTCCCCTGCCTATTTAATTTGGCACCGGAGGGGATCTCGCCTTTTTAAGCCCTGTGCACGCTTTTTTTTGTTTCCCTTCTAACAAGCTGCGCTTCAGACACAAACAATAACTTCATTTAGTTGGCCGACGGAAAAATAAATTACGTGGGGGGGTAGATATAACTTAATTTCCTGCCGCGTCACGCCGTGCAAAAAAATAGAGAAAAATCTAATCTTGTGGGCCGCCCGCCGTCGAGTGGTCGAGCTAAACTCATCATCTTTCACTTTCTTAATGTATCGCAATAATTCAGCCTTTGCCGGCTTTTATTCTTTAATAAATAAGGGCTTAGTGTAGCATGGAGTTATAAGTAATGCTCACATTATACCAGAAAGGACAAATTCAAAGAGAGTGAGAGGGAGAGGCAAAGCACTCTTGACTATTTGTACTTCAATACCCCCACCTATTGGTGCTGATGATGAATACAACCCAAAGTATTTCCTCATACAGGCACTTCAAGGATAAACTCTTCAAAAGGATAAAAACAAGTCTAAATGGAATACTTTTTTAAAAAAGTATTTCACAATCTGACCAGTTTCCACACATTCTGAAGTACTCCAGAGAGCCATGTGCAATGTGCAAAGCAAAAACAAATTCTTTTTAGAAAACATCATAATTTAGCCGAATCAGAATATTCACAGTTTGGGCTGCCTTTTGGTTTATCTTTTTATCTTATAAAAGAGACTTATTCACACAACCAAAAACACACTTGAATCAGAGTGTCTCAACATCAAAACTACTTGGCATTTTCACTGGAAGTCAGTCTCATTTATGAGGCCCGGACTTCCAAACAGGTCAAACAGTAGCTGAAAAGAATTCTTAGTGTCTGCTTTAAGCTGCTTTGGGAACCAAATGGGTCAGGTTTGCCTCATAGGAAAATACAGTCAGTCCCACTAAGCTTAGATTATTTTACAGACAATTTAGTATACTGTTCTGTTGTTGACCACTTTCTGAACATTATCTGAATAGTTTTAATGCAGAAAACTTACACCCATCTTGTGGTCCAAGTAGATTAAAACAAAAGAATGACAAATAAAAGAATGACTTGTAAATATTATTTGAATTGAAGCTGGTTAAGGACAACTGGTCAGATCTCATTGTAATTAGCTCATTCATTACAATCCTAGAGTTAAACTTGCCCTTGATAAGCCTGCGGTTATTGTATAAATGAGTGATTATCTTTTGCAATGTTTTCAAATTTTTAAAGGAACGTGAAATCTTAATTACCTCATGGCTCTAATTGGCAGTGTAGTGAAAACATGGCAGAAAAACCGGGCAAAGAAATGTGACATCAAATCATGAGGTGGGATCTCACCCCATGTGATTTCTAGTATGATATTTGCGCTCAGGCACCAGGCTCGCCTTTCTTTTGATTGAGAGACACTATTGAGAGACCGAGTTCCCTGCAGCAGCCGGTTTGTTCCATTTTCTAGTCTGACTGGGTCTCTGCTGATGGTGTCTCATAACAGGATCCAATAATCACATGCAGAGACCTTCAGGGAAGCGACTGACTGCCAGGGACTGTGTGCGTGCATGTCTGTGTCCGTGTGTGCACGCGCGTGTGTGTGTGTGTGTGTGTGTGTGTCCTCCACTGGCGGCGATAGCCACTGATTTATGGCGGGGGTGACCATCGAGGAGAATGGGGCCAACAATGAGATTCACTTCACCCTCTCAGCTCAAATACGCAATCTGGTGCCAGCTGTGATGCTATTTCCACAGACGCCCGTGTCAGGGTTGCGTGCCTCTTCTTACCCTTTGTTTTGTTGTGCTTGTCCTCTATTTGGTCTATTGCTAATTTCCTCCTTCACTCAATCACTCCCTCCCTCTCTATCACTCACTCTCTCTCTCTCTCTTTCTGCCTCTTTTCCTCCCTGCGCCTATCAGTCTCTCAGTCAGCGTGTTAGATTGCTCCGGGGCACTCGCTAGCCCCTGACCTACCCGTGACCCATGGCTCCGTTGGCGGGTTTGACGATGAACGTCTTCTGCTTGCGTTTCCTGCGCAGCTCTTTGACGTAGTTCTGGAACTGGGTGTACTCGGCAGGGAAGATCCACGTTTTGGGTATGAAGCTGTACTCCTGAGGCTGGCACTTGATCATTCTGGGAGGGAAAGGAAAACGATTACGGGGGTTTGGTCTCGTACTTACAGAGAAGTAGCAGCATCTCGTACTTTAGAGCAGTAACATCTTGTACTTTTGTGGCAGTATAGTAGCATTTTGTGCTTTTACGGGAAGGCTACAAATTCTTGTGTGCTTTTTGGAGTGCCAACTGCAACACCAAGCTTTGACTTATTTTTGCACACCCACAGCTGAATCAAAGCACTCGCATCTTGTGTATTAAGAGAGATGGCTGAAAACTTACTTGGACATGTTTCTTGCCAGGCAGTCTTTCCGGCAGATTTCGCCCATGCCAGGGAAATGGTTAATTCTCTGCAGAGGGACAGGCAGACATAATAATGTTGTTAGGGCCATTACGCCACTCAATTCCACCCCCGCCCCTTCGTAAAAATGAGCACATTAAAGGCAGCAACCTGAAGTGAGCTTACAATGTTCTGACATTTATGCCCAATTACGGACTCAAAACAAAAAGGTGACGCTGAGACCTTTCTTAACCCTTATTTAGTATACCACGTCATTTTTTTGTATTTTAAAGGTTGGGGAGGGAGGAGGGGAGGGGAAAAAACACGATCAATCTCAACTCCGAGGGGCCGAGGTAATTGGTTCTGCATCGCAGGCTCCTGCAGTGACAGTTGAATGAATTGCTTTGAATGCGCCGAAGGGGGGGTGGGGGGTAAAGGAAAAACTCAGGGTTTTCTGTATTCTTTGACCAAATGAGCCTGAACAGGGGCGTTAATTAGGCTCGTATGAACTGAAACTTGACAGCAAACTTCCAGAGTAAATCACTAAAAGAGGGAGAAAAAATGAAAAGAGAGAGAGAGAGAGAGAGAAGGAAAGGGGGGGAAAAACAAGAAAGCAGAGTGTAAAAAGAATCCGTGATTATTATCCAAACGAGACAGACGTAATTAGGGATTCGGAAGAGATCGCACAATTATGCCGATGCCGAGAGCCGACGTGGCATGTGAGAGGAAATCAAAACCAATTGTTGAGGGACTTCGCCTTTTCTTCAGAGAAATAATCTCATGAAACACCACAGCAGCGCGAGGGAGCGAGTGAAACCAATCGACAGCAAATCACCAGTTCTCTGTGAAACATTAGCCACGATGCTACGCTTTGAGCCTTTAGTGTATTTGTAATGTTCAATCTATTTAGCCGAACCCCTGCCGCCCCTGTCCTAAGAAGCCGTACTCTCTCTGACTAGCCTGTGATTTAATCGATCATTAGTGTCCAGTCTAATCAAATAGCCACTCCGGAAGATGGATGGCGAACACATGGAGCTGGAGGGGAACAGCCAAGTTCACTCAGCGGGACAGGGAGGTCAAACAGAGGTAAGGCCACTCTCAGACTAGTACACAGGACTCAGACAAACCCTTGTTGTTTAGCTCCTTCCCGTCAACATCACTAGTCTTTGAACACCCCCACCTCATCCCCTCCTGCTCACAACTTGGCAGACTACCTGTCAGTCTTCCCATCTGTCTCTACAGAAGTTCTGTCGTTCCCTCTCCCCCCTCAACTCTCTCCTTCCCTCTCTGCCTTTCTTGCTCGATCTGTCTGTCCACCTCTCTTTCTGGCTCGTTCTGTCTCTCTCTCACTCTCACCTCCCAGGGTCTGAGTAAAAGCAGATGGGCAGAGTCGGGGCAAGTGTCTTCCATTTCGCCTGCGACAGGCACCGCGACAAGCCAGTGTGGCCCGGCAGAGCGGTTGGTGTGTTGGGTGGGATGGGGGGGGAGATGGGGGTCATTAGGGGACACAGGGACCTCAAGATGTCCCTCCTTTAGTTCAAGCGTCCTCTCTTCACCTTCCCTCCCCTCTTATTCCTCCTTTCCCCTCTCCCTCAAAACTCCGCTACTACGATTTCATACCGCCGCTTTTCCTCTTCTCTCCTCCGCTACCCTCTCTTCTCTCCTGTCGTTTTTTTTTCCCCCTTACCCCAGCTTTCACCTCTCCCGGTGACAGGTGGAGAAAGCAGCGGAAGGCCGGCCGGCGTGTGAGGACACGATAGGCCTGAGGTGGGCTGAGGGAGGTCGGGGTCAGGAACGCTGCCTCCGGTCAGACAGAAACTCATCAGGTTCAGCTTCATCCTGTTCTCCGCCTCAGCTGCAGCTACCTGAGCCACGGTCCTCCTGTGTGACTGTGGCCCGGCCGCCGCCTCACCTGATGTGACACGGCACGAGCGTTTCTCTACACTGTCTGCACATGTGACGCCTTCTGTGTACCGTTTTCTTTCATTGCTTCAAAATGTGGAGCGCTTTGAGACTGTAACTGTGATTAAGGGCGATAAAAATAAACTTGACTTGACCGATACCGACTTCTTCCATGTCCCATGATAAGGATAGTGTTACAGTGTACATGCATTTTTGCACATTGCTTACAATGCACTTCTACACGCCACAGAAACTTTCTGTGCATATGTACGGCCTTCTGGGGACTTGTTAATGCAAATACGACACATATTTGCACATCATGTTTATTGCTGTAAATTCACAGTCCCAGATCCCTCTCATTGTTAGATACTTCATATATGCTGATACTTTTCATAATGGTTCCACCATTTCATGCTGTATACATATTGATATTTTTCATATTGTTATATATGTTTACATTATATTCATACATACTTATATTTCTCTCTAAGACATTTTTCCTATTTAGTAAATCATATTTAAGTGGGCAATTAGCAACAACTGAAAGCAAATCCATACATGTAAGTAACTCTTTCCCATACTTTTTGTCAGCTGCATATGCTTATACAACCCCAATTGTTTCTATTCTATTTTTTCTTTGCTGTATATATTACTTTTGCTGTTGCAGGAACAAATTTCCCCACGGGAACGATTAAAATGTGATTTTATCTTGAACTTAAAAACTTACATTTTGTTGTTTTCCTTTTTTTACTTGAACTGTTTAGATGGTCGGTTATGCATCCATGCCCCTTGTGCCCTTAAAACCTATCAAAGTCCCATAGTTTAATTTCAAAAACGCCTCAGCATCAGAAAATAAGTAATGTTTTCTTCATTTCTGAAAACTTTCTTTGTGCAAATACGTGTTTTTTGTTTGACAACAGCGGTATGCTCAGGTTGAATTTGCTGTGTGGAGGGATATGTATAGTGTACTGTATAATGCATGCCTTGTACTGTCCCTTTGCGCTGTATGTGACGACCTGTTGTCCTCATGTCATGTGTGTCAGTATGTACTGTGTTACTATGTTTGTCTCTGTTTCAATGCCAAGGATACGAATTGTGAACATTTATTGTACTTGGCAACTAAAGTGATCGTGATTCCGGTGACGGGGATAAATTGAGACCGCAATTATTTTTCTAGGGATGTATTTCAATGTATGACTAAAGTGAATAAACACTACAGTTATGATTCAGATTTTCACCACAATTTACCGCACGCATTTAGAAGCTTTGGCGAAGCTTTGGCGAAGGGCGAAGGGTTTTTCTCATTGCAAAGGCCTACAATACTTAGATAGGAATGCTTTGCGCTTTAATAAGTTCAAGGAATCTGCAGGAAATCTTGTCGTGTTTATCCAACCCTAAGTGAAGGAGTATTTGAAGGAAGGGATTTGGCTTTATTCAGAAGAAAGTCATTTAGAGAAGATTCCATAAGCACGGGGGGTTAAAGCATCTGTCGTGTTTCTTTCATCCTTCAAATCCCTTTCTTCTGGGGCACTGCGCCGATTCATCTCAGAGGCATCACTTTCACCTTTTCTCTAAAGGAAACCTTGGGGAAAATCCCTACCTCACCTCACCTCACCTACTAGTGATACTAGACTGTTGCAGGCAGGATTTTTGTTTATCCACGGAAAGTCAGCTGAGCACATATGTTCATTTTCAGCAACATTCTTCAGTGCTTCACATTCACATAGTTACACACATTCACACCGGAGCTGCCAAGTACAAGCACAGTCTTCTACTGTTGGCCGCTGAGCAGCTCTACAGGAGCACTGGGGTTAAGCTCCAGATTTTCCCAGTCAGACCGGGGATTGGATCTGTCGACCTCGCGGTCACAAGCTCTCTTCTCTAACCTCTAGGTTACTGCGCCCCCAGCAAGGTGTGCTGACTTGAGAGGGAAGCCACGCTGTGTACCTGGTAGTTCCTGAGCTCAGCAATTTTCTCGTGCTGCACGGCCGAGTCGTTCCAGATGAGGTTGGCAGTCTCGTCTTCATCCCGGGTCTTGATAAAGTCCGTCTCATTGATGGCTATACGAACTGGGGGGAAAACATCAACCACTCACATTAGATTGTATTTCATTAATAGAATGAACTATGCAGTCATTTAGAGTGACTTCATACACTGAATTTAGAAAAAAATACCAAGGGGACTGCGTAGCCATATTCATGATGAAGAATCAACTGATTGTTTGATTGTTATGAAAGCAAAATGAAAACAAGATCTGACTTGGACCCACAAATCACATATTTCTACTTTCCACATCAATGTTTCACTCAAACATTTTGCTAGAGTGAAATTCTGTTTATGAATACATTAAGAGCGAAGTGAGTTCTGGAGCATATAGATCAAAAAGCTCACAGCGATATTTACCATTCGTGGAATGGCTGCAGAGCAGCCAGTCGTAGTGCCTTTCTTCAAAAAGATAAATTAATGGTCTGTAATGCATTCAAATCCCACTGGAAACCCCAAAGTATGAGAGATAGGTGGCAAGCGCATTTGGACATTAATCCAACGACTATTCATTATTCAGTGACTAATGAAAAATTCATATGCCCTAACGAAACGAGGTATTAATTAATTTCTTGAAAGCCTTCACAAACCTGGAGACGGCTGGCCTAATGTTGCGTGATGGCACTTGAATGGGAAAAAGATGTTTCCGCTGCGACTTCATCCATCTGTTGACGTCAGCAGAGACTAATAGCGTTTTGCTAACTGAAATAGCGAGGGTTTACATCGCAGTAGGCCTATGCTTACAATTACCAGCATGGTCTTAGTCAGGGCTTTTGAGTACAAGGCTACAATCACTCCTTTCTTACACGTCTCACTAAATAGACTTCCTTGGGGCCAGAGTTTCCATCCCCTTCTCAGCGGGTGTAAAGCAAATCTTCAACAGCATATTCCCTGACCTTTAACCTTTATCTGTAATACTATCAATCCTGAAAAGGGGAAAAAAGACAGGTGCAAAAAAGGAAACAACTAAAATGTGCGGCCCATCTGGCCCTTAGTGTTCATTTTTCCTCAAAACAGCCCTGAGCTGCCCTCAAAATGGCCGCTGTGAGGGTCTCGTCACAGCTAGCGAGCCGACTCACAGCTAGACTCCCATCTACCTACAGAATCCCGACAGCCCTCAACTTCTACTCGCTGCTGCTGACTCCTTGTTTTCATAGGTTGTAGTTCACCCCTGAGAGCGCTGCCGCCACACAATATACTGAATATCTGAGGAGTGCTTACTTCGCTCTTTTGGCCCTTCCCAGAAACCCCTCACTGCCAAGTTAAATTACCTCAATAAAGATTTATTTATCTTCTCGCAAATGGCTGAACTGTCTCCGCGTGAACAGTTTGACTGGACTGCAGCTCTATTAGGTCTCATTTAGGACATTAAAGAGCAGCTGCTTCCTTCAAATGATCCACCACAGCAAATTAGATTTTATTGTTGAGACAATATTGTGAGTGGATTTGAGGGACTGACTGAGCCCTGTTGAGAACTGTTTCTCAATTTATGGATTAATATACAATGTTGGTCTTGCCCTCTTGTGATTTTTTTTATGAAGAAAACCAAAACATAAATTCAGAGGCTTAAAATACAGAGGCTTTGGAATAAATACAATGGGGTTGCATCTGACCTGGAGTGATCTGATCTGACATAGAAGTAGCTTACACTGTCAAGGTGCAAGGTACAACTCTGTACCTTGTTTTCTGACAGTGTACTATAAGAAAAGGCATTAATCATTTACTGCATGTTTATGAATATTACTGATGTGAGTAGTGTCCTGGTAAAGGAATTTCCCATTACAGGAATCAATAAAATAAAACTACTACTGCTACTACTACTACTGATACTACAACCGCTTCCACTACTGCTAAAATGTTTCTCTTTGGTCAGTTTCATTCTAGACTTGTGTGCACTATGCCAAGAGCCGACTTTCTTGTGGTTACTAGGATAATACACATCAATGAAAGGATTTCGTCACTGGCCACAAAGAAAGCCTCTTTTCATCCTACGCTAGCTTCTCAGCTGAGCCGAGCCCTATGATCAAAAGATTTTGCAGGCAGACTTTTCTAGTAGTGTATTTGCCTGTTTTAGCTCCTTTTCAACCCTGTTTTTTACTTTGTGTCTCACATCTTTATTATTAGTGCTGTTTTATTGTCTGAAAAGTACTTGTTACTCTGATTTGAAAAGTTTATTATTACTAGATTTGTGACGGCTGCCATACCGATCTCGTATTTGGTGCCGGCCACGTTGGCAGTGATCGTGCCTTTCTTCTTTTTGGTGCGCACCTTCCTCTTCCCACTGCTGTGGTAGGAGCCCGCAGATGGCACGTTCACGGGGGACGCTCCTTGATCCTCTGGAGGAGGTGACAGCATACAACAAGACTAGATACAGTCACACAGCTCGAGCTCCGGACGGGGGGGGGGGGGGTGGCTGGAGGGTTACTGGAGCCTTCTAATGCATTTCTCTCATTTCAGCAGGGGATTTAGTGGCTTTTGTTTATGTGGCTAGAGTGTAAATGAATTAGGGGTCTAGTTTCTTGTGTAGCTGCTCTCATGATCCTTTCATCATTATCTGAGTGTATGTGTATCTGTGTGTGTGTGTGTGTGTGTGTGTGTGTGTGTGTGTGTGTGTGTGTGTGTGTGTGTGTGTGTGTGCTTCTGAGTCCTGATGAACAGGCAGCATATGTATATGTGTGTGTGCCTGTGCAAGTACTTCTGTGCATATACGTGTGGGTGTATGTGTGTGTGCATATGTGCGCGTACTTTATGTGCATGTACATGTGTGCATGCACATCTGCAAGCCCGCAGATGGGAGAGCTGGACGTCTCCTACTCACCTCCATCATTAGGGGGGGAGGGCATCTCAGGGGCCGGAGGATGGAGGGGTCGAGCCGAGCTCTCTGCCAGGCTTGGCGGGCGGGCCGCGCGGGGCCCTCGCAGCGCCCTCCGGAGGTTCTCTCTCACACTAGTTAGTCTTCCCTGTCTGGACTATATGGACGATGCGGTTCCGGACGGCCCGATGGATCATCTGAGCCTCTCCCTGGCGTCCCTCCGCAGCATAAAGAGCAGCAGTCCAAGGAGTCCGAGTGGGCGGGGGGATGGGGGGGAGGGGGCGGTGGAGGGGGGAAGCGGCCCCGGCTTATTTACAGCCCCCAGAGGAGAGAGGGAGGGAGGGAGGGAGGGATGGACAGAGGGATGGATGGGGATGCCTGTGGAGGAGGAGAAGAAGAAAATATATTTTTTTTTTTTACAGCTGCGGAGGAGTAGGAGGAGGCTGATTGCTCGGGGGGTGACTGCAGTGCATGCTCTAGTGTGGATCGGTGTGCGCTTTCTCACTGGAGTGGAGTGTAGTGGACACGCTTTTGATGTAAAGCAGCGGTAGCAGCGGCAGCACATGGGCCTATCACAGGCTATATCAGTCAATCTGACACTGACCGTAACGCTTCAATAAGAACACCGCACAGCTCTAGCACTGTAGTAACCCTAATGAAATAATCTAATGCTGTGTGATGTCCACTGGGCTAATTGGTATTCTACAGAGGCGCGGTGAAATATTAATGTGGTTGTCAAGGAAAGGGTTTGCGGCATCTCATTGTGTCAGCTGTGTTTCCTTTTATGGCTGGAGCTCAATCCATTCAAACAGATGGCATTTTCACAGTGGTTATGACAAGAATGCTTCAGGCTAGCCTCACGAACAGGGTGGGAAATTAACTCCACTCATCAGCCAAATGCTGGTATTGTTTGGCTGTGGTTGGTTAGTTTGTCTACTCTTCCAGCCACTTTGGCCAGCAACCAACCATCGTTGAAACGTCCCATTATATTCTAAAAATACCGCTGGCTGTGGCTCACAGGAAGAAGGGCCTGGGTTTGACTCCCAGCCCTTTTCTGTGCGGGGTTTGCATGCTCTCTCTGTGTTTGTGTGGGTTTTCTCAAAGGTGCTCCGGTTTCCTCCCATATTCCAAAGACATGCAAGTCTTTGGAGAATCCAATCTTTCAATTACCCATAGGTGTGAATGTGAGTGATTGTCTGTCTATCTGTGTTAGTCCTGGCGACCTGTCCAAGATGTTTCCCTGCCTTTCACCCAATGTATGCTGAGATAGGCTCTAGCCACCCATAACCCTAAATAGGAATAAGCGGGTAAAGACAATGAATGAATTGTTGACTGGTCAAATAATGAAAGTGACTGATTACTTTTGAGATTACCAGCCACTGTGGCCTGCAAGCATAAAATGCAGTTTCCTGCTCTGCCTATATGGACCTAAAGATACTGCAGTAAAACTAAAGAGAACGGTAAAAAAAAAAACTCTAGTTAAGATCTTTTGATTTTGCAGAGCCAACATAAACCGGTTACGCTACATTTACAATAGGCTGTCAGTGCCTCGCTTGCATTTCATAAAGAGATCAACAGTAGCCTCTAGTGGTGAGAATGTACTGAGAAGCCAATTTCACATCTACCATTGTTTACCACCCACACACACACAGATACTCCTGTAGATGCACATGTAGACGTATACACGGCACAGTATACGCACAAGCCGACTTGAAAAGCAACCCCATCGATTCGATCAACATTGGCTCGACAAATTAGAATGGGAAAACAATCCAATCGCATTACTCGATCACTCAGTAGTCCTCCCTGTCAGCGCCTGTTGGTCTGCCTCTGGTAAGCAGAACACATTGATCCCGGGGAAGACAGAGGCTGGAGTGAGTTCTGGGGAGAGGGGAGGACAGCAACAACAGGGAGAGAGTGATGAAGTGAGCCAAGCTGTGCTGCTGACACCAGCTCCCCCCCCCCCCCCGGGTGGTGTACCAGCTCTCACACTATCTCTATTGAAGCACTGGACTTTGGTGTCATGCAAACCCTGAAGAGCGAGGGGTCTGAAAGGCACAAATGATGCGCCTAAACACCTAGCCTATATGCACACACACAATTGGAACACATGCACACTTTTATGCAAGCAATCTGTGAAAAACACACATGCACCACGGAGTAGGGCTGCACAGTTATGGCTGAGATGATAATCCTGATCATTTTGCTCAATATTACGATCACAATTATTAATCTTGATAATTTGTGGAACAAATTTATTTCACTGTGCTTTTTTGTGTTATACATCTCTTTTCAACTACAGCGGATATTCTAAATTAAATGAAATGTTTTAATATTTCTGATATACTTAAATCTACAATTATTAATTGTGGAAACTACATTGTTTCAGATTTTGCACAGTGCTAATATTTTGCATTGAGTTTAGGCTCAAAAATGAAAGTCATGCTACCGTGATAATTGAAATAAAAGCACTTTTGAAACTAGAGATTCAAAGTAGGGAGGAAAATTTTCAATTACTTTCACAGATAATGCTCTTACATTTCTTTCCTTGTGCCTTCTTACAATGAAATGTCACCACAGAGCCGTATAGCACTCATCATGTGCTGGTTTGCTCAGCTACCATGTGAGGTCACGGCTGAGGCACTCTGGTGGCACACTGATGGATGATCCAAACAAACAGAGGCTCTCTCATGTTTTCTTCATTTGTCTTAATGGTAGTGGTGGTTCTCAACCACAAGATGGCCTACTTTCGCTTGCATTGAGAATGAAAGAGGTGGGATTTCAATGTAATGAAACACCACAGATCATGATCAGTTGCACCTCTGCCACACAGTAACTGATATCACTGACTGGTAGAAGGACTCAAATTGGGACATCCTGGTGGCACAGTGGGCAATGAAACATACCATGAGTCACAAGATTGAATTCAGCTCAATGACCTTTGTCACATGTAATCCTCTCTCTATCTTTTTCTAAACTGCCCTATCGAATGAAGAAGAAACGCTTTAAAATAATATTTTAATTAAATCTATATTTAAGACAGACTTTTCTCAAAGTATGCAATGCCTGTAAAGAAAAGGGTGATATTGACCATTAGTATACTTCTATAGCCCCTATGAGTTGCTTTCTTCAGACATATTTTGATTCTTTTCCCTCCTTGCAGCTTTTAACATATAATTTCCGGATCTACTAGAAGAGTTTCTTAAGATTCTGTGTGGAATTCAGCTTGAGATTCCCCAAGCTATTGTGGCTAATTGTTTGTAAAGATTACTCACCATCACATTTTACTGCTAGCATTAGAAAATGTCGTCACAATTAATTCCACAGTGATGTATTAATACCAAAGTCTTAAACCAAAGCCTTTCCAATGAGGAGAGTATCATCCGATAATCCTCTGGTGCAGTGGCAGTTTCTCTCCAGCAGAGGGAGCCAGAGGGCTGGCGGTGCTGAGCTGAGGGGCCAGAGTTCGGATGGATGCTGAGCTCAGGCCTTTCCTCCCTGCCACACAGTAAAGAAAGGCCTCATTGTGGAGAGTCAGCTCTTCAGGCAGCTCATCTGCATCCCTCTCTATTTTACAGCCCGTAAATTCATGACAAATGGACATTTGTCTTTCAGGGTAAAGTGCTATGCTGAGTTTTCCCCCTATCCTGCACGTGCAGACAGTGTGTATGTCACATAGTGTCACGGACTGTCGTCAATCTACTTGGTTCACTATCAGAAATGCCAACTGAAACACTACATCACATACAATTAATGAAAACAATACCTGGAAGTATATGAGGTAGAGTGATTCTAGTTCAAAACGCAGCCAAGAAATTCATCCTCACACAAACATTATCCTGCTATTACATGGCAACACCACTTCAAAAAAATCTCTCTTTTATTTCAAAGGCAAAAGCACAAACAGCACAAATAGCTTTACAAGAGACGTGCCAAAGGAAAAGTTGAACCGAAGCAGCAGACTCTATTCATGCCCGAGAAGCGCTGACACACCTGTGAGACGAGTCCCTTCAACCGCCAGCGGTACGTCCCCGAGGGGCTTGTTTTATGCTCGTCTCCCTGCCGTACATGAAAGTGCGTCTTCAAAGCAGACGTCAAACGCAGAATCAATAGGGAGGCTCGGGGAAACACCACTTAGCCTTGCGTTACGGTGAATGAGCGGGGTTTGCAGACATGAGGTCCTTTCTGTACATGTTGTACACTCTGGTCTTGCCATTACAGCAGTGTGGTGACCTGCGGGTTTCTATAACCATTTAAGAGAGCTGAGACACGGGCTAAGCACAGAGGCATGCTGTACTACTGCACTTCTTTGATTGAGAAGCAAATGTAAACAAAAGCATCTTCAGGGAGAAAATGGACCCCGAGTTCTTTTGTGATATGAATAGTCTAATGGCCTTGCCGCTGGGCTTTTTCTTGCATTTAAACCAAGCTGGGCAAGAAACATATACTTGCATTTAAACCACAAGAGGCCAGAAACATATACTTGCATTTAAACCACAAGAGGCCAGAAACATATACTTGCAGGGTTTCTTATGTTAACACTGGCTCTACTTCTATCTCTATCTATCTGGCCACTACAACCACATTGTCCGCTCAGGAAAAAACGATAGCTGAGTTTGCTGAATACTCTCACAAGAGAGTAAGTTGGTTTAGAATTGCCAGTGGATCTAAAATTAGCCCAAACCGGTGACCCGACTCTGGCCTCGTGCTATCTTCCAGATATGAGGAGGAGCAAGTGTGGGAACTGTCAGCCCACGGGTACCGAAATGCACCAACAAACAGCTGAACGCCAAACTTAACTTTATCCGTGAGAATCTACAGTGATACAGGCTAAAGATGGTCAAATGCAAAATTCAGCCAGTGCCTTCAAAACTCTTATTAAACATTTATTATATAACATTAGTTACATTCTCGTCTGACCTTGTTTTCTATAGGACAAAGTGGGGCAGAAATATTTCAGTGAACAAAAACTGTGCTTGCGTCTGTTAAAAAGCATTGCACTATTGCAACAAAGTAAGCTTTGCACACGTGGGAGGATTATCAACACAGATGAATATGGACTCAAGCTGTTAATCAAACGCTTAGCCCTAACTGCTTATCTAATCCTGTGTGATTATTGCCAGATTAGATTGGGTTTCAGCAGGGGCCTACAGTCAGATAACCTTGCGAGGGTCTGAATCTACTAGAAAAGTCACCGACATTAAATAGGGAAGGTCCAGGTCCTAACAAGTAAAACCTACATTACCTGGTAAAGCAATCCACTGGTAAACACAAACCTGCTGCTGGCACTGCTGGCTTTACAGTCATGCGTTTACTATTTCCCCATCTAATATTTTGCCAAGTACAAACCAGAGCAATGCAGTGCGTATGACATGTAATTCCAGCATGTAAATCTGATAAATGATGGTTATCTAAAATCATGAATTAGGCTTATTTAGATAAAGTACAAGCCCAGTCTTTAGATCAACTACTCCTGGCTTCAATCACCTCCACAGACAAATAGGCCTAAGCCAAGCCTGCCTGCAATCATGATTTTCTCTGGCATCAAGGATGCCAAAGAAGAGCAACAAAACCTTACTGCTATTTCAGAGTTTCCCCCTGTATAACTGCAATGCTGACTGCACCAGTGCATGTCTGATAATGATCCTAAAACTTCAGGAGGCCAACTGTAGCCTGAATAAAGTAAAAGATTAGTCATATCATATCACCCTTAATAGCCTTATCTCTGGGATATGTCCAGGAAGTAGGATGCCACCAGAAACCTTATGTTACGCTGTTATGATTATGTAATCCATCTGCCCTGCTGGGAATGGTCATCTCCAGATGGGCTCTATCATACAGTGTGTCTGTAAGTAATGTGGCACAGTAGCCTACAAACGGGCCACACTAAATCAAATAAAAAATACCATCTTTCCAAATACCACATCCTTCATGTAGATAACCAGGTTCAGATCACTCTTGGAAAGGATCTAAGATAGTCTCTGCGATCTTGCAGCGGAGCAGAAAAGCTCGGCAGGCAAGACAGATCTCTGAAGGACCCTCACAAAGCTAGCCTGAGCTAAGAGGCTATGCTACTAAGAGCAGCAAGGGGACCTGTCACAGCAAAGCATCCAATATGGTATCTTCCAGATCACTGGAAGGATAGTAGGCCATCCCCTTTTAGAGATCTTGTCTGTATTTTAGGATTAACACGCGCTTGGTTTCACAAATCCTGCATGTAATTCTTGGGAATGGGTACTTTCAGGAAATTGGTTGCGCTTATAAATTTGATGACACAAAGCCGGCCTGATTGATATCATTTTGCGGCTAGCGAACAGTAGCTAACGTTAGGTCGCTAGCCACTTGTATAGCCCATACTATAGGTCAGGTGGAAGGATGACAGACAGGGGAAGAATCTGGCAATGCCGCTATTACTTATGTTAGCAACAATCACAGCTACTGCAACGTTAACTTGCCGAACAAACACCAAGGGTGTAAGGGTTTATAGTACAAAATTAACAAAACCTAACAACAAATTCGTGAATGAGAGTCCATCTAATAATTCAAAGAAAACAGAAAGACACTGTATGCTGCTCTCTAGTTAGCTTAGCCAAGCTAACTAGCTAGGATGGAGAGGCGAAAGCCAAGTAGCCTAGTTACCTTATTTATTCCAGCACTGCCAGTGCAGTGCTTGCTTGTCTCACCCGAACGACACAAATCCTAAAATCGGTCGTTATGACAGACGCTAGGAAATTGTCTTGGCCGCCCAGTCCCAGCAGTATTTTCAATACTGTATCACTGTTTGTCGTGTGTAACGGCGTTACTAGCGACAGCTGATGTTGGCTCATTTACAGACACAAAAATCTGTTTCTTGTAGTCCCGGTGTGCTATCAGTGCTGGAGAGGGTCCATGGGTGAAACCATTCCGTCCACAGGGGGGGCGGAGTGAACTGCTGAAGTTTGCATTCTCAGTCTTATACAAACGTGGCGTTTTTTGAACCTTAGGGCTTACATTTTATGTCAGCACATGCTTTATTTCAACTTTAGCTATTTCTTAGAGCAAAAGAAATCTGTCCACAGCTTAGATTTATATTTTATACACCTATAGGCCAGTATTTAGGTTTCAGTGCTGCTCTTCACAACTCGCTGATACAAACACAGGAACTACCTAGCAACTGTGTCGCTGACCATGGTGCTAAAAACCAGCCCAACCTGCCACACACTTCTTATTACCTGCTTATCACTACACACAGGATATATTCTTTGGTTTTAGATTGCGACAAAGCCTCTCTTTTTTATATTCATACTTTTTTTTTTTTTTTTCAAAAGCCAGTATATGCCAAATTGACATGGAAACATAGGTTTATTATTCTTAGGTCTTATTGTTGATGGTGGTGTTTTGTGTTAAACATCTGTTAAAGGTAGGTTTTTAACCAGACTTGAGTTTTTTTTATTTATTTTTTAGTTTTTATTTTGTCTGTTTTTATTCAATTCAGTTGCTTTATGTAAAGGCATTGAAATTGCTACAGTTGATTTGATCAGAAATGTTGATTTGTCTAAAATTCGAAATAAATTCCAAAATTAATAAGAATTTATTTCATTTTGTGAGGCTAGAAGCAAGAGGATGCAAGTTTTGTTTGCAATGCAATCCTTCTTTCTTTCTTTCTTTCTTTCTTTCTTTCTTTCTTTCTTTCTTTCTTTCTTTCTTTCATGTATCTATTTATATATTTATTTATTTACTTCAACACTGAATTTCAGATTCTGTCATGATCAACACACTACCATCTTTGGTTTGACTAATGTTAATCCATTTTTGTGTGTACAATATTACTGTTGAGGACCTTATCAAGTATACACATTCATTTCACCAACACTATCCTCTCACATATTCATAAGTTTGCATAAGATTAGCAGGGATTTAGGGTTACTTTAGAATGTAATATTTCAATTAAACATTTGTACCTTTGGAATGTAATGCAAGATCTTGATCCAAGGAGAGTTGGCTTGACAGTTTAACTAGAAGACAGTTTGTAGGAGCAAAGCTTCCAGACATAAAGTTCTGGTTTTAGTCATATGTTACATGAGAACACATATGGATATAGAAACACACTCAATCGTCAAAAAGGTTGTGAATAAAAGCTGGCTCAACAAACACACTGAAGCCCTAGTTTGACCACAAGGCTTAAAGACTGCTTTCATTTTTATAAGGTGATTTGCATTTAACATTTACAATTCAAAATATGTTGGGCACACATAGCTTGCACTAATACATACATGGTGTGGCTGAATCAGGGCTTTGTTATTGCCCTTACAGGTCCCAGACAGGAGGGTGTTTTCCTAAACAGTGGACATGCATCTACAATGGCCATCTGGGCCAATCCCATCGATGTAGCACTTAACAGCTAAACAGCTACGGGGTCTCTGAGCGTCACCGCCACCTAATGGGCAGTTCTGAACAACTCAATGACCTTTGATGCATCCCACTATTAACATTAGCAATGTAGAGGTGAGATAGGGAGCTCAGGTATCAGTCCTTGTTAAAATAATGTGTTTTAATGTGACACTTCATTGATCCCTGCAGGGAAATTCTTTTTTCACTTGCCCCCTTGCAGGTCAGAGGTCAGAGGTCAGAGGTCAGCTACAGAACAACACTCCTGGAGCTGATATAGGGATACAGTGAATTGCTCAAAGACACTTCGGCAGGGCAGATGTTTGCTGACATGGGGCTTGAACCTGGGTTGGTGGGTTGAAGGACAGTCTTGTGACTTTGTTGCAGATGCTTACAGCTTGCTGAATCACAAACAGAGATCAAACGGTGGAGGCAAGGTCAGGAATGACAGGTTGTTGTGTGCTTACTTTTTACTGATTTTCTTCTATTGTACTCATTGGACATAGGACTTAAGATAATATTCACTCAAGTAAAAGTAGAAGTTACCTTGCAAATATTAACTTTCCACCTCTGAAAACATCACAAACAAGGGCCACTGTAAACAATATCATGGGAGGTAATGAGAAATATACATATTTGCAAGAGAAACAAATCTGATAGCAACTGGTTTCAGTTCTCAATTAGTCACTGAGAAAAAAATGTAAGTTCCAGATGGCATTAGGCCATTTGCATTTGTGAATGAAATATTTATCTATAGTATAAAGAAAATAAAAATAACAAGAAACACTATCCTTATCAATGTCATTATTGTCATTATTTTTTATGAAGTTTTTTTTTGTAAACACCACACAAAATGCAATTTAATCTTGTTTCTGAGTGTTGAATTCCAAAGATTACATGCAACAGGGAAAGATTGGTCTAAATTTAAAAAAAAACCTTTTCCTATAAAGGAGTTATTGCATCTTGTATCCTGTAAATTAACAGAATTAACAACCAAGCTATGTATACAGGATTTGAGGTGCAAGGATGTTTTGCAAAAGTTAGACAGACTGGTAGGCACAGCATCCATCACTATGGCAAATTCCTTTGTAGTTACAGGAAAACAAACGAAAAAAACAACAACAAAAAAAACCCAGCTCATAGTAGTTAAATGGAAGACCCTGCACATGTCTTGAACAAAATAATGCCTTTGTCAAACCATCTCTGAAAAACACAGATTTCCTTTTATAGAGTACACATCTATTGTTCCAAATAGAGATTCTGTGTGGAGAAAATTATGACATAAGATTCGTTTGGCTGCTCTTAATATCATTAGATATACCACTATACATAGGCTACATATATATATATATATATATATATATATATTAATCTCAAATACACTTGACGGCGTCATTACGCCAACTACGAGGACATCACTTCCCGTGTGCGCAAAATTGTTTTTGTTTTTTTAATGGTGTCAATGGTAATGCTGCATTCACTTCGTATGGAAAATATAGTATATATGAACTTCATCCTCGAAAATACGGTTCACGTCAACTTACAAAGTGAAGGATTTGCATAACATTACATAACTCATTTTGTGATCATAACTCTTAAAATGCAATGGGAGGACATAACTACTTGATGGATTTTTCGTTTATGGTTGGTATTGCAATGTTTGGTTTGCTGTGTAATCGAATGTATCTCTACTAAGTGCATGTGTGCCAAATGTGCAAAGGCTGAGCGTAATTATCATGAGCAGCCAAAGTGTACATTAAACTTCAGTCATGGCGTTTCAATGGCTTCAAATGAGTTGAACTACTATAAGACCTCCTTGCTTTGAACCATAGGCGTGAGGTCCGGGTCCAAGTCATTGCTTTTGCTGCGTTCATGGACTGTCGGAAATATTATAATCGCCTTATGAACATAATGAATAACCTAACAAAGTTGTAGATAGGCTACGACCATGGAAGTTATATTACGCTATGACTTGGAAATTCGGAATTTTCTACTATACCCGAGTTGCTGAGATGTGACGTTTAGGGGGCGGGGCATAAAGATAAACAGTAGATAGCATGGATGGAGGCCATGTCAACAATTGATGATAAAAGTGATGAATTTCATTAAGTTAATTATTGCTAAATATACAACAACTTTTGGCAAATAAATTATTTAAAACATCAATTAAATGCCTGATGTGAAGTACAACCCCTTCATCCTGCCACTGCAGCAATAAAAAGTCTGTGCAGCTTGATGTGTAGAATAATAGCCATCAAACATCTACTTTTCTATAGGGTATGTTTCGTTTTTATTTCCGTCCAAAAGGACTTGGATGTGTGACAAGTAGTATTTAAGTAGAGTATTTACGACTACCAACCTCATAACAAAGAGTTTACGAGGAGCTTGTGAAGGCAGCATTTCAGCCGTCAAGTCGTTCCGACGGGTATTCCCATATGACGTGAACGCAGCATAAAACGACAGGCAGGCTGAGGTGAAAAGTCTGGATAATGTTTTCATTCCAGCGGAGGCATATTTGAACGACAACGGGCATTGAGGAGAAATATCGACAAGGGGGATTAGCAGAGCACGTCGAGGTTCTGTTCACAAAGAGAAGACATTGATGTTGTTGTTAGCCAACCAGCTAACACAAGCTGAAATTTGTTAGCTAGCTAACGTTAGCTAACGGAGGACCCTGTTAGCTAATCGCCACCATCATCGCTCCTAGCCAGCTGTGTATCGCCCTGTCTTCCTACGATGGGAAACGCAGCAACTGCCAAGAAAGGCAATGAGCAAGAAAGCGGTGAGCACCTGAAAATCATCTAGCTAGCGAGTTAGCTATCGAGCGATTTTACAACACTAGCTTACTAACCATAACGTCAGTGGAGAGCAGCCTTTAGCTGTTGTTAGCCAATGTTAGCAGACACTACTGGAACATAGGCTGCAGAGAACCATGTTTGGTAGGGCAGCTCGCACGGTGGGTTAGCTCACTAGCAATGGATTTCGGATACTTAGCTAACTTGGAAAGAGTACCACAGTTGACATTGCTAAAGAATGATTGTATGTGACACCAGTATAGACAAGTGACAGGGTGGTCTGCGTCGTCTGGTGTTTCTCAGCAGTGGATTCAAAGAGAGGTCCTTGTTTCAATGAAATGAAAGGTTTTCTAGTTACCTTACCGTTAAATATGTTAAAGCTATCTAGAGGTTACGGTAGCAAGGCACAGATGTCGTTCATGATTGCTTGCTATGCAAAGAGGTAGCTGGCTCAAGCCAGATAACATCAGCAAACATTGGTTTCTACTATAGCTGCAGTGGAAGGCCTGGTCATTGCTAACAACAGGTACTTGATAACGACAGACAGCCAAGTTGGCTGGAAGGCTGCTTTTGATGTGGCTAAACCAGGCTTATTGTAGTACTACTATTCATTGTTTTCAATGTTGCTTCGTATTCAAAACAAGGGCTGCAAGATGGCTAGCTTGCTGAAAAGAAACCATTTCCATTCTACCTGACAAACACCAATATTTCAAGTGAGCTGTCAACAAGTTTACTGTGAATCAAAATGTCATGCCTAGATCACTGTTTTCTTACATTGACATTAGCCTATTGTGTTGATGCTAAATAGTAGCCTACATCAAGGAATGGTAGCTCCCCTCCTAGTTAAATCATGCACCTGTTGAAAAGCAAGCTTGCAATTCAAATTGCTCTCTGTCACTTGAAAGCAGTAGCCAGAGGTCACTCTGTTGTGTTTTGCCTGCATTTGCCAGTAATGACCAAGTTAATCCACTAAACTGTACCATGTCTAGTAGTCTATCTGGAGAGGACTGATCTTGACCTGCTTTCTGATTGGCAGTTGTCCATATAGACACCCAGACCTGTGACACCAGCCACCTGTAGCTTTTACAGGGAGGGGCTGAGGGTTGTGCACAATAACACCAACTGCAATGCAAACAGCAAGCTACTCCAAAACACTTTAAATGTTAAGGTGGCATTGGATGACAGAGGACAGATTCCAGCTCACTGTTCCCATTCAAATTTCTGTCATTTACATGTTAGGCATTTACCAGACACTCTTATCCAGAGAGTGACCTACACTGAAGGCAACAATAAAATAAACCTAAATTCCTAGATTGCCAGTGTTCAAAGTAAAGTAAAGGGTCAGTTCATAGAGGTGACTTTAAGCATAGGGGAAAGCTCTCTGAAGAACTGCATTGTTAAGCTTTACCACCAGAGAGCATGATCGCCTGAAGATAACTTGTCTGCAGGCTAGTTAGTGGGTGTTACAGGGCCTGCCATTTCCTTATCAGTACCCTGTTTATTTTATGCACCCTAGCTGTTCAGTGTTTTGACATTAGAGTAAGACACTGTCCCTTTAGTGTGCTTTGCTTGTTTTGCATACTTGTGCCAAACAAAGGTTTATGCCTATAATCGCATTATTTTTTTGTGTAAATTGACCAGTTTTAACGTTGTACTATGATTGTTTTACTCTTTCTGTGAAGCACCTCGAGATTTCGTTGTATTTTAAAGTGTGCTATATAAATCTAATTTATTATTATTATTTGTGCATGGTAAACCCATAAATGCATTCAACTGACACAGCATAGTCAAAGTAGACATGCAGTTGGCCGCTCAAACTGAAGCACAATACTTGAACAGGAAGCTTAACTGTGTGTGGTTAGCCAAGCATTGCAGTGTACTCCGCTGCATACAGGAAGCTTATATCCCTGCATAGCCTTCAGTCAGAAAACTGTTATTTGCCTGTGAGCTTTGTCAATTAAACGGCAGGGAATTCATCTCGAAATGGCTCAAGGAAAGGATCACTCCTTTCCAAAACTGGACGATTTGGCTAATCGGCTGTTCAGCAGATATCGCAAAGGCAACCAAGAGCAGAAAGGACAAGAGAGCGAGGGGCCTCATGTCTCTGAGTTCACCATCATTTGGGATAAGTTGAGTAAGTGTAGTGTTGCTTTCACACTTAGCAGGTTTTAGCTACTCTCTGCTGCTTGGAGCTGGATGTGTTTTTTACTACAATTCGTTTAGGGTTTGTCGTCTTTTGTTTGTGGGCAAATTGTGTTTAATAGTTTCACAAAAAAGCTTTCAAAATAACAACTTGATTTCAAGTGGTTAGCCTACGGTCTCTTCTTCTGCCTCTTCAGTTGGCCTCCATTGCTTCATCAGGTCTTAAAACTGCAAGCAGCAGCCTGCTTTCACAGCCCATTTCGTTTTTAGAAAAATGTAATTGAGTCTGTTGCATTGGATACATTTTTGACTAAAGTTGGCAAAATGATGTTCCCGCACTTATTCTGGATCAACCAGAGAGACATCCGTATTTACGTAGCTTAGACATAATAGTGATCTCTGTCAGTATTTACTGCGCTATTGTAAAACAACCGCTTTTTGGTGCTTCAGTTGCTCACCTCATCTTAATATCTATGTCCTGTCATTCTCTGTGTACTATTTTCCAAGTATGAAATCTGTTTTTCTGTGTTAAAATGTCTTTTCAATCACTGTTGTTTTTTGCTTCTTTGTCTCAGACGTTTTAGTTTTAACAATATTTTATATATCGTATAAATATATAAAGCCACCTTTTAATACTGGTAGGCATACACTTTTAAGACTACTTACAGAATCGAACCCTTCTAAACAGAAATGTCCACTTGTTGTTGTGTAGCCTAACTGTAAAGAAGTAAAATATTAGTCTCAATGAAGTTTTCTTAATGATGATAGCAATAGTTCCCTTGATTATTGTTTGCAGCTACATTTTTTCCATGGACATAGGAAGAAATATACAGTCGTTAGTCTTCCTAACTAAAATGATCTTATTGTTAAAATCCAGAATAATTTAGTCAGGCTTTTATTTCAGTCAGGTGGTAGGGGTGCCTTATGTTGTCTTCTTCAATGTCATTTTGTTGTGTGTTACATTTAATCCACTTGAATCTCTAATGTTCTTGTTTTTAGCACTTCATAAATGTTTCTTCCCTCTCTTTCTCTTCTCCATCATTTCCATCCATGTGGGTGAATGTTCCTGCAAACCCTTGGTGAACTGTAGAGACTTTTGGTATGCTCATTTTTCCATAAGCCATCCAAAGTCACAGAGAGAGAACGTTATGCTTACTTCAAATTATCCTACAGCTTAGGTCTACCAAATATTCAAAACGTTATCACAAAATAATTGGGCTGTTTTTGAACATATAGCCTAGCTTCCACACATACAGCAGTGCTCCATTGCTAGGTATTCATGTAAACCAACAACAGCAACAGGGCCATTTGGTCTGGACACCTGCCATGCCTCTGTGACTATGGACAGCTCATGTCTGCTGTGATTTTCACAATGCACTGTCTTTCTAATGCCTGCACTGTAGCCTCAGTTATGTTCTGCCTTTTGGTCTTCCTCTCTGCCTATTTTTATTGCCGTTTCCCTCTCCTACTACTTCTGAAAGGGATGCAGAACAGCTTCTCTTTGAATTGGCCGATTCTGTAAAGTCCACGAGAGCTCTTTGCATCTCTTTTATTAATTAAACTTTCCCGCTTAGGTGTTTGGTTTTGGATTTTGTAATGGAGTTTTTTTTCCCTTTTTTGTCAAGTACAGTACTGCCTCCCCAGTACTTGACAGTAGCCCGACCTATAAATGCATTTGTTTGGTTAGTGTACCAATCCCTTCCCTGAACATGTTAACTGGCCTTGTTTGTGTACCAAAATGCTAATTGTTGTCTACCGTTTTTATTCCTTTTTGTAGTGAAAGAGTTCTTAGCCAAAGCCAAAGAAGATTTTCTAAAAAAATGGGAGTGTCCACCACAGGTAAAGAGATCATTTAAATCAAGTTGTTGTCTGAACAGTTTGCAAGAGTGAATTCACAAGTTTCATTTCCTTAACACTCAGGGCTTCGATGTTCTGTGTAACAAAATGATTAGACATTTTGTGTGATAGAGCCTAGCCACTTCCTTTCGTGTGCAAAATGGCTCTTATCTTGTAGATTTGGGGGCTAGAAGTTGATTGCGCAATTGCACTGTGTCCATAACAAGCATCTCCTCTAAAAAGAACATCACCATCAACTAGGCTATATGTTTTTTTCATTGTGAGTTATATGTTACTTGGACAAAATGTTACACTGTTTCTAATGGCGACCATGGTCTGCACATAGGCCAAACTAACAGAATTGAGACGTCTGCTCTTAACATTTTGCTGTCTCACTCTCACTGATAATGTGTTTCCTCAGAGCACAACTGGCCTGGACGACTTTGATAGGTTCAAGACTCTGGGCACCGGCTCATTCGGGCGAGTTATGCTTGTCAAACATAAAGGAACGAACCAGTTCTACGCCATGAAGATCTTGGACAAACAGAAAGTGGGTGATGGTTTTGAAACAAACGGCTTAACCCATGTCATAAGAAGTGGTGCAGTAGTAGGCTACGCTATAGTGTGTCAAAGGCAAACTCTTGCATGGTGCACAAATGCTGTAGCTAAATGTTTTGCGTCTCACAAAAGGAAATGGAAAGTTTCCTCTCATGTACTCTCAGACATGGTGTCATTGAAAACCTCAAACGCGCTTCGCATGAGGGTTTCACTCTGTAAATACTGATGTGAAAGTCGTAGGAGGAGGTTAGCCTGTGTTCAATACATCGCTCATGTTGAAGCATGCTGTCCCTTCATATTTTGCCCTGTTCGTTTTTTAAGAACTAGACCTATCTGATTTTCAGTTTGGACTGCTGAAAGACCCTCCTTGTTTTTTGTTTTTTATAGTATATGGCTCTTCAGTTGGCCCCCTTTTTTTTGGTACCTTAACATTTTGTATGCTGACCTTTATCAGTCCATCACAGAGGTCTCAAGCACGCAACGCTTTCAGATGTCACACAACAGTTTTAAAACGCCCTTTGGGTCCCGATGGCTTTGCTTTACCCAGTTGTGTTTCTGAATTTATAGCACACACACACACATCAAGGATATATCATGCACAATACACCCTGATTATCTGTCTTAATTGTGCCTTGTTTTGCCAGGTGGTGAAGCTGAAGCAGATAGAACACACACTAAATGAAAAGAGAATACTACAGGCCGTCTCCTTCCCCTTCCTTGTCAGATTGGAGTACTCTTTCAAGGTACATGCACACACTCACCTCTTGCACCCAGCTGATTAAAGAGGATGGCATTACCAGTGGCCTTGTTTGTTTTACCAAGGGAACCTAGGGCAGGAAGCCAGTTTTTTTTTCTTTTGTCCTCCTGACACAGTGGTTGGTACAGCTCAAAATTAGCAGCTAACTAAATGTTTACAGTGAAGGAGGACCTCGACAGAGTAGACACATTTAACAGACACAGCCAAAATCTACCAGCATTTAGCTGCTGGCTGGTGTTAAAAGCAGTTTGCACATGATCAGTGGGTATCCCCCTGCATTAAAGTATCTTGCTTTGTTTAACAGGACAACTCAAACCTCTACATGGTGATGGAATACGTTCCCGGTGGAGAGATGTTCTCGCACCTCAGACGCATTGGGAGGTTCAGGTATAGTCTACATGCGCAAAAGTTTCTTTTGTTTTTTATTTACTTTTGATGCTGTCCTCAACCACTCAGGCACTGGATCTCTCTCACCAGGGTGTTCTTAAAAAGTCTTAAAATGTCTTATATTAAATTATCCAACCTCATGGATTAAATGCAGCGTTCCTATGCAGATCTGGAAAAGCATGGAAAATTTGTTTGATTATTTACAGCTTTGAGTAGTTTACAAATTACACAAAATTCCTGGAAAAGTATAGAAAAATATTGTTGTTCTATATCAATTTGCATGTAAACCCATTATCTTTTAACATATTTGAACACCAACCAAAATCTTCAAATCCTGTCAAGAAATTAAGGTGTAGAAAAATCATGGACTTTTGAAATTGAAATTATGTTGGAACACTGTAAAAACTGCTAAATAGTTAAAACCGTTTTTAACAGACATTTAAGTTTTATATACAGTTTCTGTCAGTGGTGTGGTCTAGTCCAAAATAGTAGGCATACTGTCAGCTTATCTAGGATCCACACACACACTGATGAGTGTGTTGGGTGGGGCATTACTGTACTGAACAGTCTGCCTTATTTTCAGAAGTTGATGCTGACAGGCGTGTCTACAGTTTTTTGAATTCCCAGACTGATATGATTTTTCAGAACATAATTTGAGTGCAGCTGAACTACTTTCAAAGTAGTGTTAGTTTGACACACTGCTTTTGTTTTGTTTTTTTACAGTAGTTACAGTGTAGTTTTGTTTCATTGTGAATTGCATTTGACCAAATTATACATGAGTGTTTTCTCTAACACTGGCGATAAGTTAAGTTTTGCATCACAGCGCCTCCCAAAAAGCTGGGGCCAGCTGTTGCATGTGCGCCACTGTGCCACATCACTGCAAATTGTCGTTAATTTAAATCAGAGAGTGTAAAAGTCATCATCACTATGCCAGTGTTTACATAAGTCCTCAACCATCAGAGTTAATTTAACACTTTTAGAGCATTTTGAACAGCCACCCCAGAGCCATATCAGCTCTACAAGTGAACAAACAACACTCCCATCTACACCCGTCAACTCAAAACAGCCTAGTTGTCACTGAAAAATTAACACTGGACAATCTGCTTGACATATTTTCTCTATGCGGAGTGGACAGTGCGTCTTTTCTAAAGGTGAAAATCGCCTTCCATGTCAAACATCAGAGAACTTTAACCTGAAAGTAACAGAACAGCATCTCCATTCCCTGCATCACTTCTCACTTTTTACCCCTAACAAGCTCTCATAAGCCCAGATGCATCTTCCATGGGCACTGTCAGTGAGCCGGTACATGATCTGTTCATCCATTGACCAATACCTTATGTATTCGGGTCCTTCGATTTTTCCGCCTGAGAATGGCGTTTTAGTAGGCCAACCGCTTGCCTGAGCTAAATACGCCAATACAGGACACTTTGTTTCTGATAGAGATAGATAGAGAGAGAGAGCAAGATAGATATATAGACAGAGAGGAAGATGGAGGGCAAGATAGAGTTAGGTTATTTAGAGATAAATTATGCTGTGATAAATGACAGCAGAGTTATCAAGCAAAAGCATTAAAAAGATATGTTGCATATCACAGCTCATTTCTAAAGGGGCATATTGTATATCCCAGAAGGCATATGGCATTTCCCTGCTTATCAGTGAGACTACACCACTGGTTTCAATGATCTTGAAATTGTTGTGCTTTCTTGGTGAGCTACTTTACTACGAAGAATTTAACTCTTTCACAAAGCTCTTTCACACCGAGTGCGAATTTCGGTGCGGATTATTCGCACGGAGATTCGGAACCACTTTGTCTTCTGTGGCATGCCGTCTGCAAAAATATACACTTGACCAATGAAATATTTCGCTTTCTACGATGTCACATTTTCAAACGTTGTCCCAGGCTGAAATAAATATGTGTGGCTTTCGATCGCTAAAAGGCTTGGGTACGGGGATGATGGTTAGGCCGTGCACCTTACGCACAGGTGAGGCAGAGGCACACTCTGATCCACGTTCACTCATACAGTGGACTAGGAAGGCTAATATAGATATATAAGCACATATTAAATTATCGCCTGCCAAACTGAGAGTATGGTAGCGCTTCACAGACAACATATGTAAACTATGGTCTATTTTCTCCACAGCTGTAGCCAGAACAGCAACTGGTTTCACCTCAAACACACTGCAAGTCGTTGCTCAGTCGTAAAATCCACTGCATAGGCTTTTTAACCATTGTAATATCAGTATTTTGGTGTATTTTTTTTCTATTAACACGAAAGGCCATGGGCTGGCGTTGAGATTTTAAATTTAAATTTCTGAAACACTGGAAATACTATGGTCTTGCTTTAAAGGCCTTTTCAGAATTCTAAAAAACGAGTGTTGTACCTAAATACATTTTTTTTTTCAATTTTCTCCCTGCAACATACCCGCAAATTACTCCAGTATGACGGGCTACAGGGCGTTGGTAGACAGATGTGAAGTCTCTTCCTCTCCTTCTCCTCCTTTCTTCCACTGACCAACTGAGCACCATCAAAACTCCATGAAAAGTAATTTCACACATATGATTGCATACCTTTAGAACAACAGTGTGATGAGACACAGAGCTCCTGGACATGAAGCGTGAGATATTCTGTCTGTGGATAAACTGAAAGATCAATTGCGCAATATTGTGCTTCTGTATTTCAATGGGACATCCGTGCGTAAAGCACGTCCCCAAAAGGATTTAATGGACAGAGCTCATTATATATATCTACAAATATTTCACAGTTAGCAAATGTTATCCATACTGGTTATTTCCCATGATTTAACACTATATAACACTGTAAGGTAGGCTGTAGGAAACGTGAGCTGAGCGCTGCGTAATGGCACATTCCAAGGATTCCATGCAGTAAATTCACGATGATTGAAAGAGCCTGTCATGTTTTTTTTAAATACCTTATAGTTCGTTATTGTTTTATCATTTAATTGCTTTGTTCTTTGTGCCGTTTTGTTGCTCAGGCACGTTTGGCAAAGTGCCTGTAATATTTAATATATTGAAGTAATGGCTACGCCTCCGTTTCCCCATATATATTGTATTTTAGAAATTCATACACAGATGCTGATTTTGTTGTAGTGTTTTTTTTCCAAAGATGAAGTTTTGAGGTAGGCTGTGGTGTTTTTCCCTATAGGCAACATTAGGTTACTGATGCGGTCTGTTGGTCTTTGCTTGGCTGCAGAAGCCTGTAGTCCAGACGAAAGCTGAGTGATCCATCTCTCCATGCTCTCCTTCTTTCTTTTCTATATTCGTTTGGTTTCAGTTATAAATATTCATCATGGACTAATGAGTAGTCCTAAACACCCCAATGATATTATACCATTTTAAACTTTTATTTAGGCTACAAGAGCCATAACTATAAAAAATACATACCAATTCCATAAGTAAAATAAATAATCACTTATAGGCTTTATGTGTGAGCACTGTTGTTGCTGAATCGTGGAGAAAGTTTGATTATTGAATGACCTTTGTGTTACAGCCACATATTTCAGTATGATAGTTATTGGCATGCTCCTGGATGAGCCAATAAACTCTAAAGTGTTCCGTCCAATTTTCCAAAATAGGATGGGCCCAACACTTTCTCCTCTTTTTACTGTTTAAAAGAATGACGATAACGTTGTTGTGACTGCTACTTTCTATGTCCATTTTCTCTCAGATAATAAACAGGATTTTTTTTTTTCTGTTGGTGCGAAATTGGAATGCTAGAATGCGAAAATGTCGCACCGGACCCGGTGTGTAAGCTTCACATGCGGAAAATTCCCGCACGAATATTCAGCAAATCCGTCCCGCATCTTCATGTCGCACCGGTGTGAAACGGCTTTTATTCTGATAGGTCTACTGTTTTTTCTCCACTTTGCATTTGTTTATTTTTATGCAGTATTTGTGTTAAATGTCATCTGACTGGCATAAATGTGCTTTGTGTATCATTTTTAAACATCAATATATCATTATGAAATGAATTGTACCTTGGTATAATTACCGTAAAAAAAAATGAGACCACGGTCAAAACATTTGGTAGCATCTATCTCACACCAGTTGTATTGTGAGTGCCAGGGTTTCTTAAAATAAATAACACATTTCCCATAAACCCTGTTGTTTCCTGTCACAAAGAGGATGTTGCTACATGCCCTCCCCCTCCCTGGAGTTGCTCCACATGCGTTTGTTTTCTCTTTGGATTTACTTTCATTCGTTCCACCATCTGCCATTGCAAGAAACTCTGAGAGATTTAGCTCTGTTTGTGTTAATTAATGTGGTAATGATTTATTTAAAGATGTTACACATAGCGCCTTTTTAAGTATGCTTTACAAATTCTCAAATTTAACTTGAAATCAAAACTTGCAACTTGAAACCTGCACACACACCCACATGTGATCCAGTGCCATGACTCTAATCCTTTGCTATGCCTTGTTCCTACTGTAGAGACTCGTCTTCATGTATTGGGCCTATGTCTGACTGTACTTTTCCCTCCTTCAGTGAACACCATGCACGATTTTATGCAGCTCAGATAGTGCTCACCTTTGAGTACCTCCACTCACTAGACCTCATCTACAGAGACCTGAAGCCTGAGAACCTGCTCATAGATCAACATGGGTATATCCAGGTACATTACATTACGTCATTTAGCAGACGCTTTTGTCCAAAGCGACTTACAATAAGATCAGTAAAAAGTCATCCGTTTTCCCAGGATAAAAAAGTTCTCTTTGTAAGCTATTAGTCATGGCCATTGCCTGGGTGAAGAAAGTGAATGAAAAATACTCTCCTCTCACTCAACAATTGCCAGCAGAAGACTGAGCAGCCACTGGGAGTCAGTGTGTGAAACTACAGTATTTGAATGTGAAGCCCTGCAGTGCTGAATAGGAGCATCCACGTTCACTCAGTTCTCCCTGGCTGAATAAAAGATAAATAAAATCAACTGACACTCAAATAGTCTCTGCAAACAGTCATAGCTCAGAAGTTCAGTACATGTTAACTGCATCCTTACTCATAGTGCTCAGATTGTGTTGCTGTTGCTCTTCCTTCAGGTCACAGACTTTGGCTTTGCCAAAAGAGTAAAAGGCAGGACCTGGACATTGTGTGGAACTCCTGAGTACCTGGCTCCAGAGATCATCCTCAGCAAGGTGGGCGCTTCATGTCCAACAGAGCCTGTGTACAAACTTGTTACTGTGTCTCAAGGTCTCATGTCCCGTTTGCATCCAAGGTGTTGCATGCAAGGTTTTGCATGGTTAAAGTCCCCATGAAATTAGCTCCCATTACTTTTACTTACTGGAAAACATGGTGACCTGCTCTAGTTGCTGCACTAGTAGCCATAAATATACATTTCTAACCAATAAAACCATCAGATTTTTGAACAATCCAGCTGTCCCATCAAATACAACTGCCCTTCTCTCCCTGACTCATATTCCATTGATTTAGACTTTTGAATGATCCCTCACTGCATTATGTCGAGCCCCAGCATCCTGTTTCAACAGGAAATCAAGGAAGTAAAGATACCGTTTTATGGGATTTTTAAGGTAAGGTAAGTTGGTAAGACAGGCAACCAGCTGGAGCCTTCGGACATTAATGGATTTCTTTCTGTTCCTGACTCTTTCCAGGGCTACAACAAAGCTGTGGACTGGTGGGCGCTTGGAGTCCTTATCTATGAGATGGCTGCTGGTTACCCTCCATTTTTTGCTGATCAGCCTATCCAGATCTACGAAAAGATTGTGTCTGGCAAGGTGCACAGAGATGGGCAAACTCCTAAGACTTTTAATTACTTTTTCAATATTTGAATAGTCAGCCATTTCTACAGAGTTGAATTTAAATGACGCTTTTGATAAACACAAGGACCAGCCTGACATTGTTTCTGCAAGGGTGCTTTACTGCTAACCTGTAATCAAGCATACTAAAACAAATTTTCAGACCGATGGATTACATGCATTTGTGTCATTCATGCTTGATAATCCAGAATTCCTTTCTTTTTCAATCTTGTAGGTACGATTCCCCTCTCACTTTAGCTCCGACCTGAAGGATCTGCTGAGGAACCTGCTCCAGGTAGACCTGACCAAGAGATTTGGCAACCTGAAGAATGGCGTGAATGACATCAAAAATCACAAGTGGTTCTCCACAACAGACTGGATTGCCATCTACGAGAGGAAGGTAGGTCTCGATTATTTATTGTTAAAGAGCGTAGAGCCGTATTTTGTTGGTTTCTGTTCATCTACCTGATGAGCCTTTATTGTGTCATTTTTCTGAATCTAGTAATATGAAGTTTTGTTCCAAAATGAGTTATCTGCCATTTGAAAAAAAGTGACACTCTTACAAAGTGATTGATAACACAGAATTAAAATAAATTATGGTACTTTTTAAAGAATGGTAGATAACATAAGACAAAATGAGGACACTTCTATAGACTGGAATCTCTATATTTAGGACATCTTGAATGATAACTTTTAGGTATCCCAAAATGGATATATAGCATTTGGGAAAAGAACTCTTCAAATATCGTTACATAATTTTTAATTTCCTCAATTTTCCTTGATATTCTCAGGTTGAAGCCCCCTTCATGCCAAAGTGCAGAGGACCAGGAGACACGAGCAACTTTGACGATTATGAAGAGGAGGACATTCGCGTCTCGCAAACAGAAAAGTGTGCAAAAGAGTTTGCTGATTTCTAGTGAGTGGGCACGGGCTCACATGCTTTGGAATATTTTTGCACTCTTTTGAGGGTGAAGGTGGAGCTGAGACCGTCACGTGTTCAAAACAATTGCCTAGTTCCTTCATTCCACAAGGCTGAATGAGGTCCTTCTTGCCATGATCCTTCTCGCGTGCAGTTAGCACTAACTTATACACAGGCACATTATGCAGACACCCCTCGTGCTGCAACACACAAATACTAGACCACGTTCTCTTATCTTTTTTTCCTCTTCTGTTTTTTTTTCTTCTTTTGTTTGTTTTCTATGTTTGCCACTTTATAGAATTTCCTCCCTCCTCTCCTTATTTCAATTCAAGTGATTATTTGCAAAGCAAGATGAAAAGTAATTATATGCCCGTTTTTACAGTGGCACAAAGAGTTGATTGATTGTATTAGCCGGTATTGCACATTTTGTGATTTAAGTTTCGGGGAAATAGAAGGGATTTTTGGTTCCAGTTCCTGCCAGTGAGTTTTGCCAGTTACTGTCTGTTACATGCCTGAGTGTGTTTTAGGATTCAAATCAAGTTTATTATTCATTAAACATTTAACATTTTAACATTAACAATTATTCAACATTTTGCTGTCCTTAAGAAGTAGAACCTTGTCTTTGTGCATATAGAAATATACATATATCAGACATAAGATTTTAAAACACTTTTGTGTTTTTTAAAGCATGACCAAAACTTAAACAAAGAAATGGCAGTCAGTGAAGGAAAGGGTTCAGAAACACTGGATGACCTCTTGAATTTTCAGTGTTTTAGCACTCGGGCATTCATTTCTTGAACAGAGGGGTTAGCACAGCGCGGCAAGCCTAATTATGAAGCAGAAACATGTCAGTGCTGTATTAGTTTATCAATTGTAGCATTGTTTTCCATATCTGGTCACGGGACATTTCCTTTTACCTCAGAGTAGGTATGGAATTCAAATGAAAAGAAAGAGATGATATATTTTTCAGGTACAACTCTGTTTCACCAGAAAGGAGACTGATGGGCTTTAATCATGTTGCTCCATACAATAGGTCATCTGTCTTTGGCACGTCCAAAAAATATGAAGTGTATTGAAAGGTCAGTTTGTTAGATTTTTCCAGAGGGTACGTAGTTGTGGCTGTGAAGCAAGCGTTGGGTCACATGGACATGTTTTGTCCATTTGGGGTCATTTCTCACCTTTTTTTTTTTTTTTTTGTTGTTTTTTTTATGCAAAAAGTTCTTTAGCAAAGCACTCGGATGACATTGTGTAACTGCCATATTTGTTTTATTTCCGTTTTTACTCCTGCATGTTTGTCTTTGTTACATTTGTACGAGTGTTAAACCAAGCTAATAGTGCCCCGAAAAAGTATTCGGCTCCCATCCCATCCCTTGTTTTGTTTTTTGTTTCTTGTTTTTTTACATGAAATAGTCTCACAGCCTGGTACTTTGCTGCGTTAGATTGGCAGTTTTTATGTGTGAGTGACATATTCCTCTGCAGACTCCCCCTTAGAAAGAAACTAAATAAAAAAGAAAAAAAAAACTGAAATGTCATCACCTATCACCTTTAAGTATTCATTCCTCCAGGTCACTAGTTTATTGGACCACCTACCTACAGCAGTTATAGCCCGTATTCTCTACCCACTTTGCACACTGTGATGGAGCAATATTTGCTCATTCTTCCTTGCAAAATTGCTCAGGCTAAGTCAGGTCAGTTGGGGAACGATAATGGACAGAAACTTTGTGGTGCTGCCACAGGTTTTCAAAGGGAATAAGGTCAGGAAACTGACTGGGCTCTTGAAGAACATCCATTTTCTTCATTGTAAACCGCTCCTCTGTTGAGTTATTTGTCTTGTTGAAATACGAATTTGTTCCCCAGTTTTCTTTTGTTTGTTTTGTTTCAGTGAAATAGAGGTTTATATCCAGGATTTTTCTGCACTGGGCGCTATTCATTTCCCCATCAATTCTGACACATTGCCAGTTCTTGCTGCAGAAATGCAGTTCCTGCCTCTGCAAATTCTTCACCAGCGTGGCAGGTTGACATGGCGGTTAAAGAGGTCATCGTGTAACCAATATGTCACAGGTTCAATCCCCACAAACGCCAAGGTGTCCATTCTTGTTGAAGCCCTAATTGCTCCTGCTTTTGTGATACTTTGATTCCTGAGGGGGAAATTAGTCTTTCTGCAGGTCGGACACTCAGGGTTGTGGGGGGAATCGAATCTTTTTTAACCCAAGTTTGTCATGTTACACGTTCTTGAACAACAGTGCATTGTTGGAAATGTTTTCGATTTACTTTCTTTCTTTTTTTCTCCTTATTTGACATGGTGCTCAAGGCTTTGTAGATGAGTCGAAAAAAATGCAATTTAATCTAGTTAAAAATAACTTCAGAATCTGAGACAACCAAATGTGAAGAAAGTTTGGGGACTGAATGCTTTTTTTATGGTACTGTATATGGATATTGGCAATGCCTGAATTTGAACTTGTAATGTCACATGTTCTTTGTTTTTGTTTTTTTTCTTCAAAGATTGAGCACATGACGTGACATTTCATTTGGCCCTTATTTCATTTCAAAAGGCACAACCTTTTCTTATGCTATTTTTTTATTTATATTTTAGAGATGTCTAATAAATTTACCTTTTAAATGTTTAAAATTGCATAGTTCTCAGTATGTATGAAGATTCCAAATGTTTTATTCACAAAAGTGTTATAAACAGTGAAAATATTGGATTATTTATTTGTACAACTTTTTTTTTTTCATTTACCCTTATAGAAATAAACATTCGTATTTACCACAGTTAATAGACATTGATGCCTCTCATGCCTATTTAAGATAGCCTTTTTTTTTCACCTATAGGAAATGAAGCTCATGCTTTAATAGGAATCCAAATTTGTTTTCCCAGAGTTTGGTAATGAGGGTGAACAGAATGTAATGGTGGAGCCTTTGGAAGAATCCAAGATATTTTTTATTTGGACATAGTCTGAAAACCACACCCTGCCCTGGGAATTCAGCATGTTTCAATCCAAACTGCCTGTGTGTAAATCTTCCCAGAAAATGTGCAGTAAATCCACAGCAATTCTTTTATGTCATTATCCCCCATGTGTGTAATGTTTGTCAAAGTTATTTGATGTAAATGATGGCACTTTTTTCCTGAGCCACCTCACACTCCTTACTAAAGAAAATCAGTTTAATTTCTGAGTTCTTTATAGTCACACATGCCAGTATGGGATAAATAATATGAAATATGTCTGTATTTAGTTTGTTGGATATTTTGCACAATATCATTTAGAAGGCTGACACGTTTTCCCACCCATATTTACTTGTATTTGCAAGGGAAATATAACATACTTTGCTGTAGCAGATTTTATGTAACAAAGGATATGTCACTGTAATAAATTAAATTCTTTGTATAAAAAATGAGAATCGTTTGTATTTAATCTGAAGAAATATTGCTGTAGATACAAATGTCGCAGTGATAACTATACATGCCATTGCCCTTTTTGATTTCAGATCTTTAGATGCAAGATATTCTCCTCAGATGTTGCCTTTATTACATATTTGTGCAGATGAACTGCAAGCAGTGGCACCTGTAAACGGTCGAAAACTTCACTTCCCATGAATCATTAGTGTCATGTGGGCGAAGGAAGCTAAAACCGATGAAGAGAGGCTAGTTGGCAGCACTTGATCAAATCCTAATTTTATTGCGTGAATATATGCATTTCCTTTGTCGTAAAATATCTCAGTTATTAGAAAACTTGTATCTGTCCAAAGTGCGTTTATACATTGGGTGAACTCGTATTGTCAAGCAGGAATCATCTAAAATAAGGTAAGATTTGTATTAGCTAACCCAGCTAACTTATCGTTGTTAGCGTAACACTAAGGAGCAGCCGTGTTATATCTCTATGGGAGCAGCTAGCTAACAAATATTAGCTATCGCCATTTAGCTTAACGTTATTTCTATATCGAACTGTAGTGGTTTTCTATATTGAACGTTAGCTGCGTCTGCGTGACTTTAATTTCATAATGTATCGATATATGCTGTTATTAGGTTAGCTAATAGTATCAGAGTTTTCTGATCGTCATTTTCAGAGATAGCAATTGATGCAGCTGTCAAATTCTTTGAAGGAACATCAGCTTTCTTGTGTTCATTTCTTACGTTTTGGTTCGTTATGTTTCTGTATGTTTGCTTGTTTTCTAACGTTAACGTTACATCGTTGTACCGTATTGCCGTTACTCCAGAAGAAACATCCAGTGAATGTCAGGCTTGGAGAGAAACGATGGTCCTGTTGGAGCTGTCAACCCACTGAGTTCTCCGCGAGAAGACATCTAATGAAAATTTACTGCAACATTACAGACTGTAAGCGACTTATTTTACCAAATGGTTGCTAAGTTACTGCTTGAGCTAAAACTCACACAACTTCACCGATCACACAAGCAGCAGTTACTAATACTTCAGCCTGCGGGTCCTGCAGGGTTTCTCTCAGGAAATTAGTTATAATTGTTAATAATTTCCTGCTTGTATTAACGCTACAGCAACAGGCCAATGATGCCTAATTGTAGCAAATTCTGTATGAATCTATTCTTTCAAATGCAACGCACAAGTAGATGGTGGGGGAAAGAGCAAAACATTACTATATAAGGAAGAGCTCATTGTGGGAGGGGACACCTAACAAGTTCCCCTTTATACCCCGGGCTTTGCCTCAAAGACCCGACCCATAGCATAAACACTATAGTGCATCGCCCCAAAACATGGCTTCTACTTGAAAATAATCACAGCTGTTATCCTCAAGTAGCTTATGTTTGAGAAGTAAAGTTTCCTGAGCAATTTTTGCATACTTAACAATAATAATAACTTTATTTGTGTATCACTTTTCTAAAAACAATGGTTACAAAGTGCTTTACATACAATAAGACAAAGAGACAGTGATATAAAAGTACCACAGTTATATAACATGTTGTGTTGTATATTATGATTTGATGACTGTTGTTATAATGACTTTTATCCCTTTTCTCTTTTCCCAGCTGGCATGGATGACAAGGCGAATGGTTCCGTTGACACCAAAAGGTATCGCATCCGATTCTTTATCGAATGATATGAAAGAACGTGTTAAATTGTTATTACAGTGCAATGTGCATGCACAGTAAATGTCCCTAAAATAATCCCTTTCAACGCGTCCCCGCAGCCCTGTGGAGAACGGCCAGCTGCCGGACCCCGCCAACTGGGGGGTAGCGGACGTCGTCAACTACTTCAAAGCAACAGGGTTCGAGGAGCAAGCCACTGCTTTTCAGGATCAGGTTAGACTGCTGTTTTTGCTCCAGATTTCTGTGCCACACAATAGAGCTCAACAGTGACCGCCCACTTTTGAACGGCTCCGGTTCCAGGAAGTGAATTTCCCATTCATTCCTCCATTGACGTTTCAGAAAATCCTTATATAAAGAGTTTTAAGCCTGGAACCAAGCCAACCAACTACGAGATGAATCGTGACCATAACACATTTGATTTGGACCAAAAAAAATAAAAAATTGGAAAACAGAAAAAAAGGCAAACAGGCACCTTTGCCTTTTTTTCTGTTTTCCAATTTTTTTTGCTCCGAATCAAATGTTTTAAGGTCACGATTCATCTCGTAGTTGGTTGGCTTGGTTCCAGGCTTAAAACTCTTTATATAAGGATTTTCTGAAACGTCAATGGAGGAATGAATGGGAAATTCACTTCCTGGAACCGGAGCCGTTCAAAAGTGGGCGGTCACTGTTGAGCTCTATGACGACAAACCAAAAGAAAAACAACAGGCTGTCAATCAAACATTTGTCACTCCGCCTGACAGGAAATCGACGGCAAGTCCCTGCTCCTGATGACGCGTAACGACGTCCTGACGGGACTGTCGATAAAGCTGGGCCCGGCGCTGAAGATCTACGAGTATCACGTGAAGCCGCTGCAGACTCAACACCTGAAGAGCAACGCCTCGTAGCGGCACGGGCCGGCCCGACGCCCTCCCGCCCCCCCCACCACCCCCCCCTCAGCGACAATCAACATGTCAGGAGTCCCCAGGTTAGCTGCCGCTTCACAAAGACTCCTCCGGCCACAGTGGCACCTTAAACGGGACGACAGGAACGATTTGAATGCTGTATGTTTTTATAAGCGTGGACCCTAAAATGGGTTGCACATGGGGTCCACTCAGCTGTTTACCCTTTCAGCCATTCTTATTTCTGCTGCTTGAAATATGTATTTTATGTTTGTTTTTTATTTAAAAGAAGGAAATTTGGGGAGGATATTGTACTGGTATAATTATTTTTTTTTTTTTTGGTGTGCGTGCGTGTGTGTGTGTGTATTGTGCGTGCGAAGTGAATTGACCAATGTTGGTTTAAAAAAAGTATTTGTATATAAGATCATATTATATAGTTGAAAAATGTGTATGTTCCATCGTATGTGAACACTTTGATACATGCAGAAAATTATGTGATGCGTCCCATTTTGCCCTAAGATCAGTTTTTATGCTCTAAACTGCACAGCTGAGTCCATGAGTTGTTCATAGCATGCAACGATGAAGCATTTTGTTTTCCCACACACACGAAGCAGACCGAATGCCCTGTTTTCCTGCAAACCTACTGTATCTAGGCTATAGGTTCTTGATATGGAGATATTTATGTGTATAGACAGATTCTCATTCATATGTTCTTACCTGTGGTGCTTTCAGCATTGTCTCAAAGACAAGTGTATTGAAGTGTGTGTATGACCAATGTATATGTCCAACATAACACTGGAGTTTGAATATCTGAATCAAAGATTTGCAATAAATGGTGCTCTTTTCTCACCAAAGAACAACACTGGTTGACGAATTTGTTTGTAGTGGTTTTCTTTTAATCAGTCATGTTTTATTGCACATTCAAATTACATGGTCAGAGGCTTTGATCGTGGTTGGGAAATCTTGACCTGTCATAAAAACATGTACTTAATACAATAAAATATTAAAGAGGTCATCTTTATTTTCACAATTCGATATATATTTTCTTAGGTTTCAGTACTGTCACATTGACTACGTTTACATGGAAAACAATAATCCAACCGTTGGCCTTATTCTAAATAAGACAATATTCTGATTTAGCTGTTTACGTGGGTTGCAAGGATTACAACCGCTAGTGTTGTTCTGCTTCTTTGCGGCACGGTAGCTGCTTTTTAACATCTTCCAGCGGTTGCGAACTTGTTCAGACAAACGCACATAACCCTCTTCCTTCATTCAGTCAGCAACCCTTTTGAAAATATCCCCCACTGCGATGTTTGCACCCATCCAAAAACACTCCAAATACTCCACATGTCTTAATGCGAATCTGCTTACTCCAACTATGACCTTATTCAGGTTGAGGTAATCAGAAAACGCTCTACATGCCAATTTCTTATTCAGACTATTGTCATAATTGGGTTAATATTGGATTATTGCTGTCCATGTAAACATAGTCACTGACTATTCTATTGAATAGCTTGGGTCAGGTCGATGGATTACAGCAGCAGTTTAACCTGTGACTGTAAACAGTTTCTGGGTGTGTGTCGATGTCCTCACAGCTTGGCTAGTTGCTTCCTGCGCACTGTGCCTGTGATGTTTCCTGAGGGGCTGTCCAGTGGCAGGAGAACCTGTGAGGAGACAAAGATACACGGCAATTACAAATTACGCCATGACTGAACTACTTGGGAGAGTAGTTTTTGAGATGAGAGATGTTTTTGGGCAGGCTTACTTCATCCTTGTTTGTTAGGCCCATTTTGGTCATGTCTATGGTGAAGTAATGCTGGTTGGGCATGATGATCTCTATCTCCTCCACCTGAAACACAGCAGACTCACACTTTGTTTTCTGAATGCACTGCAAACCTGTGGTACATGTGGTTTAATGTTCAAATTTAAAGATTTTGATTGGATGGTACAGATACAGTGCACAAATTATGCTTAATTACCATACATTGACTGTTTGTGTGGATGGTAAATGAGTGGTAGGATGAGTATATGTGCATATAATTGTGAAGGAAGGGACATGTATGCATGGCACGATTGTCTACATGTATTCATCTACTTATAGCACCATTTTCAGTTTTTTAACAAGTAAATTTGAGGTTTTAACGTCAATGTGTGGAAGAAGCAGTGGTGCCGTGTCCAAGACAAATTTGACCTTGGTGATGGATAAAGCTTATCTTAACTCACTGCAAATGGATGTGAGGAGGTTGCGTGCTTACTGTACTCATGATTCGATATGCCATGCCTACCTCAGGAACTCTGTCCAGGACCAGAACCTGTGTGTCGTAAAGCGTCTTCTGCACAGAAGGTGAGTACTCTCCACGATCGTAGGGGCCAGCGAACTTCTCGATTATCGTCTCTTTGACACATTTCCTACGAAGAGAGTTGTGTGCTGATTGTTAGATTTAGAAAGGATGTTATTTCTCTACTGTTTTCAGGATGTTTGGACATATCTCCCATTCATTTGTAACAGGAGAGCAGTGTTTTCTTAGCTTTTTCCCTTTATTTTGTGTTCCAGAACCCAATACTGATATCAGATTTGATCAGTTTATGCATACAAGTTAGTTGTTTCCTACTTTAAGTCTTGATCAAACTGTTTGAAATGATGGCTCACAGACTTACAACTCAGTCTTGAATTAACTCAGTAATGCAATGTTCCCTTTCACAGGTCATTAACTGATAAATTACCATGCGGCGTCAAAGTCGATGTTCTGAACCTTGTTGTAGCGCCACCTAGCGTAGACAGAGGTGCAGAAACACCTGTCCTTGGCCTCCTGCAGAGTAGTGAAGCGGTCTCGGAGGAAGCCCACAAACCCAGACTGGGTGGTCTTCAGCACCTTCATGTCCTTCATCCCGCTGTGGACCACTGGGGCACCTGAGCGGGTGAGAGTGCAATCATCAGAATCACTTGTTTTCACCAAGTACAATAAATGTTCAGGAATTTATCTTGCTGGCATTTTAAAGACACATATAGACAGCTTGCACAGTAGCACAGTACATACAGTGCTGACACTCATGAGATACAGCAGGACCTCACATTCAGTACTTGAGACTGGTGTCAAGAAATGTATTTTTGATATAACTAATTCAGAATACCATAACTTTTACATTTTCTTAACTTTCAAAACAGCAATTTATATGGGAAGTTTAGCCAATTTAAGATTACCTTTACAATTCAAACATTACTACAAAGGCTTTCTCTCAGTGATTACTTCAACAGTTCTATGGATTTCCATCCTCAGTTCTGATAGGCTGAGTTTTGTTTGAAGCCGTTGTAAAATTCCTGATAAGAGCACACCTGTGGTCATAAAAGTCAATTTAAATATATTGTGCTAACTGAAAATCAAAACTCAAATGTGTCGCTTACCAACCACATTGTTAAGGAGCTATATGGTAGATGAATAGCATGTTATTATTATTATTATTATTAGTAGTAGTAGTAGTAGTAGTAGTAGTAGTTTTAATTGTCACTAATAAAAAATAAAAGTTAGTGAAAATTTGCATTCTCTCTCTGTTGAAATAGTGTTCTACCCCTATTTTATAAAACCAATAAACCACTAAAGGCCGTGTCTTACAGGAACAGCCGAGAGGCATTTTTAGACACAATGCATTTGTTGTTTATTGCTTAAATATGTTAAGCATGTTATTGCTTATGTAACAAATGCACATATCTTATGTATGAGCACTAATTAGCTTAAGTAATTTATAGCCTGTCAATAAGGAACAAATTCAGGCCATGGTACTATGGATTAGCATATCAGAGCCTATTTTATTTTATAGAAATCTGATCCATTCTAGAAAGTAGCCTACTGTAATTTGAGTATTTTGAAATAGGAAAAATGCAGCTTCTAAAAGCATCTTTTTAACTCCACCAAAATACAAATGACAAAATATGCAAATACATTTTCAAATACATGTAATGTGTCTGTGTGTGTGTGTGTGTGTGTGTGTGTGTGTGTGTGTGTATTTATGCGTGTATTTTCTGCTCACCATTAAGGTTCTGTTCAACATCGCAGAAGCGCCAAGCTTCTGGGCTGAAGATAAATGCATGAGCATGCTCTGCCCCATTCTGAGAGAAAAACAGGAGAGAAATATAGTTCATCCCATTAGACTATAATCACACTCATCAATGGCAAATCGCGTAAAAACCTGTTGGACCATGAATATGTTTTTGAGGTGCACTTGATTTACAGTGTCACACTGTCTGAATAGAGGACACATTACTTTTTGCAAGATGAGATGAATTACATGCCGTTCTTGTTTTTTTCAGCTATTCAAAACATATTCAAAGCTTCTGTTTTGCCCAGGAATGATCACTGAATTATATATTTTACCTTCTCCAGCTTCCTCCACGGAGCCTCCTCCATGTAAACCTTGGCCCTCAGCACGTGGTTGAAAGAGGTCAGGAAATGATGACAGATATCCAGGGAAAACTGCTCGATGGTCTTTACCTGGAGAGACACCCAAAAAACACAATGACGGGCCGGTGTTCATGCTTTTTAGCTTCACTGACACCACAAAGCACAGTGGGAGATGCTGTATGGTTATTAGCTGCATTCAAAAGCTTTGATATCTCATCCCAATTCTGTATCCTCCTTAAACAATATGTTTTACACGTTTCCTGGTTTAAATGTGAATTACTAATCAAAAAAACATACCTTAACATATACGTATACATCAAGCTTTTAAATTGGTACCTGAGTATGGGGTGCCATAGTGGGGGGGAATAGCAGAGGAAGCAGAGGAAGGGCCGCTAAAATGTCTGTATTAAAATGCCTTTTGTGGTCCTCAAGTGTGTATTTATACAGATTTTCTGAAATGCTGAGTTTGGATGAAATCTACAAAATTCCAAACGGATAAAACTTTCTCAAAAATATGACACAGCAACTGTTATGTTATCTGAAAACAAACTGGAACAAGCAGGGATAACAGGATTTCCTTAGGCAGACTAAAACAAAATTGTCCTCCCTTGACAGATTTTGAACAGGAGACTACAGGTGAAAGTGTGTAGGAAAGTTTCCGAAACTAGGGATGTGACGATATATTGAAATTCAGTATATCTCAATACAAAAATGTGACAATACAGAAATACAATACAGAAAAAAAATTATTTGCGATATTAGCTCCATCAGAGTTTCACAAGCTCTACATCCAAATTATATTATTTGCACATTGTAATGACATTTTAAAATTGTTGTTTGCATTCTAGCAGACCAATGCCATTGCTAGAAAGAATAAATATAATTCTGCAGTCACACTTTGTTGTCAGTGAACTTTTATTTATTACATCGTATCGTGGTTGTATTGAATCGTGAACCCCGTATCGCTTATCGAATCGTATCGTGAGATAAGCGTATCGTCCCGTCCCTATACCCAAAACCCATAATTTTCAATTAGGGATGCGTCCAATAATTGATCAGTTAATGAATGTGTGGAGGTGTGTTTGAGCTGTGGATGGGTAGACATAGATGTTTGTCATAGATGGAATATTGGTGGTGGGACTGGGGGACGAGAGGAGGGTAGAGGGGGTTCCAGAGTCACCTCCTGTGCACACTCCTGGGCCCCATGATTCCTAGTTACGCCCCTGCCTATTGTTTCTAGCTACAGTAAATCCACATATTGGATGGATACCTACCCCCTTGAGCTTGGCCAGGGCATGGACAGTGTTCTTGATGGTGTCGGTGGGGATGATGTCAGAGTTGTCTCCGGTCAGGTAGTCCTTACGGGATTTGAGCGTGAGCTCCACGTCAGCCTTCAGCTCGATGATGTAGTGGTGGATCCCCTCTCTCCTGATGTACAGCACCTTCACTATGTTCTTGCCGTAGCCCGTCCGCACAAACTCCACATTCTGCACACACACACATTAGATCAGCGAGGAGTCACGAGCCAGCAGTGTCCAGTGATTGCATATCAACATAGCAAGTAATGACTGCTTCTTGATTTTATATTCATCTATCCTAGTGATTCACCCATTATGTAAACAGGTGTTTTTGTGCTGTATATAAATGTTTTGATGGAATTCTAAACTGTATAATGATTTAATTGGATGTATATTATGCTACTGTATATACTGTCAATGTGATATTCAATGTGATATGATTGGTCAATTTGTACTCAAGTCAAGTTTATTTCTATAGCCCTTCATCACAAGCATGTCTCAAAGGACTTTGCAGACAACGAGCCTACCTAGACCTAACTAATCAACAGTCAGTCACAAAACAAAATGATGCATCTGGTTTAAACATCATTTGGTTTAAACAGTATCATCATCTGGTTTAAACAGTACCGTCATCTGGTTTAAACTGTATCATCTGGTTTTTAACTATATCATCTGGTTTAAACAGTATCATCTGGTTTAAACATCATTTGGTTTAAACAGTATCGTCATCTGGTTTAAACTGTATCATCATCTGATTTAAACTGTACCATCATTTGGTTTAAACAGTATCATCATCTGGTTTAAACTGTATCATCATCTGGTTTAAACAGTATCATCTGGTTTAAACATCATTTGGTTTACACAGTATCATCATCTGGTTTAAACAGTATCATTTGGTTTAAACAGTATCATCATTTGGTGCAATACAGTATGCAACAAAATAAAACACAAGGAAACAGTGTCGCCTGTGTTCATGAGTCCTTTTCATTTTGTATCTTTATTTGATGAAGGTAAATTTGTAGTGAAACGTCATATTTTTAATATGATGAACTGGTAAAGTTTGGACATTTAAGAGTGCACTGCATCTCATAATCCCTCCATGCAGTTTAATTTAAGGTGGCTTCTCTCTCTCTGGTTGCCTGAGCACGATTGTTTTCCACAATATTCCATATTCATTCTTGCCATCTTTTATTGACTGCAGTGTGGACTGGTAATTTGGCATACCGGGCATTTTCCCGGTGGGCTGACGCACCTTGGACGCACCTTGGACGCACCTTGGATGCACCTTGGACGCACCTTGGGGCCGATATAATTTAATTTATATTTTTTAATAAAAAATAATAATAATAATTTTTGGCCAACGACCGGCCCATAAAGCAGGGACAGCGGCCCATTGGTTCATTTTCTATACTGACACTGGGCTGGCCCAATCACTTATAGGCCCCTCCCCTCCCCCTCTGTCCTCTCTGTTTCTCGTGTCAGATGCCGTGGCTCAGAGCCAAAAATCTGTGGATGGATGAGGGTGCCAAAATGGATAAACAAAAGCGCAAGGGGGGTGCGGAGAAGTTGCGGGCCAAAAAAATTTAAAATCTAGAGGCGGATGCCGGCAAATGTGCAAAAATAACAGACATGTTTGCTGCAGGGGCTGCAGTAGCTTCAATATCTTCCTACCCGACATTGTGCAGCAACAGGTGGAACTTGAAGGAGGAGAGGTGCCTGGCCATGGCCACTGCCAGGCAGAGGAGCAGGGAGAGGAGCAGGGAGAGGAGCGGGCAGAGGAGCAGGGAGAGGAGCAGGGAGAGGAGCAGGCAGAGGAGCAGGGAGAGGAGCAGGCAGAGGAGCAGGGAGAGGAGCAGGCAGAGGAGCAGACAGAGGAGCAGGGAGAGGAGCAGACAGAGGAGCAGGCAGAGGAGCAGACAGAGGAGCAGGCAGAGGAGCAGGCAGAGGAGCAGGCAGAGGAGCAGGGAGAGGAGCAGGCAGAGGAGCAGGGAGAGGAGCAGGCAGAGGAGCAGGCAGAGGAGCAGGGAGAGGAGCAGGCAGAGGAGCAGGCAGAGGAGCAGGCAGAGGAGCAGGGAGAGCAGCAGGGAGAGGAGCAGACAGAGGAGCAGGGAGAGGAGCAGGGAGAGGAGCAGGCAGAGGAGCAGGGAGAGGAGCAGGGAGAGGAGCAGGCAGAGGAGCAGGGAGAGGAGCAGGCAGCGGAGCAGGCAGAGGAGCAGGGAGAGGAGCAGGCAGAGGAGCAGGCAGAGGAGCAGGGAGAGCAGCAGGGAGAGGAGCAGGGAGAGGAGCAGGGAGAGGAGCGGGCAGAGGAGCGGGCAGAGGAGCGGGCAGAGGAGCAGGGAGAGCAGCAGGGAGAGCAGCAGGGAGAGGAGCAGGGAGAGGAGCAGGGAGAGGAGCAGACAGAGCAGCAGGGAGAGGAGCAGGGAGAGGAGCAGACAGAGGAGCAGGCAGAGGAGCAGACAGAGGAGCAGGGAGAGGAGCAGGCAGAGGAGCAGACAGAGGAGCAGGGAGAGCAGCAGGGAGAGGAGCAGGGAGAGGAGCAGGCAGAGGAGCAGACAGAGGAGCAGACAGAGGAGCAGGGAGAGGAGCAGGGAGAGGAGCAGGCAGAGGAGCAGGGAGAGGAGCAGGCAGAGGAGCAGACAGAGGAGCAGGGAGAGGAGCAGGGAGAGGAGCAGGCAGAGGAGCAGACAGAGGAGCAGGGAGAGGAGCAGGGAGAGGAGCAGGGAGAGGAGCAGGCAGAGGAGCAGACAGAGGAGCAGGCAGAGGAGCAGGGAGAGGAGCAGGCAGAGGAGCAGGCAGAGGAGCAGGCAGAGGAGCAGGGAGAGCAGCAGGGAGAGGAGCAGACAGAGGAGCAGGGAGAGGAGCAGGGAGAGGAGCAGGCAGAGGAGCAGGGAGAGGAGCAGGGAGAGGAGCAGGCAGAGGAGCAGGGAGAGGAGCAGGCAGCGGAGCAGGCAGAGGAGCAGGGAGAGGAGCAGGCAGAGGAGCAGGCAGAGGAGCAGGGAGAGCAGCAGGGAGAGGAGCAGGGAGAGGAGCAGGGAGAGGAGCGGGCAGAGGAGCAGGCAGAGGAGCAGGCAGAGGAGCAGGGAGAGCAGCAGGGAGAGCAGCAGGGAGAGGAGCAGGCAGAGGAGCAGACAGAGGAGCAGGCAGAGGAGCAGGCAGAGGAGCAGGGAGAGGAGCAGGCAGAGGAGCAGACAGAGGAGCAGGGAGAGGAGCAGGGAGAGGAGCAGACAGAGGAGCAGGGAGAGCAGCAGGGAGAGGAGCAGGGAGAGGAGCAGGCAGAGGAGCAGGCAGAGGAGCAGGGAGAGGAGCAGGGAGAGGAGCAGGGAGAGGAGCAGGGAGAGGAGCAGACAGAGCAGCAGGGAGAGGAGCAGGGAGAGGAGCAGACAGAGGAGCAGGCAGAGGAGCAGGGAGAGGAGCAGGCAGAGGAGCAGACAGAGGAGCAGGGAGAGCAGCAGGGAGAGGAGCAGGGAGAGGAGCAGGCAGAGGAGCAGACAGAGGAGCAGACAGAGGAGCAGGGAGAGGAGCAGGGAGAGGAGCAGGCAGAGGAGCAGGGAGAGGAGCAGGCAGAGGAGCAGACAGAGGAGCAGGGAGAGGAGCAGGGAGAGGAGCAGGCAGAGGAGCAGACAGAGGAGCAGGCAGAGGAGCAGACAGAGGAGCAGGGAGAGGAGCAGGGAGAGGAGCAGGGAGAGGAGCAGGCAGAGGAGCAGGGAGAGGAGCAGGCAGAGGAGCAGGGAGAGGAGCAGACAGAGGAGCAGGGAGAGGAACAGGGAGAGGAGCGGGCAGAGGAGCAGGCGTGTGACGGAAGCCGAGGAGGGACAGAGTGAGCATGACAGCACATCACTGATTTAATTGCCCTATCACATACAAAGATCTAACTATTACTCCTCTCTGAACATTAATATAAAACAAAAAGGTGATCTATTAACTGTGTAAACCTTATGCAATATTCATCATCAATATTTGGATACTTGAAATCTGTATGAACTGAATAGTTAGTATCAAATGAAATAAGATGGAACAGCTCCATGCATTAATTGAATAAACAACTATTTGCTCATTACCAGTATGGTATTGTTTAAATTGTACAGCTTTTTGCACATCTTTGTCAGGGAATTCCAACAATTCTGGAACTCAATTCTCAGGAACAGAAGACAGTGAAAGGAAATGTACGCACCAAAGCCAGAGGATACAAAGAGGGCCTACTCGGGTATGAGACAATACTGACAGCTCAATTATTCCTCAGGATATTTGAGGATACATCTCCACTGTCAAAGTACCCGCAGACGGGAGGGATGGACATCCTCTCTGCCCATAGGATGGTCATGTCAACACAAGATGCCCTCAAACAGATGGCGAGAGATTTCCAGGCTGTCAAGGATGCTGCTGACGACTTTGTGAAATGGGCAAATGAAAAAATCGAGGAGCAGGATGAGAGGACAGACATGGAAGTGGAGGCTGCACTGCCACAGAAAAGAATAAAGAAGAAGAAAGCCATGCCGGGAGAGATGGCTCAGGACGAGACCATGATTGATGCAGAGAGAGCTTACGAGGTAAAGGTCCATAACCAAATTCTTGATGCAGCTATTGAGGCCATCCACCGAAGATTTCTGACACATGGCACTCTTTATGCGGATTTGTCATTTCTGGATCCCAAAAACTTCCCCCTGATCCGAACCAGTGCTCTCCCTAAATCTGCGCTTGAAGACCTCAGCAAGTGCCTGGTTAAATTTGATAGCAGGGCAACGGTTGACAACCTGCAGTCGGAGCTGAAAAGCTTAGCAGGCCAGTGGGACAAGCTGAAAGAATCACCACTGGATGAATATGCGACCAGGACAGTGGAGGATGGACCCGATGGAAAGGAAGAGGACATGGAAATCGTCAACAAAGAGTTGCAAAGAGTGCCCACTGTGCTGCTATCAAATTCTCCAGAGATTCAACATGCTCACAGATGCACATCACCTGCTTGGACTTGCGTACAAGTTCTTGCTGACACTTTCAATAACCCAGGTGGCCTGCGAACGATCATTTTCAACCCTAAAATACATAAAAAGCAGACTGAGGAGCAGCCTGTCTGCCACTGAAAAGGACGTCCTCGTGGCTTTGGACACAGACACTGTAATTGACAGAGTTGCAGAGAAGAGTGAGCTACTGAGGAAACTGCTGTTATAGTGAGGTGAGATGAAATGATTGATATTATTATAAAATTATTCATAATAATGTAGCAGCTTTTTCGACTGAAGATAATGTGATCATGTGACTCATTATCCCCCCCCTCTCAGGATGCCCTCACTTGTGTGGTTCATTGTTCATTGTTGTTGAGGGCGTTCAGAGGGCCATGCAGCCTTTTCCACTAAGTAAGTATACAATACATGCAACTATCTCTCTACATTGTTCTAGATTAAAGATACCGGTACTGTGATCATTTAACTCAATCAATTATCATTCTCACTTTTCTCTCTCCGTCTCCCCCTCTCACTCTTTTAAAGGTTGCCTTGTTTGAGGAGATCTTTGCTGTCCATTGGTGTGGAGTTCACAGGCAACATTTTGACTTACTTGTATACTTTATACATACTTGTATACTTACATTTTATTAAATAATTTGAAATGATACTTTGACTTCTAGCAGAGCTTTTTCTTTGACAATTACTTGGAGGTTGTGTACTCAACGGCCACCTCTGATCACCAGGGAGTTAGTCAAGAGGGAGTGAGTACACTGGTCCACTTGTCCACGGCACTTACTACTCAGGTTTGTAGTGGTTTGGGGGAATAGTACAGTAGGTACGCATATTTAAGGGGACCGCAAGGATGGTGTACTGGTGGGTGGTGTCCGACCGATTGTGGTGGGCCGTCTGGGCCAAAAATGCCAGGGCCAATTTTTTGTCCCAGTCCAGCCCCGAGTGTCAGTAGAGTAATATGATATTATGGAAGGAAGAATAAGAAATATGAAAATATGAATATGGATGGATGCAGTTTTTTTATTGCTCACTTTCTCCAAAAGGGTCAACAAATGCTAAATTTGTATTGAAATAGGAAAAATATGTGACAAAACTTTTATTGATAGTTTACTGCATTAGGATTTAGTAATGAAATGGATATTTGTTATCATGCAACATGGCTTGCCCTCAGATAGACAGACCGTGGCTCGGCTCCATGGTCGTTGACCTCACCAATGAGACAAACTCCAGTGCTGAATCATCTAAGCCCATACTTTGTCAAAAATAGATCATCTGTTGTTTTTAGGAAATTTCCTGCTTTTTAGAACATAACAAAGTTGTTTTTACCTGAGCTGAAGCAGTTGCCATGATATCTTCCTTTCCCAGTCTCTCTCCCAGAGTTTTGCCCACTGTCTGTCCTCCAGAGCCCCTGTCCCGTCTCCACAAGAGGTGTCGTTGTGGATGGAGGAGGATTTTGTGGAGAGGGTGGTGCTAACCTATGGATTTCGTCTTGCGCACACAGTTCTAGGCTATGTCTTTGAATCGTGAACCGGTAGGTCTAAACTTAACAGCTGCAGGACAACCTAGTTGAGGTTGTAATGTAAACAGGCATACTAAGAATCATTGATCTGCATAGAGTCTGTGTTGATATTGTCGACCCATTATTTTAAGATAAATATCTACAATCGTATTTTTTTTTTAGACCATCAAAGAATCTAAGAGACCATCATTTATTCTCTCACTTAAATGAAATGAAGCAGCAATAAAATGAGACAAGGGGTGACACTTTTTTTTTTACATGTGGCTTTAGGCTATAGACCTATTTGGAAGCAACCAGATCCATTATTGAAATGGTATGTTAATACTAGGTTTACGTCAGAGGAAGGTAGCTTCCTGGCTTGTCATTAAAACCATAAGTATTGTAATAGAATGTCATTAAAAAACTCAATGTTGTGTTCTGATCTTGTTATTTGGGTCTTTTTCTAGTTTTTGTGAGTACATATAGTCCAAAACATTACTTTTAACATGATTATTTAATTTATATTTTCTGGATGTGGTGTATGCTGGCAGGGGGGCCTTGTAAAATTTGTTCAATATATACCTGGATTGTTTTATGTTTCTTTTAATCTGGTGTTTTTAATGATTAATTGCTTTTAAGCACTAGAACCAGGACAAAATTTGTTCAATATATGCCTGGATTGTTTTATGTTTCTTTTAATCTGGTGTTTTAATGATTAATTGCTTTTAAGCACTAGAACCAGGACAAAATTTGTTCAATATATGCCTGGATTGTTTTATGTTTCTTTTAATCTGGTGTTTTAATGATTAATTGCTTTTAAGCACTAGAACCAGGACAAAATTTGTTCAATATATGCCTGGATTGTTTTATGTTTCTTTTAATCTGGTGTTTTTAATGTTTAATTGCTTTTGAGCACTAGAACCAGGACACATTTATGTGGAAATGGATAATTTTATTCTCTCGCCTTTGATTGTGTTTGATGTTGTATTTTTTGTACTGTGTTCTCCATGTTACTATTTTACAATATTTTATTGTTTTACTATCCATGTTTAGTTCTACTGTTGTATATGTTCTTATTTTTCTAGTATCCCATTGTGAAGCACTTTATAACCGCAGTTTAGAAAGGCTCTACATAAATAAAGTTTTACTTACTATTAAAGTTTAATCTCAGCCTCTAAAATAAGCCTCTCAGTTGGCCTGTTGACCTCAATCAGTGGCACTAGCAGTGTTAAAAAATATAAAGCAAAGTAAAAAGAAATCAAAAAAGTGTTTCTTTCAATGAGGAACAAACTTTTCACACTTTTCTTAAAACTATAAGGTGTTAGGAATATGTTTCATCTTGTTACTGCACTTGTGACCAGAAGCTTTCCAGTTCAGTGCTCAGCTGCCCAGCAGCCAGGAGACTGGGGATGTACTGAGAAGCTCCCAGGTGTGAAAGTGTGCAACAGTATGAATGTGAAGGAGGACGGTATTGAAAAAGAGCAAAACCTATTCTTGGATAAACAAAAAAGGTAGAACAAATAGTTTCAAGGTATTTATACTTTTTTGTGAAAACATCCTACCATTTGATTTGGTAATGTCAGTATAAACTCTCCTCTAAATGAAACTCCTAGTCGGTGTTCCCCTGTCACATCTTATGACTTCCTCTTTTGCATCTCCAGCCAGCTGTGCTATATTCACTTTCAATGTTGCTCAACCATGAACCAAAACCTGACAAAAGATTTCAAATTCCCTTTTTTGTTCATTCCACCCGGGGCAGTGATTCAAGATGACCGCACGGTTCAGTTTATGGCTCCATATTGTTGTTGTGTTTTTATGTTGCACGGTGTGTAGCGCAGACATTTCCTGTAAAAATGAAGCTGGTGAGCCTGTCGATTGGTGAGTTGATTGAGTTTATTTGATAAATTGAAATATAAAATACTAACAATCACAAAGCTTTGTAACAGGATGAAATTAAGTCACACTTTTTTGTTCACTGTGGTGCTTGAGTGTCCTTCTGTGTCTTTTGGCAGGCAAGCGGACAGAAAATGTTTACCTCAGTATATTATTGACTCTACTCTTTGATAATATATGCTGAAACATGAAATAGAAAGTCTGTGAGATACATTACTTATTTTATTGTTTCAATGATTGCATACAAAATCCCCTGAAATGCAAAACATGCTGCACTGCAAAAACGGACAAACTTGTTAAGTTATTTTTGTATCCAGACTTATCAAGCTTTTTTTTTTATTTTTTAGTGAAATTATCTTACTGGACTGGCAGATAATTTTACCGGTTTCAACAAATGTAACTTTTTTTTTTCAGGATAATGTAACTTGTTTCAGGACATTTACTTGGTAAAAGTGAAATTGTCTTGGAGTTTCTTGTTTCAGCATCTTGACATGTAGGCCTATCATGTGAAACTTACTGAAACCAGCAAGATTATCTGCCAGTGCAGTGAGATAATTTGACAAAAAATATCACTAAATAAGCTTGATAGATCTGGAAATAAGATGAAATCACTGGACAGCTTGTCATTTTTTGCAGTGTGTTTCTTGAATACAGTACAACATTTCTTTCTCTCTAATCCACTGCAGGTTTGTCATCTACAAGCTGCCCAAGTATAAGATTGGGGAGATCGGTAGTGGAGTGGAGTACATGTACCTGGACTCCTCAGTGGGGAGCTGGCAGATGAGTAAATTCCTGGTTAACAGCAGCCAAGGAGCCATAGGGAGCACACTGAACCAGCTTTACATGGGACAGGCCTACAAGGTGAGATCGTGTCCCCTCTTTCCATGTGGGATTTATACACTCACAATGGCATACACAAGGCAAGGCAAGTTTATTTATATATTTCACACACATCGGCAATTCAAAGCGCTTTACATAAATAAAAGCAAAATAAAGACGTAGGTATAAAAAGTGAAAGTTAAAATCACATTTAAAAAGACAGTGCAAGAAGATAAAAGATAAAAATATAAAGAAAAGTGAAAGTGCATTAAAAAGACAATATAAAAGATATAAAAGAAAAGATAAAAGATAAAAGAATAAATATTCCAGTGCAGATGAGTGTTGCCCTAAATTTCTTAAACACTACAGTTAAAAATATACTTCAGGTGTATACTATAATAGTAACCAATCTTGTGGTTTTAGTCACGCCTAACGGATTGTTCCTGGTTCAGGTTTCTGAATAGATGCAAAGTTGTTTCTATGAGGAACTGTTATAGCAGCAAAGCTGAAGCTGGAGATGAATAGGCTTCCTCCAGCCGGATGAAATGAGTAACAAAGTCCTTCCTCGTGATGTTTCATTTGTGGTGCAAGTTTTACACATTTTTTCAGTGTGTGGATATACAGTAAATCTCTGTGCAGGGTCAGGAAAGTGATCAGGAACGTACAAAAGCCAGGAAAAGAAATGAAAACAGTAAACTCTTCAAAGAAATGAATGGGATTTGTATATCCAAAATAACTGAAATTCTGAAGAAAATCATCCCTTCCATGTATATAACTAGTATTTCTTTCAGTCTAACAGCTTAGTCTACGCCCTCTACAATGATGGTCCACCGGTCCTGGATTACATCAGAGGATATGGGCACACTAAAGGTACTGCAGATGCTCATGTTAACAAGACTAGACTCTAATTAGACTAGACTGGTTTTGGAAATGCTGATAGTGGCTGTACAGTAAGTCAGCTAGGCCTTTAGCACTATATAGCTAAAGATTATTCTAAACAACAATTTCCTCATACATTACCAAATTGTTTTGTGAAATTCCCAATCTTTTCAAGACTTGGAAATAATTAAATTTATTTTCCATAATTTTCCAGGCTTTCCAGGCCTCCTTATCCAGCTCAGTAGGAAAGTCTCTCATCAGAGAAAGAGCGATTGAGGTTATCACAGTAGAGTCATCCTTCTTTTTGTAATGTAATTCACTCAGTGTCCTGTGTATATTATGTGTATATATTATGTGTACATTGTATTTGCATTCTCGGTTTATATTCAAGCTATCTGATGCTATGATTTTGCAGAAAAAAGCAGATCAATGGTTTTGGTGTCAGGGGGAGGAAACGGGGCAAAGAGCATCCCTCTGATAACTGCTGTTGACTCTGGACCACTGACTAACCTGACGTGACTTTGATGGAAAGCACACAGGCACTGCATGTTTGCATGTTTGCATGTGTGCATGCAGGTTTGCGTGTATGTGCGAGTGTTTGTACGTACATCGGTGTATATGTGTTGTACAGTTGTTTGTGTCCATCCTGCAGGGGCGCTGCTCTTTGACCGCTCTCAAGGTTTCTGGCTGTCCCACAGTATTCCCCATTTCCCTTCGTTCCCTGAGAGGGGCTACCTTTACCCCTCCTCTGGTAGAGTCAACGGCCAGACAGCTCTCTGTGTGACCTACAAGTATGGACAGTTGCCCCTCATAGGTGAGTGAATGGTCATGAAGCAACGGGCCTTGACCTACTGCAGCTCTGTACACATCCCTGTCTAACTTCCACTTACAAAATTCTGTATTCGCTGAAAAACACATTTACACACTGAAGGGCTAATATAAGGCCTCAGTGATTTCTATGCATAGTTTTATGTAAAATGGGCAATACACTGATTCCAAAGGTATGCAATCCTGCGAAGCATCATGCATTTGCCCAATGTTGTCCTGAGATTTCACTTTTGTATGATATGCTGTGGAAAATCCAAGGCATGAAGAATGTAAAAAGTAGTGATACACATGGCAACATTTTGGGCAATGCTATTAGGAAACATAATTCACAGAGGTGCATCAGCATTTTTGCATTGATTATTTAGGGCGTTTTTGAAGGCAAATACCAGTATTTTTGGATGTAGGCTGCCACAGGCCAATATTGCCAATATTTTGTGCCACTATTCAATTTCTTTCAATTTGACAGATATTCAGTGTTTCCCCTAGAATTATATCTTGTCAGGTTGGAAAAATGCTGAAACAGCATTTAGACCATCATGGGATGCTAAAACTCTATTGAAATCCATACTAATGAAATTGTTTTAGGAAGGTGAACTTAGCAGCTCCTTAAGGCAGAGTGACCCACCACACCTATTAAATGGCCGTAGAACTCTGGGATTCATTAGGATTTTAAATGAAGAATTAACTAACAAAAGACATTATTGAACAATGAAATGAATAAAGAAAATATGGAAAGAAAATTTTACAGACAGGGAGGATAGGCCAATATCAGCCCGATATATCGGTCTAACCCTACCAGGTAAAATTTAAGTACATTTTTGAAATCGGGTCTCATTTTGTTTCCGGCTGCTGGGCATGTCGCCCATCTACAGTATGTTGCCCCCTCAAAAAACAGCCTTGTGTATCAGCACCTTTAGTCATGAAATATATCCTTTATTTCTCTCTGGTTTCTGATGGACACTCCTTTCCCTCCAGCACAGCAGATGGCGTACCTTTACCCACGTCTGTATAACTGCTCTGTGCCCGCTCCGTTCATGGCCGACCTGGCAGTGCTGGCCCAGTTATGCGAGGGCTCCAAACCACCGCTGGCCTCCGATAGGAGAATGGAACAGCTTTTCTCAGCCGGAGGGGAGAAGTTTGTCAGTTTTGTCAAATCGGAACGCTTTGTGGATGGTAAGGCATTCCTCATGTACTGTTGCCCATTTAGATTTTACATTTTAGCCATTTAGATGCTCGTTCAGTGCCGTAAGAAACATATTACATGAAGGCAATGTAACAAAAGAACCTCTTTTAACCTGCTTGGGACATATTAGGGTTACACAATCATTATTGACATACAGTATGCCCTAAAACCTATCAAGAGTAAATATTTACTCCACAGAACATTTAACAGCGTAACTAAAGAGTCAGATTACAAATGTTTTACAAAACTGTGGAACTTCTATCTACTGTCTTGTTTGCACATTTAAATTGTCTAACTCTGACACACATTATCAGGTGCAGACACACTATCAGCACAGAACAGTGCTTGAACACATTGAACACACCCCACCTGCCGACCCAGGCCTTCAAACAGTTTCCTCGTAAACTAAAATGTTATGTCAATATTATGTGCTCCACACTTCTTGGTTTGGAGTGTATGTTTTGTGCTTTAAAATATCACAGAACCCATTTACAGTGTTTTGTATTGGACTTTGCAATTGCATTTCTTGACTGTTATGATAGGCTCAAATGCTTCTCTCTCTCTCTCTCTCTCTCTCTCTCTCTCTCTCTCTCTCTCTCTCTATGTTGAATGAACATTGCACATCATGCTGAGTTGATTACTATTTAAAGGGAGACCAAACACAGGACTACATTTCAGGTTGGACTGACATCTACTGGTTAAAAGCATGATATTGCAATTGCTGATCTCAGTTACCTGTGATTTAGATTACCTGTTCTGTCAAGGTTTGTCATGGATCAGCCAATAGCAGATTGGAATTTCAGTCCAACCTGAAAAGTAGTCTCTGTGTTTGGTCTCCATTTAAAGAGTAACTACACCCCCAAAGCCAAATCTGTGTAAAGCCTGGCATCTAATGGTAAAAAGCATGCTGCTAAAATTGCCATTGGCTGCTATTGGCTGATCTTTGCTGCCAGGTGATGTCACCACCTGTTGTACTCAAAGGTCACATAGATCAGCCAACAGCAAATGCAAAAGTTTTCATGAACTGGTTATAGATTGATCACTATTGTGTTCTATCAATCACTGTTAAGAGAGTAGTAAAACAGACATTTATTTATATGAAAAATTCACAAATTATCACTTAAAACCATTAATTTAATCTAATGCATTCTAATAACCCAATGAGGTTCACATAATGCATCCTGCACAGGCTTCCACCTCACCTCCTGACTATACTGTCTTTATGTTCTACTTTATATAATTTTTGAATGATAATGCATCTAAACTAAACCCCTCACTGGTCTGCATTCAGATATCTATGCAGGCTGGGTGGCCCAGGTGCTGGACACCGACCTGCTGGTGGAGACCTGGCAGAGACAGGACCATGAGCTGCCCTCCAACTGCTCCCTCCCCAAACACGCCATGAACGTGAAGAGGGTGCGGCTTCCCGGATCGGTCCTGTTCCAGTCCCACTACGACCATTCGAAGTGGTGTGTGTCCTTGGCTTATGAGGACCAGTTGATCTGCCTGGGGGACCTGAATAGGGAGAGGGCCCAGGCATGGCGGGGCGGGGGTCTGGTGTGCACCCACAACCCCGTAATTTACAAGGCCTTCCGACAGGTGGTGGACTGGTACATCAGCTGCTAGGTGAGGGAGAACAGAATGATTAAGAATGGGTCACTCTCACATTGAAGGTGCCAAATTTATGAGAATAAATATGGAACTTTAGGATGATTTTGAATAATGCTGTGTACATTGTTCCTGTCAGCTATTGACCCTTTTCCCCACAGTCACACTTGGGGTGGGAAACTCTACCCAGAAGATTGGCATAATATACATATAAAAGCGTTACTTCAACACTGAGTTATCAAATTAGCTTGCAATCTCGGGAGCAACAACTACAACGGCTGCTAGCTACTACAATCTTACTAGCTAGTTAGCTAGATTCCAGTAGCCAGCTATAGTGGGCCAAATATATAACCTTAAAATGTGAACCTATTTCCCTGCAGATTCTATTTCCATTCATTTCTAATTCTTCTTCTAGGTTTTTCAGTGGGGAATCTGTAGAATAATGAATGTTTGTCTGATACCTGATGCTTGAATGATGTGTATCTTGGTACACAACAGTAAGACGTGGCTGCTGAAAACTACTTGCTCTTCCAGATAGAAGAGTTTCCCACCCTGAGTATGACGTGAGTTCAAAATGGCCGCACGATTTCCATGTTGCTGAGTTTGGCAATATTTATGGGAATTTGATATATTATGGGTATTCTTTGATTAATCCCAGAGGACAGTGAAAAGGTTGATATTCCTGCATTTCAGTTCCGTATACACGCCCTGCCATAGTCCTTTTTAGACACCTTTACTCTTTACCTTTCTATGGATTCTAGGTGAGAATTTGGTGAATAACAACAGTTCAGACCTATGATACTGTATTTTATTGTATTGAATCAGGTCTGAATGAAGAGTTAGATTATACTCCTGTGTGATGGTGACTATTATGTTTTGTTTCTGGGGTTACACGTTTATGTAGGGGGTACTTGCATATTTTCTCTTTTATAAATCATGTGAATATTATGTTATGTATTGGATATAAAGTTTCAAGCTATGATCTATATCTATGTGCTGTTAAGCGAACCAACAGTTTGTACCCCTGAGGAAGGCCAGTATGTGCCGCAACACGTCAGTGCAACTTTTAATCTGTAATGCCATGCATTAGCTACTAAAATAAAGGCTTTTTAACTTTTTTTCTAAGATAAGAGTGCCTTGGATTTGTCTTAATTGCTCTTCAAGTCTGAACACCCCAACTTCCAATGAACACTTCTCTACAATACATTGAAGCTGAGGCAGCATTTCTCCTCCTCCGTCAATTTAAAATGATCTTGTAGACAGCTTACTGCTCTAAAAGATCCAATGCAAACTTCATACATTCAATTATAGGGCAGATAAACAAGCTAATCTAAATAGGAATTTATGTGATGCTAGAAAATGTATCCAACTGATATATTTATCTCAAGTTTTATTATTCCACATCACACAGCCCATTTATTATTATCACGTAGATCGGGAACGGTCATTGATGAGAGCAGATATGAATGTTGTTTTTTGTTTGAAGCCTTGCTTAACTATGTGTGTGTTGGGAGGGGTGGCAGTTGTGTGTCTACAATTGTGTTGAGTGATTTTTATAGTATGAAGGTAATTAGGAAATATGATGCCAGTATATCTTTAATCAATAAAGATGCAATAAACAAACTTGTTTCAGTTGTCATTACTGACTCAATTTACTTAAAAACTCATCCGCCTACTTTCCACTGAATCACAGCTATGTAAGGGGTGTTTTTAGCCTTTGTAGAGGTTTTATAACTGTTCTACTGAAGTCCTGAGTATTTTGGATAACCAGCGTGACCTAGTGGTTAGAGAGACGGTCCGATAACTGGAAGAGCTTGGGTTCAATTTACCGCAACTTCAAGTGTGTAACCTACAGAAGTGCCATTGAGCAAGACACCGAAGCCCCAGCAACTCCTCAGCAGCTCGGATGCTAACACTCTGAGGGCTATCAGGCCTTGTGACATGGCTATCTGTCGCCTCCATGGGGCAAGATGGACACTTTTCTGTGCTGGCCATCACAATTGTCCACACAACTGCATAGTCCTTGGAGTACTAGATGGTGGGGTAATTCAGATTGTGCTAGGATAGTTATCAAACTCAGGAAGGCACACTGCTGTGAAACTGACTTTCATACACTTTCTTGGGGTCTAACCCTTGTACAGTAGCATTCTCTGTATTGTCCTATGTGGAAAACCTCAGCAATTTGGTTCTCCAAGCAGATTAAAACACACCTGAAGAATGATTTACAAATACTATTTGACTGAGGTGTGGAATTATAAAGATGGCTATCATAGAGGCCTGTATTAGGCAGATGTAGATAACAACTAACCATTTCAACATGCTTCAAAACAATCTTATCTAGGTTGATAATGATAAAAACTGATGTTGGTTGGATGAGTAAACATCTCTTCAACATCAAATACATGATGCAATGTGTGGTGGGGTGGAGGTATAAGCAAACAGAATATAACTAACCTGACAACGCCACCTAGGGAATTTCACCCCAGGAAGTATATTGGAGGAACCTGGACTACTACCTTGGTCATACACAGGCTACACAAGTCCGTTAACTGAAGGAAGACAGAGACATGATTCCAAAAGAAATACAATTTATTGAATTAACTGGAAGGGTCTGTGGAGAGGATGGGTTAAAGGGCTGAAAATGAATCAAACCTATGTGAACGGAAGTAACAAAATGTTTATTACAATAATTTAATTAATATTTAACAAATTCAATTATTTTACTAAAAACACTTCCAGTACTTACACAACTAAGAGACTAAGGAAACTAAGGGGAGAGTGGGCTGAGGCCAGCAATGGAGAGGCAGACTAACTAGGGGCATGTTCAGGGGTGCAACCACTTACCTACCACGCGTGTATTCACTGCAAAACAGCAGTCAAACAGTCAAAACAGTCACAGCAACAGGTGAAAAACAGTGTCCCAGTGCTCTTTTACCATTACAAGCTTGTGAAGGGAACCGCACCAGGGTGTCTAGCCTCCCCAACCAGCCAGCACTCAGCTCCACTATGGGAGATCAACAAATATGAATCACTGGAGCAAAACATAAAGGCAATTAACAAACAAACCAGTTGGCTCACGCTAAAAGTCCCAGATACAATTAACTGGCAACAAGGTAAAACAGCAAAACACAAATACACAGTAGAGGCATAACTATTGTCTATGGAGGCAAAACAGCAGCCGATAGAGACCTACAATACAAGAGACACATAGTAACAGGTCTATAACGCTATAATAACAATTACCTCAGGTATTTATCGTACCCTACTTACCCCTAACTAAAGTGACCAATACCTTGACACAATGTGCGTTGGCTAAGCAGACTCAGGGTGGTAAGCATCCTTGGCACCCAGGACCAGAGCCTGAGCCCCTGAGGAAAGGGATGGAGAGTGTACTGTAACAGAATACCTCGGAGAAGGGGCACAATCTCTGAAAACCAAACCATCTGGGGCCAATTTGGGGCCACCAGGCTCAATAAGGCTCACTTCCTCAAGAGGGGGTACAGAAGGCTGAAGGGAGGTGAGGCATATAGCAGGCCCTGCAGCCACTGATGTGCCATCGCATCTGTGCCTAAGGGGGTCGTCCCTGTCCATGGAGAAGAAAATCGGACAGTGAGTCGTCTCCCTGGAGGCGAAGAGAAAGACCACTGCTGTCCCGAAGCAGTCCCAGATCTCTTTGACCACTTCAGGGTGTAGTATACACTGCCCAAGGAGGGGACCCCCTCTGGAGAGCTGATCTGCCACAAGGTTTGCCTGGCCTGGTATGTGCATCGCTCTGAGGGATTTGAAATGCAGATGTGCTGCTCCCCAGCCTACCAGGGACGATTCTGACGATTCCACCAGGCGACGCACCGCTGGCCCCAGCACACTGCCCCTTGAGATGTTGGCTGGCTGCTCCCACAAACGGAGAGCCAAGTGCAATCTGCGGGTCACTAACACCCTGGCCTGCAGATGCCAGAGGCTCAGGAGGTGCTTGCTGGAGCATCCTGTTTGCGAAACCCACTTCAATCAAGGGTTAACCAGCAAGGCCACGTACACATGATCCCTCCTATATTAATGCATGGCCACCCCAGGTGGTGTGTCTTGAGGTTTCCACGTCAACTGCCCTGTGGAGTGAGTCCCCGTACATATGGAATATGTAAGACTGGAGAGCAATACAATAGGGATACAATAGAGAACTATGTGCTGTTAGTGAATCAATCTTTTGGCCTCACTCAATCGTGCTAGTTTGTACACCTGAGGATGGCCAGTTCTACTGAAGTACTGAATATTTTGGATAAACAGTTTGGCCTAGTGGTTAGAGTCCGATAACTGGAAGGGCTTGGGTCCAGTTTACCGCAACCTCTAGTGTGTAACCTGCTGAAGTGCCATTGAGCAAGACATCAAATCCCCAGCAGCTCTGCAGGCACTGTTCTGTTTTGACTTTCTTGTGGAGGTGGGTGAGTGAAAAATTAATTTCTTCCTTAGGGATCTTTCCTCCTTCTATATCATTTGACAAAAAATTTACTGTATATTGTCACTGTCAGGTGAAAACCTCAAGCTCCAATTTTGCTCAACAGCGATATGTATATTACTATTGTTTTCCTTCATGAACTGTTTCCAGACTCCTGAATCGTGTCCCACCCACTTTGCAGATTTTGTTGAGATTCAGAGAGTCTGGTGTTGCCCGCATCAACGGCTTGTTCTTGCTTGGAGAAACAACCTGTGCCAGTGCCAGACAGATCATAATAACAAAAATGGTGACAGCCATGGATGATGTAGACGCTGCCATCGAGGCTGTTTTAAATCGACAGAATTTGTGGAATATAACGCTACATCAAGTAACACAGGACACTGAGGGCAAGACATTGATCAACCAAACCACGCATCAGCCATTCAATTATACACACACACAACACTGAACTTCCTGGATCAACAACCTCTTGGATCTTTCACTGCTCAAAATGGCAGAGATCTTTATTTCTAACAACTCAAGTCTCACCTCCACAGCCTCGCCCTCCAGCCCAGTGAAGCTGACCGACCTTAGCTCTCCTTCTGGGTTTAACCTATCAAAAAGTATATGGAGTAGTTAGAACTAGAGCCACCTGGACCACCTGCAACACTGAAATACTTCTTACAGGTTAATGCCATCAATAATTTAATTATCTGAAACAACTTTTACTTATAATGGAGTATTTTTTTCGTTATGGTATTGCTGCTTTTACTTAGGTAATGGATTTGACTGAGGATTTTCCACCACTGGTTCTCCTGCACAGACTGGAACAAGACCGCTTTACCCAGCTCTTGATGTTAAACTTGGCTTGCTGTGATCGGCCTTGTGACATGGTTATCTGTCGCCTGCATCAGGCAAGATGAAAGCTGGACACAGACAAGCGCTGACAGCTCTGCTGCTTGAGACATTGATGGGTTTCATTGTGCTTTTCTCTGTCATGATGTCTGTCTACATTTGCCTCTATCAGAGGGGAAACAGGCAGCGATATCCACCAACAAACGAATGACCCAGCTGATAGATTAATCATCATAACCTTCCTTGTTCTCCAGGTTTCAACCCACATTGTCAATGTTGTCGCAGCTTTACTACAAACATCACACCCTAGTCTGGCATATAAACTGGAACATTTCAGAGATTAGCTAGAGGAATCTGTCACTGCATAGCATTATTCAGTGCAATCCATTGCTCTATGGTTACACCGAACAGCAGAGATGTAGGTGTCAGCAATATGTGACCTTTTTGTTTTTAATAATGTGGCAAAAAGATAGTGTATGCACATCCAAAAAACTTGATCAGGTGCTAGGTACCAGAAGAAAAGAAAATCCCCACACACTGGAATGATCTGTTACATTTTATTTGACCAACATTGTGTTGGTCTTCGCCACGAATGTGCACAGACCCGAGTCAAAATGCTATTTTCAAATAATTCTAAATGTTTACAAACACAAAGAAATGGAAAAAATGGTTCCAAGGCACTCTTCTTGTACAAAAAAGTTAAAAAGCCTTAACTTTAATGGCTAATGCATGCCATCTGCACCAACGCGTTGCGGCACATGATGGCTTTCCTCAGAGTGCCGACTGTGGATGAGCACAGGTGCTACGAATCATCTGAACTGAGACACATGAGTGGTCACATGATTGGTTTATACACATCAGCTTTTCATGAGGGATATTTCACATAAATACATACAGTATACCAAACATTTATCATCAAGGTGATTCAATGGGGAAAAAAGTGAAAAGTGACAAAAAATTACCGGCACCAGTACCCACCTTTCACACAAAAAGAAACTGACTTTCACACACTTTCTTGGGACCGTCTAACCCCTGCGACACACTGTTTTGACCTATGTGGAAAACCTCAGACATTTGGTTCTCCAAGCAGGTTAAAAGACAGGTGTGGAAGCTTAAGGATGGCTGTCATAGAGAGGCCTGTATCAGGCAGATGACAACTAACCACTTTATTTCAACATGCTTCACCAGAATCTTATCTAGGTGGACGCTGACGAAAACCGATGTTGGTTGGATGAGTAAACATTTCAGGTTTCCAATATCAAACACATGATGCATTGCAAAAGTTAATGTTATCGTTCAGTGTTTTGTCTGTCAGTGTTTGAAATCTGTTGGTTTCGTCAAGTGTGAGATACAGTATATAAAACCAAATCATCATCAAGTGTTAAACAATGCTGTTGCAGTGTGGTTGGTGCCTATTTGAAGAATGTCCTTCCTTTAAGTAACATTTGTTGTACTTTAGCCATGCCGTGTGCTATCGTTTTGTTATTATTGTATGTTCTGTTTGTGCTCCATATCATGTGATCATGGTCCTGAGTCACATAAATGAAAATGAAAATGAAAATGAAAATGAAATGAAATGATTGGAGATCTCACAGTGAAAACTGAACACAGGAGATAAACAGGTTGCCGGAATATGTAAGTAAAATATTTATAACACGTTTAAAAATTAACAATGCTCAAGGTTTATATGGAATGGTCAAAGGCCAAGAGTCAAATTTGAAACATTACAGATTGGGAAACATAAAGGGGGTATGGCGTTGCCAAATCTTAGGGAATATTTCCATGCAGCACAAATTAGACCAGTGATTTATTGGTGTGCTAAGGACTATGAAGCAAAATGGAAAAATCTAGAGAGATATGTACAAGGAAGGGAAATTCAAAGCCTCATTGGAGACGGAGATGTAGCAAAGGATTTACTTGAACAGGTAGATGCTGTTACTCGATTTACATTAGAATTGTGGTTTAATTTAGTACAAAAATATAGATTAGAGAAAGAACTCAGATTACTTCGATGGATAGCCTATGACAGACATTTTATCCCAGGCACTCTTGACCAGAGGTTCAAACAATGGATTCCAAGTGGTATAACAGCATTATGCACAGTAATAAAAGATGGGAATGTTATGAGTTTTCAGGAGCTGAAACAACAATATACATTAAACAACCAGGACCACTTCAGATATTTGCAATTAAGGGACTTTTATGACAGAGAAATAAAGCACAATGTAAATTTAGATAAAAATGGAATAATTAGAACCATAATTGGAGTTTACAATTCAAAGAAATATAGAATAATATCTACATTATATCAGCACCTAATGGAGAGAAGAGGAAACACAACATTATATGTAAAGTTGAAATGGGAAAAAGAATTAGGTGTGAATGTTGCAGAAGATGAATGGTTGCATATTTGGAGAACCCAACAGTCTACAACATCCTCACGTACTTGGAGAGAACACTGTTGGAAGAATGTAATTAGATTCTTTATTACACCCAAAATTAAGAGCAAATACATGTCTATAGCACAACCATGTTGGAGACGATGTGGGGCAATAAATGTAGACCACTCCCATGTATTTTGGCTTTGTCCTAAAATTGTACAGTTTTGGGAAAATGTTCATATGGATATTATCAAAATTCTGGGCTATGATATACCTAGGTCATGTATGGTACTGTACTTTGGTAATATGACAGGAGATATTGTGTTAAGAGAAGACAGATATTTGTTGAAAGTCTTGTTGGCAGCTTGTAAAAAGGCCATTACGAAGAGATGGTACACGGCAGAACCGTCAACACAAGATGGATGGCTGAAAATTGTGAATGAAATATATGATATGGAACAGTTAACTCATAGGATAAGAGTTCAAGAGGACCGATGTCAAGAGAAATGGGAGAAATGGACAATATTTACATGTCAACGACAAGACAAGAGAATGAACCACTGAATATGTCACAGGAATAAGTAAGCCTTGTGGAGAAGGTGCAACCCAGACCTTTTTTTTTCTTTCTTTTTTTGTGTGTGTTCTTTTTGTAATGGAAAAGCAATAAAAATAAAGTATTAAAAAAAAAATTAACAATGCTCAATTTTGGTTTGGATTATTATTATTATATTAAGTGTCTGTTCAAAAATCTCAAGCTTGAATGTCAATTCTGTGAGACCAGGAGTGGGTGGAGAGATTCACCTGTCAGTGCACAGGGGAGGAGTTTAGAGAAGGGGAGGTTGTATAAGAGTGGGTGTGTTCTGTTCAAATCCTTTGTCTAAGACCATGCAGCGACACCAATCATGATGTATTGTTTTGGAGTTGTTTGATATACTTACCTGTGAGATAAAGCTGAAACCTGTAAGTAAGGCAAACTGTCTAAATGTAAAGGAGAAGTGGTTGTATATTTGCTATCCTGTATTTACTTATGTTTTCTATAAATAGGATCCTGATGAAGGCTTGAAAGATTCCTCCTTAACCTTAGTGGATGCATTAATAATGTAAGCTAACTTACGTACCTTTGTTTATTATTCCTAGTTATGGTATGCATGGCCATATATTGATTCATGTTTGTTTATTGTACAGAAAAATTATCCATTCATCCATTCCCCTCACTCAATAAATGGTTAAATGGCTCTTGGATCCTTGTGTTTAAATGTGCACACCAGTTAGAAGCTCTATGGTCCAGTCACCCTTATACTATCTAATCCGGCAATAATAGTCTAATTTCCATCATGTCAAGTTTAGATTATAAAGTCTTTTTCATGGTCCTTCGAGCCGGAACAAACTTCTAGACTGGATATGGATCCAAGAGCCAAACCAGAGAGTACAGAAGAGGAATCAAGTGGAAGACCGCGTCGAGAGAGGCGGCCACCTGGTTATCTCCAAGACTACCATACAGAACTATACAACCAGGCCCTCATATGGGATGGAGCAACACGGGATGGAGCAACCTGCCCTTCACCTCCAGAAACTGTTCTATTAAGGCAAGAAATGGCACAGTTGAAAAGCATAGTTTACGAACCTAAAGATAGACTTGAACAATATGAACAGAGTAATTCTGAAGCGGATGAGTTTGATGAGGAGCAAAGTTGTAAAGAACTGTTTCATAGAGAAACTCTCTCAATAACCTCTTACCACCGGAAGAACCTGAAATGTACAAATATCATATTTTATTAGACCACCTTCGCCTGAGCTCAGCCCGTCATATTGCCCTTTCTTATGCTCATGACCCACTGCCCTATACCATGGCTCTAGCAGCTTTAGAGCAGCAGTATGGTCAGCCACATCACCTTGCACTGGGAGAAATACAGGCTATCCTGAACCTTCCCAAAGTTCCCCCGGGTAATGCAGATAGTTTCCACAAGTTTGCAGTAAGAGTGAGATCTATGGTGGGTATGTTGCAGTCTCAAGGGCAAGAAGGGGCAGCAGAACTTGCCTGCGCATCACACATTCAACGTTTGTTAAGCAAATTACCAGCTGAATTTGTAGCCAAATATGCAAGACATGCTCATGCGGTTCACCCAAATGCCCATTGTAATTTAGTAGACTTCTCGCTATGGCTCCAAGGAGAAGCAGAGTGCCAAGCAGTGGCAGCTCAGGTCGCAAACCTCCAAATGGGCACCCCTCAATTCCCAATAAGAGAATACAGTCAAAGATCAAAGTTTTCCCCAGCAGCCACCATACTCCATGGTGCCAATTCCAAAGCAGCCCGAGGCACATTTGCTCGAGACAAGGCCAGATCTAAATTCAAATTTCCATGTTCCTACTATCAGTCTCCTGATCATTCCATGACTAATTGTGAAAGACTGAGAGAATTAAGTACAGAGAAAGTGGCAAAATGGATTAAAGAGCAAGGAAGATGCTGGAGATGTGGAAAGTCACATATGGCAGCAAATTGTGACCTTAGGAAACCCTGCCCTAAATGCAACGGAAAGCATTTGGGAATTTTGCATGATGTGAATAAACAAGCTACTGCATCTAAAGTGCTATACACAAATCCTCAAAGTAGGTCCCCACAGTCCTACTTAAAGTAGTTAAAGTTAAACTGAGTAATAAGAATCGTACCCTTGAGACCTACGCAATCCTAGACGATGGCTCAGAGCGCGCCATCTTACTGCCTTCAGCCGTTGAGTACCTTGGTCTAGACGGGGCGGCTGAAAAACTTGACCTGCACACAGTAAGGCAAGAAACAGAGACCATGCTGGGTAGGTCAGTCACCTTAAAAATTGCTGCAGCATCAAATCCGGAGAGAACATATACAATAGAAGGGGCATTTAAATCTGATAGACTCTCACTGGTGGAGCAGACTTACTCTATCAACAGGCTCAAGCAACGCTATCGCCATCTACACAATGTGCCTTTCGATGCCTTTTCCAATGTACAACCCCATATCCTCATTGGGACTGATAATCCCCACCTCATTACTCCTGTTGAACCCGTTCGTCTCCCGTTTGGTCCAAAGAGGGCACCTGCAGCAGTAAACACTAGACTTGGCTGGGCACTCCAAGGGCCTACATCCCTATTTGGATCACAGGACACACCACAGTGTCTATTCACCTCAACAACTAACTGCTACACTGAGCTAAAGCGTGATGTCGATAAATTGTGGCAGGTGGATATCCTTCCCTATAGGAACGAGAAGTTGATCACTAGATCAAAGCAGGACAAAGAAGCTATGGAACTCCTGGAGAGAAGGACCATTAGAGTAAATGTGGATGGAATTAAACGTTATGCAACCCCCTTGCTACGTATTAAAAATGCACCGAAACTCCAGTCTCCCAAAGAATCTGTGATGCCCCTCCTTCGTCAGGCTGAACAGCAGTTGCAGAAGAAACCTGAGTTAGCCGAAATCTACAATAAGGAAGTAGATAAGCTGGTCCAAGCAGGTTACATAGCCAAACTCGGTGCTGACCAAGTCTCTCAGTCTTCAGAATCTTGGTATATTCCTCATCACCTTGTAGAGCATAATGATAAACATCGTATCGTCTTTAATTGCTCTTTTTCCTATCAAGGCCAAGTACTCAACAACCAGCTTCTCCCTGGTCCTACTCTAGGTCCCTCTCTTATTGGTGTGCTCCTGCGATTCCACCAGCATAGAGTGGCTATAAGTGGTGACATAAAATCTATGTTTCACCAAGTGAGAGTATTACCTGAGGACAGACCTCTCCTCAGGTTCTTATGGCGCAACATGGAACGTAAGGAACCACCAGAGGTGTATGAATGGCAAGTGCTTCCATTTGGAACAGCTAGCAGTCCGTGCTGTGCCACATATGCAGTCCAAAGGCATGTTCAGGATCACAATGAACAGGATGGAGATGTTGTGGAAACAGTTATCCAGTCATTCTATGTCGATAACTGTCTTCGATCACTCTCGTGCCCTGAGGAAGCCAAACAACTCCTGCTAAAGCTGAGAATTTTACTAATGACAGGACGATTTGAGATTAGGCAATGGGCCAGTAATATTCAATCTGTTGTGGATAATTTACCATCAGAGGCACGATCGGACAGCGCTGAGCTCTGGCTAAACCAAGACCAAACAGACCCAAGGGAAGGCGCTCTTGGGCTAATTTGGCACTGTTCATCAAATTCCTTGGGGCTTTAAGTATAGACCTGTTCTGTACCATAACCTCACCTTGAGAAACGTTTACAAAGTCCTAGCCTCACAATATGATCCATTGGGATACATTGTGCCCTTTACTACAAGAGCCAAAGTCTTACTCCAACAGTTCTGGATTAATCATAAAGAATGGGATACACCTATAAAAGACAGAGAGCTGAGTCAAGCATGGAAAAAGTGGGAAAGTGAACTCCCAGATTTGACTCATATCACCTTCCCTAGATGGTATGAAAGCAGTGGCAATGGTAGCTCACTTGCAGTCACAAAGAGAGAACTGCATATATTTTGTGATGCTTCAGAGAAGGCATACGGTTCAGTGGCATATCTGAAGGTAGAGGGCAAAGATGGACAGACCCATGTTTCCTTTGTGATGGCTAGATCACGAGTAGCTCCCTTGAAATCTCTCTCCATACCTCGTCTGGAGCTATCTGCAGCCCTAACAGGAGCCCAGCTGGCTCAGTTAATTCAAACAGAGTTAATACTCCCTCTCCATCAGACAATTCTGTGGACAGAGTCCACTGTAGTACTGAATTGGCTGCAGTCAGAATCATGTCGATACAAAGTCTTTGTGGCCAACAGAATTGTAGAAATACTTAAACTTACCACTGCTAGCCAATGGAGGTATGTAAACTCACAACAAAATCCAGCAGACGATATTACAAGGGGCAAAACCATTCAGGATCTAATCACTCAAGACCGATGGCACAAGGGCCCATCATTCCTCTACCTGCCTGCTACCCAATGGCCTACTACACCAGCTCCTGCCCAGGAGATTTCCTCTGAATTGAGGAAACCTATGTTCTGTGGTTTCACACAATCGAACAAGTGCCCTGTCTTGCCTGTTCCCTGTCAATACAACACATGGAAGGATATGGTGGAATCCACATATGAGAAATTTAAGGAATCCCCTCAATTAACCAGCATTGATCCCTCAAACCTGACTCAAGCCAAAGCAGAGGCCCTCATACTCTCACAGGCCCAATGTGAGAGTTTCCCTGAGGAATTCCAGGCCTTGAAAGCTGGTAAAGAAATTTCTCCTCAGAGTCGTCTTCTACCCCTCTCTCCTCAATTTGATAGTGTTCTAGAGCTCATCAGAGTAGGTGGTAGACTTAGGCAGATAGAAACCTTAGACCCAGATGTAATTCACCCTATAGTTCTTGATCCCAAACATCCCACAACCTGCCTCCTGATTAAACATTATGATGAACAACTCCTTCACCCTGGACCAGAAAGGGTCTTTGCAGCCATCCGCCGTACTTACTGGATTCTCCGTGGTAGGCAAGCTGTGAAGAAACATCAGTGGTCATGTAACGAATGTAGGAAATGGCCAGCAAAACCTACCTATCCTAAGATGGCCGACTTACCTCCCTGCAGGCTGCGACTGCAGGCTGCGACTACTCTATATAAGAGAAAAGGTGGGGAATTTTGTTTAAATGCCTAACCACTCACTGCACCCACATAGAGGTACTCACCAGTCTTGATACTGACAGTTTTCTCATGTCCCTTCGCCATTTCATTGCCTGTAGAGGGCGACCCTATGAGTTATTATCCGATTGTGATACCAACTTTAAGGGAGGAGAAAGGGAGCTTAAAGAGGCATTCTCCACCCTCAATCCAAAACTAGAAGAACATTTAGAAAAACAACAAATAAATTTCCGCTTCAATCCACCAAATGCCCCTCATTTTGGTGGTATGTGGGAGAGAGAAGTAAGATCAATCAAGTCTGCCTTAAGGGTCGTGTTAGGGACTCAAACTGTAACTGAAGAAGTCCTTGCCACTGTTCTGGCTGAAATAGAAGGGATTCTAAACTCCAAACCCATTGGATATGTATCTGCGGATTTAGCTGATCCTGATCCTATAACCCCAAATCTCCTCCTCATGGGAAGAAGAGATGCCTCCCTCCCTCAGGCAGTATATGCAGGTACTGAGATCCTTGGTAGGAGACGATGGAGACACAGCCAGATATTGGCTGACCTGTTCTGGTCACGATTTATTAGGGACTATCTCCCCAACCTCCAAATCCGTCATAAGTGGCAGAAAGACAGCCGTAACATGGAGGAAGGAGCAGTGGTTATGAGCATGGACCCTCAACTGCTGAGGGGTTTGTGGCCTGTGGGAAAAATAACTCAAGTGATGCCCAGCAAGGATGGAAGATTTCCGACTGTGGAAGTTACCATTAATGGTAAGCAATATGTAAGACCTGTGGCCCGATTAGTAACCCTTGCACCTGTGGAAAACACGTCAGCTGAAGACACCTAATCCAAATTAGCTTAAGATTCAATTTCAGTTCAAATATTTCATATTTGAAGGGGCGGCTGTTCAAAAATCTCAAGCTTGAATGTCAATTCTGTGAGACCAGGAGTGGGTGGAGAGATTCACCTGTCAGTGCACAGGGGAGGAGTTTAGAGAAGGGGAGGTTGTATAAGAGCTGGGTGTGTTCTGTTCAAATCCTTTGTCTGAGACCATGCAGCGACACCAGTAAGTTAATTTGAAATGATTCTGCCAATTTGTTTTAGATGACTTATTGTTTTAGTTATGTTTACATGCTACGCATCCTAATTTAATGTGTGTATCTGACTTCCTAACAGATGATGTATTGTTTTGGAGTTGTTTGATATACTTACCTGTGAGATAAAGCTGAAACCTGTAAGTAAGGCAAACTGTCTAAATTTAAAGGAGAAGTGGTTGTATATTTGCTATCCTGTATTTACTTATGTTTTCTATAAATAGGATCCTGATGAAGGCTTGAAAGATTCCTTCTCAACCTTAGTGGATGCATTAATAATGTAAGCTAACTTATGTACCTTTGTTTATTATTCCTAGTTATGGTATGCATGGCCATATATGATTCATGTTTGTTTATTGTACAGAAAATTCCAGAATTGGAGAAAATTGTAAACATCCATTCCCCTCACTCAATAAATGGTTAAATGGCTCTTGGATCCTTGTGTTTAAATGTGCACACCAGTTAGAAGCTCTATGGTCCAGTCACCCTTATACTATCTAATCCGGCAGTAATAGTCTAATTTACATCACGTCAAGTTTAGATTATAAAGTCTTTTTCAGTGTCCATAAAGCAGCTTTCTTTAATCCTAGGTTGCTTTAACTTCATTTTATGATGAACATTATTCTTTTCTTTTAGGATTATATTATTATATATATTTTGATTTGTCTATATATGTATCAAAGACTCCATCTTTCCATGTATGCATCTACAGTATGATGTATGTATGTATGTATGTATGTATGCATGTATGTTGGCTATTTTAATTGAAATGTCTGTAGTGATAATAAATCAAATAAAAAAAAATAAACATTTGTTATCATTGGTAAAAATCAATTGATATTGTGCTCAACTGAAGTATGAGGAAATGAGAAATATGTCATTTGAAGTGATATTGGGTGTATAACAATAATACAAATAGTGTCATATGACATAGCAAACCTTAATGTTGTTGAAAATTTAACAAATCATTTAACGGTAAGAACAAAAGGTGAAATTTTTAATTTATCAGATATAATTCGATTGTTTGACAGAATTTTTTTTTGTTTTGTTTTCATCACATGTAAGAAATTAAAAATGAAATTTAATTTGACACTGTCTTATGATGAATGCTATCATGTCTTTTATCTTTTGGTGTATAGCCTTGGAATTTGATGTTTGTTTCATCATCACTGACCAATGAAATAAATTGGTAGTATATCATCAATTTCAGTATTCACTATAATATATGTAATATTTCTTTATTCAAAATGAATTCTTGTTATTATGACAGACAAACAAAAAATCCCAAATGGCAACAATATATGGAAAAAAGCCAGTTATACATTTTTACAAACTACTTTGGCATTAACTTCAAAAACTGCTTCTTCATTTCTTTGTTTCTTTGTTTCTTAATGTGCTCAGACCCTGCTGATTGGCGCTTGCAGCTATATTTATTAATAGTATTATTATTACTGTTATAATTGTTATTAGTTTGTTTATTTATTATCATTATAATTTGTAATATTTTATTTTTTATTGTTTCAGAAAACAATGTGGCAATTCCTCTTAAGTGTTGGGATCCTTTTTTGTGGGTGTGCTTCCACAACTGATGTGACATGCAGAAATGAACAAGGAAACGAGGTGGACTGGTTGGTGGAAAGTTTGACTTCTGAATATTTATACTTAGTCTAGGCTTTAATCTAAGCTGAATATCAGTACATACACTTTCTTTACAAACTACAAGTATTGACTTCTCTCTGAATCAATAGGTATATTCTATACAAGTTGCCCAAGATGAATGGCAACAGTGGCTTGCAGTATCTGTACATGGATGACAGCACTGCTGGATGGACGCACGGCCTTAAGGACATCAACAGTAACTCTGGCACTCTGGCGAACACACTGAAGCCTTTTTTTGACCATTACATGTACAAGGTGACAGCTTACAATATGTGCGTCTCTTTTCAATGGCACAAAGTTTAAGCAGCACACTACATCACAATTTCCTGATGTGTTGTTTTAGACTCAAGACTTTGGATACATACTCTATAGTGATCAACCTCCAAACCGCAATCCTGCCCCTTCATCATTTGGCCACAGCAAAGGTGAGTGCAAAAATATTCAACTTTATCACTTTCAGAATTAGAAATATCACAGTCATGGTATTAAATTCTGAAACTGAATGGCAGAGTAGCTGTAAAGGGTAGACACATTACTATAAGTAATCATGACTTAACATGTATTTTGTGGTGGTTAAGAATTTAGAAAAGCTTAATTTCTATTTGCAAATCCTGAAAAATGACACGTTTTGTATTTGCGCATTATAGATATGCTCAAAACAAATCTTAGATCTGGGCTGTAAAGCTTTAGCAACATTACATAATAGTTTCTATTGTTTTCTTCCTAAAGGGGTCGTGATGTTGGACAGAAACACCGGAGTTTGGCTCTCACACAGTACACCAAAATTTCCAGGGACTGACATAAATAATTTCTGGCCTGATACTGGAACGGCTAATGCTCAAACATTCATCTGTGTGACCAGCCCCTACAGCGAATTTGATCAAATAGGTAAGCTAATACCAAATATATTGCCTGTTTGTTTTGTCTATACTATATTTGCAACAGCATGTGAAAGCTCTCGCACTTTTTCAGTGCTATTTGCTGATAGCAATAATGATGCAATCAAAACTTATTTTTGAATTCTCAGGTTTACAGCTCATGTACATCCATATTTATTCTTTCAACGTCCATATCCCCAACACCTTTCCCTGTAAGCTGAAGTGTGTCGCACAACGAAGCTGCTACCCTACGGAGGGACCCTGGTTCAGAGTGAAGGATATGGTTTCAATAAAAGGATCTTATTTCAATAGCATTGCAAAATACAAACGTTTTGGGGATGGTAAGTGTTTGTGGATTTTAATTAAAATTGGAAACAGGTTCATAAATATATTTAAATGTTTCCTGACAAGGAGATGTTGCTATGTGATCAAGACAACAATTCTAAAGGCAACTGTAGGAAATGTTGCCTATTAAAGTTGCCCAAAATGATGCCCCATGTATCACTGCCTTTTTTTTTATTACAGCAGACAGTAGACTAACCCAAATCTACAGTTTTCTGTCAAATGCTGTTTTTCATTTTTTTTATTGTTAATAATATTATCTTCTGTGTTGTCTCCCATGCATTTGTAGATCTTTACTCTGGTCTTCTTGTGGACTATTTGGGGCAGGACCTGTATGTCAAGAGCTGGGGCAGGATGCAAAAACCTCTGCCTTCTGACTGTTCTGTTGCTCATAATGTGTACAATGTGTTACAAGTGAAGCCCCCTAATCTTCAGCCCTTCCCGGATACTGTAGATCACTCCAAGTGGTGTGTGGCTAGTCGCACCTGGACCTGCATTGCTGATATGAACAGGGAAGAGAGTCAGATGGGTAGAGGTGGCGGTGCAATATGCACTGATAACTTGGCGGTGTGGAAGGCTTTCTCTGCAATGGTTGGAATATGTGAACCATGTCCCCCATGACTCCATCCCAAGGTTCTGGCGCTCAAAAAAGTGAACCTTAAATATGCAGACAGCTGTTAAGTCTGTTGGCCACATGAGATTTTATATCAGAAATTTCACACATCATGTTTTGATGTATTTTAACCTCTTGCTTTTGTTGCTATCTTTATAATATAGACTATCATTAATCACTGAGACTGCAATATATGTGTAGCAGCCAAAATTATTCTTTTTGACATTAAATCGTTTTCAGCATCAAATTCTTTGCTAACATGTCACTTTTACTCCAGATAAGGTGAATGATGTATTTCAAATTTAATCATGTTTGTTAAAAAATATTATTTTTGCTTGAGCAGGCGACTGAATGACTTTAACCACTCTAATAAAATAAAATGAAGAGAGGGAAGAGTTACAGCATCAGCAGTACCAGAAGATGATGCATATAACATAAACTGAAAAATTGTAATTTATACAGTCCCAAACAATAATGTTGGCCTACTCAACCCTCTGGCACCCTAATAAATAATAGGCCTACCCTATATTTAACATAGACATGAGAGGGGAAGTTTGGGGGGTTGAATAAGCCATAACTTTCATTTTGTTTATCATTGAAGTGAAAGGTATCTTGGATCAACTCAATAGAAACCTGGTATGATAATATGCAGTGATGTATTGGATGGTAAACCACCTAAACTCAGTTTATGGAATAGGGTTTACCCACCATTTTAGGTTGACATAAATCTTTGTGAGATAAATTCATACTATACATCATAGCAGTAAGGAGTATAAAATTACTGTAAGTTAAATGAAGATAGGGTCTTTTAACGTGGATCTGTATTCACATCCTGCCATAGTCCTTTTATTTAGACACCTTACTCTTTACCTTTCTTTGGTTCAGCCTATGATACTGTATTGTATTGCATTGTATTGTATTGAATCAGGTCTGAATGAAGAGATAGGTCTCTATCGTATTTTGTTTCGGGGGTTGTACGTTTTTTGTGTAGGGGGTACTGACACCAGTAATCTTTCTTTTATAAATGATGTGAATATTATATGTTATGTAGTGGATATAAAGTTTCAAGCTATGATGTATATTGGAAGGTTATATCGTAACCATGGTTCTCTGAGTGAAGAGACTATCTCTGCAGCCTTACATATTCCATTATGTACAGGGACTGACCTCGCTGAGCGCACTGGCGAATCAGAGGCATTCACATTATATGACCAATCCCGAGCCGTGCTGCCGAACCTGCATGAGCAGCTTTTACACAGACCGATACACAGACCGGTAGCGTTGGAGCCTACTCATAGTCTCCTGTTGTGAAAACGAAAGTGAAACTCAAATTTCCACAATTTGCTCCAAACTCACGTGTGATAGTAACAGGATTTGTAAACTGTAATCGGAGATGTGTCAACCTGCTCAACACTCAGAGAGTTAACATGAGTGCAGTGCAGAGACTGCCTCTGTTGATCATTGGATTCCACTGAATCAGAATCAGAATCAGAATCAGAAATACTTTATTGATCCCCAAGGGGAAATTGGGTTTCGTTGCAGTTGCTCACACAAATACATATAGGCATAGAGAAATTATAAGAAAAATAGAAATAAGAAAATAAATAGAAAAATATGTAGAATATGTGCATTATACTACAATAAAATAAAATATGTAAAGTATGTGCATTATAAAAATATGTGCAAAAAAATATGTAAAGTATGTGCATTATACTACAATATATAACAACAATAATAATAAAACAACAACAAATAATATAGAAATAAGAAAAATATGAATTTGTGGGCGGGTGTGGGGGAGGAGTAGGAGGAAATCCCGGACCTGGGCCTTTCACTCCTGCTTTTTTCCTTCCCCTTTGTTTTAAATTATTGCACAAAATTATTACCTGAATCAGTATTGCACAGTTTAAAATATAAGTTATAAATGATGGGGTTATTAAGCTGCTGACAGGGGTGAAATAAGTCCAAGGTCCAGTCTGTTGAGTCTATTGCCTCAGAGTGTCTGACACTCTGAGGGAGGAGTTGAAAAGTTTGACGGCCACAGGCAGGAATGACTTCCTGTGGCGCTCTGTGGTGCATCTCGGTGGAATGAGTCTCACACTGAATGTACTCCTGTGCTTCACCAGCACGTCATGGAGTGGGTGGGAGACATTGTCCAAGATATATGTATTTATATGCAGTTGGCAACACAAAATAGGTATTTAATTGCAATTCTATTAATCAAAATTATAATTGCAATTACAATATCAAGAGAATGAATCAGCAATTATAATTTTTATGATAATCGTGCAGCCCTAATGCAGCCCAAAAAACAGTTGAGCAGGTGCTAGGTACTACACCATGAATCACTAAAGAAAGTTTTTTCTTTTCTGGATCAAATAGTATTTTCAAATAATTCAGATGGCAGTTCACAAGTGAGCTGTCAAGCTCAGAAAAGCACATTGCTGTAAACTGACTTTCATACACTTTCTTGGGACTGTCTGTTGTAGCATTCTCTGTATTGTCCTATGTGGCAAACCTCACCCATTTGGATCTCCAAGCAGGTTAAACACACTCAAAGAATGATTTACAAACACTATTTGACGCAGGTGTGGAATCATAAAGATGGCGTTCATACAGAGGCCTGTATCACGCAGATGTAGATAAGAACTAACCACTTTATTTCACTTCAATAGAATTTACATGCTTACTGCTGGAAAGAGCAAATACAACTAGGCTACTATTCTTCTTAGAATAATCTTATCTAGGTAAAAGCTTACAAAAACGGTCTCTTGAATATGGAAAAGTCTATTAACACTTAAAAGAACCTCTGTGTTGTTTCAAGTTTCTCATTCATTGCGGTCTCAATTTTAGTAAATGCCTTTGATGTAGCATTTTAATCACATACACTGTAGGCCTGAGCAATGACATAAAAGCATAGAGTTAGAAGGATAACTCCAAATGATGATAAAAAAAATTATGTTCTTATATCACTAAGTATTCGTAAAGCGGGTCAAAATTACCCATACTCTTTTCTTATGGTGTTTTTTGCAAAATATCATAAAGACATTAACATTTGATATTATATGTATTCCTCAATCTTGTTTGTGACATTTGTCCCACATCACACATGCTGTCCAATATGTTACCATAGCGACATTGTAAATGTTGTACCCCTGAAAAGGGGGAGAAAATGACACAGTGACTCGAGGCGGTGTTTCTTCACTAAAGCCTTTATCACGAGTTTTATGAAGTAATAAACAATACATTTTTCCATACTTTCAATATCCTAGAAACACATTCCATTCCTAATCCAAATAAACATACGTTTACATTTTGTTTCAGTTTGGATGAAATAATTGTCTAACCAAAGCTTTTACTCTTTTTTTACATGTTACTCTTTTACACTTACAAAATATATTTTCTTTTTATAAATGCTAGAAACAACACAAAAACAAACATTGTGAGCTAGCAACATGTGCGCCTCTCATGTGCCTGCCGTGTACCAAGACACAGAAACCGTAGCATTCTCCCTTCATCTACAAAAGGCAAAACTCGACGGAAACGCCACAAAAACAGTTACTCTCCTGTGATGACAACATATACACAAAGAGTCTACAACTATTTTAACACTATTAACAGCAACACATACCTGAAAAGGGGGAGAAAATGACACAGTGACTCGACGGGGTGTTTCTTCACTAAAGCCTTTATCACGAGTGAAGAAAACAGCGCGAGCTCCCCCTACTGCACAGAGGCAGGCATAAGCAATCAATTATAGATTGTCGAAGGCTTTTCAGTAGATTACTGATTTTACGATTACTGAAATTCTTAAAAGATACATAACAGAACATAACAAAAAAAATAGTTTCTTTTAACTTGTACTCTCATGAACTGACATCAACCATGTAATATCCCTATATAATAAAAACATGTTCATTATTATAGAAATTAATACATGCAGACATTGTTTTCAACTATCACATAAACACTCAACTGTAAGCTACCATATCAACACACTGCAAACATACTGTTCATGTAATACCAGCACAAGTATGATACAAGAAGATTTTGTCTACAAATACTGATTTGTTTTCCCATAAGAGAATATGTTTGATATCAGTGATATATTTTGTGTGAAATATTTAATTTGAAGTTATTTGCGAAATATTTTGTGAGATATTAAGATATGACTATAACCCCTAACAACTAAATGCTAGCTAGCTAATAGCTAAGAAATTTTAAAGATTTTAATTTTCGAATTAGTCAGCAAATGTCACTGTTGCCCCTTACTGTGTTATGTTAGAGTAAATATATTTAATATCACAGTGATGTATTTTGTGTGACTATATGTGATATCAGAGTGATATAGTTTGTGCGTCAGAAACACAGGCACACACACACACACACACACACACACACACACACACACACACACAGTTCTAAAATAGTTCTAATCAGTTCATAAAAGATTCTGGTTTATTTTAATAACATTTAATTGAATGTTTTCTTACTGTTATTTGTTGGAAGTGGAAAATAAACTTAATTCAAACATTGAAACGTGTGCATGATGAAATTATTAATTTAATTCATTAAGTTGAATTAAAGTATACCTTTAAAGGGTCAATGTGTAATATTCCTGCTTTATTGAAACATAATATCTGGTAAATATCAGCAGAGGTTAGTGAGTGAAACAAAGTGAACAGCCATGGCACACGCTGCAGAGATTTCTGCATTCAAAAACACAGGAGCAGGCCGAGGCTAATGTTTTTGTTGTTGTTTGAAGGCCCTCCTACCACACCAAAGTCCATTCAAAAATCTGGCAATTGTTTTTGCCTTCCTTATCAGCCAAAAACACACATCGGAAAATATAATATGAGAGTTTTTTAATAATCGGTAGGGTGTTCTGGTAATTTTGGCATGTATATAATCCTCCAAACATTTCGAATTTTAACAGACCCATTTATGCGCCGGGGAATTACAAAATAGTGACTTCTTACACAAAACTCCACAGAGAACAGGAATAGTGATAATGTCAGTATCGTAATCACAGCAAGTGTCCATCGAATAGAAAAATGTGTCAACTGGGTAAAACATGATAGAACATTCATTGTTGTTGATTGCGAAACAGTCCAGCCTGCCCACCTGCTGATGATGGTCTCGCTCTTTGAGGGCAGAGTGTTGTTGCCATGACAACGCTGAACGATAGAGGCCAGCAGTGGACCAGACCCTTTAAAATGAAGAAAACCATTCATTCCAATATGGGAATTTTGACCCGCTTTATGCATTTGTGTAGTCTTTTTGGGTCATGCATTGTACAACTAGTTATTAAAAGGTTCCTGTTCTGCAGTGAAGGGGAAATTATCTATGTAACCCAAGGCATCACAGCATTCTTGGATTAGGCATAAAATCAATGAATCATGTACAAATACTTTTTTGAATGAGGAACAAGGAAGCAGATGAAACCTGTTTGAGATGCTCTTGGGTGTTGGTTTCATTAAGTGTGAAATGAGAAAGAGGGTTGCTCGTGCGGACCAGGAGCGAGAGGATTTCATACTTCACATAGAGGGTGAGAAGGCACATATAGGGCCGACATCGCTTTCAGTCTACAGGCAAGAGGCCTCCTTCAGAATGGCTTCTCTTCTCTCCTGCTGGGACAGCTACAAGGGCTGGTGCATACTCTCTATGTGACCTGAAACACTCCCTGCACTGCTGCTGTCAAATTCACTCCTCTTTTAATACAGCTGACAGGGTGAGAACAAGGGAAACTCAACATTAGACTAAACTGTAATAAACATAAACTGTAATAAACATGAACTGAAACAGCACGCTGTGGGAGGAAACACACACTTGTAGCTGAAAAACTAAAAGTCAATGTAAGGTAATGTGTGAGTGTGAAGCACATGACTCTTGTGGCCTGTATGTGTGTAACGCATAATTTTTGTGTGAAGACAGTTGCCACGGAGAGGTAGATAAGTTAATACAAGGAGAATAAATAATTTTTCTTTTGGAACTTGAATTGCATTTGAAGACATTTTTGCTGGTTTTGTTGGGTGAGTAATTTTTATACTCTTCTCTCTATTTCTCTTGTGTGGGTCTACAACAACTTACAGGAAGTGTAGTTTCCTTTGTAGATAGAGTTAGCTCTCCTCAGCTCTGCATAGAAGTGACATGGTTTTGCCCTACATGATAATAAGGGGGGCAGAATATCTCACTTACAACCTCTGATTCTGGTTAAATTGTCCCGTGTCTGGGTGTCAAATCCCAAGACCAAACTTACTTGTGCGTAAAACTATCAACATGGTTTAAGGGGGCTTGGGAATGAGAAGAGTGTAGTAGCAGGGGCTATGGCAGAATGAGTTTTCCAAAGGTTCTTAAGGGCCTAGTCTAGCTACAGGACAAGAACCAAGATGAAATAGGGGCGACTCCTAGCCTGATGTTCAGACTGAATGGCCATTTCGTTACTGCTCCGCTGCACGAACGGTTCAAACTTTAGTCCACTTTTTGTGTTTGTGAGTATTTTGGATAAACAGCGTGACCTAGTGGTTAGAGAGACTGTCCGATAACTGGAAGGGCTTGGGTTCAGTTTACTGCAACAAGAATAGTAGTTGTATTTACTCTTTCCAGCAGTAAGCATGTAAATTCTGTTGAAACATAGTGAAATAAAGTGGCTAGTTGTCTACATCTGCCTGATACAGGCCTCTCACCAGCCATCTTTTCCACACCTGTGTCAAATATTATTTGCAAATCATCCTTCGAGTGTGTTTTAAACAACTAGTTCATAAAAAGTTCCTGTTCCGTGGTGAAGGGGAAATTACCTATGTAACCCAAAGCATTACAGCGTTCTGGGATCAGCCACAAAATCAATGATTCATGTACAAAGAATTTTTTGAATGAGGAACAAAGAAGCAGATGAAACTTGTGGGAGATATTATCTTTGGTGTTGGTTTCCTCAAGTGATACAGTATAAAAACCAAATCATTGTCTATGTTAAAGCGTTCAAGAACAGGGTTGCAAAGTGGTTGGAGATCTCAGTGAAAACTGAAAACAGGAGGTAAACAAGTTACTGGAATATGTAAGTAAATTGTTTAAAACATGTTTAAAAACAATAATGCTTGATTTTGGTTGATTTTTAATTAAAATGTATGTAGTGATAGTAAAAGTAAACACAAGTCATTTATCATTGGTAAAAAAAAAAAAAAAAAAAAAAAAAAAAAGTTTGGTGCTCAGTAGAATTATGACAACATCATTTCTGGGAAGTGAACACAAACAGTGTCATATCACATACAGAAGGGAGTAAAATGTTGAACATATTTACAAATCATTTAATGACAAAGAGAAAGGCTGAACATTTATGTCTCACATGATGATGATTAGATTGACTCAAATCATGATTCTCATTGGTTTTCATCACACCAGGTTAAATCTGAATAAACACTGTTTTATGGGGAATGCTTTCATGTCTTTTATTGTTTGGTGTTTAGCCTTAGATTTTCTCTTTTTTGTGTGTTTGTTTGTTGCCAATGCAAACCATTGTAAATGGGAGGGCAGCAGATTATCCAACTAGATTATCATTAACACCATCATCCAGATTATCTGTTGAAAAAAAAAAACAATGTATGAAACTATAACCGATCTATGCAAGTGAGCGAGCAGAGGATCATATGGCTACCATTTTGACAAAATAAATTCAATCTACTTTTTTTGAATTTTTTCACTGCCTCCTTTGTTCAAGCAGTTTCCACGGTAACGGTGGCAAAACATTTTCCTGGACATTAAGACCAGTTTGGACCCTCATAATGCCTCAGCTTAAAGCTTCCGCTCATAAAGTTAGACTGTGAAACAAATTTGTGAACTTCAAAGGTTGTGAGATTGAGTCCTGGGTGGCGCAACCATAATGTGACATTATTATGATTATTATGATTATGATTATGATGATGATGATGATGATGATGATGATGATGATGATGATGATGATGATTATTATTATTATTATTATTATTATTATCATTATTATTGTGTTCCAGATAACAATGTGGCGATTCCTCTTAAGTGTTGGGATCCTTTTTTATGGGTGTGATTCCACAACTGATGTGAAATGCAGAAATGAACAAGGAAACGAGGTGGACTGGTTGGTGGAAAGTTTGACTTCTGAATATTTATACTTAGTCTGGGCTTTAATCTAAGCTGAATATCAGTACTTAGACTTTATTTACAAACTATAAACTACAAGTATTGACTTCTCTCTGAATCAATAGGTATATTTTATACAAGTTGCCCAAGATGAATGGCAACAGTGGCTTGCAGTATCTGTACATGGATGACAGCACCGATGGATGGACGCACGGCCTTAAGGACATCAACAGTAACTCTGGCACTCTGGCGAACACACTGAAGCCTTTTTTTGACTTCTACATCAAAAAGGTGACACCTTACAATATGTGCGTCTCTTTTGCAGGGCACAAAATTTAAGCAGCACACTAAATCACAAGTTCCCGTTGTGTTGTTGTAGACTGAAGGCTTTGGATACATGCTCTATAGTGATCAACCTCCAAACCACAATACTGCCCCTTCATCATTTGGCCACAGCAAAGGTGAGTGCAAGAATATTCAACTTTATCACTTTCACAGTTAATATTACAGTCACTGGGTTGTAAAGATTTAGCAACATTACATAATAGTTTCTTCTGTTTTCTATTGTTTTCTTCCTAAAGGGGTCGTGATGTTGGACAGAAACACCGGAGTTTGGCTCTCACACAGTACACCAAAATTTCCAGGGACTGACATAAATAATTTCTGGCCTGATAGTGGAACGGCTAATGCTCAAACATTCATCTGTGTGACCAGCCCCTACAGCGAATTTGATCAAATAGGTAAGCTAATACCAAATATATTGCCTGTTTGTTTTGTCTATACTATATTTGCAACAGCATGTGAAAGCTCTCACACTTTTTCAGTGCTATTTGCTGATAGCAATAATGATGCAATCAAAACTTATTTTTGATTTATCAGGTTTACAGCTCATGTACATCCATGTTTATTCTTTCGACTACAATATCCCTCTAACCTTTCACAATGAGCTGAAGTGTGTCGCACAACGAAGCTGCTACCCTAAGAAGGAACCCTGGTTCAGAGTGAAGGATATGGCTTCAATAAAAGGATCTTATTTCTATAGCTTTGCAAAATACACACGTTTTGGGGATGGTAAGTGTTTGTGGATTTTAATTTCATCATATATTTCAGGTCAAATCAGTAAAATTGGCAACAGGTTCACAAATCTATTTAAATGTTTCCTGACAAGGAGATGTTGCTATGTGATCAAAACAACAATTCTAAAGGCAACTGTAGGAAATGTTGCCTATTAAAGTTGCCCAAAATGATGCCCCATGTATCACTGCCTTTTTTTTTATTACAGCAGACAGTAGAGTAGACTAACACAAATCTACTGTTTTTTATGTCAAATGCTGCTTTTCATTGTTAATAATACTGTGTTCTGTGTTGCATGCATTTGTAGATCTTTACTCTGGTCTTCTTGTGGACTATTTGGGGCAGGACCTGTACGTCAAGAGCTGGGGCAGGATGAAAAAACCTCTGCCTTCTGACTGTTCTGTTGCTCATAATGTGTACAATGTGTTACAAGTGAAGCCCCCTAATCTTCAGCCCTTCCCGGATACTGTAGATCACTCCAAGTGGTGTGTGGCTAGTCGCACCTGGACCTGCATTGCTGATATGAACAGGGAAGAGAGTCAGATGGGTAGAGGTGGCGGTGCAATATGCACTGATAACTTGGCGGTGTGGAAAGCTTTCTCTGCAATGGTTGGAAAATATGAACCATGTCCATCCATGACTCCATCCCAAGGTTCTGGCACTCAAAAAAGGGAACTTTAAATATCCAGACATAGATTTTGGACCTATATATAATTTGTCACTTACATAGTCGTGGCACTTGGACCCACAGACAATACTGGCTCCTTGTGTAATTGTTTACAACCTGACCTGATAGTCCGCAAAACTAGATCACGCCACCAGTAACGCACTTTCACGAGTACATACTTGGACTTTCACCCCACAGCAGTCTGTGCTGCGCCAGAGAAAAATAGGTCTGTGATTTGCTGATCAGTGAAAGTGTGCGTAATGGCGGAATTGTGTCATGAAATCTGAGCTAATTTTAATTTATGCATTTTGCAACTTTTCCCTTTACTCTCAACTCACCTGTAAAGCCTACAACTGGTTTTTGAAGATATTCGGACATTCCTCGTTTGGACTGCTTTTTAGCAGCAAGAGGCCTAGCCCTTCCATTAAGAACTTTGCATAAAAAATCTTTGCGGTACTTAGTGCAAACAATACAAACAAAGAGGTCAAAGACAGAAACAAACAATAACACATACAGATATAAAAACAATGATGACAAGACAATGTGTTCAAACAGGGTGTTAGACGTAAATATGGGGGTTGGGCAGGGGGCTACATGAGCTTGTTCTGGGGGGATTCAAGATTTGGGTGATATGATTAACTTCAAATTATGAAAAGTATGCTGGAGTGGATACGCCGTATGTGTTATGTGTCTACATATGTATGTATGTGCTTGTGAGAGGGTTATTTGTGTCAGCCTATGTATGTGGGGGTTGTAGGGGTTAAGGGGGATGCAAGGGAGGAAGAGAGGGAAGGGAAGGGAGGGGAGGGATAGAGAGAGGTAGCAGGAGCGCTACTGGCCTCAAACCACCGGTGCTCATGGAAGGGAATACTTCAGAGACAGAGGAAGACTGATGACCAAAAACAAAATGGCATAAGAAATCCAGGTCCAGGCACTCAAGGTTTGAAAAATGCAAAAGGCCTTTAATTCAATGGGCTAGAATCATTACGTAAAAATACACCAACGCGTGTCGGCTTGCACCTTCTTCAGGGTGTAGTAACACACAGAAACAAACAGAGTAATTATAGTTGCAGTCACCACAGGTGTGCACAGGTGAAAACATGCAACATTTTTTCTGGCCAGAAAAAATGTTGCATGTTTTCACCTGTTTTACATTTTTCAAACCTCCTTGAGTGCCTGGACCTGGATTTCTTATGCCATTTTGTTTTTGGTCATCAGTCTTCCTCTCTCTCTGGAGGGGAGGGATAGTTGGTGATGGATTGGGATGCACTTTGACTTCATGTGGGCAAGTTTTCCAGACCGGAATTTGCCAATCTGATAATCTTTGTGAAATCCTTGAACGCTTTTCTGTTACATGAGTAAAACATATTGTTTGAAAATATTTGCAATAAAGTATAATATCTCACCTTTGTGTGGCTTGTCCCAGTTGTTTTCATATGCATGTCTTAAAAATGTCCGCTACTCTTCTTCTACGCCTCTTCCCTGTGCGGTGAGCTGGAAAACATTGGTCCCGTTTGCCGCACAGGGAAGAGGCGTAGAAGAAGAGTAACACCCACACAGTGTAGTGCTAGTCCCAACTACAAGAAGCCTAGCAAAGGAGCTCACTGTTTCAACCAGCTGACTTGGGAGCCAATATTCTCTGCGGGTCCAAGTAGGCTACTACAGGTATGTAAGAGACACATTACTGTATACATACAGTAGGTCCAAAATCACCAAACTCTTTCTTTTAGACTGACGGCCACATGACATATCAGAAATTTCACACCTTATTTGGTGTAGGCCTAATTACGCCATTAGCTTTTGTTGCTATCTGCATAATGTAGGCTACCATTAATCATTGAGAGACTGCAATACATGTGGAGCAGCCAAAGTTATTCTTTTTGACATTAGTATTCAGCATCAAATTCTTTTGCTAACATGTCACTTTTAAGTCTGTCAGTCTGTCACTTTGTCAATTTAATCCTCTTTGTTAAAAAATATAACTTTTGCTCGATCGAGTGACTGAATGACTTTTGATGTATTTTAACCTCTTGCTTTTGTTGCTATCTTTATAATATAGACTATCATTAATCGCTGAGAGACTGCAATATATGTGTAGCAGGCAAAATCATTCTTTTTGACCTTAAATCATTTTCAGTATCAAATTCTTTGCTAACATGTCACTTTTACTCCAGATAAGGTGAATGTTTTATTTCAAATTTAACCTGTTTGTTAAAAAATATTATTTTTGCTTCAGCAGGTGACTGAATGACTTTAACCACACCAAAAAAAATAATATCCTCCATGTTGCTCCAAGTCTTTGTCTAAGCTACACAATATGACATGCAGCAAGTTTTCTGAGAATGGACCATCCACCTTCTATCAATTCAGCAATTAGACAAGGAAATGAAGAGAGGGAAGAGTTACAGCATCAGCAGTATCAGAAGATGATGTATAAACATATAACATGAACTGAAAAATTATTGGAATTTATACAGTCCCAAACAACAATGTTGACCTACTCAACCCTCTGGCACAATAATAAATAATGGGCCTACCCTTTATAAACCTGGCATGATAATATGCAGCGATATAGTAGACGGTAAACCAACTAAACTCTCTATCCACCATTTTAGACTGACAAAAGTTCAAAGTATACATCACAGCAGCAAGTCGTGTGAAACTGATGTAAGTTATATGAGGATAGGGTCTTTTAACGGAAAATGAGCATTAAATTCATGATTTGTCCTAAACTATAACTGTGTTTACACTGGTGGTTGTTATGTGTAGGCTATTCTACTTATGATGATCACTGACTAAAGGTCATAGTTTAACTTTGTTTTTATTTACCACTACATCATTGGTGACATGTAACACGAATTATCAAGTTTATGTTATTGAAATTGTCATGGTTGTATGAATACAATATTCAGGATGTATTTGAGTTTGGAACTTTGGATAGCATATCAGTTTTACATTGTATTTATTTATTTGTCTATCTATCTATCTATCTATCTATCTATCTATCTATCTATCTATCTATCTATCTATCTACCTACCCATCCATCCATCCATCCATCCATCCATCCATCCATCCATCGCTTTATCTCCGTACCTCCTCCTCCTCACCACTAGGCGGCAGACATTTTTAACCCACGACCAAAAGACAAACGTCATTTCCTGTAACCCGGAAGTGATCACGCGAGACAGACGGCACACGTGAAAAAGAAGCGAAAACACAGCTGACAACATGGACATCACCGAGGCGCCCAAAAAGCAGGATAAAGGCAAGAAAAAGAGGACGAAAAAGCCGAAGAAAGGGAGCGCGGACCCGCAGGAAAATGGCGCCGGCAGCGCTGTTGAGAAAACGGAGGCGGAGAAAGTGGACGGCAGCCCGGGAGACGCTGCCTTCCCCCCCACCTTCAGTGTGTCTGAAATCAAGAATAAACAACGCAGACACCTCATGTTTATGAAGTTCAAGCAGGAGAAACGAAAGGTAAACGTACATAAACATACGTAAAGACATAGACTTGTTTGTTTACCAAATAAAAAGGTCAGCAGCACCAAACTCCCGGGATGCCTGTAGGCCTAAGTGTTGTTTCTCTTCACATTTCAGCAAAAGATGCAGCTGAAGAAGAAGAAGAAAAAAGAAAGAGAGGCTTTAGGCGACAAGGTGAGTTTTTGACGTTGCATCAAGTCCCTAACTTCATCAGTCAGTGACTTGGCTCCTTTGATAGAGGAATCACAACATCTATTCCCATGATGTCACATGTATTTCCTATACCGGTATGATGCTTTACCATACTCACAGCTCATTGGCTGTAGCTGTCATTTGATGATAATTAGTGCGATTAGTCGATTAATCAATTAGTCGATTGACAGAAAATACATTACTAGTCAAAAGTCGTGACACAACATGTTTCCACCTTTTAGAATAATAGTAAAGACATCAAAACTATGAAATAACACAAATGGAATTATGCAGTGACCAAAAAAGTGTTAAATCAAAACTATCTTATATTTTAGATTTTAAAGTAGCCGCCCTTTGCCTTGGTGGAAAGGCAAAGGCTTTGGAAAGAAATTCATACATAGGCATCAACTTCACTATTTATATTTGTCTAAGAAACAAATTTCAAGCATTTCAGCATAAGACTTTTAAGATAATGAAAAACAGTACATTCAATGAGATGTGTCAAAACTTTTGACTGGTAGTGTAAATCAATTATAATTTGAATAATCGATTAATCATTTGTCATTTGTCAAGTAAAAATACCAAACATTTGCCGGTTATAGCTTCACAAATGCTAAGATTTGCAGCTTTTCTCCGTTTAATATCATTATAAAATCCACATTTTGGGTTTTTTTTTTGGCTGCTGGTCAAAGAATCACTCTGGGCTCTAGTAACTTGTGATGGGCATTTGTCATATATTTGACATTTTATAGACTAAATGATTAATGAAAATAATCGTTAGTTGCAGCCCCAATGATAATGACCTGTTAATTTAGTACAAAAACCTGTTGTTTTCCTACCAAAATGGCTGTGTGGTGATGTAGCAGAACACTATGATTACAGGGGTTCAGAGTCTGTAAAGCTTTGCAGGCACATGAGAAATAACATTAACGCTGAGCTTTATTTGCTGTCTTCTTAACCGATCTTTCCTAAATGTAGGCACCGCCAAAAGAAGTCCCCAAAACGATAGAGAACCAGAGGGTGTACGACGAGACGATGGTCGACCCGGAGGATGAAGAGGTACCGGCTTGTTCGTTTTGTCTCCCTTCCTCTCAGATAATGTTGCCGGTGAATTTGCATCGAACTGTGCGGCTGCTGTGATTTGCAGGTTGCCTTCGACGAGGGAACCGACGAATTTTCAGCCTACTTCAACCGGCTGACGAACCCCAAAGTGCTCATCACGACATCGGACAGGCCCAGAGGGGTGAGTGGCTGCTGCTTAACACGTACCTGACCTTTCTTACTTTGTATGGGAAAGACTGTCACATAAAAATTGTCAAAATCTGTCAGTTTAATGTTGCTATCAACAAACTCATTATGGTCCACTGGTAAATTTGGCATCCATATGATCCACCAAGCAACATGTGTTTCAATAAAAAATGTTTTACTTTTATAACCAGTTTGCCTGTTATTCCATCATCTTCCACCAAAATACACCGTGGGGAATCAATCAATTTCAAAATTAGAAATCTTATTGAAAGGAGTGCTGCGATGTGGATCAGATGTATGCTGAATTTAACCCAAACAATTCAGAAAGGTCATAAGCTGTGTTCTCCATGTTATGTATTTGGTTGAGAACGGCAGGGATTTTAAAAGACTGAGTGGATGATACATTTGATGCTCTATAGCAGTGGTTCTCAACATGGGGTCTGGGGACCACCAGGGGGTCCCCAGCAAATTGATGAATTGTTAAACTTCACCATTATTTAATTTACAAGAAGTTAACACAATTAGAGAATGTAGAAGACTATTTTGATCATAGTTATCTCTCCACCTACAGCACAGATAGTCATGGAATTCTGGAAAAAAATCATATCTAACAACAAAAATATTGTCAGATTTGGGTCCGAGAGACAAAATCTCATCAACGGGGCGTCTGGGGGCTGTAATGTGGAGTAAATTAGGGGTCCTTGATATGAAAAAGGTTGAGACTCTCTGCTCTACAGTAAACAAATTATTGCTCTATTTGACACTGTGGGGCAGTCATGATAAGAATATTCACACATTCATTGTTCTCTGATTTATTTCTTGTAGAGGACGGTGCGGTTTTGCGAGCAGCTGGCCACAGTAGTCCCAGACTCCCATGTGTACTACAGAAGAGGTCTGGCCCTGAAGAGAGTCATTCCCCAGTGCGTCGCCAGGGGCTTCACATACCTCATGGTCATCAACGAGGACCGCAAAGTACCCAGTATCCTCTGAGCCCATTGTTCTATAACTATAGCTTCTTTTCTTTTTTTTTAATTCAGCAGTTGCAGTTAAGTTGCTGTGATTGTCTATGATTTATAAAAACAAATCTGCTCACTTTAATTCATGCAGTTTTCATATTTGTAATGTCGGCTTCCTTCACCACATCATCAAGATGGTATGGTTCTCTGTCACTTACCTGACGGGCCCACAGCACACTTCAAGATCAGCAGCGTTCGCCTACGCAAGGAGTTAAAGGCAAGTAAATAAATAAAAATGAAAACTTTTCTTTTCCCTGTCAATCGTTCTGTTTTTGATTCAATCACAAATATACAATACATTGATGATGTAATGTTTTGGTTCCCAAGAAAGTGAACTTGCGATAACCAAATATTCTTATTTGAGGAATTGCCTGCCAGTGTCGTTCAGGGATTAAGTTTTTAATTGAATTGCTACAAGCAGAAGTTGTGGCTACACAATTAATATTCCTAGGATATTGGCCTTATCAGTAATATTGAAACTTTTCATTTCATTTAGAAGTTTTAAAATAGTCAAGATGTAAGATGGCAAAAGTGCCGTAAAATAATTAATTTTCCTCCAATAATCATGATTTATAATTGTGTTCACCATATCTAAAATAGATAATGGCAAAATAATTGCTATTATCATTGTAGCCATAGTTGTGCAGCCCTAAGGTTAGTTATATGATCTCAGTGTAATTACTAATGACATCTCCTCTTCACTCCTTGTAGAGGCGAGGCAAGGATCCGACTGAACACTCCCCAGAAGTGATCCTGAACAACTTCGGCACGCGTCTGGGCCACAGCATCGGCCGTCTGTTCGCCGCTCTCTTCCCACACGACCCGCACTTTGTGGGTCGGCAGGTCGCCACCTTCCACAACCAGAGAGACTTCATCTTCTTCAGATACCACAGGTGAATATTTTAACTCTGACTCTAGTGAGTAGAGATGGACATGAAGCATTCTGGGACCACATCGATTGTATCGTATTGGTTTTCAAAGGAATCAACAAAGCCTCAAAATTTTGCATTTTTACGACGTGTCTTTATTCAACAAAGAGCGGTATTGCAAAAGTATCATTTGATAACTGGTATTGAGTTTGAAGTATGTGTATTCAGACAATGCCCAGCCTTACTCTGAGATTTGTATGTGGGTTTTATGGTTTTACTGGTTCTTTTGTATTCGGAGGCGATTGCCGATGCAAATCCAAATGAGCTATTATTTAATCTTTAACTTAAAGTCTCTCATCTCTTTGTTTTGTGCGATGTCACCTGATCAAACGGCTTGTACAAAAATGAAAGTGGCGTGTGTGTGTAATACATGTTGCTGAGTACTGCTTGCTTGTACAAAGAGTTTAACAAGATTGTCTGTGATTGTAATATTTCAGTTTTATTGACATACTGTCGTCCCACCACTGGTTTTGGCTTATAGTAATATATTTTTTCAGTCTTAAATTTTTTATCTGACATTTCCATTCACGGACCGACAGTAAGCTACAACTAAACTGGAGTTTTACATTTATTAGAAGTGGGGAAAATGTTTGTTTACATTTGTAATGCTTGTGAAGACTGCATTAAAATACACCGTCATTTTAAATCAATGTTCAATGGTTTCTCTCTTCAAGAATATATCTTATTACCCCAAAGCAGAAAACCAAATCGTTTGTTTATTGCATCTCTGAAGGTACATCTTCAAGAATGAGAAGAGAGTTGGCATTCAGGAGCTGGGACCGCGCTTCACCCTCAAACTCCGCTCTCTGCAGAAAGGCACCTTCGACTCAAAGTTCGGAGAGTACGAGTGGGTTCTCAAGGTGAGTCTCTCAGGTGGAAGCCGTCTCTCTGAGCTCGTCTCAGAGGAGTTACGAGACAGTAGAGACATCGCCATGTAATTCTTTTTTTTACATGTGGTTGTTTGTACTTAAAATGTCTCTCTCCCAATGGACTGAACTGAGGCATGCCAGCTGCAGTGTACACACTCTTGACATTTACCTTAATTTGCATAGTCAACCTCTGTTGTGTCAGTCATTCATAAATAGTTGCTCTGTAAAGCTCTTTAGTGACAAAACCCATTTTGTTAAAAGCACTTTTTTAAATAAATGTGACTTGAAATAGGATTCTGGCTCCACCACATGTACGAGCAAATGTCACAGGCTTTTCTGGTAAAAGGTAAACAATATATATATTTTTTTCTATTTTCAGCGCCATGAAATGGACGCCTGCAGAAGGAAGTTCCACCTTTGAATGCGTATAACAGCCAGCCTCTGTGGTCAGACGAGGATTCTCTCAACTGTTATCCAAGATATCACAGCTACTTCTGTGTTATAATGGATTTCCCAGTTTGCTGACAGCGACCAGTGGCAACAGTTACATGTGACATTTTAACACAACTTTGAGATTTGATTCTGAACATCAGATTTTGTGACATCGCAACGCTGTAGGTCCACATTCGACCTGAAAACAACTGTTATAAATCTGTCTGCACTGGTTTTTCCTCACTCTCCATCTCTACGTGGCTGGATTGCATCCAGATGGCAGAGTTACACCTAGCAGTTTTTGAGATGCAATTCTAAAGATCAGATTACTGTGCATCCATATTTTGTCTAAAAATGGCTTTTTTTTACGTCCTGTGTCTGGATTCCTTACAATCTGAATCTGTATAACTTTTTCACGCTCCCTCTCTGTCTTACATTACTTGTATATACACATAGTCTGGATTGCATCCAGACTGTATAATATGGATCGCAACATGAGCCTGACCACTTCCATATCTGGTTTTAAAAAATCTGGGCGTCCAGACCTGTTAATGCGTCCTGGCTTGGCCCGATACGTCGCATTGAAACGAGCGTAACTAGCCGATGACAATGTGAACCTGACCTGATCGCTTCTACATCTGGTTCAGCGGTGCGACCAAAATCTGACTGTTGTGCATCCAGACCTGTAGCAGGTGTCTGGATTTGGGTAAAAAAGTTCATGTTATGATAGATCTTCCTGCAGCACAGCCGCTGTGGTATGTGGCTCATCTGTAATGAACTGGTGGCTGCACAGTCATGTCAAAATCATTGTTATGCATGACAGATATTTGACAACATATTTAACAGGTTTGTAAATGTATTTAGTTTCATACTAATAAACATGTACATACAGGATTGAAACTGGAAATACCATTCATTTATTCTCAAAGTCAGACATGAAAAATGTACAATTTAAAAAGGCACGTGTGTGTGTGTGTTCATGTGAGTGTGTGTTAGTTCCTTCTAAGCAAGTAGGTTAAGACATTTGTGTCCCACAAGCACCTGGACATGTTTCCTTATGAAATGTTAAAAAGGTAAAAGTAAAAAACTATAAAGTTAGTTGGCTGTCCCCGAATTCCCTGACACTCCTGAGACGATTCCAGTCCATGATGCAGATCCTGCAGACCTGATCCACAAGGCACCGCAAAGTCAGAAACCTGCAGAAACAGGTTATTGCATTAGTATCTTTGTATACTACTTTTCTCACAGTTACCTAAGGATATCAGCATGTTAAATTTAAGACTTTTCACAGTTTGGCAATGGAAATGAGTGAAATCTGTAGACCTATGCGAATAGCAGCCTGTATGATTTAACTGATTTCTGACCACAAGAAGCACACTCAACAGACGTTAAGATAGTAAGATGTTTAACTGGATTCAGAAACTTGCATTTAGATGATATAATTGAAGACATTTTAAGTCTTCCAGGTCCTACAGACACAGTGTTTGTAAAACACGATGGAGACCCCTGTATTAAAAAGGTGCAACAAGTAAGATTTTACTTCCCCATATCACAAAATAACCATAATGTATCTTCAGGGGCTAGATAGGGTTGTTGATCAATACCAATGACTGACCGATTACTTTGACGGGTGCTGAGTTTTCTGGCTCTTAGTGTTTTTGGAAGAAAGAAACAAACTTCCTGCCCACTGGCATTTGGATCTCTGCTCTAATTAGAGAGTTTAGTCATTTGAATTGTGAAAATGTGACTTATTTGTCACTCCAGAGGCTGGGCTAGAGACTGGTGTGGGAGAAGATCAGTTCAATCAATGTTGTTGCAATTCTTACTGGTCGCCAATAGGGGTCAATAAGGGTCATAGATTACTTATGGCAGTGTTTCTCAAACTGGGGGTCAGTCAATACTTAATAGTTTTCAGTCTCTCAGCATCAGTGATGTGCAGAGAGTTCTTCAGGAGCAGGTGCTCAAATGAAAAAAGGGGCATCTACAGTGTCAAACAGTCTGTGGAAGAATCTCTGTGTTTTAGGAGTGCAACAATGCGGTGTTGTTATATCCCTTTACTCATCTGTTATATTTGCTTCCATCTCTTGTCTTTCTGTCTCACTGTCCTCTTCTTTCTCCCCCTCATCTCTCTGCATTTCTGTCTGCCTGTGCTAAATATTAAATACAATAAAAAAAAAAAAAATGTATATATATATATATATATATATATATATATATATATATATATATATATTTATATATATATATATTTATATATATATATATATATATATATATATATATATATATATATATATATATATATCGGTCGGTATGATGGACAACAGATGGGAAAACAGTGTCCAGGTTGAAACTGGCCAGAGTTACGATTTAATATTCATCTAAACTAATGAGACGCTGATGGGCAGAGCTCATGCTGAGAATAATAATCCCAGTCGTACTCACAAAAGGCAGAGTGTTGGTGATTTGGAGCTGAAGGCTATAGGAAGGAGCAGACTTTCTGCGGTCTGAACGGGTTGGTGCTGGACGACATGCCGGTGAGCAGAGGGTCCTGCTGGGCGTTTTGAAGGCAGAACTGCTGCAAGTCAGCAGCGGCCTGGGACACCTGTGGATTGGAAAGAGTCGTGATTATTACCATTATATTAATACAATGTAAGAAGATCTACCAGGCGACGTCGATGTGGTTACACTGACTGTCAGTTTAGAAGACAAAGAAAGAGAGAAATCAACTCGAAATGAACTCGCCATCGCTTCATCCAAAGCCAATACACGCCCTTAGCTCCAACGTACCTTTACTCTGTTTATGCTAGCTTCGAAGCGTAGCTGTTGGACGACTTTCTTCATCGCTATGATGTTGGATGATCCCGACATTGTTAAAAAATCTTTAAGGGCCGTAGTCTTGGGTAAAGAAACAACTTTGATGTGTAGTTCGTTGGTGCTTCTTCCTCAATGTCGCGTTTCCGGTCTTCTTAAAGGCGTGTCGACGTGTGCTGCCTTTACGGGACGGCCGTAAAGCCGGACTTCCGAGTTTCAAAGTTGTAAACTCGACTTGACGCGCATTCAAGCTATTTTGGTTGGAAATAACAACAAAATGTACCATGTTACAACCGTAATCTTTGGTGGCTGTTGTTTTACTTTAGAAATCAGTTGAATTGTTTTGTGCTGCAGCGGAAAAGAGGGGGATAAAGCAGAGTAAAGTTGGGGAAATGCGCATCAGACGTGTAATGTATGCTTTAATTCATTTGCTAGCCAAAATCACCTTTTTCCATACGTTATTGACACGGCGGCTATGCTCTCCCGCCCGTCTAAACCTCACATCTCAGCAACCCGGCCGGGTATCCGAGAAAATTAATTCGTCTCGTGGCGTTCATGGGTGCAAGTCATAATTCCCACAATTCCGACAGTACCCGAAAGGCAGCCTCAGTCTTCGCACATTGGAATTGCGACCTCTGGTGGTGTAAATGCATTAACACATGCGCTGATGGTAAATTGGCTCCTGTATGGTTCAAGTAAACGTTTAGAAACATCAAGTAGGAAAACCTATTAGTAAGAATTGACTTTTATTATGAATTGACTTTTAATTTCCCCCCAAGTGTTTCAGGCAAGTGACCGCCAAGGATATTATAGCGAGTAAAACTGAGACTCAAAGTAAACATGAAAAACGTTTTAGTAGGCCTAAAGTGAATTAAAATAAAATGGCATGTAGGGCCTATGTAAAAATAAATAAATAAAATAAAAGGTAAAAGAGTCAGAATACGTGAGTCAAAATTCGTGAGTCAAAATACAAAGCATAAACTAAATAAACTAAAACTCAAAACTACAGAAAAATAGAAGCCATAGTAAAATTTCCGAACCACGTCTCAAAACCAACTGAAACACAAGTAAAATCAAAATAAAAACTAAATACAAACTGCAAAACTGTCACAGCCTAACCCTGGTGACCAGAGCGTGGAGGAGCAGCGCACACACTCTGAGCACCAGAGCAACAGAGCTGGCACTCTCATAAAAGAAACTGCACTGGCCGACTGTGTTTGATTACACAAGATTGTTACTTAGCAGTCCACGCCTTCACCGCAGCGCCGGGCTTAATGCGAATAACAGAATTAACGGGATGGCTGTTGTGCCTTATGCTGAAGTGGACTGAGAATGAATCTGTCCTGTGAATCCATGAGATATCCCGAGGAAAGGAGACCGACAAGTAGCAAGGTATGTTACTGTTGTACTAAAAAAATCTTGTTTTATCATTTGGATATATCGTCTAATAGCTGTTTCAAGTTATTTTCAATAGACTGGAATGTGCAGACATGTTGGATTTTGCGTTTACTAGAAGTACAAACAGCCATTGATGGAAGTAAGGACTAATTCCCAGTTTGTCAAAATAAATAATAATAATAATAACTTTATTTTTATAGCACCATTCAAACATAGAATGCAACTCAAAGAGCTTTACATAAAATAAATGGACAAAATTAAAAATGCAAGCAAAAGCGAGGCAGAATTTGTCTAGTAAAATGACATCAAAAAAGAAAGAAAGATAAAACTGTAATACTGCAATATAGGAACGAGCCTCTATACCTATGATTTACTATATTCCAGCCTATAGGAATGACACTCTATGCCTATACGACTTTTGGAACATTGGAAAGAGGTTTCATTATTAACAAAAATGTATAATTAATTATAATAGTTTAGTTATCCACTGAAACATCCTGAGCCATCTTGTGTTGACTTTATTGTTCAGTTTGTGGAGCTGCACGTGCTGTATGTGCCAGATGACCAGTGGAATATAAAGCTCAATAAAGTCCCTGCGGAGGCCATAGAGAGCTTCATATCTGCCGGCTTCATCAGGTGAGACTTCATACATTTTATTGAAGATGTCAAACTCAGAGGAGTGGAAGAAATTGTTAAAATATAAGAGTTAAAGAGTGTTTTAGAGGATGAGTGGGTGTTACATATACAGTATCTGCACGGAGTCACAGTGAAGTGTTAACATGCACATCTCAGCACTGATTAGGCCTATAGGAAGTTTAAGTTAGCAGCTACATTGACTGATACAGGTTTTTAAAGGCCAATAAGATAGGTTACTGGTATTTTTGGATTGAAGCTGTTGATAGATGATATTTTGTGGTGATATTCAATATCCAATATTCAATATTTTTTAAATCTGACCATTTTAATGCCAAAACTTTATGAGTATTCAATGTTTCCCCCAGAATTGTATTCTTATCAGGGTGGAAAAGCCTCTGAAACAACATTTAGACCATCATGGGACACTAAAACTCTCCATTATGTCCTTTAAGACCAGGTGAAAAAGCCCAAGAGGATTCCTTCAGATGTTATCCAATAAAAATCCTCAAGGATTCATTTTGAATTCTTCCAATAAAGATCCTTTAGGATTGGTTCCAAAACTTCATAGGAAGTCCAATAGGTTTTTTTAGTTTTTTTTTATGATCAACATTTTTTTAAAAGTATTTTCCACAAAAAGAAGTCTGCAGTACAAAACAGTAGGATTCTTATAGGATTTTTATTGGAATCCCACAGGACTTTTTTGCAGAAGAGGGAAAAACTCTACTGGAGCTCTTCCTTTATTCTCAGATTCTGACTTCATTCTCAGAACTCAAATACATTTTCCACATGTGACCCTAATCCTCTTCCATACTTTTTGACTAGGGTTGAAACCCAAACTATTAATACACATCTTTACCATTTACATATAAACACCTACATATTATATGCGTGTGTGTGTGTGTGTTGATCTCACCTTATGAAAAGTGTCTCAGATCTGCTTTCCATCACTGTGGCGTCAGGGTCTATCCTGATATCACCCTAAAAACTCTGAGGAGCGAGCTCGGTCTTCTTCTTGGAACCGAGAGGAGCGTCGACAAATTCTCCTTCCTGAAATGTGTGGGGCGCAGCTTGGCTCTGGTGAGTGCAGCTGGCCGTTTTGTTTTCTAGCTGGTTGTGTTTCGCCGGGCAAACGGTGAGAAACAATGCTGACAGTTTGATTCACAAGTTCATGACTCAAGTACGCTGTCATGGCTGTAAAGCAAGTGTGTTTCTGTGTGAGAGAGCAAGCACACAGGAGCTAATCAAGTTGTTCTTGCTGTCATGCTTCTTACAACAGCCAAGTTTTCTTTCATATTACAGGTCAAAAGCAAACAGGAGAGGGATCTGAAAGTGAAGACATTCGCTCCACCTTACGTATGTAAAATGCACACTTTCCATTTTTTGCATTTGTGTGTCATATTAGCCTGTTTCTACTCAGTTTACCTTGTGAAATAGGTTGCCTATCATCTCAAACTGATATAAATCCATACATCAAGAAGAATCAGACTGATGTAAACTGCTTGAAACTCGAAAACGACCCAAAAAGTTAATACACTATTCTAAAAATACATTTTCTTTCTTTTTTGATGGGTTTTTGCTTTATGGGGATCACAAAGTAGAGTGATTGCACATTTTTGGTATTCAAAACTGTCTATAAATCCAAAGCCACTGTTGTGTCCGCACAGTTGTAGGAGGTGGAGTATACATGGTGTTGTTGTTGCTGTTGCATTATTTAGCGTTTATGAAACTGTCTCTACTTGTGTTACTACCTTTCAGTTTTGTATTTCTTATGCCGTTCACAAACAACCCCCCCCCCCCCCCCCCCCCATATTTTGTTATTCATTTCAATAATTCACTTCATGTGTCGTTTGATGTGGTCTGATTTGTTTGTCAGCATTGTTGATGCTGCTGGTCTGTCTTATCTGATGATTTTTTTATCTGATGAGTTTCATGCGTCCCTGTCATCTCTGGGCAGGCCGCGCAGCCGGAGCTCTACCTGCTGCCCATGGTGGAGAGCGACAGCAGCGTTTGCTCCCAGTCTCTCAGCCCGGACACCCGCAGCAGCTCCCCAGACCACTACTACCCCCCCAAGACCTGCAGCCTGCCAACAGGGACAAAGGAGCCTGTTAAATTCCCTCTCATCCCCCAGTGTTCCCAGCAGCCGCCTCCCACCCACAGCCCGGACGAGGAGGAGGAGGAGGAGGAAGATGAGGAAGAAGAGGAGGAGGAGGAAGAGGAGAGCTGCAGCTCTACAGAGGGAGAGGGAGAGAATGAAGAGGAGCCGCTCTTCTCCCACAAGCCTGACTGGGCGGAGGAGCAGCCTCGCCCCAGGAGGCCCCAGAACCAGAGGACGCCCCAGACTGCCTCACAGACTAAAGGTACAAAATTAAAGCTACAATACACAACTTTTTACCTTGAGGCAGGGAGTCAGGGTTGGGGCCAGTCATGAATTGAATTGAGAATTCATGGTAAATTCCAGTTCAATTCCTGGAGTTGGAATTGGAATTTGCAGCCAGCTCTAAGGAAGCAATTTGGAATTTAATTTGAAACAGAATTGAATTCCATTAAATTCCATTAAATTCCACTTCTAAGAGAGGTTGTCTTGACTTGCTAAACATTATAAATCAAACATTATGTTTCAAATAAAATATATAACACTAAGTGTAATTTCAGATATGTGGTAAGAAAAAACAATAAAACGTGGAATTTCACAGAATTAAATTCAACTTCCAATTCAATTCCACTTCTGTTTCCTGTAGGTTTTTTCAAATTCAAATTCCTCAGTTGAATTGGAATTGATAGTTCATTCATGAATTGACCCCACACCCTGCAGGAAGAGTATTGTTCATGCAATTATTTATGATCGAGGGGTTCATTTCGAACTGATGTACATCCATTTTGGAAGATAAATTGCTGCTGATACACATTGCTCAATACTTTTTGCTTGGCACTTAATACACGTCACAACCTCTAAAATATTACCATTTGTTAGCAAAGCTATTAAGAAAGCTAATAACTTAATGTTCTATCACGTCAATCATGTTGTAAACTCTTATTGATTACAACAGATGTCAAATTTTTCAAATGGTAGATATCTCATTTTGCAATTGAACTCTTCCGTTGCTACAAATCTACAACTTGACAACTGTCTGAAGCTGATCCAGCTCAGGTGAAGGAGTCGCCAGCGAAAGGGGAAACCACTGGCAAGAAGAAACAGAGCTGCAGGCAAAACAGAGCGGCCAGAGATTCAGGAGTAGCGGAGTCACTGGAAGACGGAGATTCAGGCTTCTCTCTCACCCAAGACAGGTACTGTACAGCTAATGCACACCAGGTTGAAACGGTAACGATTACTGTGTATTCCCCAGTCAAAACACTACTACCGCTGCCACTTATACTACTAATAGTGTGTCTACTTGCAGGCTCAGGAAATCAAAATATACGCAGGCACTGAAGTCCATCAGGAATAAACCCAAAAATGCGGTAAGTCATTACATATGTGTCATTACTATTCTTGGTTTGACAAAACCATTGAAGAGTCTCAATCAAATCTACTTCAGCCTTTTCTCTCAAGTGTAAAATTCCAAGAAAGGGTGTTCTGGAAACCACAAGAGGTTTTATACAGGGGCGTTTTAAACAAGCAGGAAGTGAGCAAGCTCCTGTAAACTGTTTGGTTTTGCGACTACTCCAAATTCCTCTGCCAGCAGGTGGGTTAGCTGAGTGTGTGAGGTCTTTGTGGGGAACAAAGAGCTGGGATCCAGACCAATCCATGAAAATCAACTGAGGTGAAGGCTCTCATGTTGTTCTGTTTATTGCTATTTCAAGGTAACGAAGCGTCCGGTGGTGCCGTCTCCGCCCGTTCGGTATCCCTCTCCACCCCCGGCCCCTGACTTGGCCCTGGCCGCCCACAAAACCGCTGCCTCTCCAGTATTTCAGACAAACAGTAAGCTGGCACCTTGGTCACGTCTTCAGCATTAACACTGATCACTCTCCTTTAACGCAGCTGACAGTTTGTCTCTTTAAGGAGATGAACTGATCGAGGAAATCAAGCTGGTGAGGGAGGAGAGAAAGCGGCTGGAGTGGACGAGGCAAGAGCTGCTGAGGAAGGGGAAAGACTTGTTGGCTCAAAACAGGCACCGAAGGAACCAAGGTGGGCGCAACATGCTGTACCCTAAAGAGCAAAAGGGCTTCAAGGAACCTGTAGAGGGTCTTTGGTGTGCAACCATCTGGGAACTCTAGAAGTTTCCAGGAAGAATCCCTACATAAAGAGCGCCTGGTAGTACCTCCACAAACCTCTAGATGTCGCTGTTGTCGTGAAAATCCAATTGGTGATTTTCATTTCACTTCAATTGAAGGTCTTTTATAGGCTGACAATATTCCTTCCTTGGCTTTATAAAACCATTTCAAACCCCATTGGGTAGAAAAATGCGTGGTGGTCAAGCTAAAAACACGACTGTTTCTCTGAGCTCCTGAAAATTTGTTTTTTTTTTATAGGTTTTCACCTTACTGCGGCAATATGGGGTTCTTCAAGGAACCTTGTAGGGATCATTTTTTTAGCACAGAACCCATGCTTGTTAACTTCTTTTTTGGATTTTAGAAGAACCCCCTCAATGTTGTGGTTGTATTTGTCATCAATGTAAACCAGAATTAGTCTCAAATTTAAATCATTAGAGAGTATTAATCATCTCTGTAAAAAGGTTGAAATTGACACACGGAACTATATTCTGTTGTTGCTCTTTTCTTCCCCCCCCCTTTAACTTGGAAGCACGTGACAGTTGGAAAAAGAAATATTTTGAGACCAAGAAGGCCACAGCGCCACTGGAAGACACCCTGAGAAACTTACGACAGGAACTGGAGACATTTTACAATAAGCTCTTGCACCAGCTGCAGGCCAGGGACGGCAGAGGCAAACTGAGGCGGCAGGGGAGATCGTCCATGAAGGTGTGTTAAAGTACTGCTTGATTCTATAGTCTGTCCCCGGTAATTGTCATACAGTACATGTTCAAATGTAAAAGTTTTTGTTGAATAGCTGTTTCAAATGTCCTAGGTCTGATGTTGAACAGAAGAGATTATCTGCAAATTTTCCTGACATTTTCAGTGACCGTGGGATTCCTGTTAATAACCCTGATCTTGAGTCCAGACCTTAATAATTTATTTCAGAATGAGCTCATCATCCAGATCATGACAGAGAGCCATGAGATTGACAACCTGAAGAGGAAGGTGGAAGACGCCAAGATGAAACTTGTCACAGAGATAAAGGTAACTGATTTTCTGTAATATGCATCAGAATATTTCTACAACCCGTAAGTACTTTGTGACAAACTGACAAACTAAATGTCATAAAATTGTGAAAAAACTAGTTGGTAAAGAGACATATTTGTGAAATTTGCAAAGTAACGCACATTTGTGTTCCTTTTCAACGCTTAACAAATATTGACACGTGTTGTTGATAAGTAAACGTCATCAAAAGTTGTTCATATGTTCAAATGCTTTGATATCAGAAAATTGTTAGCACCCCGACTCGCTTACTCGCTCTCGTTCCCCACCCCCCTTTTTTTGCATCTTTCAGAATTGTGTACTAAGTGGAGACTGGTTGAAAACAGTGCGTTTACACACTTATACAGTCTATTTGAAGAAACCCTGTACAGCTTGAAACCAGAACAATGATGATGGGCTGAAAAATGTGCTTAAATTTTTGTCTTCACTTTTCATGTCAAATTATCAGCTTCTTAAAAGTCCCTTTTTTGAGGCATGATGCCGTAACTGGCTGCTGTGCGGACTCCTTTTCCCTTTTCATGGTGTTTTTGAACTATGCTTTCGATCCAACACACCCAAAGTAATCACTAGTGCCGCAGTCAACATCCTAACTCGCAATTGAATGCGTTGAAAAATATCACAGATGTGTCATCCCCCACTAGTCACGAGGATATGTTGAAAATAATTGTGCCAAGTTTCCTCGTTACTAAGAAAAAGGAAGCGTATCGTATTCACATGCCTGTTATTTTCTCATGAACGGCCCTATAGCTGAGGAAACAGGCTGCCACGGAGCTGAGGGCCCTGAAGGCCGAGCTGGCCCAGAAGAGGAGCCAGTCCTCTCACCCTGGACCCAAGGCCTCACTAGGCTTTGGAAATAACACATGGGACAGACCGCAAGCTCAGAGCACCGCCATCTAATTCAATACACTCAGCTGTGAACAAGGCTGCGGTCTGGCCTTACTCCCCTGAGACTAATGGGTTTGGTGGTGCGCCAAACGTTTCAGGTATTCAAAAATGACTGAAATGTCTATAAACTGAAAGCCACTGTTTTGTTCCCATAGTCATAGGGGGTGGATTTTATGCAGCTGTCATTTCTACGTTTTACTATTTTGTACTTTTTGAGTTTTGTAATTTTATGCTATTTTGTTTTTTCTTTCCCCCACATTTTGTAATTATTCACTTGATAATGCTGTTTGTTGTGGTCTGATTTGTTAGCTTTGTTTATAAAGTTTGTCTATCTTTTTCAGGTGTTGATAATAAATGCTTTCCAAGTTACTGTCATGTAATTAATGAAAGCAAACACCTGTACACCTGTGCTTAAGTAAAAGTCGGAATGTTTAATTGGTGATGTTGTAAGTTTATTGATTCTGACAGATTTAGCAGAAAGTGTGTTTATTTATTAATATCAGTGCACGGATCTGGAGCAAAATTGAACACTTGTTGGTAAATCAAAAATACTGTTTGTGTACATAACATTGATCAGAATGATTGACTCTTTCCAGAAGCACATTCGTGTCGCTTAGCACAGTGGAATGTCTGAGACATAACAACTGCAATCAAAGACAACAGCAATAAAAGCCACAATAAACTCCGAAGTGCAAGTATGCATCCCTGAACTCACAGAAGGGAGAAGTCACACCACAGGCCCTCCTACCGTTACAAAAGGTTATATTGACTCAGCAACAAAATGGTAGTGGGTTCAGGGGTAGCGTAAATTTCTCCGGCAGCTACCCCAGCTAGCATCCTAGAAGCGCATTCCACATCATTGCGGTCTGCTGCTGGGCAACCGGTTCGTCGCTGTAGTCCAAGATGTTTCCATTCCACATGCCGATGCCCCTCAACCCCTTAGACTTCACCAAGCCCGCCTTGGCACAAATACTGTCTGGATCATCATACCACACCTGATGAATCTGTCCTTTCTGGTCCTGGGGGAAAAATTACAGATCTTAAGACAACAAAATAATTAACAATAGCGCCCTCTGGTGGTGTAAGGAGGTTTGGAAGATGTCAGACAGCCCCGGGAGTTCAGCAGGAAATGTTTTATTGCTTTCTGGAAGGGGCAATTTGTTTTGTTTGGGAAGCGACACTGTTGTAGCTCGGGTGGACGCCGGCACTCCAGATAAACTGCCCTTACCAGAAATGGCCGCCTGTTTTGTTGAGTTGTAATTTATTAGGAGGAGGGAGAGGTGAAGACAGTCAAACTCCAACTTGGCAGGGAAGACAAATAATCCATGAATGGGGTGCTTGCATCTCTAACCAAGGGAACAGCTAGCCCCCACCATAGTTGTGTACTTCTTAGTTTTAATGGTAATAGTTTTAATGTGGGTGGGTTATAGAGCCACTATGCTTTAAGATAAAGCTTATGTACCTTGTAGTTGAAGTAGGGAGCTTGCTGCTGTGCGTCCCACAGCCTGCCGGACATTGAGCCGTTGACCTGCTTCATGATCCAGCTGTATGGTTTCTGTTTACCGGCTGCATCGCTGCAAGGGGCTCCGCGGAAAGGGACTTTGGCTATAGAACAGACACCCTCCTGGCAAGGGAGAAGACATGTTGGCGTTCTGTGTTTTACATTTTAGACACAGCGACTATGCAGCGCAACAGTAGAATAAGTTTAAATAACAGTAAATCTGAGTAATAAAAGTAGTTCCTGGAGTGCCAAAATATCTGTGTGTCTCTAGAATGATTGTGAATTGTAGAGAAAGGCTAGGTAAAGAAATAAGAGCCAGGGAGAAAAGGTAAAAAAGTTTTATGGAGCAGTGAAGCAGTAAAAAAGACTGGGGAGAGCGTGACTGCTTTTAGTGATTTAGGCGGACTTATTGTAATGTGTACTGTGAATAGTGTGTTACTGCAATCTGTCATTTTTTTATTACATTTTTTTTCTTTTATCTCTATGTAACTGTTACATGATTGTCTTACCTGGGACAGATTGAGGCATGGGTAATCATAGCCATACCATGGTACTCCCATCACCAGCTTCCTTGGATCTACCTTCAGATCCAAATATTGGGAATACGCTAGAAAGAAAGACAACAGACCAATATGGTTTTATCAAATTAATAGCAAACATTTGACACAGTGGGCATTAGTAGTTTTGCATTAAATGAATAAGTTGATGCGTTTTGGCTTCAGCAAACACAATTGGACAACAAACCATTCAGTGTTTGAGGGACTGGGGCATTCGCCATCGCAATACAATCCCCCGTGATCTGACTCTGCTCGTCGTATGACATCACAAACAGCAGGTCGCACGACTCGGCAATGGCCACATAGTTATAGCAGCGCTTGTCGATACACTTTGGTGACCAGGCAACATCAAATGAGACCTAAGGATCAGGATAAGGTAAATATCAATGCAATGAATCTTTCGAAATGTACCATTGAGACCAAATATACAGGCAGGTTAAGGGGCCTTACAGCAATTTATTCATTAATTCATTCATTCATTGTGTTTACCTGCTTACTCCTATTTAGGGTCATAGGGGCTGGAGCCTATCCCAGTATATATTGGGTGAAAGGCAGGGAAACACCACAGCCCATCACAGGGTGAACATGGTTATACACACAATCACTCCCATTCACACTTATGGGCAATTCAGTCTCCAATTCACCTGACTTACATGTCTTTGGAAATTAGGAAGAAACCCATTAGGGCTGGGCGATAGGTTGAAATCAATAACACGATAATGATAAGAAGTTTTTTCTATAACGATATACATGACGATATGGCTCACGTATGCAAAATCACATGTTAAATAATCAAACGACTATTCATCTCACTGAACCGAATGGTAATGTTAGGGTGTGATGTCAAACAAAACTGAAATTTTCAAATAATATTCCCACCATACCTCTTTTTGTCAGAGTTTTTAAATAAAATTTGCTTGTAATCATCAATTTAGACAACAGAATTGTGTGTTGCGATATCCCAAAATCACTGTATCATCACGATATGATTCAGCTGAAAGACGATACTACTAAGGTTAGGTTTCAAACTACATATTCTTATCGGACAGAGTTATAAAAACATTGCCTTCACCTGGGAACCGGGGATCTCCCTGTGGAAGACCTCAGTGGTCTCTTTGACCAGCGCTGTCAGTGCGTGGTACTGCGGCGAGCCCTCTTCCACCGCTTGCTCAACGTCTATGTTGATTCCATCCATGAACTGACTCTTGGCCAAGTTGACTTTCTCTGTAATCCATGCCGTCCTGTTGTCTTGGTCCACAATATAGGAGAGGGGAACGTCACCTTGTCTCAGCAACAACGCGAGAGAGAGAGAGAGAGAGAGAGAGAGAGAGATGAATATGATGGCGAGAACAATGCAAATACATGAACTGAAAGTGGGAACAGGAAGTAAAAGAAAAATCTTTGGGTTTCTGCTCTAATGATAGTCATTGAAACAATAGGCATTCATGCCAATAAATATGAATTAATGATGTACTGTATATTTGGTGCAGTTGAAAAAGGGGAAGGTGTCATCTCACATATTACTGGAAAAAACTACTGGTCATAACAAGAACAATGACTTTATTTGGCCAAATCACTTTATATCCGGCTGACTATTGTAGTGAAAAGGGTTTATGGGTAGAAAGCAAGTTACCCTACCTTTGAGGACTACCCGTGCCCCTTTGGAATGGGCGTAACACATGAGTTCAGCGTCATATTTTCCAAAAGTTGCCACCGTCGTCACCATGCTCCAGTTGTAGGACTTCCATGTCTTTCCACCCACATCAAACACAAACACCTGAAAACAGAGTCACTACTATCAGGAGCGAACGCATACAAACATGACTGTATGGTTAAGTACTTATCTATTTATTTATTATGTGATATGCTATTCATAGCATTCTAATGATGTCACATGCATTTCCTACCAATATGATACCTTACCATATACACAGCTCATTGGCTGTGGCTGTCATTTGATTATAATCCCCTGTTAATTTATTACAATCACCTGTTATTTTCCTACGAAGATGGCAGTGTGGTAATGTAACAGAATACTATGAATTAGCTGAATACATTAACTTCCAACTGCTTTTCATTTGCAGTTCTTAAACCAACAGGGACATAGAAATGTACATGGAGTGTGATTGAATACTGATTTTTAATTGGCCAATGACCGACCGCCATTTCACATCTAATCATATCCCTCCGCAGTCAAGCAGTACGTCGGTTTTTTTTTAGTTCTAATCATATAAAGTAACTTTGTGCACTTTCCGCCATAAAGACGTTAACATTTGGTTACTGCTGAGCTGACACACACTCTGCTAAGCTAGTGTTTAAAACATGGAAGATTTTCCAGTATCAGCCTACTTCTGATTTATTCAGAGAGCACTAACCTTTTGACTGCTGGTTAGAGGCTGAACGACAACCTTACCGGACCTGTTTCCGTTGCTATGGTTGCAGCTATAGACGTTTCTCTGCCTGGTTCGTAGGGCTGCTGTACTTTTTTTTTGGTGGAAGCTTGTTAATTACTTAAGCTTGTAATAAAATCACTTTAATCACTATTTCGTGTCAAATGTTTAACTTATTTGGCAAGTAATCGTCTGATAAGCGGTTGGTGTCTTCATTCACGAGGCTTATTTTGTGATAACGACCAGCTTGCTGTACATCAACTATCCCTTACTTACTATTAATTAGCAGCTCTAAATGACCACATATGAACTTATCAAGCTGGTCGCTGCGAGCGGGCGGAGCTTCGGCCATTGGACTATATCCTCTTTGCTCCGCTTCACCCTGGCTAACAAAACTATTGGAGTCGACGGGACAAGCTACCTCAAAGTCCCTTTCCTCACGGATCTGGTGACAGAGGTCCTGGCTTTCACACGGACAGACGTGTGCCTGGGAGCCCAGGCATATCGCCGAGAGAACCAGAACAAACAACATGTCGGGAGCAGGAAGAAGTTCAAACAGACTTTATTTATCTGGCAATAGGGAAGTCTGCGCTATGTCAACAAATCACGTTCATCACGTTACGCTAATCGCGTGTTTTTTGTATGGGGTGTGAAACGGGACAAATTTCATCCGCACGTACAGGAAGCAAACTCCTGTTACCTAAAAGTGAAAGTAAATCTACTAAATCACTTTTTGTTAAGTTGAAATGCAGTAAATAGCAAAAGTAGTATAGGAGATATATAGAAGAAAAGTATTGTTACATCTGCTAACAGTACACTGATAAATACTATGAATAATAAGGATATGTTCCAGTAGCGGTGCCAGGATCCCAAACTTGGGTGGGCCTGAGAAATGCATGGGCCATTTTTCCTAATTGTTCTACTGATTGAAAAGGTTTTTAACATGATCAATATTAGGGAATGCGCGGTCGCTGACAGCCATTTTAGCAAACTGTCTCTAGACCTATTTTGATAACATTAGCTTCTTGTGGTCACCGGCAGTGATCAAGATTCACAATTTCCTAAAATCTTATGCATGCTGTATTGCCTAATGGTCAGCTGCTGTCCTTTCTTTAAAAATCATTTTAAGTTCAAGTGCAGCTCAGATATCCAAAATATATTTAAGTATCAAAAGTATTTCCCTTTGAACCTTTATACTACACCTAAAAGCCTAGAGACCATGGCCTCTAGCAGGTTAAAGGCCCTGACACACCAAACCGACGTCAAAGAACCAGCGGCGACGAAGGCCGACTGTTGCGTCGCCTCACGTCGCCTGCGTCTGGTCCAAAAAGTTGCACTTGAACACACCGCAAAGACTACAGCCGGCGGCCAACTAGCACGTACGTTCTGCGCATGCGTGAGGGGAAATAACCGTCTGATAAGAAGTTGCAAATGGCACTGGCGTTGTCAGCCCTTGGTCTTTTGGTTGTGGAAGACGAAAGGAAGAGGCGGAGGCGAAAAATAAATAATGCCGCACTAAATGGGTGAAATCATGAATAACGTTACTCCAGCGACAGGCTCAAGGGGCTTTCCCGAGCCTGTGTCGAGAGCTGGAGATAAATGAAACCTCCGATTTTAAAAATTTCGCTCGGCTCTTTCCTGTACCAATCATCCAGAGGCAAAACAACAAACTACCAATCAGAGTGATCTCTCTAGGCCCTGACACACCAAACCGACGGTCGGCCGTCGGCCAATGTCGGGCCGTCGGTAAGCGTCGGTGTCCCTAGTTTTTGCGGTGTGTCCCGCACCGTCGGCACTAGTCGGACCCTGTCGGCGTCTTTTCGGCCGATTGAGCATGTTGAATCGCCGTCGGAGCCGTCGGTGAGAGAGATCACTCTGATTGGTAGTTCGTTGTTTTGCCTCTGGATGATTGGTACAGGAAAGAGCCGAGCGAAATTTTTAAAATCGGAGGTTTCATTTATCTCCAGCTCTCGACACAGGCTCGGGAAAGCCCCTTGAGCCTGTCGCTGGAGTAACGTTATTCATGATTTCACCCATTTAGTGCGGCATTATTTATTTTTCGCCTCCGCCTCTTCCTTTCGTCTTCCACAACCAAAAGACCAAGGGCTGACAACGCCAGTGCCATTTGCAACTTCTTATCAGACGGTTATTTCCCCTCACGCATGCGCAGAACGTACGTGCTAGTTGGCCGTCGGCTGTAGTCTTTGCGGTGTGTTCAAGTGCAACTTTTTGGACCAGACGCAGGCGACGTGAGGCGACGCAACAGTCGGCCTTCGTCGCCGCTGGTTCTTTGACGTCGGTTTGGTGTGTCAGGGCCTTCTCACCGACGGCGATTCAACATGCTCAATCGGCCGAAAAGACGCCGACAGGGTCCGACTAGTGCCGACGGTGCGGGACACACCGCAAAAACTAGGGACACCGACGCTTACCGACGGCCCGACATTGGCCGACGGCCGACCGTCGGTTTGGTGTGTCAGGGCCTTAAAACGACTAATGAAACGGGGCTCTGGTAATTTCACTGATTAGTTCCTCCTCTCTGGTTGAAAGTGTGCTAATGATGCAGGATGACTGTCCATCCCTGCCTTAAAGGGAAGGAGGGAGAGTGTGTCTCATTAACTTCCAGTCCAGGATTCAAACTGACAACTGTCTGCTCACAAGCTTACTATCAGGCTACCGCCACATATGTTACTATTTCTATTGATCAGCATTCCACTTTATAGGCCACAGAGGTCACTGCTGCCTTTCCTGCTCTGTAAAGTATATAAACATTTATGCAAAGCAGCGAGTTTACCGTTCTGAACCACAGACTCTCTGCTACAGATTGCATGGTTTATAAAGCCGGGCTGTAGCTGCAGTGTGGAAAACTATTTAACCTGGGATTTTCCTTTCTTGCCTGGCCATTACCCATTAGTCCAGAGCATTATAAGCATGCAAAAGCAACCTTAAAGGATAAGGCTTTGTGTGCTGTATTTAAAGGTTTTTAGCTTATAATTGGAGCCAATGACTTCCGGGTTGAAGGCTAAAAAGGGAACGTGGGAAGTCGGAAAGTAATGGGAGTAGAGCAAACGCATTGTTGATTTTTTTTTTTTTTTAATAGGATTTGTTGATGATAATAAGTGTATTTAAAAACACCAGCTGTATCCTTTAAACACTATGCACCAAACTTTCCAACAAGCTACAGTCCTATAATACAGACAAAAGTGAAAAAAAAAAAATCCCCCAAAAATCTGAAGGCTGTCATTTCCCTAGACTAGTCAGAACAACAGACTATGTCCATTTTGCAACAGAAATTTATGATGATTGATAGCTCTATAAATCCCAGGGAAATCACACGCTTGATGACATGGTGTGTTGACTCTGGAATAATAATAAATAAATAAATAGCATATACTTTTTGCTTCAAACAAATGCTTCCCCCGCCTAGGATTTACACATGCTTGGATTAGCAGTTATCATTTCTTTTAAGGTGTTAAAGGTTTTGAAAGGCAGCGCCAACCATTTGTCCTTTGTCCACCTAACCACTGCACAGTTTCAACAGTTGAGTTTAATTGTTCCTCATTTTATCCTGCCATCCTAGTTACTCTTAAATTGTGATTTAAGAGATTGAAGAGTGATTGAGAATATATAATAGATTCTGGAGGAAAAATGGTTTTTTTTTAAAGCGTCTCTGATGAAATGTTTACAAAAAATGTTAAGATGATGATGATGATGATGATGATGAAGAAACTGTGACAAACAGACAGCAATGATGCCAATGTTGAGGCAACATCACCTTTGGAGAGTCAACAATTCATGGGGCAAGTTGACAGGATTTTGGACAAATTACAGGTCAGGGACACAATGACACTTTACTCACAGGCTGCAACACTGAGTGGATTGTCACTCACATGTCTGCAATGGATAAATATATCAAATTCTTTCTATTTTTCTAACTTTATTTATGTTAGTTTAATCCATTAGATGCTTCAAAGCTGGAACTATTTCAATCAACTGATGACTGTTATTTAAGTTAATGTTATGAGAAATTAAATAACATTTTAGATATTGCTGTGTAATGACTGCAAATTATAAATATAACATTTTCTTTTTTTTTCATGAATCTTTTTATTGAAGGAGTGAATCAGTGATACATTACAGGAATTAAAACAGTTCTCCATTTTCTTTTGGAGGAAGAACAAAAGATCCATAAAAAAGGATGAAAATAACAATATGGACAGAATAAGGAAAATAATAAATAATAAAACAAAATTGCCAGACAGAACTCTGCTTAATGATGCCCCCCTCCCACCTAAATTGTCAAATATAACATTTTCAATTATTTTTTAATATAAGAAATTGTACGGTCTGATATTGGTAATTACAATGGCCACTGCAATTAATCCCAAAATGTGCTAAAGGAGAAAAAAAAAACACGTTTTTGTACCTGGGACATTGAGCTCTTCATGACAGAAAAAACATGTCAGGTCAACCTAACATTTTGCATCTGTGACATTCACCAGCTTTACTCTGTTTAATCTGTGCTGTTACGGCAAGGTAACATCAATAACAATGGAAACCAAACACTTAGTTAATGATATATTTTGATAGATGTACAGTCAGCAAAAAATGGCTTTAAAAGGGAACCTCTGGATGCAAATCCTCACCTCCCACCAGCCATGAAGGTCCTTCTGCTTGCCTTGACTGTAGCCCTTGCAGGTGAGTATGGGGATTTAAAGCTAAATGAACTTGCAATTTTACTGATTATGACTCTGGGCATTTTGTTGAGTCAGAAAATATCACTGCCATGTAGATGAGTACAGTGTAGCAATTCTCCACAGAGATTGGTTTTATAAATCAAAAAACGCAAGATTCAAAATAAAGAAATCAAGATTTAGGAGAACTATTGTTGTACTTGCTGACAAAATGCTACATCACTGTATATATAAAACCAAACCTAGCACAGAAATAGACATCGATTTCATCAATTTTACTAATTTTCTTGTCAGTCATATACAGTTTTGGAAACAAAAAGGCCTATTTACCACTGGAGTTGAGTTTTCCTTTACAGCTCTATTGAAATGATCTTTTCACATATATTGTTTGGCCTTTCCGTACATCAAACTAACATTCCATTCCTATTTTGCAGCGGGTTACCAGGTCAACTTTGGTAAGTTTTTTTTAACATTACATTAAAAATGTGTAAGAATTCAACCCAGTTCAAAAACAGTTTTACAATACAGCCTTGAAAAAGACTGGCGTGTAAATGTTGAATGTTTCTTGACATGCATTTAACATTGCTTTTGTGTGTCCCGGTTTGGAAATGATCTTTGGAAATGATCTGAAAACTCAAAACAAATACTAAAAGATGATAAATCAATTAAATTCAATTCTAATCATCAGTAATGAAAATCTGATATTATTCCAGCCCCAGAGTTTGCTACTGGTAAGACCTACGTGTACAAATATGAAGCATTTCTCATGGGCGGTCTGCCTGAGGAAGGTCTGGCAAGGGCTGGAGTCAAAGTCAGCAGCAAAGTTCTCATCAGTGCTGTGGCCCCAGACACCTTCATGCTGAAGGTAAAGACCATGAATAAGTCTCAAGACAATTCATTATTGATTAATGACATGTATGAAACAGATCATTGTTTTTCCTTGTGGCTTATAAATAAGATACCTGATACAGAACAGCTCTGGCTAATCAGGTTGAGTATCTCTCTTCATAATGCACTTTTCACTGAAAACTATGTCACTTTTCCTTGTAGCTTCTGGGCCCTGAGCTCTTTGAGTACAGTGGCATCTGGCCCAAAGATCCTTTTGTCCCAGCCACCAAGCTCACTTCAGCCCTGGCTGCTCAACTCTTGACACCCATCAAGTTTGAGTATGCTAACGGTGTCGTCGGTAAGCTGTTTGCACCAGCTGGAGTCTCTGCAACCGTGTTGAACGTCTACAGGGGAATCCTGAACATGCTTCAGCTTAACATCAAGAAGACACAGAATGTCTATGAGTTGCAAGAGGTTTGGATAATATTTCTTTTGTATAGTTTCCACCCACAAAAGACCACAGTATTTGAGTTCACAAATTCTGTGTTAATTTCTGTTAACTAGCCTGGAGCTCAGGGTGTGTGCAAGACCCACTACGTCATCAGTGAAGACACCAAGGCTGATCGCATCCATCTGACCAAGACCAAGGACCTGAACCACTGCCAGGAGAGAATCATGAAGGACATCGGTTTGGCATACGCAGAGAGATGTGCTGAGTGCGAGGCTGTAAGTACAAATTTCTCTGAAACTCTACCTACACTCTAATGTACAGCATACTCCTAGAAACTGCTGGTGTGATAATAGTGTGTGTCCTGTCTAAGCAGAAAGGACAGACCCTGAAGGGAGCTGCTGCCTATAACTACATCATGAAGCCAGCAGCCACAGGCGCTCTGATCTTGGAAGCAACTGCCACAGAACTCATTCAGTTCTCACCTTTCAACATAATGAATGGTGCTGCACAGATGGAGGCTAAGTATGTGGTTAAATTAAAAAAAAAGAGTGCAATAAGGAAGTGATACACACACTATTCACAGCAAAAAAATGTGTCTGTGCAGATTTAAATAGTTCTTACACATATGCACAGGCAAATCCTGACCTTCCTTGAAATCGAGAAGACCCCAGTGGAGCCTATCAGAGCTGAATATATTATCCGTGGATCCCTGCAGTATGAGTTTGCCACTGAGCTTCTCCAGACACCCATCCAGCTTATGAGGATCAGCAACGCAGAGGCTCAGGTACTGTGGAAGACAAAAATGATTTGCTCTTCAAATTCTCATTGAATTCATCCTCTGGCAACACATTGTAAGCATTGTATTTCTTGACAGACTGTTGAGATTCTGAACCACCTGGTGACCTTCAATGTGGCCAAGGTCCACGAAGATGCACCCCTGAAATTTATTGAACTCATCCAGTTACTGCGTGTGGCCAGATTTGAGAGTATTGAGGCCCTCTGGTCTCAGTTCAAAGCTAGACCTGATTACAGGTAATGACAGCTTTTATCCAAAAAAAAGAGCAAAAGTACAAATATGGATGGCCATGGAGAATTACTTAGGATGACATTTTTTTTCTTTTTCAGACACTGGATTCTGAATGCTGTCCCTGCCATTGGAACTCATGTTGCTTTGAGATTCATCAAGGAGAAGTTTCTTGCTGGTGACCTCACTATTGCTGAAGCCGCTCAAGCTCTGATTGCATCTGTGCACATGGTGACAGCTGACCTGGAGGCCATCAAGCTTGTTGAGGCAAGTCAATCCCTTAAGTGGTCAAGTGTATCTACTCTGATTTGAGAATTGGGAAACATAAACAGTCCATTCTTTTCACAACCCCTCAGGGCCTGGCTTTCAACCACAAGATTCAAGAAAACCCAGTTCTGCGTGAGATTGCCATGCTGGGCTATGGTACCATGGTTGCCAAATACTGTGCTGAGAACTCAGTTTGTCCAGCTGAGTTTGTGAGGGTAAAGTTCTTAAAGTGTTTTATTTTGCTATAACTAAAATTCTGTTATAATATCAGTGACATGAATGAAAAATGAAAATGGTAACCTTTTTTTCTGTACCTCCCACAGCCCATCCATGAGCTTGTTGCTGAGGCTGTTGCCAAGGGCAAACCTGAGGATCTCATCATTCTTCTCAAAGTTCTCGGTAATGCCGGCCATCCTTCTAGTCTTAAGCCAATCATGAAGCTTCTGCCTGGATTTGGCAGTGCTGCTGCCGCTCTGCCAATGAGAGTTCAGATTGATGCCATTCTGGCCCTGAGGAACATTGCAAAGAAGGAGCCCAGGATGGTAAGACTAAAATTGGTCATACCATCCCATTACCGACAGTTTCGGTTATGTGCAATTTTGTTTATAACATTCATCTTTGTGAATTAGATCCAGGAAGTTGCTGTTCAGCTGTTCATGGACAAGGCTCTCCATGCAGAGCTCCGCATGGTTGCTGCTATTGTGTTGTTTGAGACTAAGCTCCCCATGGGTCTGGTGACTACACTTGCCGACGCAGTTATGACTGAAGCAAATCTGCAGGTTGCTAGCTTTGTCTACTCTTACATGAAGGCCATGACCAAGAACACTGCCCCTGACTTTGCTGCAGTGTAAGAGCCTGAATAATGATCCTTTTTTTTTTATATCCTCTTTTTTTTGGTTGAATGTCTAGAATCTCATAGATATTAATGTTCTACTTTCAGTGCTACAGCCTGTAATGTTGCTGTGAAGATCCTGAGCCCCAAATTTGAGAGACTGAGCTACCACTTCAGCAAGGCTCTCTATCTTGACGCCTACCACAGTAAGAGAATAGCAATTTAATATTTTGCCATCAGAGATGTCATGCTAAAACCTGGGCTTTGATGGTTCTCTTGTTCTTTCTCCAGACCCCTGGATGATGGGTGCTGCTGCCAGTGCTTTCTACATTAATGACGCCGCAACTGTTTTGCCAAGAGCTGTTGTGGCCAAAGCTCGCACCTACCTGGCTGGAGCTTACGCTGATGTTCTGGAGGTAAGTGAATGACGTGTTTTGATGTTTTTTGCCAGTTAACGAACCAAATGAAAGGCTAATCAATAAGAATATAGCCTACTACTAGCTATTTTGTAAGCAAAGGTCTTAAGATGGCTCTAAGTTGTATTTGGTAAGTGTAGGTATAATTTTTTGAAATGGTGTATATCTCACTTTGGAACAAAACACTTCATATGCATAAAGCTTATCTGCCACCCAGTCGTCCACATTATAGCACAATGCGTTTAACCTTTCCTATTGTTTTGACTAGTTGTCCATTCCAATTGTTGGCTTTTTTTGTCAGCCAGCAGGTTGCCTACTTAGTTAATATGGAAACTGATACTGACCTTGTGGATTACTTTTATTTAATAGTTGAAGAATTGGCCATCCACACAAGTGCCATTTCTCTTTTTCAGGTGGGAGTAAGAACTGAGGGAATCCAGGAGGCTCTTCTGAAAATCCCTAAGGCTCCTGAGGATGCTGACAGGATCACCAAGATGAAGCACATTATGAAGGCTGTAAGTTTAAGGGATTCTTCCAGTATGAAAATTCTTCCTTTAAAAGAAATACTATTTAATGAAAGTACATCTGTACAGAAACTAGACTGTTTAATTTACTACTTCCTTCCTTCCACAGCTTTCTGAGTGGAGGACTCATCCCTCAAGCCTGCCCCTGGCCTCTATGTATGTCAAGTTCTTCGGACAGGAAATTGCATTTGCCAGCATTGACAAAGCCATTGTTGATCAGGTTATTGAGGTACTGTATCTTGTACAGTTACATAAACTTAAATTTAAATGAAGAAATAACTATATTGTGAATTGAAAATCTGATGTCATTCAAGCAATATTTGTTTTCTTATAGCTTGCCACTGGACCTGGAGTTCATACTTATGGAAGGAAGGCTTTGGATGCTCTCCTGTCTGGTGTCTCATTCCATTATGCTAAACCTATGCTGGCTGCTGAGGTACGTCGCATCTTCCCCACTGCTGTTGGTCTGCCTATGGAGCTCAGTTTCTATACTGCTGCTGTGGCTGCTGCATCTGTTGAACGTAAGTTCCACTGTTGCAACTCAACTAATGTAGGCTACAGATGCTGATTTTTAGTACTTAATACTGAGAATATCCTTTGCATTTCATAGTCCAAGCCACTGTGACACCACCTCTTCCTGAGAACTTCCGTGCAGCCCACCTTCTTAAAACTGATATCGAGCTGAAGGCTGCACTTACTCCAAGGTAAACAACTTATAGCTTACTTTTACAAAATGGAAACAAATGAAACTTTTCATCATCACTTCATCAGAATGTTAACCGGTGTCAAATACTTTCAATTGAATGGAAAAATTGGTGTTCAGTGGAATTCCCCTATATGTTAATTTCCTTTTCCTTTCAGTGTTTCCATGCACACCTATGCAGTTATGGGAGTGAATACTGCCTTGATCCAGGCTGCCCTGATGTCAAAAGCAAGAGTCTACACAATTGTCCCTGCAAAGATGGAAGCAAGAATTGACATGATTAAGGGCAACTTCAAGATTCAGGCTTTGCCTGTCCAGGGCGTTGATAAGATTGCATCTGCACTGTATGTACCTCTCATTTTCATGAAGCAACTTGTATGAAGCACTATTTATTTTATCCTAAAACCAACATTTTTTCTTACTGCAACAGTGTTGAGACTCTTGCTATTGCAAGAAATGTGGAAGATCTTGCAGCCGCGAAAATAACACCAATGATTCCAGCTGAAGTTGCGACACAGCTGTCAAGGGAGTTCTTCACTTCTAAGATCACTTCTAAGATTGCATCTTCTCTAGCTAGTAGCATGGTGAGTTTGATTCCTGACCACCCTTTCCAACATAAAATTTGACATGTTCCAAAAAATTTACTGACTTCTGTTCTGTTTTTAAAGTCAAGGTCATCTGAAATCATTCCTGTTGATCTGCCCACCAAAATTACCAACAAGATGAAAATGCCCAAGGCCTTTGAGAAGAAAATGTGTGCTGCACTTGAAACCTTTGGAATCAAGGCATGCACTGAGATTGAATCTCAGAATGCCGCCTTCATCAGAGACTGTCCACTCTACGCCATGATTGGAAAACATGCAGTCTTTGTTGAGGTTGCTCCAGGCAAGTAAAATTGATGACTTCACTGACATCAAATAAGGAATTTTGTAAGGAGTCATGGAAAAGTAATGTTTTGCTCTTTTTGGGTATAGCTGCTGGACCAGTCATTGAGAAGATTGAGATTGAGATTCAGGTTGGAGATAAGGCTGCAGAAAAGATAATCAAAGTGATCAACATTAGCGAAGAGGAGGAAACTATAGAGGAAAAGAACGTCCTGTTGAAGCTCAAGAAAATCCTGGTTCCTGGTCTGAAGAACGGCACCAGATCTTCCTCCAGCTCCAGCTCCAGCAGTTCTCGTTCTCTCAGCTCTCGTTCCAGCAGTTCCAGCTCTAAGCTCCGTTCAGGCTCCTCTTCTTCCGTATCATCCAAGTCCTCTTCCAGCTCTTCCTCTCGCCGCAAGAGCAAGACGGTCGATGTTGATGTTCCACTCAGCAAGAGATCTAAGAGAGTTAGCAGCAGCTCCAGCAGCGCCTCTAGCAGTCGTTCCAGCAGCTCCTCCAGCATACGCTCCCGCAGCTCTTCATCTCTCCAGTCTAGAATACGCTCTTCCAGCTCTAGCTCCTCCAGCTCCAGCTCTCGCATCTCAAGGGTGAGGCACAACTTCAAAGTCATCTGTTCATGTGCAGAAAAACAGCAGTATCATGTGAAATAGGTTCAGGAGTTGAGTTAGTTATCATTCTTACTTTTCTACTGCAGCAGGAGATCTATGACATGAAGTTTACCAAGAACCACATCCACCAGGTGATTATCCGATTGCTGTTTAAATAACAGAGACAGTCACATCATGTACTGTATTTGATCAGGCAAAAAAAAAAATGCTGCATCTTTTTTGTTTGTAGCACGCGGTCTCCACAGCCAGAGCCAACAGCAGGAGCAGCGCCTCCAGCTTTGAGGCCATCTACAATAAGGTGAGGCATCAGACCAAGCCAAGAGAAGTCTCATGTATTCAAAGGGAAAATTAGAAATTGTCATTAACATCACCCCCTGGTTTGCATCTTCAGGCCAAGTACCTTGCTAATGCTGTCACTCCTGCTGTGACAATCCTCATCCGTGCTGTGAGAGCCGACCACAAGGTTCAGGGATACCAGATTGCCGCTTACTTGGACAAAGCTACTTCCAGGGTGCAGATCATCTTCGCCAACCTTGCCGAGAATGACCACTGGAGAATCTGTGCTGATGGTGTGATGCTAAGCTACCACAAGCTTATGGTAAAACTTGTAATTTCGCCTTTAATATCAATTGAGTTGATAATAACAATAGTTGTAATGATTTGTGTTTTGCCTGAAGTTATGACTCAGAAAAAAAATTGCTTTTAGGCCAAGATTGCCTGGGGTATTGAGTGCAAAGAGTATGAGACTGAGATCACAGCTGAAACTGGTCTTGTGAGTCAAGATCCTGCATTCCGCCTGAAGCTGACCTGGGACAAGCTTCCACATAGCATGAAGCGCTATGCAAAGGAGTAAAGTCACAGAATAATATAATTTTCAAACATTGTGTACCATCTATTATAATTTTGTTTTAATTTTTAAAGATTAATCTACAAATTGTGTCTGTCATGTCTGTCTAGGATCTCTGAATACATTTCAAGTGTTGCTGCTGCAGCTGGAGTAAGCCTGGAAAAGGTCAGGAACATTCGCAATCAGCTCAAACTGACTGTGGCCGTCGCCTCTGAGACAACCCTGAATGTTGTGCTGAAGACACCAAAGGTACGGTTTTATTGCTCAGTCCTTTTCATAGAAACCTACAAAGAAAATGTCTGTATTCCATTTTGTCGTTCAGAGTGTAAATATATTTTTCTGACTCATAACTGTTTCAATTTTAATATTATAGAGGACCATGTACAAACTGGGTATGGGACTTCCTATTTATCTGCCCATTGGAGAAACTGCTGCTGAGCTGGAAGCCTATCAGGACAATCTGGCTGACAAGATCTCCTATGCAATTACCAAGGCTCATGCAGGTGAAAACATATAAAGGCAGCTGAATAGTTAGACTGATCAATGAATTGTTCACTTACTGATTAATCTTGTCTTTCCACTCCAGCTAAGTGTACCATGGTGAAAGACGTGCTGACCACATTCAACAATAGGAGATACAAAAACGAGATGCCCCACTCTTGCTACCAGATTTTGGCTCAGGATTGCACCCCAGAACTCAAATTTATGGTTCTGCTGAAGAGGGACTACACACAAGAACAGAACCTAATCAATGTGAAAATCGCAGACATGTAAGTATAACAAATATTTCAATCTAAATTACTGTATTTATCAAAAACGGTAAAATTCTAAAAGATCAAAAAGGAACTATCTTCTGTCCAAAATATTTCAGACTTCAAACTTTGGTTTATCTTTCACTCTTGAATGTTCCTCCCAATGTTTTTTCCAACAGTGACGTTGATCTGTACCCGAAGGACAATGATATTATGGTGAAGGTTAATGGACTGGAAATCCCCCTCAGTAACCTGCCATACCAGCATCCTACAGGTCTTCTATTTTATTAAGTCAAATTGAACTGTCATGCTGAAATTATTCCACTTGTTAGTAGTTAAACCTTCTTCACATATTTTGTATTTGAACTGATTATAGGCAAAATTCAGATCAGACAGAGAGGTGAGGGCATCGCTCTCCACGCTCCAAGCCATGGTCTTCAGGAGGTCTACTTTGATCTGAACACATGGAAGGTGATAAAAAATCTTACCATCTTATGGGACTCTCTTTTTCTAACCTTATATGAAACTAAGTACTGGTAATGACAAGATTAAAACAGTTTGACAAACCCTAAACTATTATTTTTGTTCTTCAGGTTAAAGTTGTGGACTGGATGAAGGGACAGACCTGTGGACTCTGTGGAAAGGCTGATGGGGAAGTCAGACAGGAGTACCGCACCCCCAACGGACGCCTGACCAAGAACGCAGCCAGCTATGCTCATTCCTGGGTTCTCCCTTCTAAGAGTTGCCGTGACAGCTCTGGTAAAACTCACCTTGCCTCTGAGAACATCGTTCACACTAAGAATGGCAAAACAAAGCGAATATAGCACAATTAACTTGATATCCTAAATGATAACAAATCCACACAAAACAAGTATTAGTTTCCAGATTCATTCATTCATTCATTCAGAGTGGGACTGATATTCCTGCATGTTCAGATTCCATAAGTTTACTCACCAAGCGCTGAACATCTGAGCATTTAAAAACAGGCATAAATGTATGGTTCTTCCACACAAGGATTCAATGAATGGTGATGCTCGGTTTTGGGTTGTTGGCTGCAGAAAACAGATATACATACCTTTACTTTTCCAGAATGCTACATGAAGCATGAATCTGTGAAGCTGGAGAAGCAGATGATCGTCCAAGGCGAGGAGTCCAAATGCTACTCTGTTGAGCCTGTGCTGCGCTGCCTGCCTGGCTGCCTCCCTCTGAGGACTACTTCTGTCACTGTCGGCTTCCACTGCATCCCTGCTGGTAAGTCTGCAACAAACCACAGCTGGTTCATCAAATAGACGTATACCATATCTATGTATAAAACAATTCTACAGTGTCTAATTGCTTTCCTCTCTTCACTGTTGCAGATTCTAACCTCAGTCGCCCTGATGCTCTGATCTATGAGAAGAGTGTGGACCTGAGGGAAACAGCAGAAGCCCACCTGGCCTGTCGTTGCACTGCTCAGTGTGCTTAATCTCATCGCCTTCAGTTACATTCTGTTGTGATATTTTCTATTACAGACCAATGTTGCCAATTAGTTTGTTTGAATTATAATTTTAAATAAATTGCAAGAAGCATTCCAAAGTATGTTGTCTGAAATTTATTTCAAATACTGCAGCTGTATTAAACCATGATGATGTGATGGGATGGTTGGGTTGATGAATGGTGAGAGTTGCAGCAATGTGTATTGCGCTGTTTGAGGAGTGTCATCCAGTGCTTAATTTGTAAATGATGAGGTCCTGGAACACCAAGGGGTCGGTGTTCCCGCGGGTCGGTGTGGAGGGAAAAGGTTCCAGAACATATCAAGACAATTGTGCATTGGAGGCACGGTGGTGCTCAGTACAGCCGTATAGCTTACTGTAGACCTAACAGCATAAACATTACTAAATGACCGACTATATGACCTTAGAGCTCCGACTACAGGGGACCTATAACAATATTTGATTATTGCATAGGCTACATAATGCTCATTTTTACAAACCTGCCCTTCAAGCAGTAGACTAAAGATATAACTGCACTGTGCACAACATAAAAATGCCCACATAGGCTATTATGAGATATCCTAATCATACATAAAGGAAACTGCAATGGCTTCAACCATTTACCAGAGAAATTCTGGTTTGAGTAGTTACGCATCAATATTCAATACAAATACTTTCATAGGATATCGATTTTGAATGTAGGAAACAATGTCAGCGAATAATGCAATAAAACATGTCGTGGTGCAGCTAGAAGTCGGCCTAAATGCGACACTCAGCTGGACCGCGCTGGTTTTGAAATACCCACAGTGATGTGGCTTACAGCCCTTCACGTCAACCAGTTCTCATGTTATTACCAATTATTTCTGGACACTCAACATAACATGCGCAATTGCCCGCATATTTAACTGTGGGACTTACAGGTCTGCACTCTGTTTCGCAGTCATCTATGCAAATATGAATTTTGATTGTCCCAGCAGAGACCTAATAGATTACAGAATATGCTAACACGTTTACAAACAAAAATTAAACTTTTAGCCATGACGCTGTCTGAAGTTTACCATAACACACTCTGCAGAGCAGCTCACTCATGTGTGAAGTGATTACTATGCACTTGTTGTTACTTTCTAATAGGGTAATCACCTGTCTTCATATGGAAATGAGACAGTTAGGTTTTTGGAAGGGAGGGGAAAGTAAAGAAGAGTCAACTATTGGGAGTATTACATGGCAGACAAAAAAAAAAACAACGTTTCATGCCACCAGGTGCCAGGTCCACGTAAATAGGTACCGGAATGCAGGTAGTCCAAAACCCAGAGGTGCCGGATCCTGTTCCGGCAGGATCCGGCACAAATTGGTGTCATCCTATATGCAGATGTAGCACAGATATTGAAATTAAACATTTATTATCATTCTTTTCAAGATGTTTTTTTTCCACAAAAATAAAACTTCATCAATGCAACATCACAATTTTTTTTTTTTAATACTTTATTTTTATTGCTTTTCCATTACAAAAAGAACACATACACATAGAGAGAAAAACAAAAAAAGAGAAAAGAAAAGGTCTGGGTTGCACCTTCTCCACAAGGCTTACTTATTCCTGTGACATATTCAGTGGTTCATTCTCTTGTCATGTAAATATTGTCCATTTCTCCCATTTCTCTTGACATCGGTCCTCTTGAACTCTTATCCTATGAGTTAACTGTTCCATATCATATATTTCATTCACAATTTTCAGCCATCCATCTTGTGTTGACGGTTCTGCCGTGTACCATCTCTTCGTAATGGCCTTTTTACAAGCTGCCAACAAGACTTTCAACAAATATCTGTCTTCTCTTAACACAATATCTCCTGTCATATTACCAAAGTACAGTACCATACATGACCTAGGTATATCGTAGCCCAGAATTTTGATAATATCCATATGAACATTTTCCCAAAACTGTACAATTTTAGGACAAAGCCAAAATACATGGGAATGGTCTACATTTATTGCCCCACATCGTCTCCAACATGGTTGTGCTATAGACATGCATTTGCTCTTAATTTTGGGTGTAATAAAGAATCTAATTACATTCTTCCAGCAGTGTTCTCTCCAAGTACGTGAGGATGTTGTAGACTGTTGTGTTCTCCAAATATGCAACCATTCATCTTCTGCAATATTCACACCTAATTCTTTTTCCCATTTCAACTTTACATATAATGTTGTGTTTCCTCTTCTCTCCATTAGGTGCTGATATAATGTAGATATTATTCTATATTTCTTTGAATTGTAAACTCCAATTATGGTTCTAATTATTCCATTTTTATCTAAATTTACATTGTGCTTTATTTCTCTGTCATAAAAGTCCCTTAATTGCAAATATCTGAAGTGGTCCTGGTTGTTTAATGTATATTGTTGTTTCAGCTCCTGAAAACTCATAACATTCCCATCTTTTATTACTGTGCATAATGCTGTTATACCACTTGGAATCCATTGTTTGAACCTCTGGTCAAGAGTGCCCGGGATAAAATGTCTGTCATAGGCTATCCATCGAAGTAGTCTGAGTTCTTTCTCTAATCTATATTTTTGTACTAAATTAAACCACAATTCGAATGTAAATCGAGTAACAGCATCTACCTGTTCAAGTAAATCCTTTGCTACATCTCCGTCTCCAATGAGGCTTTGATTTTCCCTTCCTTGTACATATCTCTCTAGATTTTTCCATTTTGCTTCATAGTCCTTAGCACACCAATAAATCACTGGTCTAATTTGTGCTGCATGGAAATATTCCCTAAGATTTGGCAACGCCATACCCCCTTTATGTTTCCCAATCTGTAATGTTTCAAATTTGACTCTTGGCCTTTGACCATTCCATATAAACCTTGAAATAGCAACATCACAATTTTTATCTTATTCTCAATCCCAAATCTTATATTATCTCAGCCTACAGTACACCGCCAGTGTCTATTTTCCCAACATCTCAGTGAATGAAAAAACTCACACCTATTCCCTGTAATCTTGAGCAGTTCAGTCACATATCTCTATAATGTCATCAAGACAGCCTGAAACTGCTCCATTCATAATGAATGGAAATTTTTCTGGAGATATGTAGGTGCATTTTCTTGGATATATAACGATGAAATGAAACAAGACCCATTTGGATATGGAGTCCACAATGTCAGTTTCCCATCTATCCATCTTGTCTTGGTTCTCTGGTCTAGTTTTGGGACAGGATTGTTCATGTACTGCAGTATTGCCTGAGCAGTCTGGGGCCATAGAAAAAATGCAATATGACAAATCCCCAATTTAAAACAATCCAATCTGAATTAAACATATTTTGGAATTAATCTTTTGGATTCAGTCATAACTGAGAACCAGTGGGATACAAGACATAACCCTCTGGCAGCCATACTTAAGTTCCTCAGCTCGTTGCAGCAACAGCTTACTTGGCCGTCTCAACAGATATGGATAATGTCTGTGCTGTTTTTGACTGAGAATTGCTAACAAAGCCAAAACCAACCAACTGCCCGTTTAGGTTAACTGAGCTGACTCTTCTCAATCTACATACAACCTGAGCAAACTATCTTTTTCAGACCTCTCTTTTTTATGGTGTATATTATTTACCCGTTATTTGTGCACAGCCATTTCTCCAATGGACCTCCATAATGGCGTCAAAATATATTCAAAACTCATGCCTAGTTCTCAAATATTGTCATTCCTTGCAGAGTTTTAAAATATTCTCCATATTGTAATATCTGAGAATCTTAAGGTTAACAAGACATTTAACTCATCAAACTGGTTTGATGTTTATGAATTATATAACATACATGCTACCTCTGGATTTCCCTCCTCCTCTTCTTGCTAGATTTAACAGAGCCATAAACAGCTTCCTATGGACGGGCAAGAAGCCTTCTTTCAATAAAAAGAAATGATATGCATCAGTGGAGGAGGGTGGTCTAGGATGTCCAAGAATAGATTGGTACCATTATGCCTTCTCACTTAGTCAGTTATCTAAATCAAATCTACCGGAGACTCGTGCTCCTGCTTGGGTAGCGATGGAGAAAGAGCTGGTGGATCCCTTCTCGATTCAAGCTTTCCTTACCCAGACAGGAGGGGATATACCTTGTAGAAACCCGGTGCTGGCATTTTCTAGAGACAGCTGGAGAAGAGCCCATCGGATCTGTAACATGAATCCCTATTATACCAAAGGGTCGTCAATATGGTATAATAAGTCGTTGAAAATTAATAAAAAATCTATCATGTGGGAAAATTGGGTGAGAGCAGGAATATTGCTAATAGAAGACCTGTTTGATGGGAAACACTTACTCTCCTTTGAACAGCTGGTGTCTAAATATAATATACCCAGGAGAGATTTTTGGAAGTTTATTCAAATAAGGAGTTGTATTATAACAGCAGATAGAAAGAGAAACCTTGCCCCTGTTACTTGCATTCAGGATTTATGGCGATCAAGTTGGAAGCTTAGAGGGGGGACATCCAGGTTTTATAACATGCTTAGAAAACATCAATCCCCAAACTATGAGGGTGTCAAGCTCACATGGGAAAAAGATCTTGGAACACCTATTCGCAAGGAAGCCTGGAAGAAAGCAGTACAGTCATGGTACTCCATAGCCCGAGACATGCAGACACGTCTAATTTCATTCAAAATAATGAATAGGAATTACTGGACTCCAGCAAAAATGTCTAGGTTGGGGCTTAGGGAGGGCAATAGCTGTTGGAGATGCAACAAAGAAAGGGGTACGTTGGCCCACATGTTATATGAATGTGAAATGGTACATGACTTCTGGACAGCTATTGTTCAATGTATCAATAATATACTGAAAACAGAGTTCATTGAGGGTCCAGCATTATGCATATTGGGTATCCTGCCATTAGAGGCCAACCTATCCCCACAAGTGTGTTCCTGGGTGAAATTAGCCCTCATAATGGGAAGTAGGATAGTAAAGCAAGGCATTGGAAATCGAAAGAGAAAATCAGTTTCAAAGAATGGAGAGATGAACTGGCTAGGATAGCTTCTTTTGAGCAGCTTATCCATAGAGTTAATAATAGTTTAAATGTTTTCAGGAAGATCTGGGGTCCCTATTTGGAAATGATAGGTAGAGATGATTATCATGACAATTGATATTCATATACCCCTAGGGCTGGACGATAATTCAATATTGTCGTTTGTCGTCTTTCGGTGGAATCATACCGTGATCCCTATATAGCAAAATTCTCCTTTTGCTTGCCCACCCCAGTATATTTTTAAATATTTTTACTGTCTGGCTTAGTTTTGAATATGTACAGATCTTAATTTAAGGAAGACAATTATCAGTGGCCTATCATATGTTGTCCAATACATGAGAGACTTTTCCTAATGGATTGGTGACTGGGGAGAGAGGAACGACTGAGGAGGACCATCAGTAGTATTTGCTGGTATAATGTGCCAGTGGAAATAATTTACTGTTAACAAGCCTGCATACAAGACCTGCTTTGAGACATTTGGGTAGCAGAAGTATGCCACTATTAGAAGTCTTTTTCTTTTTAAAAAAAAAATTCTGACATTTGTAGATGTCATAGAAAGTCGGAAAAAAAACATAGCTTATGGTTTACTATAGGTTGAAAGTATAAAAAAGGCAAACTAACTGGTGTAGGACCAGAGATATAAACTGGCTAAATTAAACACAGGAAGTTTATCTGCTTCTTTATGAGGGACGCTGGTTTATATATTTAAAAAAAAAATATCATGGATCCATAGTAAAAACTTTATGTTCTCTTAGTATTGTTACAATTTTGCTGAATTACTTTTTTTAAACCCACAATCAATTTTGTGGGTTACAGGCTGTTATGAATAAAGCCTTTCTTTCTGGGCCTAATGGTCACTTCCATTTCACATCTGAAACACGGTCAAGAACAAACATGCTGAAATGTCATGTCAACTATGGTCACACCGACCATATAAATAGAGATAAAGTGAGCAAACAGCCATAGTCATTGTGCCCTGTTATTTGAACTTTGAAACTCCATTTCAACAATATGATGGAGAGATGCCACATACTTCCACGGGCTCTAAATATGGCTTACAAAAATTATATTATAGCATTATAATAAATATAGCGGAGCAAAAACAACCAAGCAAACACCTACAGTACATTTCCCATGGGTATAAAGTATGATGGATATGAACTAAACCAAAATTAATTTCTGTTGAGACCTTGTAAGTCCAATTTTGGCATGTTTTTATTTCTTTTTTTGCTTTAATTAAAGATTTATGTCTTATGACCTTGGCGCCCATGAAAACCATACAACACTCTTTGTTACAAGTCAAAAATGAACGATAGCGAGTTTGAAAAAAAAGAAAAGTTTGTTATTCATTCCTGAAAAGTTGATTGTTTTGGAGAAACAATTGGTTGTTTGACACACTGTTTTGTTTTTCTTCTCTTATTTGTCAAATGATACATAATGCAATATTACATACAGTATATGATAACAGTAATAACACCAGCCAGGAAAAAAAATGCCAGTGAAACTCTTTATCTTTTACTTTAACTAAGGTGAGGATTGGTGTAGGATAAGTACAGGATTTTTTTATATATATATATGTTATTGTAAAATGAATTGTGAGACACACAGCAAACAATCCGACACAGACACTTAACACTGACTGATATTTGAGCAGAACAAGTCAGGTGGCCCTAACCTTCTATGCACGATTCACGCTCTCCCTGGCCCAAAACAACGTCAGCTTGTTCAAATCAGAAAGGTGCAACAGCAATCTATCCAATCAGCTTTCTCCATGGCATGCGCCAGGGTTGACTTGACATCATACCTTCATGATATGCTTGTAGGGCTTCGTCAGCAGAAAGTTCGCTTTAAAAGGTTTGTTTGAGACTGGAGATCACCACAACCACATCAGCCATGAGAGCGGTTGTGCTCGCCCTGACTCTGGCCCTTGCGGGTGAGTATGATTTTCCCTATTCATTAGACCAGATAATTATTTAAGTTATTAAAGTTATTTATTATTATTTTTAAGTTCTGATTATTATCTGTTATTTTAGATTTTATATATTTAATTGTTGCTGAAGATCTTGATGTTGGTTGTTGTTTATGATTGCGCCCCCAAGCAAACACCTTTTTTGGGAGTGTTTTTATGTATAATTGAAGAGTGAGTGAGAGTTTTTGATTTTTCTGGTTTGTTTTTTGTTTTCCATCATTTTCCTTTTTCTCTTTATATGTATTTTAGGATCAAGTTAAAGTTGTAATTTTATTAACTTTATTATAACTTTATTCGATGCAGAGGGATCTCCCGTCTAACAACTTTATTACCAACTGAACTCCCAAGATGTCAATTTAGATTTAGGAGTTTTACCATTTATATGCTGGACAATTAATTTCCTTGTCATTTTCTTTCAGCTGGTCAGTATCATAACTTTGGTAAGAGCAATAATATACAACCTTAAAGGATAGTTTCTGTTTTTGCAAGCAATATATGGGATAGTCACTAATAATTGGCACACAAACGTGCAAAAGTTAACCACTGCTAAAGCTAAATGAAAGGGAATTTCCTGGTAAAATGCAATATGTTTTATAATTTGTGTGGATATCATAAATTACTCTGAGTTCTGACTGAATTAAACTGTTCTCACAGCTCCCAATTTTGCTGCCAGTAAGACCTATGTGTACAAGTACGAGGCACTGCTCATGGGCGGCCTGCCTGAGGAGGGGTTGGCAAGGACTGGCCTAAAAGTCAGCAGCAAAGTTCTCATCAGTGCCTTTTCCCGCAATACTTACCTGCTTAAGGTAAAGGTCAAACGTCGTGTTCCACCAACACTCAAACTTTCTACATGCAAATCGCCCTGCATTAAACATTATCATTTTTACACTATAGCTTGTGGAACCTGAGCTGTTTGAGTTCAGTGGTGTTTGGCCAAAGGATGCTTTCACCCCAGCAACCAAGCTCACTTCAGCCCTGGCTGCTCAGCTCACGATTCCCATCAAGTTTGAGTATGCTCACGGTATTGTGGGAAAGATGTTCGCCCCTGAGGGAGTCTCAACCATGGTGTTGAATATCTACAGAGGTATCCTGAACGTCCTTCAGTTGAACATCAAGAAGACACAGAATGTCTATGAGCTGCAGGAGGTTAGTCAAAACCCTTCAAAGATGATTACAAATCCATACCACAAAGTTGGAGCTCCCCAGTAAACTTCCTCCTCTGTTTCCAAGGCTGGGGCTCAGGGTGTGTGCAAGACTCTCTACGCCATCACTGAAGACGAAAGAGCTGAACGCATCCTTTTGACAAAGACCAGGGATCTGAACCACTGCCAAGAGAAGATCATTAAGGACATTGGCTTGGCGTACACCGAGAAATGTGTTAAGTGCCAGCAGGTAAATTCTAATTAATTTTGTGTCCTCAAAATAAACATGAATGTATATGTGCCACGTGATAAAGCAACTAACTATGTGGCTTATCTTCACAGGATACAAAGAACCTAAGGGGAGCTGCAGCATACAACTACATCTTGAAGCCAGTTTCTGATGGTGTTATAATCTTGGAGGCGGCTGTTGATGAGCTGATTCAGTTCTCACCATTCAATGAGATGAACGGTGCTGCTCAGATGGAGACAAAGTATGTTGATAGATACTGAATGTGAAACAATGGTAGTGTTTAGATTTTATGAAGCCACAAATTAATTGTTTGCTCCATTACTTTTAAGACAATCCTTGGTCTTCCTTGAGATTCAAAAGGCCCCACTGGTACCCCTCGAGGCAGAGTATCTTCACCACGGATCCCTTAAGTACGAGTTTGCCACTGAGCTTCTTCAGACACCCATTCAGCTCATTAAGATCAACAATGCACAGGCTCAGGTATTGTTTCAGATTGCTTTAAACGTATAGATCAATAAAGTCATGCATGGAAATTTGTGAATCACTGCAATATTCAGCAACTTGGACTTAATTTCTTCTGTTCCTAGATTGTGGAGATTCTGAATCATCTGGTTGCCCACAATACGGAGAAGGTCCATGAAGATGCCCCTCTGAAGTTTTTGGAACTCATTCAGCTCCTTCGTGTGGCCCACCTTCAAGATATTGAGATGATCTGGAATCAATACAAGACACGACCTGCCTTCAGGTGATTTTCAGTGTTTGAACATTTGACAAAGATGGAAAGAATTTATAGAAGTTTACTTAACTCCCTTTTAATTTCTCAGACACTGGATCTTGGAAGCCATCCCTGCCATTGGAACTCCAGTTGCTCTGAGATTCATCAAAGAGAAGGTCCTGGAAGGTGATGCAACTTTTGCTGAACTAACACAGGCTTTGATGGCATCTATGCACATGGTGACAGCTGACCTGGAAGCCATCAAGCTTGTTGAGGTGGGTAAATCTGAAAGCCAGCATATTACTTGCCACTTATAAGATTAGAGATGGTATGAAACAATTCTGATTTTTGTACTGTTCTAGGCCCTGATACTCAACCACAAAATAGCGGAAAGCCCCATTCTGCGTGAAATTGTCTTGCTTGGCTATGGCACCATGGTTGCCAAACACTGTGTTGAGAAGGTTACCTGCCCTGCTGAACTTATGAAGGTGAAATGATCTTGTTTTTTTACATATTGCTTCAAACACTTTTGCACATTTCTGGATTAGAAAAGACTTCTTGATGGCTAATTTCCCCCTACAGCCCATCCATGATCTTATGGTGGAGGCCCTTGCCAAGAGTGAGACTGAGGACATCATCCTGCTTCTGAAGGTTCTGGGTAACGCTGGCCATCCTATCAGTCTTAAGCCTATCACAAAGGTCCTGCCCCTCTACGGCACCGCAGCTGCATCTCTGCCTGTGAGAGTCCATGCTGATGCCATCCTGGCCATGAGGAACATCGCAAAGAAGGAGCCCAGAATGGTCTGTGAATTTTCGATACCAAAGGATATTATTATATATTGACAGAGGATTTCATATTAACTGTATTTTCTCCTGTAATTAGATCCAGGAAATGGCTGTTCAACTGTTCATGGACAAGGCTCTTCACCCAGAGCTCCGTATGCTTGCTTGCATTGTGCTGTTTGAGACGAGGCCTGCGATGGGTCTGGTGACTACTCTAGCTAACCTTCTGAAGACAGAGGAGAATCTGCAGGTGGCCAGCTTCACTTATTCTCACATGAAGTCCATGACCAGGAGCACTGCAGCTATCCACGCTTCCGTGTAAGCACACTCTCTGACCCCCACACATCATCAATCGAGTGTATCTCAGTGAACTGATTATTTACTTGTTATGTTTTCATTGCAGTGCTGCAGCTTGCAACGTTGCTGTCAAAATCCTGAGCCCCAAACTGGACAGACTGAGCTATCGTTTCAGCAAAGCCATCCACATGGATATCTATAACAGTAAGACTAATATATGGAGTTCTTAAGTTCTTAAGTTTGATTTTTGCCATAGCGTCAACTAACTGTACCTCATTAACAACCTCATAAAGATCCCTTGATGCTCGGTGCTGCTGCCAGCACTTTCTACATCAATGATGCTGCTACCATTTTGCCCAGATCTGTTCTGGCTAAAACTAGTGCCTACGTTGCTGGGGCTGCTGCTGATGTTCTTGAGGTAAATAAAATAAGATCTAAGATATTCACAAATCAGTAATCAAAAAGTCCAATTCTTTTAACACCATTTTCAATTTTCTTAGGTTGGAGTAAGAACTGAGGGACTCCAGGAGGCTCTTTTGAAAAACCCTGCTGTTCTTGAGAATGTGGACAGAATCACCAAGATGAGGCGCGTCATCAAAGCTGTAAGCAATGAGACATCACTAAGTCACAAATACAGGGATAGGATAGATTTACTTGGAGGTAAAAAAAATACAATCAGTAATTCATGCAAATGCAGTGAAGAACAAAAGCACACGATGAAACACATTGTTATATGATATCTCCTCCTTCCACAGCTGTCTGAGTGGAGATCTTTGCCTACCAGCCAGCCTCTGGCCTCTGTATATATCAAACTGTTTGGACAAGAAATCGCCTTCGCCAACATTGACAAAGCTTTGATTACCCAGGCCATTGCGGTATGATTCAATTACAATCTCTCAACCTCAAAACCAAAAAAATGAATGGCCTATAACTGTTTTGTGCGGCATGATGATAACTTATTTCATTTCCCTGCAGCTTCTCACTGGGCCCTCTGCTCAAGCATATGGAAAAAGTGCTGTGAAGACTCTGCTATCTGGCATTTCTTTCCATTATGCTAAGCCTTTGTTGGCTGCTGAGGTACGACGCATCTTCCCTACTGCTGCTGGTCTGCCCATGGAGCTCAGTCTTTACACTGCTGCTGTGGCTGCTGCAGCTGTTCAAGGTAAGGGATTACAAACTACGATACATCCACAATTTAGCTTGTTGCATGTCGCATTTAATTTAGTTCAGTTCAGTCCATTTAATCAGTGTGATCCACTGAGTGTTATTACTTTCCATGGATTTACTTGAAAGTAGCTGCACACTCCTAACTGATACAGCATAAACCTTTACCAACATTTTCATGGACAGGTCTTTAATAGGCTATAGCAATCGCGACGGAGGTGAAAATAATTACCTCGGTAATTGGTCAGGTCGCCTAATTACATCTAAATCTAAATACAAGACCTAGAAAAACACATTCAGTGACACTAAACCCAAGCTAATCACAAATGCAGTAACATTTTAAAAGACAGAATAACCTCCATTCAAATACCATATACTGCATATCTATACAAACAGACTAAGTGTATACAATCTATAACAAATAAATCCCCACAAAGAAAATACATAGTGATTTTTTTTTAATCAAAAAACACATTTAGACTGAGACATGGGATGATCACCCCTCGTCTGGGCACTGTAACTTTTTGCATACCAATGTAACGTACAATGTGACTTACGATGCGATTGTCTCCAATAAGATTAGTAATAATGGGATATGGTACATTATAACATCTAATTGTGGCATTAAGTGGGTTAAAAACATTATGCTAATAAGTGACATATGCTTTTATTTTTATTTTGGTAGTCAAGGCCACCACCACACCAACTCTGCCAGAAACCTTCCATGTTGCTCACCTGCTGAAAACAGACATGAAGCTTGAGACTGAGATCAAACCAAGGTAGTTATGACTTCTGGCACTAAAGTTGTGCAAAACAACAAACACAAAATATATCTACATATCATAAAATGTAATGTATACATTTCCTCTTCCTCTAGTCTTGCTCTGCATACATTTGCTGTGATGGGAGTAAATACTGCTCTACTCCAGACTGCTTTGATGGCAAGAGCTAAAGTCAACTCTATTCTGCCAGCCAAAATAGCAGCAAGGCTTGACATCACCGAAGGCAACTTCAAGATTGAGGCTCTGCCAGTTTCTGCACCTGAAAACCTTGCAGCTGTGCAGTAAGCTTAACATTTTTTCATCATAATGTACACTTCAAACGTTTACATTTATTCTGGTACTTCCAAAATGTGTATACTTGTAAAACCTGCATTCTTAAGTCTTTATTCCTTCAACAGTTTTGAAACTCTTGCTGTGACAAGAAATATTGAGGATCTTGCTGCTGAAAAAATCATTCCAATTATCCCAGCCAAAATCTTGGAACCCATCTCAAGGGAAAGGTTCACATCAAAGATTGCCTCCTCTATTGCTAGTAGTTGGGTGAGTTTTAAACATCGTCTTTTAATACAGTTACAGAAGTTTCTACATTCACCATATAATTAATCTCTTTTTTTCTTTTCTTAGTCAAAATCCTCTGAGATTATTTACTCTGATGAGGCAGCTGGCATCGAGCCCACTGTAAAGACCAAATTAGCTCACTTTGGGAAGAAGTATTGTGCTAAAGGTACTACCATCGGATTGAAGACTTGTGTCAAGATTGCCTCTGAGAATGCTGCCTTCATCAGCAACACCGCTCTCTACAAACTGATTGGAAGGCATTCTGTTGCTCTTTCTATGAAACCAGGCAAGTATTGAGAATACAATAAATTGTGCACTATGTAGAAGTAGTGTGCACAAAGCAAGTATCAATAACATTACTTTAAAATACATGTTTTCAGTTGAAAGTGAAGTCATTGAGAGACTGGAGATTGAGATTCAGGTTGGACCAAAGGCTGCAGAGAAGATCATCAAACAGATCAACCTGAGTGAAGAGGAAATTGTTGAGGGAAAACCACTCTTGGTGAAGCTCAAGAAAATCCTGGTTTCTGGTCTGAAGAATGGCACCAGATCTTCCTCCAGCTCCAGCAGTTCTCTTTCCGCCAGTTCCCGTTCCAGCAGCTCCCGCTCTAGCCTTCGTTCCAGGTCCTCTTCTTCCTCCTCCAGTTCTTCATCTCGTCTCAACAGCAAGACTATCGATGCAGCTGCCCCAGCTGGTAAACTTCGTAGCAGCAGTAGCAGCAGGAGCCGCAGCAGCAGCAGTAGCAGTAGCAGCAGACTTAGCTCCACTAAATCAGTGAGCAGCTCTTCCAGGTCCAGTTCCAGGTCTATCTCCAGCTCTTCCAGCTCTTCCAGCTCCTCCAGTGCTCGTGTCTCAAAGGTAATAGTTAAGGATTGTTACTTGACTTTGCATAGAAAAATATTGGTGTTCAATTTCTTCATGTCGCAATATATAAAGGGTGGAATCTGACAAAAATGTTTTGTTCCAAACAGCGTGTGATTTACCACCATAAATTCCAGAAGAACCACAAGAAGCAGGTAGATTTCTAGGGTACTTTGGACAATGATACAAAAATACATTAAACGTTAAATTATGCAGCAGGTTTCTCATGATGGCCTTTGATCGTCGTACATGATTTTTGTAGACTATGGCCTCTCAAGCCACCTCAGCGGCCAGACTCTCCAAGAGCAGAAGCAGCGCTTCAAGCTTTGAGGCCATCTACAAACAGGTGAAACTTGATAATTTCGACTGTAAAATTGCATTCAAATGAATCTTCTCACTTCTGGGTTTGTGGATGTTTTTATATTAGTTAACACAGCCTGTTTCCACAGAACAAATTCCTGGGCAATACTGCTGCTCCTACCTTTGCAATCATCTTCCGTGCTGTCAGAAATGACCACAAGATGCAAGGATACCAGATCACTGCCTACTTGGACAAGCCTACTTCCAGAGTGCAGTTTATTATTGCTGCCTTGGCTGAGGCTGACAACTGGAAGTTCTGTGCTGATGGTGCTTTGCTTAGCAAGCACAAAGTTACAGTAAGAATCGTTCTTTCTTACATCATAGATCTTATGGCACAACGTAAAAAGGTTACTCTTAAAAGTCAACTGCCTTCTTATCCCATTTGTCTAAATAGGCCAAAATTGGCTGGGGAGCAGAATGCAAGCAATACGGCACCATGATGACAGCCGAGACTGGTCTGGTCGGTCCAAGCCCTGCAGCCCGCCTGAGAGTGGCTTGGGAACACCTACCCAGTGCCCTTAGACACTATGCAAAGATGTATGGACACTCATACATACTATCTCTAGCCTACTCATATGTAATATAGCCTATATAAAATTTCTGATGTTTTATTTTACAGTGCATATGAGTATATTCCATCTTCCATCCTGGCTGGCCTGATTGAAGGAAAGGAAGATAACAGTGAGAAGCAGGTGTCACTGACAGTGGTGGCAACATCTGACAAGACCCTTGACATCATTTTGAAATCACCAAAAGTACGAATGATCAAATTTCCTTCAAGGATAAATGAAGCAGGTTTTGTTTCAATTTTTACACATTTTCTCTAATTATTGTGAATTATTCTGGTTACAGCGAACCATATACAAACTGGCTTTGCGTCTTCCCATGTCTCTGCCACTTGATGAACTCAGTGGTCTTACCCCCTTTGATGACAACCTTGTTGACAAATTCCACTACTTGCTTGCCAAGGCTAATGCAGGTAATACAAAAGGCTGACCCCATTATTTAATACAGAATGCATCTGGCAATAATCTTTGACCAAATGCCAAGGATTAAATAAACTATTTTTCTTTCTTCTCAGCTGAATGTAGCTTTGTCAAAGACACACTGACCACATTCAACAACAGGAGATACAAGAACGAGATGCCCTTGTCTTGCTACCAAGTTCTGGCTCAGGATTGCACCCAAGAACTGAAATTCATGGTTTTGTTGAAGAAAGATCACATTGAACAAAACCATATCAATGTGAAAATTGCTGACATGTGAGTCTCAATTTAAAAAAACAAAGAAAAGTTTTGTTTTTTATGTACAAATTGCCATAACAAAATGTCACACTTTCATTTCTAGTGATATTGACCTGTATCCTAAGAACACAGATGTGATTGTGAAGGTTAATGGAATGGAAATACCCATCAACAACCTCCCATACCAGCATCCCACAGGTTTCTACAAATATTAATTTCACCCTCAACATCTTGTATTGCAGCAAACCAGCGATATGTAATGTACCAAACTAAAGTAAACATTATGGCACTGACGACCAAAAGTTTATTTCATCACCACAGCAATTGACTTTATCCTTATTACTTGTTCACACTTAAGGCCTGATGAAATTTTGTTTGTGTGTACTGTGATAAACCTGCTTTTTACTTCCAGGTAAAATCCAGATCAGATCAAAGGGTGAAGGCATCTCTGTCTACGCTCCAAGCCATGGCCTTCATGAAGTCTACTTTGATAAGAACTCATGGAAGGTAAAATCAATTATGGATAATCTAAAACGATGCAATATGCAAATCTATTAAATTACTACTCTTCAAATAAGTATTTTTTTGACAGAGGATAAATCTACTGAAAATGTACCCCAGACTTTGTAGCTATACAGATTATGAGCAATTCCATCCTTAAAAGCTTGACCCCTGGGAATCATCAAGTTTGAGACAGTTGACAGTTGAAATGGCTATGGATCTTCTAACAAGCATCTAGGGATTTTGTTAGATTCCCTCCCATGATTTATCAAACTTTAATAAATTTGACAGATAGATTCAACAGATTCTAATGTCCTGTTTGGTCTTGCCATGCAGGTTAAAGTTGTGGACTGGATGAAGGGACAGACCTGTGGACTCTGTGGAAAGGCTGATGGGGAAGTCAGACAGGAGTACCGCACCCCCAATGGACGCCTGACCAAGAACGCATCCAGCTATGCTCATTCCTGGGTTCTCCCTGCCGAGACCTGCCGTGACACCTCTGGTAAACCCCTATACCTTCACTACAGCATCATTTTTTAAAGTAATAATCAATGGCATTTTCAGAAAAATAAATATCCATTTGCCAGTTCATGAAAGGTTTTACATTTGCTGTTCGAAAAACACCTGGTGTTGGGTAGGTCTTTCACCGGAAAAATCTTCAGCCGCACAGAAAGTGATGCGTTTTATGTTTCCAGCAGCAGTAACAGCAGTTTGTTTGTAATAAATAATAAGAAGTGGGTAGTTAGCATGAGCAGCGATAGCCACCACGGCTGAACAGACAAAGAAAAGAGCGCCACCTACAGAAACTCAAACTTCATGGAATAAACCAAGATGATCAACATATTTCGGGAGCAGACAAAATGCTATCCCTGCATACATGAGTAAAGCAACTCCCCTACTAAATTCATATCAAAAAGGTACTTATCCATACCTGTATGTTACAGAATGCCGCATGAGGCTTGAATCTGTGATGCTGGAGAGACAGATGATCGTCCACGGCCAGGAGTCCAACTGCTACTCTGTTGAGCCCGTGCTGCGCTGCCTGCCCGGCTGCTTCCCAGTGAAGACCACCCCTGTCACGGTTGGCTACCACTGCCTGCCTGCCGGTGAGTCTGCAACGCATCACAGCGGCTTCATGAAGACACAACTTGAAAATGTAGAGGCAGAATTCGTAGTTTCTAATGGTTTTACTCTCTTCACCACTGCAGATTCTACCCTGAATCGCCCTGAAGAGCTGACCGCCATCTACAATAAGAGTGTGGACCTGAGGGAAACAGCAGAAGCCCACCTTGCCTGCAGCTGCACCGCTCAGTGTGCTTAATTTCATTGTCTTCTGTCACAGTCGTTTATATTATTTTATATGTCGCATCAGAATTTGGAATTATTCTGTTTTAAATTTAATCTTAAATAAATTTCAAACAGCATCCCCAAATATGTTATCTGAAAGTTTTTTTCAAGCCTGGCAGAGATATTAAACTGTTCAACTTTCTAACCTACATAAAATTCTTGCCCTTTGTTTACATGGAAAAAAACAAGATGGCCAGAGTTAAGCTCACAACATATGACTGAGAAATAAGTCAGAGGAGGCATGATAGGTGTGGGGAAGGGTACAAAACAATAATACATAAGTGCTGGGAGTTCACAAAAGCACAATGGAAATGGAAATAATATGTTGTCTGATCAAACTGAGCAACTGGGGAAGAAGGTCCTTTGTTAGAGGTGACCAAGAAGACAAAAAGTGAGTGTAGACCTTGACAATTCTGGCCTGTGTGGCAGAAAAAAAGGCATCAGCAAACTCACTCTTGCCAAATTTAGCACTCAAAAAACACAGCTCCCCTTGAATGTCTCTCCACAGTTAAATCAACCCTAACCGCCACGCATCTGTGGCTCCTTCAAAATATAAGGTTGCTCACACTTCATAGTAGTCTCAGTCACATGCCTTTCCTACCAATATGGGGCTTTACCATATACACAGGTGATTGTAATCAAATTCGCCCTTCCTACCAAGATGGCGGTATGGTGATGTAACATAATACTATCAATACTACAGAGCTCCAAGCCAAGGCAAACATAACTTTTGTGGGGGCAAGGTATGTGATTCTAGAGTGACATTGTGCTGATTAGTCTTTAATTAGTATATATCAAACTGAGTAAAGGATATTGTCGTTTGTCAACGCAACACACCGAAAACAGCCGCTCACTTTTGGCTGAAAAAGCTAGTCGGTAGTTACTAGCCAGGTAACGTTAGCCGGACAGGGCATGAGTCGTTTTTATAAGTGTCTTACTTAGAAAAAGGTTCGTTCTCAGGCCAAAAAAATCCAGTGATAAAAATCAGTATTTATACAGTAGCTACTTACCTCTTCACTAGAACGATTTTGTCGGATTTTTGCTCCAACTCGCTAGCTTACTTGCTAGTTGCTGGTGGTATCCGTCAATAAATAACCGCCTTGGTGGTATGGTATCTGTTTTTCCGTCAATTACTGTCCAGGCCACCGTAGAGCTGGGAGGGGAATCTATCCGTTTGTTTACTTCATAGCTTTTACCGGCAGTTCATGTCCTCTTTCGCTGTATTAACGCACTCTACTGGTTTCATAAATGACTAATCATGTCATTACTTAAATCCTTTCCACTAAACCCACCTGTATCCTTGAAGAAATCAATCAAAATCCCACAATTCCTTGCATTGTCTGCTAATTTTAAGTTTTCATTGTGAATTATTGTTCTCCACTTTCCAGCATCCTCATCTCCTCTCTCTCTGCACTTTCCTGTTCCTGACAATAATCACACAAACCTGTTGGATGTTTCCCTCTAATATTCAATGATTTGTTCAGCCAACTATGTCCTAATCAGTCTCCTAATTACAACCTCGTCTCTTCTGTTTCTGCCAAATATCCTCATTGTATTTACTTTATTTTGAAGCTGATATAAATGTCTTCCTTTTGTTTCTCTATCACAATATCTATCCTACTATTTGTGTATTGCTTTTTCCCATACTATTCCTTTGGCTTTTGACTCACTCAGTGGCAATCAATGCCCCTGTAATATCCTGACAACAGATGCAATTTCAAAAATGACAAGGCCACTCAAACTTCTGTTTCAAATATGTATAACAAGATTGTCTCAAATACATCGTTTTACCATCCCACTGTAAGAATTATCCTCATCCGTCAATATAAAGCCACTATGATAATCACATTAATAGGTGTAAGAAAAATGCTGAATGATAGCAATTTACATTCATATTAAAATCAGAGTGGTCTAACCTAAGTGTCAGGATTTTGCTACACATTATACAATTTGTTACGTTCTTCACCCTTTCTTCCCCTTCAACTGCAACGTCATACAGCATCCATTAATGAGTCCCATTAATGTTACTTATTAGCCTACTAAATGTAGTTACCAGTATTGTTACAAATCAATGAAAGTAACATGGTTTGTTAACCACACTTCTAAGGTAACTTCTACAAACATACTGTATATTATGCCCAGTTTGTTATTGCATTCAGTGTAACAGCAGCATTTAACATTCTAAAATATTGTTCCAGCTCACAAAAGGTTTACCATGATAACATTACTCAAAAGGAAGTGATACATAGAGCAACATTTTGGGCAACTTATGTGCAACAGTGGCCAAGGAGCAGGGCAAAGCAACATCTTGTTATCAGGAAACATGAATAACGTTTTGATTATGTGTTGCATATCTACATCGCCAAAAATATTGCCTAGTGTGTCACTACTGTAAGAGAAAAATGCTAGACATAAGATATGGTTAAGCTGCAAAACATTTACGGTAACAAATAAATAAATAAATAAATACAAACACACTCTTAACGAAATCTAAGAATACAAAAGTAAACTAATAAAAACAAAGAAACTAATAAATTATCTCTCAAGTCACGCAGCACCCAATACACAGAACACCAGGGGGCTTGCCTGAACTCTTTTTTTTGGCTTCCATTATTGATAACCATTTAATCATTTCACAAGGTATCTTCAAGTGCTTGGCATTTCCCATTCAGGTGTACTCAGGTGCGATACCACACATGGCATTTAATGATTCAACGGCAAGGATTGTCACGATCCCAGTGATTCAAGTTTTTGGCTTCATATAGAGCTGTTCTTCTCCCCGTTAGCTGTGCCGCTCCTGTGGTCTTCTCTGTCGTTCCACTGTCTGTGCCGGACTGGAACGTCTCCGTTACGGAAGACACTTGATTCTTGCGCACATGAAATCCTTCTCTTTGGTTTGGTTGGGCTGGAAGGTACATTTTACACACAATCAGAGACACACACAACAGCTGTATGTATTTACATTTTGTTATGGTTTTAATAGTTCATAAATCTTGCGCCGTAGATCACTGTGCAACTACTGATACCTGTTTTCTGGGATAAGGCGAAGTGTGCGATACAAGTCAGCTGTAGATGGTGATTTGACCGGGGCACATCTGGGTGTGGAGAAGGTGGCGTCGGACTGGGATTTGTCGAACTTTTCTGGAGTCGACGCTGCACTAGCCTCTGGTTCAGCTGTAAAGACAAGATGAGACAAAGATGAAACTTTATTGATCCCTGTGGGGAAATGACAGGATACAGCAGGGAAAAGGAAATAGAATATAATCACACAAAGCAATAAAAATAGTAGCAATAAAAAACAATTTCAACATGTTAAGTAGACTGTAAAGGTAGGAAGTATGGGAAAGAAATGAATTACTAACATTTTCTTACAGTTGTTACTTGCAGACATCAGAAACAGTCTAAACTGCAGTATTGATTACTAGGCATGAAACATTTGCTGTATATGTAGGTATGAGTGATACAGACATATTATATCCTAAGTATGTATAAACATATTACTATATAAATATAAGTATGTATAAACACATTTTCTATATATGTATAAAAGATACAAGTGTTATAAGAGTGTTAAAAAAAAAAGTGAAAAATATGTATATGGTATGAAATAGTGGAATCATTATGAAAACATAAATATAAATATAACAATGTGTGAAACTGAGGAAGCAGATATGTGAATTTACAGCAATATACATGATATGCAAATGTGCATCGTATCAGGATTCGGTTGTGACAGATAACTGTTCAGTCTATTGATCGATTATCATCCAACAATCAACTTGGTCTTTGGAAGATTCTGATATTGTTAAGAATAAACCGTACATCTAAGTAAAGAGTTGATACTCACATATTGAAAAGGCACTTTTTGACTTTGACATCTGGGGTTTCTTTGGGTCTGCAAATGGAGTCAAGTTTAAAAACTGGTGTTTGAGCCATGTGGCGCGGTCTTCCTCGAAGGCCTTCCTCTGCAAGTCATACCAGATGCAAGTTATCTCAAAAACAGTCACTATACTTTTAAGACTAAAACTCTTTGCTACTGTATTTGAAAGTTGTTTGTCATTATTGTTATGTAAGATTATCTCATCTCGTTTTACTCTTTAAACAGGTGAGGTCTATATAAACCTTACTTGGGTTTCTCACCTCATCTGCACACTTATATATCTTTTATATCATGTATTTTTCTTTTTAATGTACTCTTGTGCAAATAAACACAAAGGTGCATGCTACTATAACACTCTGACACACTGTGTATTGTTTAGAGGATGGCACGACCTAGCTAAGCTTCATTGTAGCCGACTAAATACTGAACACACAGAGATTAAATTACTACCAATCTTCCTGGCACACGATGGTAAATTAAACAAAGAGCAAAAAGTCTTATCTTCTAAATTACACTTTGTACCAATTTTTGGAAAATGATTTGCAAAGAAAATAAAAAACAACTGACCTCATGGCTCAGTCTTATGGCTGCTTCAGTGAAGTTCCTCCTCTCCTTCTCAAAGTTCTTCCTCTGTTCCTCGAGCGTCTTCCACTCGTCTTTGAGGCGCTCCTTCTCCTCCAGCATGTAGCAGTCGTTCAGCAGGGACGCCGTCTCCTCGTCACACGGAGAGCTCAGCTGCTGCTACAAGAGAGAAAAGAGAGAAAAGAGTGTGACGGAGCTGAAATAACACTGGAAAAAACACATTCCAACTGTAGATCTGAGCATTTCCGTTCTGCCAGAGTTTACTGTTGAGCCGTCTGTTGGTGTTGTGTACCTCAGTGAACAAAATATCTAATGGGAGCCACGTTTCAATGTAGGTGCTCAGCCTAGGTTAATACTATAAGGGATAAGTATATCAGATCCTGTGTTTGGTAAATGCTTTAGCATTAATTACAGATACTGTATATTAATATGAGTTAAAGCTACCATGCTTAAGTATAAGAGACAATGTTAGAAATCAGTTAATATTCAAAAACACCCAACAACTGAAATTCAATAGGTTCAATCCCTTCAACTTCTACTCAAAACTGATAAACCAATGTATAGACATGCTGTATTAGCGGGTTATGGCAAGTAAGTTTGACCAAGTAAAAGAAGTACAATTTGAAAGACTACTTAAAAACTGCCAAAGTAGCCATACTTTAGTGGTGATTCCATCATGTAACAGGAGGCATACAAAATAATTTCAGCAACTTGAACAATCCCATCCCTCCGCCCCTCCCATCAAAAAAAACTGCCTTTCTCTCCCTAACTGATATCCCATTGGTTTACACTTTTGAATGATCCCTTCCTCATGTCCCACCGCAATATCCTCTTTCAACAGGAAATACATCACAATAAGGAAGCAAGATGCTCTCAATATCTGATTTCATTGTGACCTTAAGTGTAATCACAGGCATACCTGCAGTAGCTGCTGTTGCGTGTGAATAAAGTCTTTGCACTGTTGGATCTCCAGCTTCAGCCTGTCCATCTCCTCCTCATGAGTCTCTCTTGGAACGGCGTCCATGTTGGTCCCCTCACCCATCTGCGCTAAAGATGCTAAAGAACAACCAACACAGAAAATATAATATTAGAAGTATTATAAGAATCTGTCTTCCTGATATAGATTACCTTTTGCTCCAGTCTATAACATCATTAAAAACCTGAAAACTTTCCTGTCCATATATTACAGTAGTTATTTCAATACCAATCTTGATATTTCACCTGAGTTTTAGATCATTTCTCTAATCCTGGAAATTAATGGCGTCTGTTTTCTGATATTGATACCGAGAAAATGGTTATCTGCTCTTTGCAAACGCGTGCAAACTTTCTCCTGAAGTGAACAGTAGAGGTGAATGCTGATTCATGACTGTTTACAGCTGACACTGAATCAATCAAAACCACCAAGCCCCCAATCATTAGCTTGGTAAATTCAATGGCTTCATAAATAAACAATGGCTTCAGTATATTAGCATGCTTGGGTGGTTGTGACAGCTGCTATGATGAGCTTCCTTGTTCTATGCTTTACTCTCTTTTGCCAATTCAGCACTCTAAAAGAAAATAAGCAGGGAAAAAAAGCAAGAGTTATTTCCTGTTAGAGATGAAAGAGTTGTGTGTCCAAAGCTATGAAAACCTAAAAAAAAACCCTGCAGAGTCACATTGTTATATTTATCAAGTTCAGACAGTGACAGAGTGTGAAGACTACCTTGGCTGTCCAGTCTTTCCACGTGGCTCTTGAGTCTTCTCCACTGGAGGCGAATGCTATTGGTCAGCTTCTCCCGGGCGTGAACACACGACAGCTCAATGCTTTCCTTACTGGAATCAAACACTTCCTCTTCCTCCTCCGAGTCAGCCTGACATGACAATGGGAATTTCTATTAATGTACAGTTGGTACATCAGACAGACATAACTACAAGGCAAGATTGGCAGGCAGGGTGGAGAATCATTATCAGCTGTCAGTCAAACTGTGATAAATTTAGACTGTGGCTGGTGAGTTTGCCTATTCTACGAGCTATTTTGGCAGATCACCAATCAACATTTTTAGGATCATTTTCATCTAATTGTCCCCCACGATGAAATCTGGGAAGGTGCTATGAACCGGTCTGTCCGTCCACTCGTTTGTCCATCCATCAGCTACACACAATATGTCAGACACCACTGATCGGATTTTCCCAAATCATAAGGGAATCTCATTGCTCAATTCGGGCATTTTTTTAATTGCAGCTACTGGCCTAAGGGGGGCACTACAACATTTGTTTACTTGTCTGTACGGGACACACTGCTGATCGAATCTTTTACGAAACGAAAGGGAATGATGCGTCTCATTGCTTCGTTCCAGCATTTTCAAAATGACACTTATTGCTTTAAGGGGGAGGGGCGCTACAACGTTTGTACATCATGCACAATATGGACATTGCTGTTTTGATTTTGATCGAATGTAGGAAAATGATGCCTCTCATTGCTCTGATTCGGCATTTTCAAAATCGCACTGATTGGCCTAAGGGGGGGCGCGATAGTGCCTTAGTGGGGGACGACATGTTTACTTGTTTGACTGGTTAAATAATAAAGCAGCTGGGAAATTGTGGGGACCACCAGCCTCTGTGGCTGCCTGAAGAAAAGAATTGGTTTCCCACTGATGGTAACAGGTCTCTTCATCTTCATATGTTTAGACAAGGGTCGTCAAATGTTAATAAATTCAAATTGAAGTAAGTCAATAAGCAGTATTTCAGTGTTTAGTAGTTCTTAGCGGCTCAAATTCATTTGACTGCAGCCTGGGGTATCAGTAACTTAGGGGACTGAGCTGAGCAATGACCTGTCATACAGCATAATGTGAAGCCAGGCAAATAAGAGAAAAAAACTTGTCCAACCTGTAGTGTACTGTCTTCATGTTTCTCTCCTTTCAGAGTCGGTTTCCTTGAACTGAGAATGGACACAATGTCTCTTTTCATCTGCTGCAACACTTTCCTCAGCTCTGCGTTCTCCAGCACGAGGTCTCTCTGTCGGTTATCATAGTCGCTCAGCAGAGTCTTGTACATCTCCCCCTCATGCCTTAGGACAAGAAAGACAATCATCTGTGTATTCGTCAATTACAATGTACTGGGGACACTGTCCCACCAGTACAGAGGGAAGTACTTAATAATGTTATCACTCAGGGTTCGACAGTGCCACCATGTTAGTAGCCTATGATCTTAAAACTAAATTAATGCCATCTAGAAAACTGACAAAGGAGCTAATGTACAACTTCACATCCAAATGACTAATAAGCATTTTTTTATTTTCACTGATCATGCGCTACTTTTCTCTCCTGTGTTCTTTAATGTTTCAGTTTAGGAGTACACGTTTCATGGAAAAAAGGTCTGTTTAATGTCATGACAACAAAGCCATAAAAAGAAAACTTACTTGGCCTCTGTCTTTCCAGTTTTCCAAAGGCTCCTCTTCCCATCGGCTCTTCCAATGTAGTTTAATACTTCAATGGCTGAAAGCAAAAGTGACAAAGTGGAGAATAATAACTTAAAAATTAGAGTTTCAAAAGGAATGTGACATTATAAACCATCTTGTGTATAAAAGTATTAGTTTAAGTGTAAGTTGAAGTAGTTTTAAAGTGTTAAAGGTTAGTGTAGTGAATGAGGCAGAAATAAACCTTGTTTCTTCTCCTTTTTGTCAACCAGGAGTTGATTCAGGCGCTCCTTCAGTTTGTTAAATTCTCTTTCCTTCCTCTTCATGTCATGGTTGTACTGACTGGCCCGGCTGGCGATTATGTTCTGAAGTTTTTGCACCTGGCGAGGGTGAAATGAAAGAAGTCATTCCTGTTCAAACTGCCATGCTCATTCCCCTGGGAAAAAAGATCTGACTGGGGATTCAGTCCACATCATTCGAGGTGTTGTTTGTCACACAATTTAAACAACACAAGCCTCATTACCTCTTCTTTTTCATTTTTCAGCAAATTCTGCAAGCTCTTCACTTTCAGCTGTAGCTGACGTTCTCTCTCAAGAAGTCCTGTGTTTTCTCTCTTAGAAAGTTCAAGTTGCTCCTAAGATAACAGAACAGCATGGACAGAGTGAGCAAAATATAATCTTGTTAAGGACTGATAAATGTGTTTAGCTAAAAATATGTAATAATAAAATAATAAAATAATAAAATTGTATTACATTAATTATTTTTTCAGTATTGACAGGAAGAGATTAGTGTTTGACAGATAACAAAATTTTATTGAATCAGTGTTTCCTCTGTAATTTATTGCCACATTGTGCTTGGGGGTGATTTTAGTTTTGGTTCCACATCTGTCCTTCTTTTAGTCCTAGTTATGGCAGGTTCCTGCACAAAAACTTTGTTATTTGGATACTTTATTGGAATAAAAACATGCATTATAAACATTAAAACCTATTTGTGTTTTACATGGAAATTTGCTTAATTACACCATCAATTTCCCATTTTCTCTAGCCTGGGTGGTTGTGTTCTTGCTCCACTGCTGAACGAACACAGAGGAGAAATTGGGTGGAGGGGTCACCTTTAGCCGGGTGTTGGTGAGCTGCAGGTAATCCACATTGCTGCTTGACTTAAGCTGCTCCACTTCCATGTCTTCCAAGGTTCGGAGGCCTCTGCGGTGCAGCTGAATCAGGTCATACATGCTATTCAGCACAGCCACTACATTCAGCTCCGAGCTCCCACCAGACTCAGTCCTAACTGGTGGGAGGCCAAGGGATGAAACCTCCTGTAAAAGAAAAAGGATATGAAGCATTAGATCAGCTACAATCTACTGACATGCATAGTGTTTTCTCAGTAATTTTATGCAACAGTGGTGCATGGGGGTAATTTAGTTTTGCTTCCATATCTGTCCCTGTTTTGCTCCGTGTTATAGTTCTAGTGCAGGTTTCAATGCTAATAATGTATTGGGATACTTCATAATAATAAAAACACTACTTCTAATTAGTAAACTTCTTCGTATGTTAGATTTAAACTCAGGTAAATTAAACTGTTATGTTAATTTTGCATTTAACTAAGAATGTTGAATGAATAGAGAAAACTGCTGTAGTGCATGCAACACAAGAAAACAACAACTACAATTACTACTGCATCACAGGTAGATGTAAGGTTACCAACCTGGTTGATGTGGGACAGACATTCCTGCACGTTGTCCTCTGTGCAGAAGGCACTGAGCATGTAAGAGTTTCTGCGCACTGGCAGCGACAGCAGCGATGATTGGCTGAACCGCCTCAAGGGAGTCGTCCTACATTTAAAAGAGCTGCCGGAAATGTCCTTGACTTCTGCAAAAAAAACAAAAAAACAAGAGACACTTGAGCTGCCGAATGTCCCGCCATTTTCCCTCATTAATATGCAAATGTATGCATCACGGTGCTCCAAAATCTTATCAGATCATCTACTCTATAGGGCACCTGTGGTGTAACTATCAAGTTTCTATCATGTATTGTTTTTGAGTTATTGTGTTCACAAGAATGTGCTTACAAACAGACAAATACACAGACGCCAGCAGGACGACATAATGCCCTGCATACCTTGTACCATGGTGGGAGAACATAATGAAAATGTCTTTGTCAAATATATATCTAGGCCTATGTTAATAAGCTATACAGAATAATGTTCTTTCAAGATCAGATTCATCATCATCAGTCATACATGAGCAAGACATAAGCCAAGTGAAGAATCTAAAGATTTTGTAAGGGAAGAAAACAATTTTTTTCTTGCTCCACAAGCAAAGGAATCTCTGGAAAGGAAAACATTACCAATGAAACATTATTGGAATTGAGGTTAGCCTTGGCACAAAAACTATAAATAGCCTTCATCTGTCATTTGTGTCAATTTAACCTGTTCTTTACACACGATGCTCGATACAGTTACACAAAGTTACAACCTGCTCACAACGGCTGTAGGCAGAACAACACAGTGACTCAGTTCAACTAAAGCCAACAAGGATAGTAACTTAAAGCCAAAATCACATTTCCTCATTTTGAGACATGTTAAGGTTATGTCTGCGTCATTTTAAGAGATTTAAATCACAATAGGCAACTGTTAATAACATGTCTAATACATATTCTAATTTCATTGGTCTTCAAACATCTGAAAATCTTAACATCTACTCACCAAGGGAAGACTCTGGCATTGTTGCTGTACGCCCTTCAGGCTGCGTGTCTGGATCATCCACTACATGTGCCGCACACACAAGATCTATCTATGCAGTCTGCTCCTGAAATAGAGGGTCAGATTAGCAGCGTCCATTCAACACTGTCTGGATTACAAGGAGAGATGGGAGTGGACACGCAGCGGGTGTAGGAAACACGCTGCAACCTAAATAACCAGGGAGGGTAAGGAGAGCAGATTAGGGATGGCCAAGTCAGTCATCACCAGCCAACGGGCTAAACAGAAAAAACACTTTCATGGAGCCTTCTGCCAGGATGTGGACTCAATCCATGATTTCTTGCACTGTTCCCAATGAGCTGAATATGTCTGGAGACTTAAAGGTTCGATAACATGAGAATAGATTACATATAATTGCATTGTAGAATAATAAGCTTGAACTGCAGTGAATATTTGCAACACTCATTCCAGACATTACACTTAATTATGGCAAATAAAAAATAGGTACAATGGTGACAGAAGATCCACTATAGCAGTTTACAGGTTAGGACCCAGCCAGCATTGTATCACTCAATGCTCTTATCTCCAGCTGATCAGCCTAATGCCAGACATATGGTGATCTGTCTGCAAAGAGACAGAATCATACATCCAGAAACAGGGACCCAGACCCCTTCCCTTCTGTACAAATGATGGCTATGTTATCAACAAATAGGCCTATATATATAGGTAGATTTACTTTTAGTATATACTAATACAGGTGTTCCATTCCAGGACAACTTCACCAAAGCATGAGTAGAAGCAGCATTTAATTTAAAAAAAAATCATCCTATGTATGAAATATTGTTGAAGTTACTTTTTCAAATGGTTCAATAATGAATAATGCATTAAGGGACTCACTTCAACAGCCTTTCAGCAGGTTTAAATGATGCTTAACTATTCCACGAGACAGATGGCAAGCCTAGCCACAAAGCTTGACAAGTCCTGAGACTACTTAGGCCAACTTATCAACTAGTGTTAACCTTTAATTTATTAGCTAAACCTTATTACAACTCTAGTGCGTGATCTCCAATGTGAAATTTCTAAATAAGCTTTTACAGAATGGAGTTTGAAGTCTCCTCAGAGCACCCAAGCCCTGTATCATCATGTAAACAGAAGACACTGCTGGTACTCGCACAGAATCAGACGCCTTATGCATGCAAATATTTCCTATTTATTTTGTGTGATATTTTAGTTGATCAGGAAAAACACTTGAGTCGAGGCAGGCCTTCTAACAGTGTAATGAACGAGGAAAACGTTGGATATTGTCACATTATATGCACCAAGTACGTTAGTGTATAATCATGGAAAACCCTCGAACGAGAAGATGATGATGATGCAAACCTGTGGATCGCGCAGTCCAACTGCTAAGATAGCTACTACCAAGGCGACGTTCAGAATGGATAATGGTATTCAATAAAGGTAAAAAATAAGTCATGGTTGTGCATGTATTTTATGCACCAGTGTCAAATCACCCGTCAAATCACACAAGCCGCCCTGCACCACGACTGCCTGTTTGATTTTGCTCCCACCGCAAACCTGACATTGAAACCGCACGGCTAGCTAGCTAGCTTAGCCAAATAGGTTCTATATCTACGTCAGAGTAACTTTCATATAATTATTCGTTATTTATTCAATAAGGACTAGATGACAGAATGCCTCAGTTACTTACTCAAGCCAGTATTTTATTTGCTGGTGTGTCACTCTCCTCACGATAGCAGCTCCTGAGCCGTGGACGAGCATACGACTGCAGCACACACACCAAACATTACGGTAATTGGCCAACTCGTTGTCAAGCAACCGAACACTGCTTAACCTGATTGGTTCTTGGCTGTGATGCGCTTCCGGTGTATTTAACCGGCAATGCAACTTCCTGTTTTGATCTTTCCACCAGCATGTGATAATCATCGTGCTAATGTTATTGTTAAGAAATTATGCCAGAAGTTTTTTTTTTCATTAATCATATATCATTTTTGTGAAATTCTAATTGATTGTTACTTGAAAGTGGTTTTAATTCTTTAGTATTTTGACCATATCTCAAAATTTTCACAGTGACATGCTTTTCAATTTGTTTGTCAGCTAGTTTCAGGATGCTTGCTACCAGGGATGAAGAAGCTGCAACATAGCTTGTGTTTATGGAATAATGAGCAAACATATTTTAAGATAAGATAGATGAGAAAGAAAATCCATCAGATCAACACCAACAAAGTTGTTTATAGTATAACCTACTCAACTCAGTGTTTCATTTAGCAGAAATATGTGATGATGAACGTAAAAAGCCACTAATAATGATTTTGTGTGAGTCCATCAGGCCCTGACATTAATAAATTAGTTCTTCCTGGAAAATTTGGAAATTACAAAATAAAGTGCACAAAGTAAAGCCAGATTTCTCTTCTTTGTTGAGTGACTGTTCACTGCAAATGGGTCCTCAATTTTGTCAATTATGTTAATCCAGTTTCTGTTGCTTATGGAGAGACACAAAATTTGTGCTCTGTAACGGATGTGATTGTAGCTAGGTACAATACTTCAGTAAAAATGTACTTAAGTAAAAGTAAAATTACTGACTTACTGAAAAATACTCAAAAAAGTACAAGTGCACATAAAAGCTACTCAATTACAGTAGCTTGAGTAAATGTAATTAGTTATTTCCACCCTTGGAATCTGACTGCACCCTCAGGGCGAGGGTGGGGATGGCACCCATGGGACACTCACTTATGTGTTCCTCTCTTCCCTGGATCCCTCAGTGATAAGGAGGTTTTCCAGAGGCCAGGAATCATCTTCTTACTGAAAATGTTCAAGTGCAGTGTTTATTGCTGCTGTATGTTCAGTTATGCCAGCTAAGTTCACTTGTAAGCGTATGGAGCAAGATTTAGAAAATGTCAAATCTGTCAATTTCAATGAATAAGTGGCACTAATGCAGTGAATGTTTTTGGGTAGCAATCCCTCTCAAGATTTATTATTTTCTGCATTTGTAACCAACACATCAACACACCAACACAAAGAACAAAGTTGTAACTAATAACTTTAATTAGTAAGAATTCAATATGAGGACAAAACAACACAATAACCCAATGCACTGCACTGTGAAGCAACACCTTACAAAAACTAAACACAACTGTACATTCTTATTTTACACAAAGTAACAGGTTCAGTCAGCTGAGTTGGCTACATGACATGTTTGTATCAAAGTTATTCTGTAACAAAAGTTAACATGAGTGACATTAAGGGCGGCAAAATTTTGAAAATCCAAAACACAGTATTGATTACAACAAAACTGAAGAGTTCTGTTTTCAAAATCTCTATATATTCATTTTGGGGGGGAAATTACCTGAGGTTCACACTCAGAATCTCTATAGAATATAGAGAATCCAGTATTATCATTATTAATTTTTGAGATGCAATTTACCTACAACCCTTTAAAAAGTACAAAAAATAGTTTAAATTATTATTTTTTTACCATGATTTTCTAGTAGGTATTCATATTTTCAGGTGGTGAATATTTTCTTTAGGAACAAAACTCTTCAGCTGATAAGACAGAAAGGAGCTTCAGATTGACTCCTGAACATGTATTCTGCTATTCAGAATACCTGACTCACAAATGAAGCTGCACATCAGAGAAAAACTAATATATTCTATGTTTGATTAAAACAGCATGACCTTAGCTTTGCCATCTTTCTCAGCATTTTTTTCCACATTCTTCCTGACATGTTAAAGTGCTGCAAATAAATTATACAGGAAAAAACAAGTATCACAATTCATATTGAAATCATATCACAAATTGTGTTTGCCATCATCACTCCAGAGTCATGACAATGAAACTACAACAGTAAAAATTAAAATTGTGAGAACGTCATGACTTTTATTCTACAACAGTTCAACACCTTACTGGTCACATCTTCTATTCAAATTACAATGCAAGGTGACACTTAAAGTAGCTCCTAATTGTGTCGACACATTTATTCACAATATCGATACCAACACAGATCACAGGAGACATATTAACCGCACAACACAACTCCTGAACTCTTTTCATACAGTTATGTACATATTTTAGGTTAAACCAACATGGCTGTCTAGTTGCTAACTGGCACTGGAACGCCTCTGAATTCGATGGCTCTGAGCAGCGGATCTGTGTGATCGTCTCTCTTCGCTTCAAGCCACCATGTTGTCATCTCCCCTTTGCCCTGTTGAGTCAAGAAAAAAGAGAGAAGGGGGTGAAGCATGTGCTCCTCTCTGAATTTTAAATGAGGGCCAAAGCAGCTGAGGCCAGCCCTAATTAAGACATAAGAGTCTTTCAGGCTTGAAGCCCCGTCCCTTGAGTCGAAGTACCCCCCTCCTCCCTCATAACCACCCTAGCACCACCCAAAACGAGGTCTTAGGTTACAACGTGAATACAAAGGCACAGGGCTAGACAGAGTGAATATCGGACACACCCAGCCTGTATTCCCTTGAAAACTCTTGAGTGAGGATTGAATTTCCTGAGATCTTTTCAAATCTCAGCTTCGCTTCATAAATCCTGTGCCTTTATGAGTCAGTTTCAAAAGGGATCAGTGGCTTTCATGTCACAGCTTTGAAACTAACGGACTTTTAAATGTTCCCTTCCCACCACAAGAGTATTTATCGATAACTAGAGGTAATAGAAAAATTAGCATATACAGCAAAGCTACTCAGTCTAATTGGGTTTGATTCAAGAGATTTTGCAGATATATATCAACTCTGTGCAGTGAGATGTGCATTCACCCACAATAAAAGGTTCAATTTCTATGGCAACCACCATGACCTCGTCCAGGAATGTCCTGCACATAGCTCTCTCTCCAGTGTTTAGTGTTAGGGAGCGTGGTTTTCCCGTGAGAATATAGATTAAAACAGACGGAAGCTTAATTTCCATTTGCTCCGTTGATAGTTGTGGGTGTGATTTTTCCCCCCAGCAAACACGGCCCTCCAAATGCCACAGCTACACACACTTGTAATCTTACCTTCACATTAAGTGAGCCTCTGCAAGTCAGAATGTATCCTCCCAGTGTGTGAAGCAGATCAGCTGTGGCTTCGCTCACCTGGATCTTCAGAGCTACAGACACAAGAATAAGAAAGCAAACACAGTATGTGACTTAAATGCAATATGGAACAATGCAAATCGACCAGTAGGCCTCTTATATGTAGCGTACATATAGAAGCCTTTAGATGACACTTTTATCCATAGTGATTTAGTTTTAGTGCAAACACGATGTACAACATGTACAGCACACATTTGGCAATATTAATTCCTCTATTTTTAATACTTTTAAAAATTTACTTTATTTGTATGGCACTTTGCAAAACAGAGCAACAAAGTGCTGTACAGACAATCAAACGCTAATAAATAAAGGCCAACATGATAAAATAATAAAAATGCCAGAGCTGAATTAAAAACAAAAATTGCAAAGCAAATGATATAAAAGCCTCTCTGTAAAAATATGTTTTATGAAGTGATTTAGAAGACGACACTGAATTTGCCAGCCAGCTCTTGAGGCTTGGAGAAGCATCTGGCCACGGCAAACGCCTGATGATCGATCTTTATCTTGGATATCTTTTGGCCGGACCTTTGTTTTTCACTGTTGAGCCTACAATTTGCCTTTCCCTCCAGAGTGACACTGTCTGTCTCCATTGTCCCCCTTGCTGGATGCAGAGGATTAGGTGCTTAGTGAACTGAATGTCTGTCCTCCATGATGTAACTCCACAGCAGGGCGCCGGTGAGCAAATACAGAGAAAATCCTGCTTGGCACAATGGCAGCAGCCACCGGACGCACAGGCCAAAGGCTAATTCTGTCCTCCGCTCACAGCCGTTTATAACATGAACTGATCTGTAGGCAGAATGTAAAACCACAGCAGGACCGCATGAACGCTGAATATGGAAGTGATGCAGCATAGTCTTATAGTTAGCTCATCAAAATTAAAAGAGCCACATGACCCTGACATTCTACTGAGACCTACAAACCTCTATTCCCTCTATTCCATTATCTATTTTAAGATGTTACTGTGTCAAGGGCACTGTATCTAATCGTTAATTTTTTTTAAATTTATTTAACCTTTATTTTTATTGGGGGAAAGGGGAGGGGATATAATAAAAAACATAAAAAGCCATACAAACATTCAACATTAAGGGACATAACAGACAGACAACATTAAACAACAAACAGAGAGAGAGAGAGAGAGAGAGAGAGAGGGTGGCAAGCAGAATGCAACACAGTACAAAATGCTAATAAAACAACACAAAACATACCAGAATAGACACAGGTAGGAGAATAAAAGCATCATTACCTTCACTTGTTGACTCCATGCGTGACGCTGTGTTGACAGTGTCTCCAAACAGGCAGTAGCGTGGCATTTTGGTGCCGACAACACCGGCCACAACAGGTCCTGTACACATAAACAACAGGAACTGTGAGCAACACGTTCGGCTGCAAATATATCTGAAATAATCAAGATAAAGTAAACACTAGAGTATTTACTTGAGGTTATTTAAAGGGGAATACCTCTCATTTTAGGAGTTCATACATACTCCTACAGTATGAGGCAGTCTAATCAATAGTTTTGAACATAAACAATTCAGAGACCAGAGAGCTAAGACTGTAACATCATCAAGATGTTGAATCCGGAAAATGGACAATGAATTGGGAAAGATGGGTGAGATAAATGGGGACAAAGGGGACATAATGTTGGCTGCAGCAGTGATAATACCACTACAAGATGAGCCTTATTTGGAAATAATAAATCAAGCATCCCACTAGTCCTTAAAATCAATATCCCACTCATTATCTGTCAGTATCTGTATGACATCATGGTTTAAAGTGTTGAGTTCTCTGGTTTCTGGCTGCAGGCGCCTTCTGCCAAAATTATATTGAACCGAAGTAATCTGATAGCTTTCCTTTACATTTGTGTATCTTAAAATACGTTTGCTCATTATTTGATAAACACAAGCTATATACTGTATTATGTCACAGCATCTTCACCCCTGGTAGCAAGATTCCTGATATTGAATGTCCATTTATTTTGCGACTGTTCCTACATTTAAGTATTCTGGTCAGATATTGAACAGTTTATCAAAAGGAAAATCTATAATAGCTTTTCACTTTCCAACAAACTGATAACCTGGCGTTGTAAATCCACTGTCAGGTCTCACCCCTCTGATGCTGCTTTATTTTAAAGTTACCTTCTCATTCTCTTAGCTAACTTCTTTAGGCTACTCACAAATGTAAGATAGCCTCTGAAAAGCCAGTTTTATGCTTCTACTCATATATATGCACCGGTATATACTCTCTAACCATAAAGCTATTAAACCTTTAGCCTTTTTTTAAACTTGGAATGAGTCATCTGAAAGCACTTTGTTTTCTTAACCCATAGCAAAATATTGCACAACACATTGCCTGTATGTTATTGTAAATTTGTTTATAATGTACCTGTACCACCAATTGAATAACAGGTTTCTGTCTATAGGGTTGTTCATTGATTGGATTGCCTTAGATAACAGGATTACATGTTTGAATCTGCTCTAAATTGTCTGGATTGAGTAACTGGATTGTGTGAAACTGGATTACTGAGACGTGACTGATGTGACGGGATGAAAGGTTCACCCAGCTGCAGATGAGCGGCCTGCAGCACCTGAGTGGATGCCGGCGCGTATCCTCAGCTGCGTGGTGGGCTTGTGCGGGATCTTAAAGGCGTGGCAGACGCTGACGAGGTCCAGGGCCATGCTGGCTATCTCCCCGGCGTGATTGATGCCGTTTTCATTCGGGACCCCAGAGACCACCATATCTGGAAGGTCAGCCGTTAGTCCACGCCAGGAGAAATGGAGGCAACAGACAGTACAGACAGAGGGAGAGATAAGTGGATAATAAAATGGCAAAACACACATTTGGAGGTAGACTACAGAGAATAAATCTGTTATTATTGCTGCCTTTTAGTTTCTGATATCCATTGCAGTTGTGTCTTTTTCTATCATCTTGTTTTTTTCTTCTTGTTTGTTTATTTTGGATGTTTCAAACTTGGCTTTTTTCTTTTATCACTTAAATGTACTTTTTCCATCCGTACTTACAAGCATCCCCTATCGTTTCGACTTTGTAGACATCGTAATTGTCGATGATGTCATCGAAGGTGGTGTAGAGCTGGTTGAGGAAGTCCACTACCTGGTGGGGAGTGCTGGCACCAGACAGCTGAGTGAAGCCAACGATGTCACTGCCAGCGGGGAGTAATATAGTGTCAGTCATTTCTATTTTATTTGTTTTTATCTGACCTTTATTTAACCAGTTGGATCTGTTCTCAGAGAGGCTTTGCAAAGGAAGCAGCATCAAAGAGAAACATAAAAGTTGCAGGCAAATAACATTTTCATAACAACTTCATAATTTTCATAAGAACATGCACAGAGGTAAAAAGATGGAGCATTTGCAAGTGAAACTCTAGAAACTACAATTAGACAAAATGTCTGTTTGATAAAGAAAAAAAAAAATCGAACTTTAGACAACTATCATGTGGTATTACACAACACTTTGATGAAGACATACCTGAAGTAGACTGTAGCATTGGAGTAACTCTGAGCCTCCGCTGTTCGGCCTTGACGGAGATCATCAGCCACTGGCTTTGGTAACATACCTGGACATGGATTTCATGACTGAAATGATTTGTGCTATATTTAAATGATGAGAGAAACTGTTGTATCTTTTGTCTTTTGAGTAGCAAGTAGGCATGATGTAGGTGCAACTCTTACACCGCTAGATGGCAGTGAAGAGTTTTTGTGTCCTCTAACTCTCATACTTACTTAAGGCTTAAATCTTTTACATGTTACACTGGAATAACTGATAACTAGACAGTCACAGCACTTCTTTCTGCAACTGTAATCATTCTGTATGCCGTAATATGAAATGTACATAGATACTAAATGAATATGTGCAGTGATTTTTATAGATTCCTGTTTATCAGATGTCTTGTCTTGCATCTCCTTTCCTGCTTGGACCAAATGTGTCTGTGTTGTCTCTGCAGAGTCAAATTCCTATTAGTTGTACTTGGTCAATAATGTGATTCTGATTGGGATCCATCATTTAGACCCACTCTCATCACTCCTCCTGGTTTTCCTGACTTACTGTATAACAACCGATCCGTCTTCTGTTTCTCTTGAAGCAGGTCCTGTGTTCTCTCAGCAACTATGGCCTCCAGGTGCTTACTGTACTTTTCCATCTACAGTAAGATGACAAGAAACGGTGTTCACGTCTGCATCTGACAAGAACGCAACCTCAAATCAAAGTCAAATAATAGTGGCAAATAATTCTTAGAGTAGATAGAGTCAGGGAACTCAAAATACTTGTTAAACTACTGTTCACACCACACAAGTAGGCCAAAATAAACCATTAAAGGTATTTACATATACCTTTTCTTGCCCCAGGTTTTACAGGAACAGTTCTTTTTCCAATTATTGTGAGATTGATTAATATCTCATGTCAGCTGAATCTTGTTTTTCATAGTATACTCTGGAGATTTTTTATGTACAATGTAGATTTTGATCCATATGATTTCGCAAAAAGAGATTTGGTGTGTTTCTTGTACAATACTAGACAGATTTTGTACATATATTATGTAGCTTTAGATCCATATAATTCCACATTATTTCAGTGGGTTCTTACCAGGTTCATCATCATGTCCACTGGACTGACTTTGTGTGGGTTCATCTTGTCGAGCATCTTCTTCACCTGCTCAAACGTGGGCCTCATGGTGACGTTGTGGGACCAGCACTTCTTAATGAGCTGATGTTCCAGAGGAGAGAGCATGGTCTTACTGTCCGACTCACATGTTTGTATCATGCCTACGATATATAAATCTATGGTTGTGTGACTAACTTTTCTACTTTTATTTGGAGTTATTCTCTGTTGGACAGCTCCCAATCGGTGCTGGTGGGTGTTGTTTTCAATTCAACAAGAGTTTAACAAATACCAACATCACAGTTTACTCTATACAGTTAATTTCCAACAGCTGTTCATCTGACAGACCTCACAGTAGTCTCCTCGGCTGGGACAGTCAGTATCTGCCTTCCCTGCTTTCAGCTCAGGCAGAGGGGGGCGCCACATTATATCCATCTTCATTCCCTCGGCCTGGTCCTGTCAGGGAGGATTGCCAGTTACAAAGCAAACATCAAAGGGAATCCAAAGGTTGTAATCTATGGAGCGGGCTCGTCATACTCACTGAAATGAGGTCAGAGCGGGTTGCAATCTCAACTAGGATCATGGAGTAACTGGGGAGAGGAAGGCAAAGTAGAGATTCATTACATTTTCCAGTGCTTTCTAGTGCTGGAGATTCAGTTTGCATGAAAATAGATTGAAAACTCTTCATATTTGTGAATAAAACACATTCATGGGTGTAGGAATGGGGCATGCATAGGCTAAGTTGCGGAAACCGCTTGGCTGGGGGCGACATGAGCGAAAGAATGAATGAGAAAGCCTGAACACCATATCTCCACTGCCACTTTTTCAATTAAACAATATTTCAACTCTATAATGCTGTTCATGTGGTCCAAATATCAGGATCCAAAACATAAAATGAGCTGCTTATTCCACTCAAACACACCTGTAGATGTCTGCAGCTGGTGTGATGTTGGAGCTGCTTCCCAGCAGCACCTCTGGAGCGCAGTATATTCGGTTTATATCCCCGCAGTGGAAACCGTTACTGACGGCCTCAAAGTCCTCCTTCCTGTAGGCGGTGAGCCCGTAGTCTGGAGCCAAACACACAGGCAGGTAACAGAGCAGTGATTCACAATATTGTTGTTGCACTTTGCCTCAATGTTGACATTATTGCTACTGTAGGATGTGGCAACAACTCCTGTCTTTTCTCAATGTCTTTGTCAGCTGCTGTGTATGTTGAGTATTGTCTTGCATGGTTATTTGTCATGTATGTGTCATTTGCTGAAAATTGAATTGAATTGAATTGAATTTTCCCTTATAAAGATAGGGACAATTAAGATTTGACTTGACTTACCCAAGACCTTGACTTACCCAAGACTGGCCGTTACCCCACAAATTACAAAGAGACAAGGATCTATGACTAATCACAGACATGAATATGTGATTGCACAATGTCTGCGTGCGCTGTATGATGACTGTATTTTGTTACCTGAGATTTTGCAGACCCAGCGGTCATCGATGACACAGTTCCTGGAGTGAAGTCTCCCATGAAACATCTTGTGCTGGTGCAGGTAGGCCATCCCACGGGCGACGTCAGTGGCAAAGGACAGCCTGGGGGCAGGGATGAGCCAAAATCACAGTCAGACTTCAGCGACACGTTGTGCCCTTTATCACACTTAGCTCCTAACTGCGTGACCCCCTGGAGCAAGATACTTAAAGGAAAAACACTGTTACACTGTTAGATATCATCAATTTGTGATGTTCAGTACATGTGATTAAGTGGTGTACCGTACTGTTTTTCCCTCAACCTGCTTTGTCTACTTCTACTCCAGTTTGTAATTTCCTACATAAACAAGTGTGAACTTGTTGCTTTCAATCAAAGCTGGGCGTATGAGCATGTAAATATAGCTAGCTGGCGACTACTTGGTGAACACTGGGGCGTGTCTATGATCGTGGCCACGCCCGTTACACAAAAACGTAATAAGTCTGCATTCTGGTGTATTGAGGCTGCTGTTGGTGGGGAAATTGGTTTCTTTGCCTCTTCTATGTGGATTTCTCCCTGAATGATTGTTGAACCTTGGTGCAAAATTGAGAGTCTAGAAAGAAGCTCTTGCTTTTTGATTCTGAGTGACTGACACCAAACCCTGATGTTTACCAATGATGTTTTAAACTGCAAATGTCTATGTTTGGCCAGTCATCCACAGGAATAAGAAAAATACACATACCAAACAACAAAATGGGCCCAGCAACTCAAGACACATCATAGCTGTTTTTTAACAGCGTTTAAGTGTTTTAGGGGGGATTGTTCCTTTAACCTCTCAGCTGCTCTAATTGAGCTACTCAGTGGCCTGAACTGACCGTTTGGTTCTACTGTTTGGCTTCCAGCTGTGAATATGTGTAACTGTATGAATGAGAGAAGCACGGCATTGCTGAAATGGGTAAATAAAGGCCAAACTAATAATAATAACAGGCCTAGTACTACTTCTACTACTAATAAAAACATAATAATATTAACAATAATAATAGTACTCTGGCTAAGAATATCAGCTAAATGCCTCAAATGTAAATGTAAAAAATGCAGTTGTGTGACTGGTTGTCTCACCTGAACCCCCAGTTGATGGGGATTTCCTCGTTCAGCAGGACGTCCGACAGGCTTCCTTTGGGGCAATACTCTGTGATGATGCTGACGTACGGGACCTCGATGGAGCCGCCAATGAACTTGGATAGATTGGGGTGATCCAGTTCCCTATAGTCAATATGAAACATTAGACAAATGAGCTCATATATACTGCAGGGGTCTTTATTTCATTTTGGAAGACAGACGTGCAACACTGTCTTTCATTTTTTTATTCTTTGTATTTCCGAAATAGTTTTATACAAACTGAAGTGACAAATTTAAATTCTGCTTAAATTTACTATAAACTGCAAGCAATAATCATTAAAGTCAGTCCAAGTCAATTCAAATTCAAGTCACTTCACCTCTTGGTAGACTATAAAAACCAGGCAGTGTACACAGATCTAAAAACTTCATCAGGTGCTTAATAAGAAAGGTGGGAGAATGCAAAAGGAAGGGCATTAGAAGCTGCTGTGTTTGAAATGTTAGCTTCCACCACAGGAAAGATAAGTGTTTCCTTGTGGATTATTCTGGTTTGAGACTGGAGCGTTACAGTGTTCATGTGGTGTCGCTCTCCTCACCTCACTTCTTTCACCTCCTTCCGGATGGTTTTAGAGAGGGCGAAATTTTTCTTCTGGATGTTTTTCACTGCCACCGTTCTCCCATCACTAGAAGATAATAAATAAATCATCCAGTGAAGACTTAATCTCTAAAACACTATACATCCATTTGGAAAAAAAAATTGTTTGCTAAATTCATCATCAAATATTCCTAAAGTACAGAGGATCCAGTCTGTAAAAAGGTTATCATTTTGTCAACCACAGACTAAAATGACCTACTATCCTTTTTAAAGGACCATAATTTGATTTAATTTTGTGCTATAATTTTGAGTATATCTCACTTTTTATGTTATGTAACGGACTGAAATTGTGATCTGGGGCCTCTCAGATTCTCATGAATTCATTAGAGAAACTATTATGTCAAATTTTGTCCTTACCAACAAATCCAAATCCACTTTGGGATTTAAGAAAAATGTATCTTGATGCTAAATAATCAGTGGGTTACATTGTTTTTCTCCAATTTTCTGTGCTACATGAAAACCTAAAACTAATTTCTATGAATATTCAAGGTATGAAGGCCATTCATACACATTTTTAGCAGATCCCTTCATAATATCATACAATAGAAACAAGGATGAATTTAAAGAATATTTTTTTAGAAGTGAGACCCATGTTGTGAATCTTTACACTGCTATTGATTGTCTGTTACTGATTCACAAGCTGTCTATATAAACAAATATGTCTCACTAGTAGGATGAATGACGTCAAAAACATTTTTAGAAACGAGTCCCTGAACATGTCATCTTTATACCCCTTTTAATTGCGTGTTATTTATTCATGAGCTTCCTCTAAACGAATGATGAAGCGTCTCACTAGATGCCTGGCTGGATGAAGCCCTGTTTGAAGGAGGTGTTGACCACAGTGCAAACCGTCACATTGGTGGTGCGGCTCAGGCTGGAGCTGCTCTTCACCGGCTGCAGGCTGGTGGTGCTACAGAAGCCCATGTAGCACACTTTACCTGCGGAGCACAGACGGTTTGAGTTTATTATATGAGCTTATACCACCGATGGGGTTAATTTACTCCCAATTCAAAAGCAAAATGGAAAAAGTGCGTTTATTAGAGAGCACAGAGAGGGTAAAACAGCAAGGCTTTTAATCAATAATTGTCCATACATTTGTGATTCAGATGAAATCTATTGGTACGGTTTTATTCTCTCTGTGCCTCCAAAATAAAGGCATTTTATATATATGTACAACTCACAGTCGTACCTGGACCTTGATTTCTGTACTTTCATATACTAGAAGTACAATTTTTTGAATTTTGTTCATCAATACACAGTAGTTTTCTTCCAACTCACAAGCACCTGTAGAGTTTGATACGCTGACCCACTCCTAGTGTAATTGTTTCATTTGAATTTACTTAATTACACTCAAATAAAATAAATTGAAACTGGAATAATAATGATAGACCCTTTCTTGTCAATAATTTTACTCTAAGAATGTTTTTAATAGCCATTTCTTGGATTGAATGAGGTGAAATTAAAGCGACCCAACCCTGAAGTATACTGAATACTTAAGTCAAAGTCTTGAGGTTTCAGATGATTGGCTGGCAGATTTTTCTATGGAAAAAATGGCTGTAAACAGTCCGTATTTATTGGCAGGTTCCATGTCCATTTTACCAAACATGATGTTCTTGTAGTTGATGATCCAGCTTTCATCCCAAAACATCTTCTGTTTCTGGTACTGAAGCCACTGCAGGGAAGAAAAACATCAGTGTCAAACATCTGAAAGCACAGGTTGATGCCATTTATTTATGTGTGTATGTACAGTATGTGTGTGTGTGTGTGTGTGTGTGTGTGTTGTGGAGACTCACCACCATGGTTAAGATGAAGCCGCTGCAGAAGAGGGCGACCGGCAGCCCGATGGCCACCTTGATAGTGATGGACATTGGGCAGATGCCACAGTCTGCAGGACAGTTGAGACAGTTCTCCTCCAGCTCGCACACATCATCCCCACACACTGAGACACATTCACACATTTTACAGTTTATACTTCCATCCATTGAATTCAACTATAACATACATATTAGAGGTTCAGCATGTTTTAAGGACATTTAAGGACATTTAAGGATGCAAAAACCATCGTGCCCCGCAGCCTGGGTACCAGTTACAGCAGACACTTGCTAGTTGTTTAGCCTTACTTACCAGCACGTTTGAGAACACACACACACACACACACACACACACACACACACACACACACACACACACACACACACACACACACAGTCTTACTTAAGTCACTTTTGGGGTATTTACATAGACTTACATTCATTTCCTCGAGACTTACCCTAACCCTAACCATAACCACTACTTGCCTAAACCTAACCCTTACCCTAACCCTAACCTTAACCACTGACCCAAAAATCAGCTTTTTACCAATTGGGGACACGGCTTTTGTCCCCAATTGCACAAGCCGTCCCCAATCAACTGGTCTTAAGTCTGGTGTGTGTCCCTGAAAGTGACTTAAGTCATACCCACACACACACACACACACACACACACACACACACACACACACACACACACACACACAATTTAAGTTCCTCTAACTCAGTTGAAAGCATAGCAATTGTTTTGAAATGATACAAGTCTGAAAGTCTGAAAAGTCTGCTTTATATAATTCTGTGTTGCTAAAGACACACAGAAACACCAGTTTTGTACAAATGTGGATTACACATGTACAAATTCCTAAGTTTTCTTCTGCATAACAGCAGATGGATACTTTACGAGTGTTAGAGGACTGACCTTGGGCACTGACAACAAGCACCTTGGACTCCAGCGCTGCGTGCATCTGGCCGATTTTGATATGGGCGATGACCGAGGTGACTCCCACATGGACCAGCACCACCTGAAGGAAACGACAGAACGATAGAACCAAAGCTAAAAATAAACTAAAATGTCCTTGTACCAAGTTGTGTCCATTTGTACTGAGAAACTGTAAGTTGTAAATAAGTCTCTGCACCCATTTCACCAAGACAAACTCCTGTTATTTACATATGTTGTATTACTGTATTAGGGGATTAAAGAGATTCTGACTCGAAACAAGACTGGACAGATTTGTGAGTCAAGCCATGAAAGTAACTGACTCATTCATGATAAACCTTATAAATAAAGCGAAACAGACTCTAATCTACCCCATTTTTTCACTCAGTAACTCCTTTGAAGCATCAGGCTGTTGCTACAGAAAACCAGTTCTGCAAATTATTTATTCCCACTGCTAATATCACTCCAAAAGACACAGAACAAACAAACCTGCAGTGATTCATGACACTATTGTATTATGCATGCATTACTTTGATTATGTTTCTATTATTTTAAGATGAAGCTGCTGCCATGGAGAGCAACAGGCGCTCTGGCCGTCCCATGGAAACAAGCAGAGCTGTAACTTGTTGATTGTTTGTTTCTTTATGTCTGATATATAAGAATATAAGATGATTTTCTGTCAGATTTGAACCAACACACAATAAAGTGTTAATTAACTTTTTTTTGTCCTAACTTTTTGAGCTATTATACAGTGAGTAGACCAGAAAATGTATTGACTGTACTGAATTTTGTATTGCTTTCTTATTCATTAATTGTCCATAGTTTAGATATATTGTGGCTAGATGAGCCGTAAAAACAAGCAATACTTAATGTTTTGTCTTTAGTTTATCATTAACCAGACAAATGATTACATCCTGCTGCTATATTCTATCTTGACATGAACGTGTAACAGACTACAGTTCTACAAAGGATTTGTCATTTTCATCACATCCACGTAAACATCTGCCAGTTGATGGACACTTTTACCCAAAGTGCCATTCATTACCATCAGTACAGTAGAAATCAAAGACCCTGGCAGTGTTAGTGAACCACACAGCAGCCTGTCTGGAGATTTCTGTTACTTTTTAACAAGCTAATAACAACATGTGTTGCATCAAATATGTGCTATAGTATTAACACATGTTTTGTTGAAAAGGGCCTCAAACATGTGTTGCCTCAAACTAGACACATGTTGAAAATGAGCCGTTCTTTTGAAGAGGGGATGTTTGGGTTGGCTCACCTTTGAAGTCCAGTATTTCTGGGTCATCTTGCCTGCTTTGGAAACAGTGTGAGTCACTATCTTGCCGTCGTCAGGGATCCACGGGCCGCATATTCCACCTTGTCTCTGTGAAGACAGCATTACTATCTGAAGGGTTTCATTCCAAAATGTGACCTCTGCTGCGTTTTTTCAGTGACAATTATTTGGAGTTGACAAGTGATGATTTATGAATTAGCTCTGATGGGTGTGGACTTATAGAAACACTTGCATAGTGTTCATTTTAATGTTTTCGGAGATAAATTACACTAATGATTTTGCTGTCTGTAGTGTTTGAAAAATGTGAATTTGACTTACAACATTATAGCAAATGTCACTTTATAATAATAAAACAGTATAATATAATAATAGTATAATATTTCTATAAATTTGAAGTATTTTATAGTGACTTTCAGGTAATTTTTTCCCAAAGTGGATAGATAGTGTTTTGGAAATCTTGGAATCTTCATTCATTCACAAATTCATGAATTTTGAAGTCTTCATTCATTTACCAAAGTTGCCGTTTCCACCAAGTTTTCAAGTCATAGTGCCAAGGGAAAACTTCTGAGAAAATGAACCTCAAACATGACAATAATTTAGACTCTGTCCTGCTACATTTGCATGGAAAGACCAAACTGAGGCCAAATTTGGTAAAATGGTTATAGTCTGCATCCGCTCTTGAGGGAAATGATGGAGATGTTTGAAAAGACATGCAAGTTTCACTGAGGGAGAGAGTTGAAAAACAAACAAGAAAACAACAGATCATGTCCAGTACTGTGGTTGGTACTGACCATGAGGGCGAGCGGACAGGAGTGGATGTTGGCATGGTAAACACAGCAGTTCATTTCATTGGCGTTGTTCCAGTTCGCCGGACACTTGTGGTCATGACAGAACCTTTTGGCCTCTGACGCGTCACTGGAGGGAAGATGGGTGGGGACAGAAATGGACAAATGAATTACTAGAACATCCAATGATGCTATTTGGCAGAGGTGGGGACTCGAGCCACATGATGTCAACTCGAGTCACAATTTGAATTACTTGACTTGACTTTATGCATAAAGAGAATACTTGAGACTTGACTTGTGTTCTGGTGACTTGGGACTTTACTTTGATGACTTGAAAAGGTTTCTAAAGTCTTGACTTGAGATCTTGTGTTTGTGTAAATGACTCAGATTGAAAGTGATTTGATTTGTTCCACCAGACGACTGAATTTAAATTCTGTTTTCTGAATTTGTATGGAATGATTGAATTTATTGAAGTTGAAACTGATTATAGAAATCAAACTCATGATGCTCTTACCAAGTTTATATCCTATTAAAACCATATTGCATTGAAAAGTCCTAGATATTTAGCTTATTTAGGATATTAAATTGATACTGGACTCTTGATTTGTTCTGACTTGACTTGGTGTTCTATATTTAGACTTGAGACTTGACATTAATAAAAATGGACTTGACTTGGACTCGACTTGGTAATCTACATTTAGACTTGGGACTTGACTTGAGACTTGTACCTCAAGACTTGCGACGGACTTGGGACTCGAGCAAAGTGGACTTGGTCACACCTCTGCTATTTGCTATGAAATCTCACACAAAATCTTAAAGATCAGCTTGTCCTGTGCTTAACTTAACTAAAATGAAAACTAGTTTCAGTCTATCATAAATTAATGCGATAACCATCTGCAGTGACACAATAGAAGCTCTCATAGACTGTGATCGACAACTGGTAAAAGCTTGTTCCTGAACATAGTTCTTCCTAGTGTTGTGGTGGTGATCCAGTGTGCCAATACATACTTCTGTGTGTGTGTGTGTGTGTGTGTGTGTGTGTGTGTGTATGTGTATGTGGTTTGATCTTGATCTTTTTTCTTCCATGTCTCGGAGTATAACTGGTGATAAATTGTGTCATTGTCTTGTCAAGCCCTTGGACATTTATTTATTTTCGCTTTTCCCAGCTTCCTCCTTCCAAATAATAATCCATAAATCAAATGTGTGTGTGTGTGTGTGTGTGTGTGTAGGCATGGCAGAGGGTCAGGATTCCAGACGTGTGCTAATACAACACACTCACCTGAACTGGAAGATCTTGTTCCTGACTGCGTACTCGTAGAAGGAATCTGAAGCTGTCACGGTGTAGGTGACATTGAACTCCTCCCCGTCGGTTACTTTCTCCGGCGGACGCTGCACCCAGGCCATCTCCAGACCTGCAGGAACACACACACACACACACACACACACACACAATGCATCTGAAACACGCTTGCAAAACAGACACGTAAATGCATGCACACAAAGGGGTGTGTACACATAAAAAACACTAAAGCATGACTCATCCCGCAGGCACATGCAGGCATAAAGGGATGTCATGTGCTGTATTTGCAAAGACAGACAGGCATGCACGCACTTTCGGTTGCAGGTTCAATTCCCGCAGCAGCCGGCGTGTGTGTCCAACGTCAGCGGCACATTCTGCCGAAGTGTCCTTGAGCAAGACACCGAGCCCCAAACTGCTAACTCATTGTGACTCACCCTGGAAAAGTGCCTAAAAAGCTGTCTCCTTCCTCTTTATCCAGAACAATAAATCCATCCACCTCTACGGAAAATCATCAAATAACCACTGAAAACAATCAGCTCACTAATAAAACAAACCAGTGGAACAATCCAACAAATAAAGACCCAGACAGACAGACAGACAGGTGTAAAAAAGACTCACCTCCACAGCTGATCATGTTGTAATCATTTGGACTGTTGATCGGCCAGCAGTCGTACTCGGTGTTGTCCAGGTCATGCCAGCAGTTCACTCCCTGCAGGCGAGACAGCAAGCTATTTTATGTAAAGGGATTTAATTGCTCTAATCCATTAAGTGTTTTTTTTTTTGTATACACACATACATTTGAAAATGCACCCAAGTGCAATGTGTGTATAGTGGTTTATCAGTGGCTGTACGAGTATGTAAATTAAATGTAAATGTAAATGCTCAAGCTTGTGAGCCCAAATCACAACAACACCAGTGACCAATAAAAACCAAACAGCAACCAGTGTCATCATCGCTACCAAAAGCAAGACAGTGAATCAATGATTTGATAACATAATTGCCTCCGAATCATAAATCTATCTTTGAATCAGGAAAGAAAACGGATCTTTGAATATCTTACAGTCTCTGCAATCAGCCCCACAAATCCTGTGGCAAGTAACCAAGCACACTGAAACAACACAAGCCATGCCTGCAGCAGCAAGTGTTTCTGACAAGACAACAAAAGCAAAGGGGGGTTCCTCGGCAATACAGGACAAAGTGAATATTACAGGCAGTTTCTACACTTGTTTTTATTCCTTTCTCTGTGCAATATTCTCCTATGAAAGTGCCCTACCTCCAGTCCAGCTCATGGTGCGCTGCAGTTACAGGTTCACCTTAAACACCCGTGGCTCTCTGTCCACTTTGGTTTTTACCTCCATTACTGCCGTAGCTGTAAATCCTCCCAGTGCCATCAACTTACCAGCAGGAAACACAGAGAGAGGGATGCCGCTGTCCACAGAGCCATGAGGACCGCTGCTGTGGCTGGAGGAGTCCTGGACCGACTGACCGTGTGACTGACTGAATGACCAAATGTGTGTGTGTGTGCATGTGTGTCTGTGTGTGTGTGTGTGTGCGTGTGTCTATGTGTGTGTGTGTGTGTGTGTGTGTGTGTGCACGGGCAGTCACACTGTTCTTTATTTTATGTTGAGATAACAAAGCTAACCCCTCCCCAATTGTGTATGTTTGTGTCTTTTTTGGAGTGTGAGTTTGTGCAAACATGCATGCACCACGTCCTCTATTCCTGAAGACCCCACACACACACACACACACACACACACACACACACACACAGACAAACACACACACACCCCACCCTTAATTGTCCAATCAGCAGAAGAGACTCTCCAATCAGTGTTTGAGCATGGGCTCTTTTGCAAGGTGCTTCGACTCACCTTCGTCACTCTATAGGTCGACGTCACCAATCTGAACCTGAACTGTACACACCATGCACAACACAGCTACAGATCCTCCAATGCATCCCATTCTACGTTCTAAGTTTTATCTAGCAAGTGACATTGACATTTAGCATGATGGTGCAACCATCTGGTCCTAATATCATGTGTATGTACTGTGAAACTCCATGGCAACATGTACCAAGTACATTTATTGTAAATATTGATTCTTGTGGTAATCCTATAGGTTGTGTGATCATGGGTCCTGAAACATTACAGGAGAAAACATAGGACGTGGAAATTTTATTTTAAGCATGTATCATTGACTTGTTGTTGTCGCACTTGCAGCTGAAAACAAATCTATGAATAAAACAATCCCGCACACCTCCCATCTCCGCCTCTGTCTGCCTGTGCTGAGATTAACAACAACCAAAAGACAGCATTTCTGACCATCTGTGAAATTTAATTGGCTTTTCAAAAACGCATAATTACAGCATGGCTGTAGAAAAAAAAAGCCTGCCACACCACAGTTTACAGTTCATGTTTTTGGGGAATGTAAAACCAGAGTGGCGGGCAACAGTCACGATAGGCCTATGGTGGGCTCCGCTGACGACACACACTCCATACACCATGTTGTTAATGGAAACCACATGACCCAACTTCAATTGAGTTAGACCTTAACCTGAAACTTACACGCCATTAAAGTCCTGAGTCATTTTCTATTGAGCAAAATGTATAGTGTTTCACTCTCTGTCTTCTGTTGTCAGTCAAAAGGACGCTGGTTCTGTTTAGGGGATAAAATCCTGAGTGATGTAACTCATTTTAAGGCACACAGGGACTTTAAAAGGCGATTAGGAATGTCATAAAAGCAGATTATCTACAATATGAAGGAAAAGGAAACAGTGATTGTGGTTTTGTGGTTGCATAGAATGAAAGATTGTGAACAAAAGGCTTGCAAGCGGACGATTTAAGAGCCTCATCTGAATTTAAAGACTGAGGCAAATTATAGGGGAAGTTTGAAACTATACTGGGATTCAAGGGCTCTCTGGGAAGTCACTGGAGCTATTATGATATGGATATTAATAGTGTATTTTTCAGAGATAAAAGAGTTTCAAAAAAGAAATTAGTTGAAATGGATTGTTTATTATTTACATTTAGATACACAGAATATGTTCTACAGAATGCAGTTTAGTGTTATATTTCCCTCCAACAACTGTCTTCCTTTAGACAATAACATTTTTCAGTGTTTTACTGCTACCAGACCTTGGTGAAAATAAGCCTTTGTTGTAACCTGCTCTGAGTAGCAGATAGGTGGGATTTACTGTATCAGGACCATTCAGAGAGTGTCAGATAAACTGTAAACCAATACTAAATTCACATACAAATCATTTCCCATTATTGTTTTTACTGATGCCAGTGCTGCGCAGTTTAATTCCAAGGAGGATCGTGTCCCTCCCCTTTAACTGCCAAGTCTTTTTTTCTCAAGCACTTTGGCCCGTAACTTGATTGATTCCGTGGAAACCAAAGGTCATCCATTAATTGGTCTGAACGGAGTAAATCACCCTGAAGTGGCACCTCTTCAGCACATGCAATCTAGGGCAGCAGTTGGGCAGAATGGACTGTTTAGTGCAATTACCGGTGAGCAAATCGTCTCTGATATTAGTGTCAGATAATCATCTCAATGATGTTTGTTTTTCTGCTGAGCTGCAGTTTTATGGCTTACCATTACATGCAGCGCCAGTTATTTTTAGATAAAATTAGGAGACAGTGTACCTAGAAGACCTGGGTCAAACAGGATTTGCAAGTCATTTTACGGTTTGGTTTAGTCTTCTTTGGTGCCAAATGGGTGGCGCTTGCCACACAGGAACATACAGTGGATACCAGAAAATGGATAAAATTACAGGAAAATGTTTTGAAAGTCACTTTTAATAAATGTTTCCTTGACTAACAACTTACGGGACACTACCTGGAGCAAATAAAAACTATTTGACCCAGTGTTGGTGCTTTGAGGGAATCATATTCGCTCTGTCATGTCAGAGTTCACCACCAACCATGTGGTTAAAGGTCCTGCTTTGGTGATTGTACCCTTCTTGTTTCTATCAGTATGGTTTAAAAGCCTGGGTCTCAAAGTCGCCTCTCAGCCTCTTACAGTTTCTGTATCATATAGTCCCATCATCAAAGATACTGAACACGAATGTTATCATGTTTGTTCGATGAAAACCACAGATTTCCAAAAGCTGTTTTCAGAAATCAAGAAAATAATGCTTATTTTTCTCAAAGACACTCATGCATGCAGTGAGTTTTAGAAAGGTTGCAAAGGCCCAAGGGTCATGAAACTCACACACTAACACTGTGTGAATGACAATGTAAAATTTCAGTTCAATAAAGAAACACACCACGTCCGCTGCTTGTAGCTTTTACCCGACAACTCACATACGTAGCATTCCTACACTCCCAAGCTGAAAACAAAATGGCTTTAATGATGTAATTTCCTTTACAGAAGGAGCGGTTGAACTGGCATAAATACTGTACAGCAGGTGAAAGAGAGTGTCTTTTGACCCAGTAAATGATTCACTGGAGTCTTTAGGGCAGCTTGGGGGTGTGGGGCCTTCCAGTCTACTTCAGTCATATCCTCTGCGGCTCCTGCAGGTACATGGTGTGTTCCTCCAGCAGGAATCCAGTGTGTTGCAACATCGTTTTGCAACAACCCGCGCTCTCAGGTGAGCAGCTGTTTCGTCAGAGCAACAGCAGCCACTGAAAGGATGTGTAAAAGTGCCACAGGGAGAACAGGTTTGCCTTGGTGAGGCGCTGCAGCGGGGTATTTTGTCTGTTTGTTTAGTCCAACTGATAAAGGGAGACAGAAAGGAGCGACTCTGTTATCTATTCCCCAGAGGCAAAACTGTTTCACAAAACGAGGTGATGGTGGGTGATTGTCCAAACTGAGTTGTAATCGTGACTGGAGCTCAAAATTATCAGGTAATGCTGAATATCGTTGCTGTCAGGTGAAAACCTTGTAAATTAAATTTAATTGAAGGATAACATGCTCCTCTATGGGTTGAGACAATTCAACAACCCCTGGGTTCCTGAAACACTTTCACAACCAATCAGATAAACTCAAAATTGCAGGGTTAAAAATAAGGCTTTTTAAAGTTTTTTGGGACTTTTCGGAGATGCAAAGTTTTCACCTGACAACAGCGATATGCTAGCTGTCTTACAGTTGAAATCATGCAAATTCATCATGAAAATATCTTACAGAGTATATGAGTAGACATATACAGTACAGTAGTTTACAGTATATTTTTTGCTTTGTGTAAAAACAGGAATTATTCATTAAACCTGCCCCCTCCCCAAGCAAGCCTACAGTTTTATAGTACCTGACTATAAGCGAGTTACATTTCTTAACCATTACAGTACTGCTTCCTTACAAGGATATACAAGTAGTAAACCTAAAGGAAAAATCCATGAGACTTACAGAGATTTAGGGAGCGAGTAAAGCCGCCCTTTTTTACCCTTTTTGACTTTGAGGTAAAAAGGAGAAATGTACCATTGTTTACTTCATATCGGAATCTTTCTTCAGCCATTGGAGCACAGCACTCCTCCATATTTAAATAACCCACAGGGATGGGATCAGGACCACAAAAAAACAGGATGAAACAGCAACAGGAGTCTCCCATTAAGCACGAATGGGAGTTATGTGTCCGAAAAACATGAAATCCTGAAACAAAACCCTGACAAATCACACCCCTGAACCCATTTTGGGCTTTAATAGTGCATCAAAGGCCACTCATCGCGAGTCCACTCTTACACTGAGGCAGTTCGCCTGTAGCGTCTCTTCAAGCCAGTACCGTTACCCTGAAAGCAACAGCGACCTACTGAGCTGGAGTGTTTGGCTTGTCTTTCAAGTCATCACCCATCTATATCTTCGCAAAGGACGTCCAACAAGAACTGGGCAGAAGTTCTAGGCAGTTCTTAAGAAGTTCAGAAGAGAACTCAGGCTCCGCTTCTCCACGTTCAGGTCTTGAGTATTCCCTGATCGTCGCTCTTCGCCTCCTCTGAGGGCGGCTGGCTGGTTCCCGTGTCCTGAGCGGAGCTGAGCGGCCTGGCGTTGGCCCTCGACGACCGCTGCCGCCGGGTGCCGGTGCCTATGCAGCGTAGGAGGTTCTTGAAGGTTGTCCACATCTCCTCGTCCTTGTAGGAGTAGATGCAGGGGTTCATGACAGAGTTGAGCACGGCCAGCAGCAGCAGCCAGCGTTTGAAGTGCATAACCTTGCATTTCTCGCAGTGGAGGCCGTCCAGCAGCAGAACCACCAGGCCGGGGGTCCAGCAGATCACAAAGGCCCCTGGAGGGAAAATGACACCACAACACACACACAGTTAGACGGCTACTCTGCCATTACTGTATTTCTGTAGCCTTTACTTAAGCAGGGAATGTTGTGCTGAGCATGCATTCTCAGCAACGCCCTGCTTTTCACTCATATAGTTACATGTATTCACACCTGGGAGCTGCCCAGTACAACCACAGTCTTCTACTGTTGGCCATTAAGCAACACGGCTTGGGTGTTGGAGATTAAGTGCCTTGCTCAAGGGCAACTTGACTGCAGTTGCTGAGTGTTGCTCATTTACTTAATACTTTCCCACTCAGATTTTCCAGGCCGGTCCAAGGATTCAAAGCGGTGACTTATCGGTCCCACGCCTGCTTCCTCTAGGCTACCGCCACTCATTGAACTCTTGAGAGTAACAAACTGTTCAGATGGGTAAACAATAAGCAAACCAACATAAGGAGATATATCAACTAATCAAAACTAAATCAGGAACTATTTGGTGGTAACAAGTACTTCCCCTAATGAAGCTCAAACATTGAAAGCGGTTACTTTATCATATAAGATAACCTCAGAAACTACTGAGGATTACATTAAAATGAACAGCATCTAAGAGCTGTGATAATATTCTCACCAAACACCATCTCTACAACAAGCTGGCACAGGTTAAAAGGAATACAGTGCCACTATTGTTTTAATTTTTGTTTGGTAAATAATACAGCAACTGACTGTTATTGGGCTATTGAAGAATCCCCAGCCAATTAGTCACCCGTTTCAGACATGTTGGGGCACAAAACAGGGCTTCTGAAGGATTTCTGGGATTAAGAGGAAGCCACAAGTAGCAACTTGTCTGCGCTGCCTGCACCTCTACCGCTTCGATTCAACCGCAGAACAAAAACAACAGCTGTGCTATACAGGTTAAAAAGAGAATGAAATATCTGTCTCTCTGCCTTTCTTTGTCTCTCTATCACACGCACACACTCACACCCGCACACACCGAAAGAGTCTAATAGAGGCACTGACCTCAGTTCTTATGTTTTTCACTATCGTTAGGACTGAAAGTGAAAAACTTCTCCAGATTTTACTGTGAAACCCCATCAAATGGGGTTTCCATCAAATGGGGTTTCACTGGCAGTTTATGATATAGGCCTATTCCCCCATTTAAAAGCGCACTTTCTTTCCCTGTAATCTTTGACGTAGAAAAAAACATCTGGGTTTTGGAGGCGAGCGTGTTTGTAGCACATGTGTTCCTTTGCTTAGGCACTTTTCGTCCGACGAGGCTTTCTGAAAAACATGGTGGTTGCACCTAAAGATAAAACAGAATTTCTAAATCCTACATAGTACAGTGTGATGCTTATCTTGTGGAGGAGGCTCTCCCCCTCTCGGATAAGCTTCGAAAGAATGGCTATATTCAGCTTAGGGCATGAAGTTTCAGTTTGTGATGCCAAAATTGTATGCTAAAGAGATATGCAGAGTTTCTCATCCACATTTTCAGCCTTATTCCTCTTTGAGCTACTTTCATGAGGGAAATTCAAATGTACACATGAATACACAAGTTCAGTACGATATTAGAGTAGATCAATCTTTCATTAAAAGGTACATTTACAAGCAAGAACCTGTTTCCTTCTATGGGTTCTGGGGTTATTTGATCTCCAGCACAGGCCAGCCACAGTTATAAAGTTATAATCACCTCTCTATGACCAAAGGTCTGTCTATATCCATGTCTAACATTTCTGCACTCATTCATTTTAATCTGATTACAATACAACACGTGTGCGTTACGCGTCTCTGAACTGGTTTGTCCAGTTGCCATTTCCACCTGAGCAGATTGCTGTTCACCTGAGACAAGGGTTAGCTGTTTTTTCTTGCTTAGTGTAACCTGCGCTGGGCCTGACCACCTTTTTCTTCAACTCACAAAAGAGATGTTTGGAGTTTCCTTTCCTTTCTTTCTCCCATGTTCCCTCTGCCTCCCATCGTGCCACATAATGGTTTACAACATGAGCATTTCAGGCATGTTTAAAGGGCAAAGAAGCTGATAGCCACTTTTTTGTGTGATTACATTATACAGTTTGTCCAGTCAACTTCCGTGTTGACACGTGAGATCGAATCATTTACACATCATGTCTGGTGATCATTCTCTGCATCAACATTTCCTGATGCAACAGATATTCAGGAAAATTAAAAAAAATGCTTGATCTTCTCCATTCACTCAGTGAGAGAGACTCAGATTAATAAACAATGCAAACAGAACTGATGCCACAGCATCCACAGATCGATGTGGGAAACAAAAAATTCCACAAAGTCACAACAATCTCAGTTGGAAATCTGAAGAAGACACCGGAGCAACAGCAGTTCAACCGGCTAAAGGGGACAATGGGGCATCTGAAAGCAGTTTGCTGACTGGTTGCAGCCCTCAAGTATAGGTTCCCTCTCTTTTCCTTTTTTTTGGTTGGAGGGGAGGGGTTCTTCAGCGAAGGCCACAGAGCCTGCAGTCTCAGTGCGGTGCGGCCGGCACGCCACACAGGCCGAGCACCAGTGTCCTTGCAGTGAGAGATAATTACACAGCAGCCTGGAAGACACTGTGTACAGAGACAGACGGCTCCTACGCTACATATCAGGCAAGCAGAGCAAAAAAGACAAAGAACAATGATGGAACTATTTATCCTGCAGAGGGATGGCACAAAACTCGACAAATCTCATGTAGGTTCATGGGGTTTTTCTTTTTTTTTTGCTACCTGGAAGATTGCAAAGAGTGGACACGAACAAAAGACTGAGCAAATTCAACATCTTAAGCTGGGGCTGATAGAGATCAAACCCATCTGACCTGCAGAGCTGCATGAAAGGAGGGCGAGGGGGAGGGAGGGAGGGGTGTGAGCTGGGTATTATGCCTCAACTGCAACGAATCCTGTTTCAACACCATGAACACCTAAACAAAGAGGCCCAGCACATATCTGCCAGTCTCATCTAGGATGAAAACGCACGTGATGAAAATGAAACTTCAGCCTTTTCACACTTACTTACTCTGGGAAGCCATGATGTTTTGTTGTCTCCAAGATATTTATTCACTAACTATATGTAGCATTTCACAATAAAAGCCTCTTATCCAGACATATCCAAGGAAGAATTAGTGAACAAATGTCTTGGAGCAGTATGCTGTTGTGCGGATCGACTTTTTGCTGATGTATTTTTGTATCTTGCAACAGCACTAAGGTGAATGTGCACATAGCCCTATGTTATTAAGCCATGATGTTTTGCAAGATGAGTTTAATCTAAGCACCTGACCTAAAAACAAGCTCAGTACTATGATCAGACCTTGTCCAAGGTACACACTGCACTAGAAACAGTGAAATAAAAGCAACAGTACAGTTAAGTTCGTAAGAGCCACATGTGCTCCTGCTAACCTACGACTGAATCCTCCCAGAAATGTTTTCTCTCGTGTTTTCTCTCATGTTTTCTCTACTCTCTTGAGAGACAGTATTTTTGGTGCATTGATCTTTGTAAGTAGAAACTCAAGTCCCACTTAAGAGAGCGTGTGAGTCACTCGTCTTTAAAATATCACTGGCAAGCCCTCGGCACATTTACTGAGAGCATAAACAGCATTTAGACATAAGAATAGTGTGAGCGCAATGTTTTGTTCCACTTGCTTTTCCTTCCTATCAGGAAAACACAGATTGCAATCCAGCGTGCTCAGCAGTGACTCAGTAAATTGCTTGGACTTTGTGACCGGCTTGTGAGCATCTTTAAACCCTAACGAAAGACATACGACAGCACAACAGCTCAGAAATATTTTGACTGTTTCATGAGAAATGCTGCACTGACAACATTTTTGCGCGGCGTTGGACACCTACCAAGCACAGCCATGACCGTCTTGATGAGCTTGATGGGCGTCCGCTTGCGGTTAATGGAGCCGCTGGTGTGCGGAGTCAGCACCGACGTCTTCCTCTTGACGTAGGTGTAGATCCTCATGTAGATGGACACCATGACCAGGAACACGACCAGGTTGGACACCGACCAGAAGATCAGGTAGCTCCTGCTGAAGATGGGCGCCAGCTGGGAGCAGTCCTCCAGGTTGCAGATGCAGTTCCAGCCCAGGCTCGGCACGGCGCCCATGAAGATGGAGATCGCCCACACCAGCACGATCAGCAGCGTCACCCTCCTCTTCGTCAGGTTGCTGTGGACCTTCCAGTTCATGACGGAGATGTAGCGCTCCAGAGCGATGACCAGCAGGTTGGCCAGCGAAGCCGAGAGACTGGTGTCCAGAAGGCCTTGGCGGATGAAGTAGCCCTTCACCGTCAGCTTTCTGGACACTTTGCCCGTGTTGAACATGAGATACACGTACGCGATCCCGGCCAGGAAGTCCGAGGCGGCGAGATTGGCGAGGAGATAGTAAAATGGGTAGTGGAACCTCTTGTTGGTGATGATGGCGGCAATGACCATGGCGTTGGAGAGCAGGATGAAACAGCAGAAGAGGGAGCCCACCACCTGCACCAGGATGAGCTGGGTGGAGTCCCATTCATCTTTGACCTGCTTGCTGTTGTTGTAGAAGAAGTCCATGGGCTGGTTGTAGTGGCACTGGTTCTGCCCGGCCATCTTGGTGGGGAAGTCTGCGGGAACGAGAATGAAAAGATTTAAGAACGGGTACACTTTATCAAACGACTGAACTCCATTAAACTTTTGGATGCGTTTCAGGACGGCACACTCTCTGGGAAATTCAGTCTATTATTGTAACGAGATGTGGGACGATAAGAGCGGTGACAATTCAGGATCGACGTGTTTTAATACACCGGGTCTTTGTTTGGTGCCAATTTTTTTCAAGGCCAAATAACTGGGAGAGATTAAATGACATGAGTCCAAAGGGAAGTTCACGTGCCAAAACCCCTTTACTGGAAGAAGCTGCTTTGAATGCAGCTGAAAACACAGTAGCTTCCTTTTACTATAGTTTAACAAGATAGTAACATATCTTGGACTAAAATAAAAGTAAAATAAACAATAATTGCAGCAGTATTGACTTGAGTCAACTTAAATGAGAAACATGTCCACAGACTTTATTACTCAAATTCTGTGATAAACCTTCCTACCTGTATAATTAAACAAATATTTAGTGAAATAAATATGTGGCAAAACAAATAAGGCTCAAAAGTGATATCGTTTTTTCCTTGGCGTGAGAAAACTTTCCTTATTGACTTTAATACCTGAGGCTTGACTTGCCAATAGCAAAGAAGGAAAGAGAATTTCCCACATTGTTATCAGGTTTCTGCCGATAAACAGTATGTGCTCTTATGATAAACATCAGAATACAAAACATAAAAGTAGAGAAAATACATCTAACTTTTCTCGACAGTGGCCAAAACTTAATTGCATAAGGAATAGCCTACAACACCAAAACCTTAAGTCTACCTTGCTAGACTAAAGGTTATTAAATAACACCCACTGCCGCCTGATAAGCAGGTAAACTCACCTGTGGAAGCCTGTAAACTGTCCGAAGTGCGTCAATAAAAGTAGTGATTCATTCCGTGCCGAGTTTTCTCCACCATTCTGCCCCAGCAGCAGCCTTCTGCAGGGAGGTGACAGCGCCGACTGGGTGAAGAAACTGGAGGCAGAAAAGTTTTGAGTCTCCAGCTCGGTGACGCAGAGGGCGTGAGCGCGCGGAGCCTCCTATCTGAATTCCTCTGTACCTGCGTGGTTGACCCGCGCAGCGCGAGGCCCCGGGCTGTTTCTCGGTGTTTCACTTCAACTTTATTATGTTCAGTCATTTAACGCCCATCTTACAAGTGAAATTGGTGATTTGATCGACATTCGGTTTATTTTCTCCCCACTTTCTCACCAATTTAAGGGATTTCCCCTGTAGAAACCTGTGTATTTGGGCTTAAAACTTGAATGAATGAATGAATGAATGGATGGATGGATGAATTAAACCTTTATTGCCCCAGAGGAAATTTCTTCTGCACATGAATGAGCAACATGGGCAACATTAAAACATAACAGCGATCAACATTTAGCATAGGGACACATCAAGTCCCAACAAATAACAATGCATAGGCATAAGTCATCATCATCATCATCATCATCCTCATACAATACAATCTATGCATTGATAAGTCAAATCCTACTGCATTGATTAGTTAAGTTGAAGTGTATAGCTATAGTATTGTGGCAGGGCAGATTTGCAGATAGAACTCTTTAATCAATTTTTTACTTTTGGAAAGAAATGTACAGACTTAAAAAAATATGTTATTTTCTGTGTCTCTAGTTTGGGACAGCACACATTGGTCTTACTTTTCAAAGCAAAATATAGCAAATATTGACATAGCATAGGCTATGTTATTAACATATGACATATAACAAACACTGACATATAACATATTGGTCAGTGTTTGTCCTCCCAAACGAGACACACAGGTGTTGAAAATATCACATCCTGTTTTGGTCTTGTTCTCGAAAACGACTCGATTTGCTCTGGTCTCGGTCTTGACTTGACTTGGACCGGACTAAGGTGTTCTTGACTTCATCCCTGGCTTACCTTGGCTCTTGCATGTGGTTGCATGCTCTTGTATAATAGCCTGTAGCTGAATGTCATAGGCTATATTTATTCCAGAAAGTTAGCAAGTCTCTATCTCAAAACAAAAGATCAACACAAATACAACATGGGTGATATTACTACATAGGAAAAATACTACATGATCTGGAGGTACTGATGTGTAACCGCCTCCTCCTCAGGCGTTTGTCAGATCAGTAAATCAACTGGAATCAGTCTGGGATCATTTGGCCCAATAGGAAAATGAGGTAGTCGATAAACATGCTCACAGCATCATGGCAGTGCCAGATAACTCCTTGAATTTCATGAGTCACATTGTTTGTGTGTGAAGAAATATGTTCCTTTGATTTTATTGAGTTACAGGCACGGCAATTAAAGCTCTTGTCTGCAGGCGTGCTGCAGCTTGTCCTGACAATCTAATATGCTGGCAGATCTTATGATGATAAACCTTACTCATGGCTCCAGTGTATCGTCATTCATGATGCATCAGTTATTCAGAAGTCCCCTCTTACCCAATCTTGACACAGCTAAATCTGTCATAGTAATTTGGGAATCTTTTTAAAAAGCTCTTAATATTTTTCTGAGCGTTTGGGAAATGTGTTGTATTGTAACTGATTGTAACTAATTTGATTTGGTTTTGGTGGTGATAATCACTCAATAAATACGATCGCCTCTCATCTCTCATGCATTGTCAGCTATAATTCAGAAAGACTTCACTTCCATCTTAACTGTCCTCCACTGCCACAAGATCCTGCCTCAAGGCGGATCTACAGGTTTTATTGGCTTATTACACAACGCAATTGTGGACTTTGTGGACCGTGTAAATCATCCAATTAGTATATGATGTTGACCTGCTGTCTGATTTAAATCTTCAGAGAATGAACTGCTCAATATATAAAGATGGGCAACAACGTCAACGGTCGAATAAAAGATTCTCTTTAATGTATGCAAAATTGTATCAACAAACAAATCCACAAGACACTTGAAAAATAAATTATATCGAGGTTTTTGCGTGATCTTGCATAGCTCTGGTGTTTGTAACAACATTCAACTTAGGAAAACATATTGAATTTACATCGAGTGCATCAGAATCCCATTCTTTGGCGACCAAACTCATGTGCGTGCCTGAAAAAGGCCCAGTAAACTGCTGAATATCCCTGAATTCCATTAGATAAAGTAAAACTTGGCAACATTTGAGGCTTTTCTGTCTTAGTCCAAGCTCCAACTCTTTTTGCTCGAGCTTCGGTTTCATGTTTTAAGAGAGGAAACTCATTTGGCATTTTCTGTTGCACTTTACTGTGCTTTCCTCTGCAGAGAACACAAAGTCTTTTGCCGGAACCATAAACCTGCACTTTCCAGTCTTCCCCGTTGGGAGCTTTGATCTCCTCTGTGGAAGTCCGTATCTCAGACCTGTGAATCCTTTTTCCCAGCATCCTCCTCTCTGGAGAGCCTCACCTGGAGCCGGACTGCTGTCAGCTGATGAGTATGACATCATCATGTTCTGGAACTCTGCAACAACATGATCCAAAAACACTTAGCACCATGATATATTAAACATAACCAGTTATTCTAACGAGATAATTAAGCTAATTAATGCATTCTTTAGCAAATATTTGTCAAAATACTTGAACTCTATCTTTAAGCATTAAGGAGTTACTTTTTTTCCCCCCTCCTCCTATTTAGGGTTGTTTTTTTATGTATCGTGTGTGTTTTTTGTTTTTTTTTCTAAGCTGTTTGTCAGTTGTCTATAAAAACAAAATGCGTATTTTCTCAAATCATTAAGGAGTTACAGTAGTTTCAAGAAAATCATTTTTCCTGATTAATATGCAAAATTATGCAGCAAGGTGCTCCAAAATCTAATCAGATCATCTGATCTACAGGGGGAACCTGTAGTGTAAGTATGGAGTTTCTATGTATTGTTCTTGAGTTTTTGTGTTCACAAGACACACACACACACACAGTTGACTTCCATTTGGTTATGATCAATCATTAAAAAAATTCACATTTTTTTAAAAACTTTATTTATCCATGGAAGGTTGACTGAGTACACATGCTCTTCTTTCAGCAACGCCCTGCTTCAAGTGAGCGACGCCCTGCTTCACACTCACAAGGTGAATATCAATATTTGTGTCTTTGCGGGGAGCGATCGTCCCAAGTTGAACAAGTTGACAGAACAAACGTCTCAGAGAGCCGTGTTTACAGTCTGAGATGAGCCGTGAACTTGATGTCGCACACCATCAATTAAAACTTACAGCCGTTAATATGTTTGAACTGTCTGTAATATAGACTACAGAGCTGTTTGATGTGATGCGTTGTGGTTTACCCATTCGTTCTCGTCAGCCAAGTGACCGACCAAAGCATCCTCAACTGGCAAGTAAACTCCCAGGATCTTTATCTGTCCTCTGTCCTTGCCTTCTTTTATTTTGGAGTCGTACATTAGCCATTAGATATTACATCAAACGTGTAATGAAGGACACAAGAAATTAAATTAAAGAAGAAAAAAAAAAGAAAGAAAAAAAAAACCCACAGTTACTTGTTCACACCTGGGAGCTGCCTCTAAACCTCTGCTGACCACTGGAGCTGCTGGGACTGAAGTGTCTTTGTCAAGTGTCAGATTTTTACAGCTAGTCCAGGAATTCAAACCAGTAACCTTCCAGTCACAGGCCTGCTGCTTTAACCACTAGGTTTCCACCCGAATGTGCAGAGATAACCCAGATACAAAAGATACAATTATTATTCCTCCCATATAAACCCCCCAATAAACCCCAACAAGCACTTTGAAAACGAAAGCCTTGTTACAGCGCTTCTTGCACACTTTCTTGCCTTTGGCTGTTTGCTCTCAAGTGGAATAGTTAGTGAAATATGTAAAAGATCTGTCTGCCATTTTGTCTTCATCTTTAAAATCTGCCATAACCAACACATTTTACTGATGGGTTGAATTTACAGTTGAGCTTACATTCTCTGTTCTACAAATCGCTGTGGCAGTTTGAGGATGTGAATGTACATCGCGGTGACCAAATGGGTTTTCAACCAGGACGGATGGACGCATTCTGTGGAAAGTAAAATTAGCTCAACTCCATTTCAGCTGAAACATATACATGAGATTTGCCTAAGCAAACAGCCTTTACTGTATAATATTGCTTCCCAGTATAGCTTAGCATCCTGTCAAGCACAGTATACCATCAATCCTTTGGCTAAGCTGCTTTTTTGTTACAGTATAATCACATAGCGGTTATGAATTGCAGCAGCTACATTCTTAAGTCTAAAGACAATTATCAGGTCAGTAGAAATGTGTTGTGTGGATCTAAAGTGTTAGTTCAGTCACATGTATTTAAGTTTTACCTTAAGTCAACTTTCAGAATACTTGGCACAACAAGATTAACCTGCATGCTGTGTGTGTTGCTGATAACATTTGTCCAGTAGATAAAGTAGTTCATAGTGTTGATCATGGGTTTTGCTGCGTAGTGTTTGTTTAAAGAAGCTGAATTAAAAAACGTCTTGACTGATTTGGGTGTGCAAACTTATTTTGTATCTACTGGACTTCTGTGATTGTTGAACGCACCCCGTTTCTTTATATGTTGGCTGAGCGCGATGATTTTTGTCTTCAACCTTTAACATATTTGTCCTCCAATAACCAGTGCTGACATAGTTCTTCAGATGAATTATGTAACATTCAATTTCATTCATCTACAGTTCATCTAATAGATATTACAAACTTGATATTCTGGTTCCAATACCAAGTATTAAACCCAACGACAGGCTGACTCTTCTGAGGCCTTAATCCTCAACTTGTTTTCCTGAGCAAGATAAGTGAACTCGCTGCAATGGAAGGAGATAACAGTAGGAAGCGGCTGATTGCATGTAGATGAAATTTCATCCAGTAAGACATTAACATGTTCACTGATCAAATTTGTGTGAGCAGAGTGAGTTTAGGATACTCATAATAATTAAAGTCAGACAAGACAAAGAGTCGGCACATTGCTGCATTTACAAAATCTGTGAAACTTGACGAGGGTAACTCTAATGAAAGGCAGTCACTTTATACCAAAAAGCCACTAGCGGTTTTAAGTTAATCTCCGGAAAGCAGAAGAATATTAAATCACGATTCTTGCATTACATTGCATTACACATTATTACATAATGGCCCTGTAACTGAGACTGCACTTGCCCAAACACTTTGACAACCAAAGGGGGAAAACAGGATGGCGGGAAGCTATTTCGCTTTGGTGAAAGAAAAACATAAAGAGGAGAACCATGTAATCAAAGTGTTAACATGTTTAGATCAATTTTTAGTGTTTTAAAACAATGGTAGAGCCCTTAAAAGAAGACACAGCCGCATCATATTTCACTAATAATCTCTCTAATAACTAATAACTCTCTGGTTATACCGTTCCTGTCATTAATGAATTCAATTCATTCTTTGTGTTTAAGATGACGGCGGCTCCAAATTCCTCTCCCAGTGTATCCACAAACGTTTGAGGCTCGATGACGAACACCACGCAACTGTACACAAACCTTGCTACAGTAGTTGCTGTTTCTGTTCCAGAGGGATAAACAATGAATCTTTTGCACTCGGTTACAAAATGGCTTCATGCATGAGATGTGAAAGTTACAAAACGGCTTCATGCATGAGATGTGAAACTACACTGACAGACAGCTAGAGAAAGTTATGAAAGATTATAACAATCTCTAGTTAGAATGAAGAACCAAAAAGACAAGGTAACCAACCACAGTCTGGTGTAATTGTTCTTTTGATTGAGCTTTGGAACTTTTCACTTTTGTAAAAACAGAAGAAAAAGGAACTGATGACTATATTTGACCAGGAGCACCAGACATGCAGCTTCAAAAGGGATGTGGTAAAATACAACTCGAACAAAGAAACTCATTACCTGGCCATATTGTAAAATAATATTTAATTAGAAAATGTGCTCAGTAGAGCACAGACATGTCTGACAACCACCTTTTGGTGATATGCCACGCCCACCACCACGCCCCCCTTTGGCCAATCGACATAAAAAGTTAATCAGTTCTTCCTTGGCCCACAACCAACCTTCAGAACAAGTTTTGTGCAAATCCGTGCCCAACTTTTTGAGATATCCTGCTAACAGACGGACGGAGAAACACACAGACGCGGGTGAAAACATTACATGGAGGTAATAATCTAATCTCAGGAGGATAAGAGGATAAGACAGTGATGGAGACCACTGTCTTCTTCATCACAAATGTCTTAAACATTTCCGAACATAATGCATAAAACAAAACCGCACACACCGGACGGGAGAGAGAGCCATTGAACTAACACACCACTAGAAAGGCAGCTGGAGTCAAACTTTCACTCATCGCCCTCGACTCCAAAAACACTTTGCAACTAAACAACCGGCCTTGCTTACACTAAAGTTTCTAGCTCAATTTGAGTCTCGGTGCATTGGCCGTGGCTTGTTTATCTGGGAGCCTGCACAGTCAGAGCAGGGAGGAGGAGGGAGAGGGGTGTGGGGGGCTCTTCCCAGCGTACAGCCTCAGCTTCTCTGTAATCAGCCCATCACTGGGTGTGTCTGCATAGCTCCTACCACTAATTTCATTGCTCTCAGACCACATTGGACCAAGCCAAACCGCAGCGTGGAGGAAACTCCACTCCGCTCTGCTGCCTGCTGATGATAGAGATTGGCTCATAGCAAAGGAATGAGCAGAAAGACGGGGACGTATGGAGAAGCACAGCGACTTGCTGAAGCAACAAGGTGTCGGCGACGCCAGCTGCGTTTTACTCTGTGACAAATACTGATGTTATATACAAGTAACATTGTATTTCCATCATGCTGTGTGTGCTTTACTTGTATAGGCATGAATACAAACACATTAAAGTAATAATCAGCGACATCTTCTCTATTGCAGACTGATGTAACACAATACTGATTCAACCTATATCCAGTTCATGAAAGCTTCTACATTTGCTGTTTTAAACACCCGGTGTCTGGTAGGTCACAAAACCCTCTGCCGCACAGGAAATTATGCGTTTTACATTTCCCGCAGCTGCAACAGCGGTTTGTTTAGAATAAATAGAAGAAGAACCGGGTAGTTAGCATGAGCAGCGATAGCCACCGTGGCTGAACAGACAGAGAGAAGAGCGCCAACTACAGAAACTCAAACTTTATCGACAGAAAATCCAAGGAAAGTGATCTGTGGGACGTGCAGTGCAGAGACACCACAGCAATGAGCGCTTAGCAACAAAGATGAGGCCCAAAAAACAAACAAACAAAAAAAAAAACCCACAAAGATCTTGCAGAGTAGTCTACCACTTTAATAAACACATCAGTTGCGTTGCATCACCAGGATTGTAGGGAAAACCTTAAGTGGTGACTACATCGTGTACCAGGAGGCAACATAAAAATTCCAACCGATAAAACCATCACAGATTTTTTAACAATCTCGCCCCTCCCATCAAATAAAACCGCCTTTCTCTCCCTAACTGATATCCCATTGGTTTACACTTTCGAATGTCCTGTTTCAGCAGGAAAAATATCACATTAAGGAAGCAAGATGCTCTCAAAATGCAGTTTCATTGTGACTTTAACCCCCAACTGTCTGTGTTGGCAGCTCCCAGGTGTGAATGTGTGTGAGGCAGGGTGTTGCTGAAAAAAAGATATGTAAATAAAGGATAAATAGCATTTAATTATCTTAATATTACTGTAGGACTACCGTACCGTTTGCAGCAGCAGAGCAGTGAGTGTCCCATGTGAACGTCCGTCTGGCTGCTCCCCTCTACAATAGGAAAATCTTTCTGCTCTCTGAGGAACTTCTGCAGGTCTGTCGTCGGGAATCCATCCTTCTGGAAATTCTGTCAGTAAGAACAACAAAGACAAAACAATTAAAAATATAAACACCCTCAAAATTACTGTCTGAAATCCAGCAAGCAATTAGGTGCAGCCATTTGGTTTCAGAGACACTCTTCTCTTTCTCGTAATTCATGCGTTAAACACATGGGGACACGAAATGGATCCTACGACAAACGGCTAAAGAGAAATTTAGATTTTTTTTACAGTTTAGACATTTGTCCCCAAGTTTCCCTAAAATGGCTTGTTAGCATTCCTCATTGAAACCAAGGGGCAGGGCCAACCAATCTGTTGTGAGATCCACATTTTATTGTTTTTTATTTGGCAACATCTTTGGTGCTCAGCGCTCATTGCTGTGGTGTTTCTGCACTGCTCTTCCCACAGATAACCTGTCAATCAAACAGTGTGGGCGGTACTGTCACATCTGTTTCCTGTGTTTTTCTGTTGATGGAGTTTGAGTTTCTGTAGGTGGCGCTCTTTTCTTTGTCTGTTCAGCCACGGTGGCTATCACTGCTCATGCTAACTACCCAGTTCTTCTTCTGTTTACTCCAAACAATCAGCTGTTGCTGCTGCTGGAAATGGAAAACACCTCACTCTACCTGTGTGCCAGAGGATTTTGGCTATAGGTTGAATTTGTATTGTGTTATATCAAATCGGTGTTAGGAAGAAACAAAATGGACATTTATTTATATGAAAATGTCACAGATTATTATGCTAAAAATGAAACACAATTCTTCTCCATCCATACATCGAGTGGCACCTGGTTTTCGATGTCTCAATTTCGTCTCAAGGCTTAACATTTTTTTTTTCCCAGCTCCCCTTCATGGCATAAGTAGATTTAAAAAGGGAAATTCAAAAAGGGTCCACAGCTTTCACCTGGTCAGTCTATTTTATAATATTCTGTACGCTTAAGCACTAATACTATGAGCTTCCAATATGTGACGTGGCTTCATGATTTGGAATGTACGGACCCTTGTTTTGGCCTGACCTCGCTGCCTTATAGCCACGCTGGGAGAAAACAAACTCATGAATCGACGCACAACAAAGTACCTTGATGGTCTCGTAGGCGTCGGTGATGAGGGCGATGAAGAGCGACAGCACCATGTAGATGAAGAGGGAGATGAAGGAGTAGAGGTAGACGCGACTGAAGAGCCACACCAGCGTGTTCTTGTCCTTCAGCTGGGCGAAGGTGGTGAACATGTCGTCCCCGTTCACCAGGGAGAACAGGCACTCCGCCACGCGACTCAGGCCCTCAAACTGGGACAAGGAGGACAGATTTGATTCATGTGAAAGTTAAAAACACACAAATAGTTTACACAAGTGCAATGAGTCACAGAGGTACAGGATGGAACCGCAGTATATAACATTTGGGTCTAAAACCACAGAAGAAGTAATTATTTCAACAGTGGTCTGCCAATAGATAAGACATACGCACTAAAGATAAACACTAAACATAAACACTAGACAATATGTTCAAGACGACAACATGTTCAACTCCGTTCAAAACCTAAAATCTGGCTGTATCTCGTACTTTTTTCCAATAACCTGTTGACCGGAGATTTTAAATAATTTATGGATTTCAACAGCACAATAATACTAACTTTATTTATATAGCACCTTTAAAAACAGAGCGCTTTGACAGTCAAAATAAAAGCAGAATATACTCAAAATCAATTTCAAAAAGCAATGGAACAGTGTGAAACAGGAATTAAATTAAGAGGACAGAGGTGCAACATTCAAATCAATACTGTAGCAGTAAGATAAAAACCAAAATAAATACATATATAAGGATAAAATAAAAAAAAGAAAGATAAAAAGACGACATCACATATAAGCAAGTGTATAAAAATGGGTTTGGAGAAGTGATTTTAAGTACTCATATAGAACCTTTCCCTACAGCGAGAGAGAGAAATATCAAAAAGAGAAGGAAATAAATACGTTTTAATGAGTGAGAAAGAGGAGAAAGAGGTGTAGAGGTGCAGAGAAGAAAGAGAAGAAAGAGGGACATGGTTGAGAGAGGTGGAGTGAGAAAAACAGAAAGGCAAACAAAGAGGGACAGACGGCTACGAGGGAAAGCCCGCAACCCAGACGTGAACGTTATGGAAGAGCCAGACTCCCCTGGACTACGATAGGATCTAAACACAACAGCCCACTCAGACCGTATGGATCCAGGCCGCGGCACCAGAGGAGGACGTGTGGGATGGCAAGTCCTGCAACATCCTCTGTTTATCCCTTCAGTAAATACACAGAGAGGAGCCTGAAGGGCTGACGGGACAGGGGGACTCCCCCGCCGGCCACCGCAATGTAAATATCGTGACTGCTCCACTGACTGCAGCGTTAAGATGCAGGAGGAATAGAAACTGGTTTGTTGGCATGACTTGACAGTATGCGGAGCTGCAGGTCAATTCACTTTCAGTACAGTCAGGTGCAAAATGGGAACTGAAACTTCAATTTATATCGTATTCATTGATATGAGATCTTTTTTCTTGTCAATTTGTTTATGGGTTGGATATAAAAGCTTATTTATAAACAGATTGCTTTGATTGAATTTGAGAAGTGATATGCATTATGTTCCCATTTTAAGGTACAATACTGGGTTTTTGTATGTCATTCTGAGGAACATTTACAAATAAAAAGCTGTGAGGAACACATGAGTGTTTGTGCTTGTCCACACAATTTTCGTATGAGTTATGGTCCATAAATCATGAGCATGTGGCTCTGCAGTAAACTGATCTAACAAAATGAGGACAAATGAGTCTAAAATGTATTTGGTTAAGATTATCAACAAATCCATTTGTTCAGTGAGACTTCACCTCTCCCAGTGCTGCTGAGCTCAATCTATCTCACATCTGTCTCTCCTTGTTTAGACGCCTACTGCTTTACGGACTTCCGTAAATAATTTATCTTAACGGGCGAGAGCAGAGGACAGCTAAACACACTTGCATACTTCCCTGATGGTATTTTGCTTTTCAAGGATAGTGGGGCTGCTGTCCTTGAGTTTGGAGATTTCATGTGCAAAACGTGCACAAACACCGCCACCTGGTGGCTGTATATGTACAGTGCCTCCAGAAAAATATGAGGCCAAATGTGGATTTTGGAACTGAAGTTGCCCAAGGCCATTAATCCAGTTTCCCCGATCATTTGCAAGGCACAGTGCTGACATGTGCTGTTTCTAAAACTAAATATACTAAATAAGTGGTTGTCTACTGTGAGAGACATGAGGTAGTGAGGTAATTTGTAGGGAAGAGAATGATCACAGGATGAGGGTGATCACTCATAACTGTTGTTAGTAATAATTACAAATATTCCTCGTCCCTCTAAATCATGTCAAAATGCATCTCAAACTAGTAAAGAACACCTGGATCCTTTCATTGTGTGGGAACTTAACAGGCATTCCTATTATTTTGACAATTTTGAACAGTAACTTGGACTGACTCAACCGGCAGTTACTTCCTGATGTACGTTTTTGTTTTCATCTCTTTACAAAACCCAGAGCGGTAATTTATGTTGAGACATGAACCCGTTTTTCTACTTGAACTGACTTGTGTTTTGTGTTCATTGTTCCTGGGTTAACATTATATTGAAAAAACCTTTCCCAGGATCATTCCCATGTTCAGCCTTTGCCAATTCAATGTGTTCAGTGTGTTTTCATGGTAAAATTACATCGACTTTTTAGCCCGTCTTCAATCAGGGAAGGTTGTCTAAACCAGCTTATAAATTTACACACAAATACACACTTGACACTTGCCCAGAGGTGGGGACTCAAGTCGCATGACTTGGACTGGAGTCAGACTTGAGTCATAATTTTAATTGCTTGAGACTTGACTTAATGCATAAAGAGAGGACTTGAGACTTGACTTAAGTTCTGGTGACTTGGGACTTGACTTTGAATTTAAATTCTGTTTTCTGAATTTGTATGGAATGATTGAATTTATTTTGAAACTGATTATAGAAATCAAACTCATGATGCTCTTACCAAGTTTTTATCCTATTAAAACCATATTGCATTGAAAAGGCCAAGATATTTTCTTTTCTTTAAGATATTAAATTGATACTGGACTCTTGATTTGTTCCAACTTGACTTCAGCACTTGCCTAATAAAACCTGTTGACCTCTGAGCTAGAGCAACTAGCTAGAGCAACTTCCCCCACCCAGACTTTACAAGCCGGTCCAGGGATTCAGTCCACTTCTCTAATCTTAAGGCTTTCACTTCCTCTACTTTGGTCAGTTACCTTCTCGTGGTACGGCCCGAGCACGATCCACCCGCAGAAGGTGTAGCCCAGGTAGATCATGCCGGCACAGCAGCAGAAGCGCAGCACCTTGGGAAAAGCCGCTTTCATGGTTAGAATCAGCACCTAGACACAGAGGAAGCATGAAGAGGGTGAGAGGCAGCGATGGAATCAGGAACAAAAACTAAGCTGAGATATTAATTCGATTTACTGGAGGGTAGAACAGGTGGATTGTGGTATATGTGTGTACACGTGCGTGAACACTGAGAGAAAATAGGCGATCCACATCTCCGACACACATTCTGGTCATTTTACAGTTCCCTGAAGCCTGTAATCATCGTCAGAATCACTTTAATTATCAATAAATGTAAAAGTTTGTCCCGGAGGCATTAATACAGAGACATTACAGTCTTTTCCCAAACAACACAAGTCACATTTCCTGAAATGATGCTCCATTTTCCCAAAACTAGAAACAAAACCAAAAACGCACACTGATCTGTACAAACCTCAAATTTCTATGACAAAATCAACGCTCTACTCAAAAACTCATGTTCCATCTAAGTAAAACTTTGACTTCAGATAGCACACAAGAGCCATCCAATACACAGACTGAATACCCATCACACACACTGGTGAGATCAATTCAAAACGCTACCATAAAAACCTGTTACTATGCATCAGGAACCATAGGCTTTTTCAGAACAGCCTCTATACATTTTGAACTTTGCTACATCATGCTACTGTAGTCTTCATAAATTACATAAGTGTGCAGGTAAAAGAACACAATATCAAATTTCAAACATTTTACTACCTGGATGTACAGTACAGTAAACTGAAGTTTTATTCATCCAGAGGTTCTGACTGGTGTCTGAACAATTTTGCTTCTTAGTGTTTGCACCTTGAGAACTGTGTGTTAATTGAGTTCAGGTTGTGTTGTGATGACTTGAGTTCATTATACTGAATGCCAGTGCTTTCTAAATGGTCACATGGTGCAACCTGTGCTTTATGAAGAGAGTACAAGCAACTTGATTGGTTGCTTGTAATCTTGATGATCCAGGAATTTACACTTATTCTATTACTATACTCATTGTAAGAGTGTTAGATTTACATCTGCAAGGAAAGACCAGTACAATGATGGAGAAAGGCTCATAGACTTACGTTGTACTTCTGGAAGTAGCCCAGGTACCGGATCACACCGACCCAAACCATTAATGTGGAGGTTCCCAGGAAGATGCTACACACATCATAGCTGGTTAGACTCTATAAGGGGGAGAGGGGGAGAAATCACACACACAGCACTGAAAGAGTAGTTTGTGCTTAGATTAGTGTGTTGTCTTACTTGGGGTCGGGTAAGATCTGTCAAATACTACAGGATTGGCAAATATTTATTAGTGTTTGTTTTAACCTACTTGGAACACCAGATGGATGGGGTTTGCCACATGGGACACTACAGTGAGTGACAGCAAGGTTAGACTATTTTAAAGTCAACTTAGAGCTGCGCTAAGATTTTAATGTAATAATACATCTGTCTTATCAGCTTAAATCACAAAGTGGGGCTGTAATAGAGAAGAGTGTCCCATCCCTAATAATTGAGACACTATTTGCCCAAATGAAAAAGAATGATTCTCTCTTTTCAGGTCGTTTCATTTGATTAATTATCAGAGTCATAAAGGCTTAAAACTATTCAGAATTTCACAAGAAAAAAACCCAACATAAAAATATTTAAAAAAAAAAAAAAAAAAACCCATAGCCATAATAATACATTTGTATAGTAGAAATGTGTTTTTCCTATTCCATAAATCATCTCACGAAACCCCAGAATTTTCTTGCGACCCCCTGGGGGGGGTCCCGACCCCCAGGTTAAAAACCACTGATATAAAGCATCACAGACTGGCCAGGTTGGTAAACACGAACGTGGTGTGTGCAGTTTACTGACGTCATGCTACAGGATTTCTGGGTATTGAAGTTCCAGTTTTTCCAAGCAGATACCACTCGCTGCAATTTGGAGCCGCCAACATGTGAAGTTTCCTATTGTAGCTTTAATTTTCTTTTCTGTGACTGAACACCTGACTAACTATCCGAACTGTTCCAATGCAGTAAACCGCACCCAGCTGGTGTGCCAAGTAGTTTAAAAGAAAACGCCAAGAATTATTTGATCAAAGTCTGCTTAGGGTGTTCAGCGATGAAGGATTTTGCCATTGTGGGATCAATTAAGAAGTAAAAAAAATACCAGCGCTACTCCAAAACCAAATGTGACTACTACTTGAAAGAGTGTGTTTCCAGAGTTAACCGCACCGGGATACACACACACACACGCTCGCCGCAGAAGACTGGCAGCGGCTTCCCTCACAAACACAAGCCTCAGTCAGCGGAGAGAGAGCGTATATAAAGAGAGAGTTCATTTCTGCCTCTGTCAAACTGGAGGTAAATACTTAACATGGGGGCTATAAAAGGGACAGAGCGAGAAGTCACACTCGGGTTAAAGTAAACAGCTCTTTACAGTGTCTACATTCAGCCGCCTCGCTCCAAAGTCCACCAGCCGCTGACGGGAGACAGCTTGATTTATCAACCGTTTCCAGTCATTTTATTTCTCAATTGCCCGTTATCCAGAAGAGTGCAATAAAACGGTGACAGCAATGCAGTTTGCTCCACTTTTAATATGATTCAGATTGCTGGTTGTTTTTATTTTTTTGCTGTGACTGATGGTTCTCCACATTTTTTACCAAAGAGTGCCTCTCTCCCTTCTTTTTGTTTCTGCAGTTTTGTAAACTACATTTATCTGGGTGATGTTATGTAATACGCTCAGTCACTTTTGGACGGTATTCATTGTATTCTGTTACATCATCACACGGCCATCTCGGTAGGAAGATAACAGGTGATTGTAATAAAATAACAGGTGATTATAATAAAACGACAGCCACGGCCAATGAAGTGTCTATATTGTAAGGCACCATATTGGTAGGAAATGCATGTGACATCATGGGAATACAGTAACTGTCTTTTTTTCTTTTTTTAAAAGACAGAAGGACAGGATGAGCTTTACCTTTGCCTGTATTTCCATCTTCAGTATGGATCCCACTATGGCCAAGAGGTCGCTGACGATGACCAGCACGTACCAGCCGTTCAGGAACTCACTCTGGTCGTCCTCGCATACTTTGCGATTGTAGTTCTCACAGAAGAATCTGGAGAATCTCTGTAATGACACGGATGCAATTCAAATTATCTTTGAAAAAAATAATGAAAGAAAAAAAAAAAAAAGAGTAGAGCAGATGACTAAGTGTAAATTTTATGATGGGCCACCTTATCACACCAAACACTAAGTGCATGCAGAGTGTGTGCTAAACCGTCGATACAATTCACCCATATCTACAGCTGATAGTGAATGCCATATAATGTGAACATGACTGATTTATGCTTACTGGGACATTTGGATTTAATAGGATAATAAGAGGGAGAGGGAGAAATGATGGTGAAAGAGTTGGAAAGCCAGAAACAGAGCGAGGGGGAAACGTAAACAGAAGAAGAGAAATGTAAACAGAAGAAGAGAATCAGGAACGACTAGAGAGAGGCTGAATAAAAATGCAGTGTGTGATGTTGTACAGACGGACCGGACAGCCCACCTGCAGTAACCTCACAGCCAGTATGATGGAGCGGGCGCACAACACGGCCGACGTGAGGCACACCAGGATGACGAAGCCGTCGAACACCAGGAGATAGTGTGTGTTCTTCTGGGCTGAAACAGATACAAAGTGTGTGTGTGTGTGTGTGTGTGTGTGGGTGGGTTTATCTCTTACATAACTCCCTCTATTGCTGATAACCGCATGCTTACAGGAAAACGCCTCAATAACAGCCAACAGTGTCCAGACTCCGCACTGTCTTTTTGTTAGGAGTGAAAGTACCTCGCATTCCTGGGTCAAATAGTATCCACAAATTATTCTTAATATCTGTTTTGTAATATTTGAGGTGGGGTTTGCCAAACAAGACAATGCAATGCATACCAGAAGGTTTAGATAGTCACATAAAAGTAGTATGACTGACAAGTTATCTGATACTACAGTACATAAAATGTCCGGCAATATTAGATGACAAGTCGCACATCCTACACAATGAATTCAACCTCCTCCCTTTAGGCTTTTTTAAATTTAAAATTTTTAATTTTAAATAAGAAATGTTAGGTTTTTAACACTGGAAAATTGTAAACTATTATAATTTCAGTTATAGAATATGACTGCTGACCTCTGCCTGCACAAATATGAAAATGGCCAACTGTTATTCTGGAAATCTGTCTTGTCTCTTTTTGTGATGCGATTTGATTATTCTGTGGCTTGTTCTTAATGTTTTTGTACCTTTTAATTGTGTCCTTTAAATTACTTGATTAAGTTGTATTTAATTGAATTGATGCAGTAAACCTCACCCAGCTGGTACTGCAAGGACGTTAAACCAAATATTTACTCTGCAAATATGTATGGCCCAGATCTTGCACCAGTATGCCTTCCTTACCCGTCCCTGATATCTTCCAGTCTCGGCACGTACTGCTCAGGGCGTCGATGTCCAGGAATATTTTCACCTTTCCACTGTGACACTGGTTGTCAAACATTATCTAGGGAAAAGGCCAAGGGAAAGTAGATTATGAGGATGTTTGACTGCGCAAACCAGCCAATATGATGAGCAATCTTTGTATGAACAATATGGGTTAAGAGTAATAAAAACTACATTTGCCAAATACTGAGTTGCAAAACTTTTATATCAACTGTCTCAAAGCTTCTTTAAGTTCTCTCATCTCTAATTGATGAATGGATTTAATGGGTGAAATCAATAAGGCATCATAGCGTTCACTTGGTCAGTCTATTTCATGGAAAGAGCAGGTGTTCATAACATGTTGTCCACTCATGTATATTATGACAGGAAATAGGTGAATCATACCGTGATGTAGAAAGAGTAGCAGTCAGGTAACTCGCGCGAACGCACTGTCTGTAGGTTGATTCCTTTCAGCTGGAAGGTTATTTTGATGTCAACAAGCCTGAATAAGGAAGCAGCGGATGTTAAAGGACAAAGGACAAAAGTTAAATGATATTTGTTAGTCACAGCCATGTATACTGATGGGATTACATACCTGTAAAAGTCCAGATCAAAAAACGATGAATTGTGGGCTTTCCACTGGTTTGTAGTCTTTGGATCATGTGACATACAAGCTGAGAGAGAGGAGAGAAACTGATTGAGAAAATTACTTCGAAATATTGCCATAGAGATTTCATTTGTGGCTCTATTGGTCCTAAATCCTTTGCTTTATAGTTGTGCAATGTTGCTCTTTAGAGTGATTTTGGGAATGGGAATGGCAAAACAATAATAAATCATCACCATCATCTTCATCAATTTCCCACCTTACTTATTTCTTTACCTAGCACGTCTCTATTATGCATGAATATTGTACGAACACCGGAATGTTTGTTACTTTTCTTGTGTGGACAGTTTTGTTTTGACTCTTGAGCTTCTTACTGTCGTTGCTCGTAATGACGGCAATTCGGTAATCCAGCTTCTACTTTTGCAGCTATTGTGAGTTGCTCTAAATGAGAGTGTCAGCTAAATGCTTAACTTTTTGGCTCACTTGCCAAGGCTAAACTTGCTCACTCACATACTACAATGAATCAAGTTTGCAATTCATCATGAAGTGTAACAGAATTCAACATTACAAGAGCATTATGAGGAAGGAACAAAGTTTGAGAACAAGCAAAAACCAAAGACTATATACACTCACTGAGCACTTTATTAGGAGGAACACCTGTACACCTGCTTATTCATGCAATTATCCATTCAGCCAATCATGTGGCAGCAGTGCAATGCATAAGATCATGCAGATACAGGTCATCAGCTTCAATTCATGTTCACATCAAACATCAGAATGGGGAAAAAATGTGATCTCAGTGGCTTTGACCGTGGCGTGGTTGTTGGTGCCAGACGGGCTGGTTTGAGTATTTCTGAAACTGCTGATCTCCTGGGATTTTCACGCACAACAGTCTCTAGAGTTTACAGTACACAGAATGGTGCGAAAAACAAAAAACATCCAGTGAGCGGCGGTTCTGCGGACGGAAACGCTATGAGAGAGGTCAGAGGAGAATGGCCAGACTGGTTGGAGCTGACAGAAAGGCAGCAGTAACTCAGATAACCTCTTTACAACTGTGGTGAGCAGAAAAGCATCTCAGAATGTACAACACGTCGAACCTTGAGGCGGATGGCACTTTGATAGCTGGTTGACATTGAGCTGTAAGCTGATACCTACCCAGTATTAGTAAGGTGTTCCTAATAAAGTGCTCGGTGAGTGTGTATATCTGAGGTATTCAAATTTGATCACCTCAAAAATTATTGATTTATCCGCCAAAGACAAATTTTACCAGCACTAGCAGCCCTCCTGAGTGTAAATGTTCCCCCTCACCTTCCTCCAGCTGGGCGTCGATGTCGTAGGCCTCGTCTGACGGCTCCACACTGCCTCTCTTGTAATATTCCTTACAGAGGACCAGAGGCAGAAGTTTCCCCTCTTCATCCTCAGCGTAGCTAATGGGGCCGACAGAGAGCCGGCCTAACTGGCTGTACTGTAAAGATCACAAGCCTCAGGTAAAACACACCGCTCCGGGGTGATTTGCATGATGTCAGAGAGACTGCAAACTTTGCTATCACACCCCGGCATGCACACACACACACACACACACACACACACACACACACAAAACCTTGTCAATTTACATGCAGCTGAAAAACAGCAGTGGTTCCCTAGCGGGTTTGTGAGCAAAATTAGTCACAATGAAATGAAAAATGACTTTTTCACCTTGTTAGCCAATTCTCCACATCATAACATACAACTATTTAACATTAAATGTCAAAAAATAATATACTTGCTTGCATTTTTGTATCAAAATCCCATTACTTTGACGTCCTGGGAAACAGAATATTTTGATTCCTCCATGGCGTACCAGTAGGCGTACAAAAAACATTTCAACCAATAATACCATCACAGATTTTTGAACAACCCCCGTTACAACCATCACTTTTCATATTTGGATTATGAAACATATGAGAAACAGACAGAGAGACATAGAATTAAAGACCCCATGAAATGAAAAAGAAAATGTTTTAAACTTTAGTTTTCTAGAAATTGTATATCAAAATTAACAGACCGTCTCTTTTCGGGTGCTTTTGGCTGCACTTCAACTAAAACTCTTTTCCCAGATGGGTGACGAGGCGGAGAATACACCCTATTACACTACTGTCCAAGTTTGATCTGAGCGGGTTTGACGTTGACGCCCATTTCCTCGATATCTCATTAATATTCTCATTAATAAGTCCCTGCCACTGACGCTTCCCGCCCTAACTGTCTGTTTAATTCGGAAATTCGTCACTGAAGCAAATCATGCTCTCTCTGTGTGTGTGTGTGTGTGTGTGTGTGTGTGTGTGTGTGTGTGTGGAGGGGGAGGGGGATGGGTGCACTTGCCTGATCCAGGACATAAAAGAGACTGTCATAGACGTCTTGCTGGGTGTAGACGGCGATGCTGTAGTCGTCCTCGTCGACCCCGCTGTAGTCCTTCAGGAAAAGGTTCTTGAGGGCCATGGTGTTCTCCTCCTTATAGGACACCACCAGCTGGTTGTTGAGGCCGAACAGGATGAGCTGCGGGGAACATTTACATTTCAGGTAGGGCTGGGTGATATGGTTGAAATCAATATCACAATAATCACAAGAATTTTTTGTCTATATCGATATATATCAAGATATGGTTCACGTATGCAAAATCACATTATATAATCAAATTAATGTTCATCCCATTGAACTGAATGGTAATGTTAGGGTGTGATGTCAAATTACACCCTGAAATTATCAAACAATATTCCTACCATACCTCATTTTGTCAGTTTTTAAATAAAATGTCCTTGTTATCATCAGTTTAGACAGCAGAATTGTGTGTCACGATATCCCAAAATCACCATATCATCACGATATTATTCCACTGAAAGACGATAAACAATAATATTGAATTATCACCCGGCCCTAATGTCAGGCATTCAATGGAGGCTTGTATTAAAGAGCGATTTAGGAGTACAACTGCAAAAAAAAACATTTAACTTCCTTGATTGTCAATGTCACAAGAAATCAACAGTAAGGAGTTCAAGGTTCAGAGTCGTGGGTGGAGTCCAGTCATTTCACGGCCAGATGCAATACACTCCTGTCATGTTACGACTCTGCGTGCCAGCATGTACTGTAAAGTTATCAAAAATGTTTCCGCTCTGATGCCACCAAGACAAATTCATGTACCTTTACTGTACTTGGCGACCAAAGTGATTTTTAGGTTTAGATTTTGGCAAGTGTGAAAATGAACAGAATGGACGCAAAGAACAAAGTAACTGAACTAAAAGGCTTTAATAGCATTATAGTATCCCACAACTAAGATGAATGGAAATTTAAACAACTGAAATATCTGAATCCTAGTTCAAATGGAGAACCACCAGGTCAGAATTCAGTTTCAAATCTCATTTATTTCAAAGCTTGTCGAGGGTTTACGTTCATAGCTAGGATGATAATGTACAATCTTCATTCGCTTACATGTGCAATTAGACTAGTGGTTCTCAACCTGGGGGTCCGGAGCCCCCAGGAGGTCACAAGACAATTTTGGAGGGTTGCGAGATTATTTATGGGATAGGAAAAAAGCATATTTCTACTTTGCAAATTTATCATCTATTTTTTCTCAAAATTTTGCTTTTTTTCTTGTGAAATGCTGAATAGTTTCCAGCCTCTAGGCCTCCTCTGATAGGCTAATGAATCAAATGAAACAACCTGACGAGGGAAAATCATTCTGTGGTTGAACTCTGAAAGCTTGTGACGGGGATCATGTTTCCTGTTTTAATTAAACGAGCTGCTGGAACCATTTCGGAACAGATTTACACACTTCTTCTTCTTTCCTAAGTCTTTGATGATCAGCATTAAACCCCACCGCACGTACTTGTGTGGTGATCATGATGATTTTCAGGATCTGCACCCCCAGTTTCCAGGGTATGTGACGTCGGGCCCGGTACTTCTCACACGGACTCATGAAGTAGTACCTCAGGTCATCTCTCAGGGTCTCCTCCTTGATAATGTCTTGACTCATTATGGAGCTGAAAACACCAAAACGCAACACACACACATCATGCAGCTGCTGGGAGACAAATGAGAAACAACAACTTCAGCTCGAGTGAAAAAGTACAGATTGTTAAAAGTTGTAATGATTATGTTTCTGGCAGTTTGTGTCCCCCCTTATATGTAAAAAAAAAAAAAAAAAAACAGCACAGTACAGCACGTTCTGAATGAAAACAGAGAAGTGAAACTGAAAAGTTAGCTGATGAGGATTTTTTACTTCACCACCACGTGTTTTTCAGTGCAGTGATCCAAATTGGTCCTCTCTGACAGGAAGTACATGTACTGAGGACACTGCCTGCATTCATGCAGCTGGGTGCAAGTCCAAGGTTAGCTCAGTGCACTTTAAATATTTTCCCCTCAAGCTCTCACTGTAGCGTTTAAATCTCCCAAATACTCTATTTTACTGTTCTTGTAGGATATTAACTTTTAGGCTAGGTATCTGTTGGTAGACTACACATTTTACAACTGATTTCAACTTAAACTGTTGTGTTGAATAACTGTCTGTCCCAGTCATGAATATCAAGTGATAAATCAAGTGCCTGACTTAAAAGTGGGCTGCCGTATTTTTTTTTTTTTTTTTATGTTAAATGACAAATTAACAATAGTTACCGGTAGGTTATGTAAAGAAGTTTTGGTTTCATTTCGGCTACTCGATATTCGATGTTTCTGTTCAACTAAACGTTGTTAAAGCCAATTACATTTAAATACATTTCAGAAAGTCCATTTGTCAAAGTAGAAGGCAATGAGAATATAGCTCTTGGTACATGAACAAGAGGATAAACTGCACTTTACATACACTTCAGATATTAGATATATATATTGAGATATATATGAGATATAAGATATACTTTGCATGTACATGTGCAGATATGTTGTCAACAGCGCATGTGAAGAATGTTATTTCCAAAGTCTAAAACACACTTCAAATGAACATCACAGCCCGACATTTGGGCTATTTTTTGTATATTTTAAAAACATATCCCTAAACTGTTCTTTAGTGGGTTATATGTCAAAATGCAGCTAGTTTTGCAGTATGGTTGATTAGTGGTAAAATTCAGAAACTTACCTAATTGAGTTGCTCCTATCCAGATATCGAACCAATAATTCCATGTTATCTGTGATTGATTAGACACGCGCTCACACTGGTGTCAAACGGGTGTATTTGTCAGAAGGGGCTGACTGATCAGCTGCAGTGACATTGTGGCAGAAAGAAAGTTGTAGCAGAACAGATTAATCCCTTCCTTCGCTAGAACTTCTTCCAGCCAATCAGGAAATGAGTTTCAGGCGGTGCAGGCGATCCCAACCTGGGGACCGGGGGCCACCAGGGGTCGCTGGACAGGGTCGCAAGTGGTCCGCAGCAAAAATAGGAATATTTTAATGTCACTGTTATTTCATTCCCTGTTATAGAATGAATGAGAATGACTCTTCTGATGACAGGTTTCACTCTCCCTGCTGTTGTTATCACCTCACCTGCAGTATAGACAGTTATTTCACTCTAACCCAATTAAGTCCAGTGGTGGAAAGAGTACTACAATGTCCTAATCATGTAGAAGTACTGTTACTTTGCTGATATTTTACTTAAGTATAATTAAAAGTACCGGTGTAAAAATCTACTTAAGTTAAAGTAAAAGTAGCTCTTTTAAAATGTTATGTTTTAGCTGTGATCTTTTCCATGTGTTACGTGGAGGTGTGGTGAGGACCCAAATGCAGGACAGCGAGGCAGGTGGTGATTAAACCCCAACACTGGGTGTTTAATGTAACTGGTTGCAGGTGACACAGGAAACCAAAGACGAGAGCTCCTCACACAAAAACTGACACATGTAACAGAAAGCAATGATCCGACCAAGACTGACTGGGGAACAAGACTAATATACGGTACACATGGGGGGTGATTACAAATGGGGCAGACAGGAAACATGGTACACGTAGAACTAAAAGAACTAGACAGGGAAACATAATACACAAAGAAATACAAAACCTAGACAATGAACAAAGGCAGAAAGTCACAATGACACCATGCAATTCTAAAAGGACAAGAGGACAGAGTTCATATTAGATTATTTTAATTGGAAAAATTGGAAATTACAAAATAAAGTGCAAACCAAACTAAACATTTTTAAAAATTAATTTAAAGATTAATTAAAACCAGATTATCTTATCTGCTGACTGGCCGTTGGTCCAGTGACTGTTGCTTATGGAAAGCTATGAAAATTTGTACTCTGTAATGGATGTGATTACTAAAATGACTGACTTAAATACATTAAAAAAAGTACAGGTACACAAAAATGCTACTCAGTTACAGTAAGGTGAGTAAATGTAATTAGCTACTTCCATCCTTTCCCAAGTCATAACAAACAGCTCCTCAGATGGGGTTTCCTGGGACGCAGGCTTATCAGATAGGGGGTCACTGGTCTGATGCAAACCTGTCTGGGGCTTCTTGCTTTGTAAAAGTTTGGGAAACTCTGGTTTACACAGTGATGTCTGGGTCAACTCTGAAGTCAAACACCCCATCACATTATTTTCCCTCAAAACCAAAATCAACTACTTGATCTTCGAGTTTCACATAAGGTGCAATCTTTAATGAAAACCTGGCTATGGCCTTTGACATGACAAAACAAGGTTTGGTTTTGATTTTGACAGAATTATCCTGTTGATAAATCATCATAATACTCCTATAGGGTTTATAGAGTGTGTGTAGTACTCAATTTTGGGTTCATAGTGGCCTTATCATACTTTATTGTATTTTTATCTCCTGTGCTATCATTATAATACCCCTAAAATAGTCAATCACTTGCTGTGATATTTGCATACAGTATTCTTTAATTATTTTTTCTAGGCTTTATCAAATACAGGAAACACTTGTGTGAAAGAAACCAAGTCACAACCTAAGTTTTCACAAGTAGGCTAGGCTTGATCAAGAGACCTTCTACCTTCTGTCCATCTTTATATTCGCTATGATACCAACAGAGAAAGCTAAATGTGCAAATAAGATGCTCATTTCTTCTGTTCTCTTATGATTTGTAGTTTGACTGTCTGCCACCTCTCCAAAGTGAAAGTAATTGTCTTTTTGTTTAGTCATTCCTACCTCTGAAGCCAAGTGTGTGTTTGCAGTTTCCAGTTCTTTTGTAAATAGCAGAGGGGGTGTGTCATATTTCCATAACTAATAGATAATACTAACTGTTGAATTTGAAGCTACTTAATTCCCACTTGGAGTCACAATTTAGTTCTTGTTGGTAATGTATTAGTACAATGTCTGATGATGTTCAATTTCTTCTCAATGTTTTTCATGTCCACCCTCAGATCTTTTGTTTTTTTAATATAACTTTTTTTTATTTTCATTTTCCATCATATGCACAACATATATAATCATACATACACAATACATGACAAAAACACAATAAAGACAAATACAAGACAAAAACAAAAAAACAACTACCCTTTATGAGCCTTTAAGAAAATAGAGTTTTTCCATATCTATCTTGTTTCTTTATCATAATTCTCTAATCTTCTAGTTAACATGATTTCATATGAAGTTGTTTTAACCAATGAATTCATCCATTCTGAAAAAAAGTGGTGCTTTGGTAGTTTTCCAATATTTAAGGACCGACCTTAGTGTTGTCATAATGCCTAAACACAATATTTTAAACTGTATTCTATTAATTTCCTCAACTTCAGATTTGTCAACTAAAAGGCTAGACTAAAAGTCTAGGTGTCTTGGGAATAGAAAAACCAAGGCCCTCTTCCATAATCCCCAAGGTTTTTTCCCACAAACACTTTGTGTGAACTCATTCTAGACTATTCCTAAAAGATCTAGTACTGCTGCCTCCTTAACTTTGCCCAAAAGCCCATTTATTTTACATTACACATAAAGGATTGTTGTGTCTAGATCAGACCTAAGGTGAAGTTTGTATAACTAAAACTCCAATCTTCTAAGGGCAACAGTAATGGCAAATACTTATGTGGGTTTGCCACATAGAACAATGCAATGAGTGATAGAAAGTTTAGACAATCACAGGAACATATTTGAGTCATTTAGTAGATTGTTGTGTGACTGACAACTTGCTTGACATGAGGCACTGTTTAAAATGCATTTTGCAGCCTTTGGCACTTCTAAAGTATGTGGCTTATGTCCAGTCTCATTAGGGGTCGGTGTACCATATATAGCAGTACCATTAACTCTGTGTCAATCCTGTGGTTCCCTAGATTCCTATCATAGTGATACTTATTTAGATTTGCAACAGAACCGTAAACATTTGACTTCCCTACATGGCGGTAGACCTGATGCAATGTTGAAAGACGGTGATTAGAGTGTTATTCATGAATATCAGAAATTGCGTAACGACCTTGGGTTTGATTTCCTTTCCCCAACTTGTGAACAAGCTAAAATAGCCTGGGTTCCTCGTAATGTTAATGTTAAGCCTAAAATGGATTGTAGTGGTTATGATGGACATTCGGCACCGATTCAATTTGATGTTAGAATCGTCCCTATATATATGCTAATACTAGAACCAGAACAGTAAAGAGCTCAGGAGAAATTCCTGCGGCAACTTGTAATATCTCAATGTCAATTGAAGAGTTGCTTTCAGCTCCTGTTCTGCCTGGCCAATCTCAACATTGGGATCCTAATGATTTGCATAGTCATCGTCAGATAGTACGAGTTTATTTCTCACATTGTGTACTGTGTATACAGCTCTTAGTAGCGGTGGGTGTGCTCTAGTTTCCGTTATAATGCCTTTCCATCCATGGGATAATGATACCTCTCCTCTTAGCACTACCTCTCTGAAATCTACAACCTGGAATCCACTGGCCTTCTTCCTTGGTTCATTTGTGTCTACAGTCATTTCATATGTGATGTATGGTTTAGTTTTCCTATTGTGCATGATTGTAGTTATCTCCTCCATTAGGAAAATGTGTTCAGTATGTTGTGACAGGGTAGCCAGTGTAACCACAATGCCAGCCAGCACTAATAACACCAATATGATGGTTGCTATTGTGCCTCCACCTGTAGGTGAAGATCATTAACCCTAACCCTAACACATACTGACTGTTCTGAGGAACTAAAAGGGAACAGTCATGACATTAAGAGACTGGAATATACATCATATCATCACTCGAGAATCAAGAACTGTTTCTTTACCTGCTCTAGGGCTCTGCCCCACTCTCCCCCTCTACAACAGGACAGCCATACATTTTCCCATTCTCCCATTGCCACTTCCCATTGAAACTTAATTAAAAATACTTTTTAGCCCCCAAAGCTTTTTGCTCCATGACCAGAGGCATTTTATGGATTTTAGGATCATTCAAATATCAGTTGAATGTTGTGTATCATCTAAATGTATACTTTACTCTAGTGCCGTGAGTTCATAATTATATATATTTTTCCATTTGTAATCTATCGTATTGAATGAAATTTTCCGCGCATTTGGAGGAGAATTAGACTGACCTCTCTACCAGGTTCCCTGTGGTAGGGAATAGTTTGCACCTTCATGCCAGTCAACTCATACAGTTCTTGGGCCATAATGAACCAAAAGTTTTCCCAGAGGCTCTTTGCTACATATGTGCTCGTTGGTTTGGAGGTGGGATGACTACCACATAGGCTACCTTGTGAATCATCTGTGATGACTCATATGTCCTTTGTGTTGGACCAGTCTGGTTCAGAGGATAAAAGGTCCATACACACCAGTTCAAGAGGCCTACTGGTCATTACCAACACAGCTCTGCTAGCTCAGTGTAGTTGTTACTGAAATATTCACAGGAAAAAAATACTTTTTTTGTCACACAGATTAGCTACTGTAGTTACAAAGCCATAGCTACCTAACACCAGTTGACTGACCTGAATGTGACTCCCTCCTGATTAACTCGTCTTGTGCAGCGGGGAAAATAACTTGCTTCCTTGATAGGCAGGCCGTCTCCTCTCCTCAGACCATTTGACATTGTCACCAAATAATACAACATTAAGTTTCCTACCCAGCTTTAAGAAGGCCAGAAAATGTCAAATGTCATGCTAATATTTGACTACAGTAATTACAAAGCAAGCACTGAAATGTCTTCATTTTTAGTATTAATTTGCATCATCCTTTGCTTTTACTCAGGCTTTTAGGATTTTCAGCTAGGTAGCATTCAACATAGTAAAAGAAACTACAGTAGAGCCAGAAGCACTCATTGGTTCCAATGAGGAATCACTAAAATGCTAACAAGTGATTTTTCTGGTTATCCGACATACCATCTTTTCCCCTGCACAGTGGCAAGTCCTTATAACCAGGTTATTTACAATGTCAACTTGCTTGTTTCAATATGTATGAGTGATCAACTGGCCCTCACTAGTTCTTTTAGCGCAGTTAAGTTCAGTTCAGATGCTGTGAGGAAGGCCAGCAAAATCAGGCCAAAGTACATTAGCATTGCTCCTATGAAAAAAAACCTAATCAAATCCAGTCTTTTTACACAGTTGGGATGCCGCCCCTGCTCTAGTTTTCCTTTAGGGTAAGGGTGATTGGTTTGTTGCAGAGCACCCAATCAAAGTTGGGGGAAGCGCAATTGTTTGTTTTTTCCTTGTTTAGATTGTAATAAATTCTTTCCATTGTCCCAGTACTAATCTGTACCTGTAACCACCTATTATGGTTATGATACAGAATAACTCTGTCAGCACCCTGTGAAAGTGAGCCGCTACAAAATATAGTTGGGTGCCTGACCAACACCACTATCTACAGTCTATGATCAGACCAGCACGATTCTTCTCCACCCATCATGAACAAAACTGGACAAAACATTACAGACAAGTAAGCATGTCGTCCCCCATGAATTATGCAGACACCCCTTTGGCAAATCAGTGGCAAGATACATGATCCATCCAAGTTTCAAGTTTTTACCAGTTGTGTCTGAGTTTTCACTTTCAGTTAAAAATGTGGACCTTTAAGTACAGCGCCCTCATTAGGGCAATCAGTGTAATTTGCATGGATAGCTGGATGTGTGTAGCAAGTTTTGTCTCAATTGGACAACAGAGTTGGAGTTAGGGCCTTCCAAGGTTAGAATTTTTTTCCTTAAATTATAGCGCCCCCATCAGGCCAAACAGTGTAATGTTTTTGAACACCAGAACACAGCGCCATAATGTATCACCCGTCCAAGTTTAGTCAAAATCGGACCAGTGGTGTCTGAAATATTGTGTGCTGAAATTAAGCATTAGTGCACCATAGAACATCCAAAAGATACAGTTTAGTCATATGTAATTGCTATTTTTTTTTTTTTTGAAAAACTTTATTTTTGTAATACATTTGGCTTTCAAATTCTTAGGGACATTTTGTAACAAAGCAGGATTATCTAGATTTATTTATTCAGACTGACATCGCACCATAATTCAACACCCAAAATATCAAAACAATTATATAATACCATAAAAATACCTTCCTGTAAAAAACAGCATAAAGAAATTGTGCTTATTACACACCGTAAAATTACAAAGTCCAAAATTTAATTTCAGTGTCATGATTACGAAAGCAATGTCCTCAAGGCACCCAAAACACTGCTGAGGCGACTCGCAGCCTATCGTGTCAGCGACGTGGGCTCTGTCTCCTGGACAGGACTCCCAACAGTTTCAACATGTCCCACTGAGACAGAGGACGTCCTGTCTTCAGCCGAGGCTTCCAGGACCTGCAGGGAGTTTACATCCAAAAATATTAAAAAGGAAAACATTTGCCTTCATATTCACACTGAAACACCTTGTAGCAGCCAATAACACAATACTAATAATGAGCCATGTCGTAAGCGATATTTACAGACATTTCAGAATGTTATTACATTAAAGCCAACAAAGAGATACCCAATCAATTATGTACTGATTGGGTAAATAGTGAAATAAGTGAAGTGCCATTACATTTGGGGATTGCAGCACATTGTCGGCTGATAATTACACTACCAGCTTTGCATTATATTTAGTTGTATTACATTATAGACTGAGTTAGGATTATATGTTATTTGCTGCTACAAGCCTTCAAATGTTAATAAAAATTAATGTTGTGGATTTACCCGTATACAGTGGTACTCAACCTTTATTGCTGTGGCACACTTGATTCACTTAACTAAACATTTTATTGCCATGACACAAAATTCCAAGGTAGATCGTTATTTACAATTTACAATTACAATTTCCCATTTGGCAGACGCTTTTATCCAAAGCGACGTACATATGAGATTTTAATACAACACAAGCAAGGATCTAGTCAGGAGAGAACAACGAGAGTAAGTGCCATAAAGCTAAGGTCAAGCTAAGTTACAGATCAACTGTTTGAAATGTCACATAAAAGGATAAATCTGCTTATTTTCAACCTGGGCCTTATTTTCCTAATTTTTTTCCATCATGGCGATTGTATTCAAAATTTCATCACTTTCTTCACTGTTGAGCTTGAAGTATTTTCCGGAATTATCTTTTAATATTACAATTATATTCATACAAGAGGAGGTAGCTGAACATAAAATGCCTCTGGTCATGGAGCGAAAAGCTTTGGGGGCTAAAAAGTATTTTTAAATGAAGTTTCAATTTCATAAGCTTTTAATGAAGTCAAGCAAATAATTTGGTTTTATATTGATTTTCTTTGCATTTGGGCATCATCTCATCGCTTGCCTAAGTTCACACCAGTATGCCACGGCATCCCAGCTAAGAACCACTGCGCTGACGATTCATGTTATTTATACCAATTGAGAGAATGTTAAGATGTATGATGTGGTGACTCAAAAACAAAAACATGCCTTCCGGATAGATATATTAAACATACAGAACTATAAAATCCTCATTTTACTGGCTACACACATGCATAAGGACCAGACAAGCTATCATCAAAACACAATGGTAAAAGCACTGGAGAGATACCAAATGGAAAAAATATGCCATAACAATAAGATCCACAATAGTTATTTACCAATTTATGTAGCATCTGAATCATCATCCCATTAATGCATGTACAACGCTGAAGCATTAAAAAGAACAAAAGGGTACCTTAAATGTCTTTTATCACAGTTAAAGAGCGCTTAGGTCTAAAGTCTGATATCAGTATTTGTATGATACAAGAAAATGTTGCGGTATCGATTTTAAATAGAACTCACCTGAGCATCTCTCCTTGCTGCTGTTTGTGAAGCTCGACTCCCTGCTGGTCTCTCAGCCACTCTATTTGGCTGAGATTTGGACGCCACACTGTCTCTGTTGGATTTATCTTGAGACACGTTTGCATCCCCCGTCAAAGGTTTAGCTTTTGCTTGAGATGAGTTTGCATTCGATTTAGTGGGTTTGGCTTTAGCTGCGGGTGAGTTAGCTTTGGCTTCACTGCGCTTCGCCCGCTGGTCCCCACCCACATTTCTAGCACTAGCTCCCGTTAGCTCCTCCTGCGCCTCCTGCTGGTCGTCTGAATCTCCCTCAATCTGAGGGTCGCTGTCGGTGGCAGAGAGGCTCTCTAGCTGCTCTGCGTCATGACCTTCCTCCCCCCGCGCGACGTCCGCCTCATCCCCCCTGTAGAGCGGGTCGGCAGTCCGCAGGGTCTCTACAAACACCTTGGCTGGCCCTTCCCTGGCTCTGTTGGGCCCCCGCTGACGAACCTGGGGCCTGTCTGCTCGGCCCTGGTTGGCTCGGGGTCGTGGGACATGTTGAGGTGCGTCGCCCCCCGCTAAGTGGTCGCGGTCCTCGATCCTCAGGCGGGGAGGCTGAGGCCGGGGCTGCTCCACCGGTGGAGGAGGGGGCTCCCTTCGGCCGCGGCGTAGCGGTGCAGTGATGCCATGCTGGAAGGCTGCCTGCACACTGCCATACATGACCACCTGTGGAAGAGAAAAATAAATTCACCAATACTGACAGCCTGGCAACGGAGCCCAGCAGAGGCCGTTTAGTAGCGAAAAAATGTATTAAAAAAGTATTAACTCGTGTTCACGACAAAACACAAACTCCAATTGCCTAAAAAGTGTGTGCATAGATATAAAATGTGCACAAACTGTAAGTTGATATATACAGGCAGTGTAACCACACCAAGCCCTTTTCTGACACTTGGTGTTAGAGACCTGATCAATACTCTATAACATCCCTCCAGTCTGCATATTGATGATATATAGCCCATTAGCTCTCAGTATGTTAGTTGTTTCTTCTAATAATTACATTTGCAGTGCTGCATGACAGTGTTGTTAGTAGGTAATGCCTTGAGAACTCACTCATCCTGAAGTAAGACTACCTGTAGTAAAATGTAATCAACAAGTCCACCCATTATACCTTATCTAAACCCTGATTCAACTAAATATATCTTTATTCAACTAAATATCATGTTAATTAAACTACAGTCAGTGCAATCAAGTAAATTCAACTGAGTGAAATCAGTTAAAGGAGCTAAATCAAACACGCTGTAAAAATATGTGCACATTTTATTAACTTGTTGAATTCATTTGTTCACACAAATTATTAAAAGAATGAAAATGAGGGTACGAATTAACCAAAACAGGGAACAATATGCATCTTCTGCACTCAAATTAATACAAAAAAAGAGGACACAAGGTCTATCTTTACATTACAGCATTTTACAGCATGCCCCCTCCCTCCATTCTGAATCTCCACTGACACAAACACATTGCCAGACACTCACTAATTGAATGGTGGTGTCCTCTGATTGTATGTGTGTATGTGAATGGTGATTTATCACAGGTCCTTACCAGAATGGAGAGCACAATAGTGAGAAGAACAGGGATCTGCAGGGTGACTGGCAGGTCCTTCAGGAGTGCCCGCAGGAACTCACTGATCCCCTGCCCAAAATGCTTCAGTGGCTCCGTGATGAAGGTTGTGATTGTGACTGATATGGCCTAAACAGAGAGGAAAGTGTAGGATGTAACTGTATGACATTTCCATACACACACTTCAAATCTGCTACCAGTTTTAAAAACAGTGCTTATGGAAGACCTTGTGTGTTGAATTAGGGTGTTTCATTATGTTTAATGTATAATGAAATGCTCTCATTCCTCAAGAAATGCCTATCAACAGGAAAACAAGTAGAGATCCTGTACAGACCCATGGCGCATGTGGTCAATTCAATTCAACACGTTTATCAGTTAAATTACCTAATTCCACTACCTTTACTTAAATACCATAAGGTAATAACATTACCTACCATTAAAGTTTGTAGGGCGGCAGAAGATGAGTTATCAAGCTACTGTTTACAAATACCATCACTAACACAGGCAAGTCTGGAGCAAATTGTGGATTGTTAAGTTTCACTTCTGTTTTCACACCGGGAGACTGGAGTACAATGCTGCTGGTCTGCTGTCTGTCCATCTCCAAATGACAAACATGACGTGATGTGAAATCAGGCGCAATAGAGATCGATTTAGATCAATTTCTATACATTGACCAACTTTTGATTTTGTGCCTCTGTATAGGAAACACTGCATCTTACAGTCAAAGATGCCCTCTAGAGACCACCTGACGAAGCGTATCATCTCACAAAGCGACAGATGACTGACTGACTGACTGACTGCCTGACCTGAATTTGCCTTGTGATGCCCTTAGCGGCGCCGTGGGAAAAAAACACTTGAGTTCTTATAATAGAAATGCAACATTCGGATACTTTCATACGTTTTGAAGCTTTAAAAATTGACATTCATGGCTTCTAACTGGACCATGTCCTGTGTTCGATAGTCAGCTCTACATATCTCACACATGCACTCAAACACGTGCACACCAACACAGTGACTTACCTTGGTTGGGGGGACCAGCAGGATGGGGTTGACCATGAGGACTTCATAGTATCTCTTACAGGGGTCGTCCTGAAGAGTCCAGGTGCTCCTGAACCACTCTGCAATGCGAGGATCAAAGTGCCACGTTTCAGCAAAAATAACTCAAATACTAACTAAATATAGTGTACGTCTGGCATCTATGATCTATGAGTGTATTATTAATGATTTCAGTTTCACTATTTCTGAAATGTATGTTTTTTTTTTTCCAATTAATCGTTTAGTCTATAAACTGTCAAAAATAACAACAAATGCCCATCAAGTTAAAAGTCCAAAGTGATTCTTCCAATTACTTACTTACAGCCAAAAAACCCAAAGTATTCATTTTATATAATATGAAACAGGGAAAAGCTGTAACCAGCAAATGTTCAGTATTTTTACTTGATAAATGACTAAACTGATTAATCAATTATCAAGATTATAATCTATTTTCGGTCAATTAACTAATCGATTAATCAACTAATCCTTTCAGCACTAGTTCAAACAGACAAGATTGTGATCATCACGACTGTTACCATGTGTATTTTATGTTATACACTTGTAACTGGCTTACCCTTCAAGCTATCACTCCAGTCAATTTTCCTCACTCCCGTGCATTTCTCGTTGACGCTATCCAGCTTCACAATGTTGTTTTGGTGCTCAGCAAAGGCAATCTGACAGAAAGACATCAGCATTACATACACACTATTTGTCTAAAAGAAAGCATTCAAGAGCGAGCACACTCAAAGAGATGAGTTTACCTTGTACAGATAGAACCAGTTCCAGACGATACTGATGAAGAAGCAGATGGCGAACAGTCTCCTGAACTGGACAAACCAGGAGACCACTGACCACAGCTGAGTGCAGATGATGGCCACTATGATCATAACAAACAGACCTATCTGGAAGACGAGTAGAGAGAATACAATACAACTTAACTGGCTGCACAAGGTGGAAAATGGGAGAAACCTGGGATGGGAAACAAACATCAGCATGCAGCACAAAATATACATCAAAATCATTAAAAACAGCATACTGAAGTGGGCCATCTGAGTGTCACTGGTGCTGAAACAGAGCTGCATTTCATCTGGAGTTTAAAAGGCTGTTTGCATGTATATTAAACAACTTCGACATCTTTAGTTGCTATTCAGGCAACTTGTCATGTCTCCCAGCGGAGGGTAAATGGGATCAACAAATTGTTTCTCCACCCCATATGTTGACTTTTTGTCTTCAGACATGTTAGGCAGGTACATTTTCTCTCTGAAGACACCAGGGACTCGAGTTTGCGACTTGCACTCAAGTCACACTTAAGTCATACACAAATTGACTTCAGACTCAACTCAGACTCTAGATTAGTGACTCATGAACAATGAGCGTCTGTAAAAGAATGGTATTGTTGCATTTAATGTATTCTGACAAAGGCCTTACAATGGGATGAAACGTTAATGACCTTTTTAAGCATGTCTTTTTGAAAGTTGAATAAAGTTGGTTTTACTGAGAACAAGAGTTGTGCATCTCCAACGCTTCAATTGTTGCATTTAATAAAATGTTTGAAGTGTTTTTTATTTTTTATGTTGCGCATTGCTATGACAACTTGTGACTCGAGACTTGACTTAGACTTGCATTACGTGACTCATGAGCATCTCTGGAAGACCCAAACACAAAAACCAATGCAACCCACATGTTCTCCCTCTTTGAATACATACAGATATACACAGACATACAGCAAGAACACAGCGGTACGGAATTAGAGATAATACAAATACAGAGTGAGCTTACCTTCAAGACCGTGTCAATCTCCACGCCGAAGGTGTCCTCAAAATTCCACCTCCAGATCTCGCGGTCATGTGCTTTGAAATCCACCAGGATCTGGCTGACGGCATCATCCAGAGCCCCCGTTCTCCAGCTCTCTTCACCCTCCAGAAGCTTCCGGATCTCTGTCACGGCTTGTCTGGACAGTCTCACTTTGGCATCATACAGGACGTCGTTCTGGTCACTGGGCTGGGGAGAAAAAGGGGGCAGGTTGCCAGAGTGAGGCTTTGTTTACAAGTGCAATGCTGTTTTCTACTGTACTGTGCTAGATACTACTGTGTGTAATCTAAAGAATGAACAGAATTGAATTACAGTTATAATCATTAAGGATATTACAACTGAGACAGAGACTTACTTCCACTGAGGTTCTCATGATGTAAAGATGGCAATGTAGGTTTGGTAAAATGCATTCAACATTAGCAAAAGTTGCATTACAAATCACATACATCATAAAACATAAATGGGAAATGAAAACCCACCAGACCAACTCTTTCCATTTCCTTCAGGAGCCTGGTGAGGAATCGCTTGAACACCGGATTGCATGTAGGCTGCTGTGAGATGAACGCGACCTTCTTCTTTTGATCTTCAATCTGAAGGAGAGCACATTTTTGTGATGCTTTTACCATTAGGGGAATTTCTCTTTTTGTTTGCCAAAGTTTATTTTTATTTATTTTTATGTATGTGTTGTAAGGTCTTATACGCTTTGTTTAAATCTGCTGCTCAGGTGTCTATGTTTGTAGTGACTACTTGTAATGCCCGTTTGAATTTTGTTGATGCTTTAAAGTCACGTGGGAGGAATTCAGGAACATAATTCAAATTTGACAGCAATTAAATATTTTATAAAGGATTGAATCACCATTGCCTGTAGAGAACATTGCATGTTTTAGCACAGTCAGGGGCGCTGTACACCTTATTCATTGGTTTGTGGCCAGCCATAAAACTCAGAGGAGTTCCCAGTCCACGACAAAGTGTCAACAAAAGCCCAAAACCACTAACCTCTTTTTGTAGCTCCACCACTTGGTTGTTGCACGTTGTCAGCTCCACTTGGCCGGAGTCCTGACTGTATTCTCTTCTTTTTGTTGGCACATTGGGATAGTTGATGGGCTGTGAGGCAAACATATTCACTGTCAGAAGATAAATGTAGTCAGCCTGGCTCGTACAGACTGGGGCATGCAGGCTAACTAATCTCTGAACAGGTTCCTCTGCAGATTAACCGCACCTCACCTCTGCAGGCTTTCTCATGGTTTTGGTGCTTGCATCGTAATTGAGCATATCGTACGGGTCGATCCAGTCGTCGTCCTGCTGTCCCATCGCAGCCAGTGCCAGGCTGCATACCAGCACAATGACGAGCCGCATACTGGCAGAGCAGGAAAACATTTCCGAGCTAACCGACTACTGCAGCTAGCTAACCTGCAGCTAGCAAACAACGCAAGCTCACTCCTTCAGGGGAGCGATATGTTCATAAAGTTAAATAACTCCAGCAAAGTGATGATGACCATAAAGCTAAATACAGGTGCACCGTTTAACAAATTAGTTTTAAGTGTAACGTTGTCACCAAAACAAGGTTGAGCTAACCGTAGCTACTAGCTAAAGTAATGTCAGTCTCATTGCCCCGCAGAGTTAGGTGAAATCCTGTTTTGTAAACACTTTGCCACGTTAATACGATGAAGAGTAAAGCTAACAATCACACGCTAAAATCAAGATTTTCAACTCGAACTACACACGAGAGAAGCTTTTGTCCACCCAGCAGTCACAGCCTTTGACACTTCTACGTACACCGCTGAGACTCATGGGAAATGTAGTTTTTATGAAGACTTCTTAATCGTCATTAGGTTGCTTCAATATTTTCTTCCATGAATTGTCATACAACTGGTATTTCCAGTTCCCATGTTGTACAGCAGGGGTCATCAAATAGGGGCCAAATTTGCACAGAGCAATAGGCTACTCTTTGGGCCTGGCCAAGGCAGGGTGGTGTTCTATTTCCAAAACCAAGAAAGAAAGACAATCGGCAAATAAGTAAATAGCCTAAAGCTGCAAGGTTATGTTGAAATTAAGCATGGTTTATTCTTCTTTACTCTTAACAAAGCCAAAGGGTTGGGACTGGGAGTAAAAAGCCTATCACAGGCAGCGGATGTGCGTCTTTGTGCATCATCTCTGCAGTCTGTTTCTTTGTTATTAAATAGCACTGGCTGGCTGGCTAAGTGCCTTTTAATTCTTGTATTCTCTTATATTGTCAATATATAGGCTATTATCAGTAAAAGATTACCCATTACCTGGATGACTGAAAAAATATCTAATGTACTCAATTTTAAATAGTTCCATTTGTCAAACAAATAACTAACCTGTATATATCTAAAATGTTGCCTTTCAAGTACTTTCTGTCAAACATAACTTAAAAATATAAACAGTGCTACACTGTTCTGTTTGTTGCTTGCGGTTGTCCTGTCTACGAGGTACAGAAGAATAGAAATGAGACCCTTTTACAGAGAAATCTGCTTTTCTGCCCCTCTGCCCTGCTACATCTCTCTGTGCTGTCAGTTTCTCCTGTATCTTTACATCGTTACATTACAGCCTTTGACATTATTATCTACTCTGTTTTACTGCTCAGCAGCTCCTCTGGTCCAGACTGTCCTGCTCCTCCTCAGGAGGAGTCCTTTTCCTTCTTTGAAAATATTTTTCAATTTTAATCTGGATTGAGGGGGCAAACATTCAGAGTCAAAGTTAAAAAGTTAATATTAACGTTATCAGTCCAGTCAGAATGTACAGGCACCAACACCCAGCTTGGGAATGATGAGAGTTAGTTTTCTCGTTCCTGTTTTTGGAAATGTTTCAAATCGTTATTTAAAGGTAACATTTGAAATATTTGTTTATTTTACAGTGTTACAGAATGAGATCATGTTGCTTTATCCACCCTGATCCCACCGAGTGAAATAACCTCTTCTGAAAGATTTTTATAACAATTCTGTTTTACTACACAGTAGGCTATACAATAAGGAAAGAGAGACAGAAAGAGAGACAGTGAGAGAGACAGCAAGAGAGTAGATGACATGTAACAAAGGTCATGAACAAAATTCATTCAGCAAGTCTCAAGTCTATATGTAGAACACTAAGTCAAGTCAGAACAAATCAAGAGTCGTATCAATTTAATATCTTTAAAACAAAATATCTAGGACTTTTAAATACAATATTGTGTTAATAGCATAAAAACTTGGTAAGAGCATCATGAGTTTGATTTCTATAATCAGTTTCAACTTCAATAAATTCAATCATTCCATACAAATTCAGAAAACAGAATTTAAATTCAGTTGTCTGGTGGAACAAATCTCATTTACACAAACACAAGATCGTTTGTCAAGACTTCAGAAACCTTTTCAAGTCATCAAAGTCAAGTCCCAAGTCACCAGAACCCAAGTCTCAAGTATTCTCTTCATGCATCAAGTCAAGTCCTCAAGCAATTAAAATTGTGACTTGAGTCTGACTCGAGTCCACGTCATGTGACCCGTTGTCCCCACCTCTGTGAGTACACAATGTGCATTTTAACCCAATAAGTTGCCATGCAGAACACATAAATGCAATATCAGCAGTAGTGCAGACAGGGTGAAAGGCCTCCAGATGGCACCCATTACGTACTGTATGTTCAAACCAAACTCTAAATGGCATTTCCATATTAGATACCCAATCCAATGTCTTTGATTCAGAAGTTACGCACCATGTGAAGCACATCCATGACTTCTCCATATACTAATGTTCTTTTTGAGTCTTCGGAGTGACAGACAGTTCAGTCTCCCCATCTGGCTGCACATCGGAGGAAATCTTTTTTTCGAAAAGCTTTGGCTGATGTCCACAAAGGTTTTGTTTTTGGTTTCAGGGAGAAAGAAGTAGAGATACAGCGCTCCCAGGGTACACACCACCACAAACACCAGGAAGACATAGGCTTTCAGCGCCTCCTGCACAAACACAACAATCAAATGGTTAGAAAAACTAAATATAAATCAAACAATTAAAACAGTTGATGTCAATAGATGCAGTGAAAAATATTTTTGCACACATAAAATACCAAGCTATTAAAGCTACCAGCTTTTAATCAATTAAATCAATTAAACCATTCATGAAGACATAGACTGCACTTCCATCAAATGTAAAATGAAGTCACACTATCACATCAATAATTTCTATGTATTATTGGAAGCAATCAATAATATGGTATTTGAGCAAATACAGCCAACACTGAAACAATAACCTGAATAGTAAGAGTCACAGGAGCCATTTTGACATTTCAAATTTGAGCAAATATAACCATTTATCTTAAATTGTTGTTAATTTCATTTGATTTGACAGAATTACAAAACAAAACAATCCCAAAACAACTACAAAACAAATCACATTGACCCACATTACATCCAAGGCTACATTTTGCATTTGTGTGGCATTATTATTATTTAATTAAGAATTATCCTTTAAACACTCAGCATTAGTAAGTAAATTACATCTAATATCAATTTGTCACCAGTCATTACAACCAATTACAATTAAAGCGTTACAAAGGAGGAATGAGCACTTTGAAAGCAGTGAGAAGTAATAAGCTGATAAGCTGTCTCCTTATCTCTCTCTCTCTCTCTCTCTCTTTCCCTCTCTCTATCTCTCTCTCACACACACACACACACACACACACACACACACCTGAAGGAAAGGGAACATCAGGCCCACTGTGAAGTTGGACAGCCATAACACCGTACCACCAATCATGAAGGCAGCAGGTCGGTAGGACTGATCAAACAGTTCGCTGGTGAGAATAAAAACAGTCCCAGCTGGAAGAGGAGAAACACAATACATAGGGGGTTTTTACATAACTATCCCTTGTGCTATCAAAAAACAACAGCAAATGGGAAACAGTGTTTACATGACATAGCAGCGCGGCTAATTTCAGCATATACTTGCTCTCTTTACGATATGACTTTGCAAACACACTCAATTCTGTTAACATTTGGGCAGGAGTGACAAAAAAAATGGGAATCAACATCATTACCTGGACCGAGAGCAAAAGAGGAGATGGAAGCCAGTATACAGGCAAAGCTTAGGTAGGGCATCCATGACACTCGGTCCTGTGGGAAAGACAGGATGACTTAATGAAACAGCCATTAGTCATCAATATGTAAGAGTAAGACAAGACAAGATGAAGACAAGACAATAAACAACGGACAACACAGTGCAAAACATAGCACAAAAAAACAGAGTGCAAACAGCAGCATATGGATGAAATATGTAAAAAATAAATAAATAAATACAGTATGTCCCGCAGAAAATGATTACTGTCCAGAAGGATGATCATTGTACAAGGTGCGGAAAAAGTTCAGTATAGTGGCCGGTGCAAGTAAACTAAATTTCTACTAAGGTGAAACTCAGGTACAAGGGCAACTGAATACTGTTGGAAAGAGGAGCAAGTTGTTGAGGATGGGTTGTATGCTTAGAATAGGAAATATTTTTGTCCTTGGTGTGTGTGTGCGTGCGTGTGTGTGTGTGTGTGTGTGTAAGTGTGGAAACACATACATACCGGGCCACACCTGAAATCTGTCAGGATGGCACCATCAGAAACCCGGCCTTCATGGAAAGTGTGTATGTGTATGTGCATGTGTGTGAGTGTTCACGGGAATGTGTAAGTGTGTGTGTATGTGTCTTGAATTGCAAAAATAACTATTTTCTGTACCTGCAAATTGAGGAACACAGTTAGAGCACTGAAGCCCACCGCCATTCCAGAGAAACCAAATATGAGCAGGGGTCTTCGTCCGACTCGCTCAATCAGAAGACTCTGGACAAACAGACAAAAAGAGTTATTTTCTGTACGTTTCCCAGAATAGATAGCATAGTGAGTTTTTCCAGCGCAAAGATGCAAGCTGTAGCCACACTGCATTCTGGTCTATTGAGACTACTGTCTGTGGAGAAATTGGTAACCTGTAAGTTTGTCATACTCACTGAGACAACAGAAGAAATAATTTCTATGCCGCCTGTGCACAGAGCAATGTATGGCACCAAGCTCTTTGTAATGCCAGCGTCAAACAGGATCTCATTGGTGTAGAAAAGGAGCTGTTAACAAAAATGCAACATGTCATACATTTTACAGGACCTTGTGCAGAGGAATATTGAGGAGTTGAAGAACATCTTACAGCGTTGAGGCCACAGAGCTGGTAGCAGGCCATGGTGATGATGATGGTGGTGATCTGCCAGCGGACGGCTGGGCTCCTCAGCAGCTGCAGGACGGAGATGACCTGCAGGTTGTTTCGGCTCTCGGCCCGGACCTCCTCCAGCTCCCGGGACACGTCCTCCTTCCCCAGGAACCTCCTGAAGGCTGGAACCAACACAAGTCGAATCTTATGATCAAACCAAATAGCAACTAGATGGCACTCGGTAGAGCACATACCTCCGCCAACGCTATGCAGTTGTCAAGATATGCCAGTTCCATCCCAGTTCGGATTTTCACCAAAAGTTAATAATTTCTTCCATGCCACATTACCAACTTGTTTCACATCAGGAAACACATTTTCATGACTGTAGCTGAAATGGGACATGAGATCTGCCTGTTCAAATCCTAGCCACTTTTAAGCATTTTAGCCAATTATGAGAGCATCATGTCGCCAATCAGCTCTATATCTGCTCAGTTTCCATTAGGGCTGTTCAGTTCTTCCTTGCCCCATGACCAATATTTCCACAAAGTTTTGTTCAAATCCATTGATAACTTTTGGGATATCCTGCTAAACAGACAAACAGATGGAATGGGGTGAAAACCCCATAACCCCTGTCCAACTCTGTTGGTGGAGGTAATAATCATAAAGTACAAGATGAATACCAGAGTTTTAAACAGCTGGCAGGTTGAGTGACTTGACATTCTAACATTTGAAGAACCTTGTGTTATTCAATAATCAGATGGCAGATTTTGATACATAGATATGTCTGTATATTGTGTGCCATTGTATATGTTGTAGCTAGTAGACATGTTCATTTTTTATTCATTCATTCATTCATTCATTCATCTTCTCCACCTTAATCCTTAATCCTCTCTGGTGTCACAGGGGGCAGGAGCCTATCCCAGCAGATACTGGGGTAGGCAGGGAAACACCCTGGACAGGTCGCCAGGGTGAACACAGATAGACAGACTCACATTCATCCCTATGGGAAATTTAGAGCCTCCGATCCACATGTCTTTGCGCTATGGGAGGAAAGCGAAGCACCAGGAGGAAACCCACGCAAACCCCACACAGAACGGCCCGGGACATTAGACATTAGAAAGGCGGTATACCTTTTTCTGCGCCGGCCTCATCCTTCTTCTCCAGCAGCAGGTAGCGGGGCGACTCGGGGAGGAAGGGCAGCACACTCAGCTGCAGCAGCGCAGGAAGTGCCAGGAAAGCAAACAGGAAGTTCCATCTGGACTCCTGCAGTCACACCGCCACCAGAGACGACACGCAGAATAAATGGATAAATAAACTTCAAAACTGAATCAAATATCATGTCTACTGTCTGTCTCCAACACATCAAAGCCAGAAATATCAAAATATATATATGAAAAAAAATATGCAGGAAAAATCAAAAGGTTATATAGTAAAAAGTATGTTCAGAGTGCAAATGTGTCAAAACGAACTCCCATATCAAATGTCTCACAGCACCTGTCCAAGTAAGTCAGGTAGTCCCAACACCTGTCCAGTGAACACGCCCACATTAATCAGGATTCCGTGGAACTGGCCAATGAAGCCTCTGATGTGTTTGGGAGAAATCTCTCCCAGGTACATTGGAAGGGCACTGAGAGCGATACCTGCAGGGGAAAGATACAGAACGACATGAAAGTCACAAGTCTGAGATGAATGTTTTTGTACATGGTCCCTGACAAAACAAACAAAAGTAAAAGTAAAAAAAAGTAAAGAAAGGCGCTACTGTATGTGTGGCATTTCTAAACATCAATGTATCATTGTCAAGTTAATTTTGACACTTTGGTACAATTACTGTAACAAATGAGACTATATCAAGACAACTGGTAGGCCTACTACCAATCTGGGAGGTCCCTCACTACGGGATAATTTAAAGTTACACAGGTTACAATCATTGTCAAATTGATTGTGATATCTCTGTGTAATTACCAGAAACAAATGAGACCATGGATGAGATGGTTGCTAGCCTTGGTTTATTTGTTTGGATTGTTTGTGTTTGTGTTTCTCAAAATTAAGACCACATTTCCCATAAACCCCACTGCTTTCTGTTGCAAAAAGAGCTCGTCCTGGAAGTACTCCCCCAGGCTGTTTCTGACATTAGTATGATTATGTTCTTCATCAGCTTACAAGGTTAAAAGAAAGGGCTAACAGCAGAAACCCTCACCGGAGTGGATCCCCATGATAAGACGGCCGATGATGAGCATCTCGAAGGAGCGGGCCGTCTCCCCCGAGGCCAGCAGCAGAGCAGCGATCAAGGCAAAGCTGTTATTCAGGATCAAGGAGCCCCTCCTGAAGTGAGGAGGAGCGTAAAAGAGAAGTGAACAGAAACAAAGAAAGAGAGTCATTAACAATCAACCTGTAGTGTGTTTTTACTGCCTCATGTTGGAGAGAGAAGAGACAAGAGACAAGAGACAGCTGGCAGAGTTTGATGAGTGTGGATTGGGCTCCAATGTGGATCCATATGTCATCTTTATATTATTATTTTTTTAACTATTGCTGTTGCAACTGCCATTTTTATTCTTCTGTAACCCTGTTTTTAAATTCATGTCCGGTGTTTCTTTTTATTGTTTATTTCATTGGCTTTTATTTCTTGTTTCATTGCCTATAAAGCACCATATAGTACCATATATAACGTCATTTTAATCCCTTTGGGGAAGACAAAATGTAGTCACTTCCATTAACTTAGTAATAATAAATAATACAATTTTATTTATCTAGCACCTTTCGTACATAAAATGCAGCTGAAAGTGCTTTACAATAGAGGAAAAGACAAATTAAGGTAAAATACAGAGTGAGAGAAAAACAGATACATTTAAAACATTAGGCAGTTTAGAAATCATGTAAAACATAAGAATTAAAACACAGTGTAGTAATATATAACCTGCTCTGTGTGCCCATTATCTATTTTTCTAGTCCCTCATCTCTCAAATGGAGCAATGACCTTCCCTATGGGCAAATACACTATAACTGCAGGCTGGAAGCATCAATAAACTTTCTTAAAGTCCAGTCCAGCTTGTCTCACTTACCTTCCAAGGACTCTGACAAGGAATTTGACAACAATTGCTCCAAGTAGCCCCCCGATAGCCAATATGGAGACGGTGATGGACCAGAGCAAAGTGCCCGTCTCAGTTCCAATGGGCATCCCGTACCTCTCCAGCCACGTCTTGTTCTGAAAGTTCTCTATATACTGCAGAAAAACAGAAAGGGAGAAAGGAAATCCTGCTGAAAGTTAGCTGTATTTAATGACAAATGCAGCATAAAGAGATGGATAGTTCATATTTGTTTTGCCTCCACATTATATGTTGATTTCACACATGCATACATTATTACATTATTTTTTAACATTCTTTATGACCTAAATTAAATCCTTTGGAATTGCAATAGTCAAATTTATCCATATGGTTGATATATACGCCAAATTTATCCATATGGTTGATATATACGCCAAATTTATCCATATGAGAATGATATACAGATTGTTACTGGGTGGTAATGTGAATTTTCAGTCCAGGGAACTGAATGTAAAATACATTTTCAAAAGTACTAAAAATGTGCTATATTGCAAATTATACATAGGAAAACACATGATTGTTTGCCTGGTGGTTTGGTTTTGGTTTGACTCACCACAGTAGGAGCATTCACCACAGACAGATTGTATCCGTACAGAAAAGATGATCCCAGGGCACCGAAGAAGGCTGCACTCATTAGACAGACTGTGACACGTTGCTGCTAAAAACACACAAGTAACTGTATTAATTAAGTCATAGTGATATAACATTTTCTTTTTTTGATCAGTGTGGGCAGCGGTACCCTAAATGTTAGAGAAACAGGCTTCTGACTGGATGGTTGCTGGTTCAAATTCCCCAAGCAGCTTTGAAGATCAGGTAAGTGATCCTAGGTGATCCTCCAAATTAAATACAAACTGAAGCTGAAGATATTCCTCTGATGAGAATATCTGACTTGGAGATAAACCTTACTAGCCCACTAACCTCTGGTGGAGCCTCTTTGGTGTCTTCTGCCATCTGACTGCTCTTTGGTTCCACTTGGCGGTTCTTCTTTGGCACTTCAATTTTGGTGGTTTGATATGCTGAAACAAGAGTGGCATATTATTCTGTTAGCCAATCAACAAATAACAGCTTTCTCATAGAGAACCACATTTTGTAATATTTATAAAGGAATATGAATATGAATTTCTTTTTTCTTTTCTATGGACCATGAGTCTGCAATAAAGATTAAATGAAATGAATTAATGAATGTACATCTCTGCCATTTAGTCCTCTATTTTTTTTTCCAAAAGCACCTGTACAATTCTAGTAACTTTTAAAAAGGCTATCTGAAAATAAAGAAAGAATGACTCAGGTGCTAAATAAATGACAGATCTCATGTGACTGTTGGTACAGTGTTTATGTAGGCCTAGTTTTTTTCCTTCCAACTAACTGCACTGCAACAACACCAGCTTTAGCTTGAAAACATGTTAATTATAAAGTACATACAAAAAGCCAGCACAGTACCTGTTGGATTAGCCAACAGTAGGGCTGGGCCCAAAGACGTGTGTGTCAGGGAGGAACGGGACCCTCCTCTCTATAAATTGGGCTGACACCGCATCACTCGTTATTCAAAAAACAAACCCACCTCTTCCTCGCTACTCATGAGCAAGGAGGGTGGTCTGGTGAGACACTCACTCATGCTAATCAGAGAACCAGGTTATGTAAGTAACCCAAAAGTTCTCTTTCATAGCATTCCTTTTGGTGTCTCACATTGGGGAAATACTGACTCCCTGATTGCAAGGCAGGCCTATTCTGAAGACCAACTGTCCCGTGTGATATATTATACAGGGAGACCCTGAACCACTGAAGACCCTACACTTAGCACAGAATGAGCCATAGAAGGGGCTGTAACATCAAGTTTATAGAACTTTGCAAATGTATGTGGTGAGGCCCAACTCGCCGCTGCACATATATCCTGAATTGGGACCCCTCTGAATAGAGCCCATGAGGTGGGAGACCTCTGGTAGAATGTGCATGCAGGCCCTCAGGCGGCTGCAGGCCCTTGGTACTGTAGGCCAAGCCCCTACAATAGCCCCTACAATCCAATAGCCCCTACAATCCATTGGGAAAGATGCTGCTTAGAAACAGGCTTCCCTATGTGAGGCATTGCCCATGACACAAACAGCTGTTCACTTTTTCTAACATTTTTTGTTCTGTCCAAGTAGATCCGTAAGGCCCGCACTGGACAAAGCATATGCAACCGTTGATGCTCCTGGGAGGAGAACGGAGGAGGATAAAACGATACCAAGTCAATTGGGGAGCAGCCGGGTTAGGCTGCTCCCCAATTACCATGAATTGCTTAAACGGGGTTTGCGCATCACTCTGCTCACTACATAAATGTATTTATTTGTTCTACACAATTAAAATCATTCCATTGTCGTTTTGGCCCATGAAGGCCTTAAGCCATTATATTCTTTACAATCTGATGAAGACCTTTTGCGGGCCGAAACGTCAGTGGAATGATTTTAATATTGCAGAACAAGTAAATATATTTAATGTAGAGCAAGAGTGACACCTCTTCACTTGATCAATGCAGCTTTGTTTTGGGCTGCATTTTCAGACCGGTGTGTGAGAAGAGCGCTGCCTGCCGGTCTGTACAGATCGATGAAGCCGTATCAAGTCTATTTCTTATGGCGCACTTTTATGAAGGTATTTATGTCAGAACACGGGTGTGTGAATATTTTTGAGTGAAAATCTCAACATACAAGTTCACATTTATTCTACAAGTTCTCACATCGTATTCTACAAGTTCTCACATCAAGTCTACAAGCTTTTACAACATAAATACCTTAACATAACCATAACATACACTTTTTTCATACGGAGATACTCTCTTCGTTCAACTTCATTCCACAATGCCCTGCCACAAAGCCAAAGGCTTTTCAAAATAAAAGTTCCGCGGTTAATTTTTCAATCCGGGGCAAAATAACACAATTTCGTGGTTTATTATATCCCCGAAATAGTTCTCGGGGTATGGATTCGCCGCGTCCGCCGCAGATCCTCCATGTGAACGGGATAACTTGAACAGTTTTTATAAGAATCTTTTCAAATTTGGTATGGACATTGGTGACCCCTAGAGGAAGAACTCTATTGATTTTGATGTGTTTATGATTATTATAACTATTATTAGCCTAATTAACTGATTAAATTAATGTCCATGCTATTTGGACCCATATCTCACCATTATATTGTATTGAAATTTGTCAAGAGAATTGTTCAGGCCATTGGGGAGACTTGTATGAAGTTTGACGTTTTGATGATAATTATTAATAAAATAGTTAATTTGAGTTAATTTATTATTGAGTGTTAAAAAAATAGTCCTCTAGGGATTGGGGAGACAATCCCTAGATGATTATATCCATGCATTTTGGAGTGTTAGGAGTAATAACAATACAATTAACTGCTTAACTTTATTAATTTGCGATATAAAAATAGTTACGGCATGCAAGCTTTATTATTATGAAGATTAGCCCAGCAGGAACAATTTTGTTATCTGGCGAAATAAAAACCTGGAGTCTTATTGTGTGATTATTGACTGGATTTTTATTACATTTGACTATGGGGCAGTCGAGTTTCGGGGATATACCCTTTGCCCTGCCCGACAGCGTCCTTGCTTTTTGAGGGGGACATTTGAAGCACCTTTTAATCATGGAGGGGTCATGTCCCCCCTACCCCCCGTGCTTCCTACGCCCATGATGTCACCTATATGTTTATTCTATTGTCTGTACCCCCTGATTGGGTCCATTTGTTTACCTTGTATGCTATATGCAAATCTACACCTTATGTTTGTAATGTGTTTATTATCTGAATTAAAAAAAAACAAAAAACATTATAAACAGAAAAACAAAACAGACACAAAACAAAACAAAAAATAAACGTACCTCCTATGGAACTGCATCCGATGTCAATAACAGCAATGTCACCCTCAGTTTCCATGATTACAGCACATCAATATTAACTGCAAAGGGAAAAAACGCTGAAGTCTATCAGTATATCCTATCCTATCCTGTCAGTCTTAAAGGTAGCCTACATTAATCAAATGTAGAAAATGGCTAAATTTTTTACAAAACGAAAAGCAGGAATTTTATCGAGCAGTCCTTTGCCATACCGATGCTGTTTTTGGTGCGGTTTATTCTTGCACCAGAGTTTATCTTCTGAATGGCATTAATGATTGATTGTGTGTCACTGGAGATGTAAGTCTTCACCGCATAGGCATAAACCAGAATACAGTGTCCTGCAAATAATTAGCTGCAATTGAACGAGTTAACCAATAGACAAGCAACTAGTGATGGAGCAACAGTAGTGATACAAACAAGGAAATGGAGCTCAAAGCCAGTTAATAGGCGACCTTTACGGGTAGCAGCATGCATGGGTGTAGCCTATGTTAAAATGACAAGTATTCAATTTCAGTTAATACACTCTATCATAACAATGCCATTGTGCAAATTCCCTAAACAGATCAAATAAAAGACTGAGAGGTATTTGGACACATTTTTGTCAAAAAACAAACAACTTCCAGTATAGTTCAGCCTTCAGGTCATATATTCATGTGTTTATGATACACTGTGACTGTAAGCCAACCATAAAACTAGGATCTAAGTCATCATGACTATTTATTGTAATTGCAGCACAATTTCCTGGTCACTTCCAGTCAATTGTCTGGTATGAAAAGGCTTGGCAGGAAGTCTCAGTCAACAGTCATCCGTTCTGTCCATAGTATCTGTAGGATACTTAATAATTATATTATTTCAATGGTGAATCAAGCTTCATGAAAGGGCTTGGCAAAGTGATAAATGTCAGTATCCCATATCCCATTATCACGTCCCATGTCTTTTACATGTTTTTTGTATCTGTAAAATCTGTTCCCTGCAGAGATTGTGTTGAATTCTTTTCACTTAAAAAAATCAACAAAACACACAATTTGTGCAGGGGGAGCCCAAACTTTTGCATACTACTGTACAGTTTCTTTAGATGAAACTTTAATATTGCCCTTGGGGAAACTGGGTCAAAAAGCAGCATTCCTCTGCAGATTTGAAAAGTCTGGAGTCATACGGAAAAGTATCTGAAAATACTTGCTGTTCAGTGCTGACATACACTGACTATAGTTTATGTAGTTGTATAACAAGGTAGTTGTCATTTCACATGTTAAAAATATAATATGTGAAATATAAAGAATAGTCTTCAGACAGCCACTACAAGCACACATCCTCTTGTAAAAGGATCAACATCTAGTTCAAATTCAGTCAAGACTTTAAGGCCTGGAAAAAGTATAATATTGAAATGGAAAATGTAGGAACCTGGATTAATGATTCACACAACTCTTTTCAACAAAACATATTTATTGCCAAAGATGTATAATTAATATTTACAAGATTGATAGGAAAGTTTCTGGAAAGCACATGCATTTCTATCCAATAACATTAATATCCTGCAGACCGTGAATTTGTTATTGACTGAAACAGCTCCATTCAACACTGGAGTTAAAGGCAAATAAAAATCTTTTAAAAGATAAACAGAGAACATCACTTTAATATCCCAAGAAGATGCCTCAAGTTTTCAGGGATTGAAGGAATCGTGGTCAAGGGTGCCTGAAAGAAGGCCTTGATGTGACTTTTGACCGCCGCCCATCACACAGGAGCTGAAACTGTGGCAGCCATCTTTGCTCGCCAATCCTTATAAGCGGCCACCTGCAACACGGCGGCAGGTAACGCTCAATAGTCAGATGGGAAGGCAGGACTGTGAGAGTGATAGATCATATTTATTTTCCTCTACGCCCTTTACCGCTCTTCATCCCTCCTTTGCCACCTTTCATCGGCCTTCCTTTGCCTCCCTTCTTGCCTCCTTTTCCTTTGCCTCCACTGGCGCGTTGTTCTTTCCTCTGCATCCCCCGCATGTCTTTCTTCATGCGGCTGTCCACCACCTTGAAGACTCCCTTGACGCCGGCGGGACGACGCACCTTCTTGCCGGCGCCCTTCTTGGCCACGACGTACGTCACGTCTCTCTTCTCCTTCCCCACGCCTGCTTTCTTGTAGATACTGAGAGGATGGGGGGGGGAGAGACAAAACAAAACATCGGACATTTTAGTAAAGAACTCTTAGAACGTTGTTTGAGCAGGAGTGAACCCCCTCCTCCACGTTTTCAACTGCTCGCAACACATTTCATTTTCAAGCCAAAAAAGAAAATGACAAAACCATATTATTTTTGTCGTAACATTTTCACTAGACAATTATGTTGAATCTCTAATTAACTAGCCGACTCATTCTATTGTGAAAATGTGAATATTATATTTCTGTCCATTACAGGCCAACATGTTGCTGCAAATCCTTGGTCACTGATTGAGGTTGATAAAAGTCATCAATTACTTAATGCCCCTTTAAAATAATGCCATTACAGTGTTCAATATGCTGTATGTGTATGCACACATTTTAGAATTGATCATTTTGTCGAGAAAACTGACATCCAACTGTCCATTTTGTAAAAAAAAATATTTCTAGCATTAACTTTACATACTGTGTGTGTTGTAATTAGGGATTGGCAATATGAGATGTTTTTCAATAACGATATATATCACGATATGGCTCACATATGTAAAATCACATGTTAAATAAGCAAGTTAATATTGAAACGAATGGTAATGTTAGCTGTGATTTCAAAATAGAAATTTTCAAATAATATTCCTACCATACCTAATTTTGTCAGTTTTTAAATAAAATTAGCTTGTTATCATCTATTTAGACTGCAGAATTGTGTCACGCTTTCACAAAATCACCACATCATCACGATATGTTTCCACTGAAAGGCGATAAATGATAATATTGAATTATCGTCCAGCCCCAGCTGTAGTTATACTGAATATCTGTAGATATATTTGTCCGCTGGATCAATGCAGGAATAGTAAAATCATAAATATAGTAAATCAGACTTTGCACCCTGTGTGACCAGATCTGGTAATTTTTCCATGTTTGGCCTGCAATAAAAAAAAACATCCTGCTCTTGGTCACACAGGGTACAAAGTCCAATTTACTATATTTATAATTAAATATAGTAAATTGGACTTTGTTAGGGGTTGAACATCACATCTTCAGCCCTAGAGGTGAGGTGCTGTACCTCTTCAGCTGAGCCATCTTCTCCCTCTCAGAAATGTCCACAGTGTTGACGACCGCCTCCGCCTTCTTCTTCGCCTGCTCCATCTTCTTCAGCATCTGGTAAAGTCGCAAAGAAACAGACAAAAAAAAAATCAACATCTAGGGAAATACTCTCCCCCATTTCTCGATTTCTAGTCTCATCCAGGTTTATTTAACATTTAATTTCGTATTGTTTTCAACAAACTTGGCACATGACAATATGTGATGCACTGAAACATCTAAATAATTGAAGGGTGAAACAAAAATAACAATTTGACATCCGAGTATTATGACAAAGAAGTAGAAATCGGGAAAATTAATAATAGACAATAAAGGCAAACCTATATGAAATCATCACCAATGTGTGTCTGTCCTTAAATTTGATATTAAGCCACAAAAGGTCCCAAGTAGACTGTTTTTTTTCCCTTCTTCCAGATGTTACATTATTACATTAATTATTACATTGCATACATTTTTCATAAATAAGGTCAGGTACCACAATCAAAATAATTTCTAAGAAGTGAAACACAGGATTTAGAAAATGACTGCATGCACTTTTTCATTGGACAAAAGCTAAGCTTTTTCATTGGATAGTTCCCCTCTCTCCCTCTCTCACCCTCCTCTTCTTCCTGGCCTTGGCCTCCGCCACTCGTTTGATTGGCCGGGCGTTGATCTCCTTCCACTTCTCCTTGTACTCCTCCACCATCTCCTTGGTAACCGGCACCGGCTTCTTCCGGTGTTTCCGCTCGTCGTCCACGAACCACTCGGGCACGTCCCAGTGCTCCTCAGAGCTTGCAAACCTGCGGCAGCACACAGACCGGAGTGATGCGTTCATACTAGGGATGTTCTGACACCACTTTTCACTGCTGAGGACTAAACCTCAATCCATTGCGTTTACTCAATGATATGGATTTAGAGTTCAGTTTTGGGGTCAATGGACAAAAATGAGATATAATCAGTGTCAGAAATTCACTTTTTGTCTCACCTGCCAAGGACTGGAAACTAAAAAAAAAACATCTAACTGCCAGGAATTAAATTTACCAGCCAAGACATTTAATATACATCTTACACCGCGTTTACCTGTTCACAGTACCATTTCATACATAGAATCAGGCACCTTGTGTTCATTTAAAACTTGCTCACTCACCTATGCAATGGATCAAGTTTGTACTTTATCATGAAGTGTAACAGAACTCAGTATAACTGAGGCATTCAAGTGTTCTCATCTCAAAAACTCCCCCTTTTCTCAGCTAGACAGATGTAATATTGTTTAATGTGAACAAAATGGGTTTTCTTTCTGAAATGTTACACATGGTGATTTTTAGCTCAAGGGAAATGATCTAATACATTACATTCATACACCCAGAGATGCTCTAGGTTAACTGTGATGCAATTCAAATGTAACAGTTGGATGATGGCGCTGTCTGTCTCACATTGGACCACCTCTCTCTCACTCACACACACACACACACACACACACACACACACACACACACCTGTGGAAGGAGCCGTCCACCAGGTCCCTGGATCTCTTCTTGGACGTAGCGATCTGACAGCCGAGGGCCAAACCTTCTGCATCCAGGATCCTGGCTCGCTTACCTGGGGAGAAAGAGAATATACAAACACACATCAAGTTTCTTAAGCAACCTGGTTTTGGGTCGCTGCATGTAATCGTCATAACTCAGTTAAAATAACCCAGGTAAGCTTAAACTCTGACTATGAGAAACCTGGTTAAGATGCCTGGCTTACTCCCATATTAACCAGGTTACTGTGACATGGAAACACGTCACTCCTTTGACTTTTGGTTTTCTCTGTCTGCGCAAACTTCTCACAAATCATTATAGGCACATTTTGATGTAAATAACAAAACAAAACATGGCAGCAAGTTTAATAAAACAGCGAGAACTGGTTTAAAGTCTGAAATGTAAAGGTTTCTGGTACTTACTGGTGCTTTCTACAGGAACAACCTGGAATTCGTCTTCATCGGGCAATCCTGAGAGTCCTCCGCTTCCCTTGGACGGCTTCATCCTGGCAATCTCCCTACAACAAGCAGAAGTGTATATATATATATTCCTTTAATCATGACTTTAAGCACCCGTTTATTTTGATTACATGAATTATTTGAACTGAAGAAAGTAGCCACACAGGTCCTCAATGAACTAATTTCACTGCAAATATTATTTAAATATTGATAAGCCTGGATATAAAGCAAAATAATTTTAACCAAGTTGGATTAATTATATAATATCTGGGAGAAAGAGCAGCGTAGACTGTCACAGTAAATGAGTTTTTACTTCTCGTCATCGCTGCTGTCATCGTCCGAGTCGCTGTCACTCTGCTTCTCAGCTTCCTGTGAAGGTCCCGCCTCTTCCTCCTCCGGCTGGGCAGGCTCCTCCTCCTCCTCCTCTTCCTCATCAGCCTTCCTCTTTTGGCCTTTTCCGAAAGATAGAGTGAATGTAATTACTGTGAAATAGCCTGGCCTTTAGATCACTCTTAGTCATTATTGTTTCTTTGTGTGTGTGTGTGTGTGTGTGTGTGTGTGTGTCATAAGAGCTTATCCTTGCTTGTTTTGAGGTAAGAATTTTAGCTCCATGTTTTTTTGTTTAATCTCACTCATAGAATTTCTTTACTTTTTTCTTTCTGTGTTTTTTCATTTGAAGAGTTCAATTCCAAAATGCCATATATCCATTTTGGAAAAAAAAAATCATTACTCTAAGTAGATCATTTTATATCTATAGAATATAGAAGATCCAGTCTGTAAAATTGGCATCATTTTGTCAATCATGGACTTAATCAAAGACCTAGTATCCTTTAAAAAGTACTATAATTTGTTTCAATTTCATACTATCAATCATTTTTAAGAGTTTGTGTCATTTTTTTCAAATGGCTATCTCATTTTTTAAAAACTTGACACAGGGAAGACGGTTACCTGTTTTCTTGTTCTGGAGCCACTCGGTCTGCCGGAGCTCGCTCTCTTCATCTCGCTCCAGGTCGATCTCAGAGAAGATTCCCTGCAGAGCGACCAGGAGGGAAGGCAGAGTCACAGGTCAGAGTTCACGCAGAAATCAACTCATTTACAGGCGTACGCCGAGAGGGAGACCAACAGCTGTGTGACAGAGGCACAGGAGATCACATGTGGACTAACCTTGCTGAACCACAGGTTGGTCTCTCGCTCTTTCTTCTCATCCTTTCCCTCTAGTTCCACCAGCAAGCCGCTTTCCTCTCCTTCGTCCTCCTCTTCCTCGTTGAATGTTACTCTGGAACGAACACACACACACACACACACACACACACACACACACACACACAGAGGCAGGACAGTGTGAACTAATCATCGAATAAAAAATGTAATTAGAGAACAATTAATGGAGGTATGACACTTGTGTTATTTGTATGGAATGGACCCAATTATTTCCAAATATTGGGTTATTGACCTGTATTAATCATTCATGTTATAATGCATCAGCATAAATAATTTTATTAATAATCAGGGGAGAAATGTGAGCAGGTTTCCTCAAACTAGCTAGAAATTAATTTGGTTCAAATTTAAGGATTGAATAGAAAACAGTCAGGGCAAACTTACATATGCAAACTGATGAGGATGCACTAATATTACTTCTTAACAAGATTCTGAGAATCAGGTGATAACAAGTATCGATCCAATCCCTTACTTTTACTGAAGAATACAAACTTGAGATCATCGGCTTGGCCAATGGACACAAATGACTAAAATACAAGCTGCTTTTTTCTGCATTAGAGAGATCTCACATCCTTCCATGTCTGGAAACGGCACATCAAGTCATTTTTGATTTCTGACATGCCTGCATTGCTCTTGATATTGCATTTTAGTATTAACTTATTTTATCTTTTAGGTTTCTGCCCGTTTAGAGCCATGACTCCTGGACTGACCTGCTGTCAAACACTCAATCAAGACTCAATGTTTCAACCCCTTACTTCTTCTTTGGTGCCGCCTTCTTCTCCAGTTCTTTCTCTCTCTGCTCCACCTCTTCCATGTCTTCGTCGTCTAAATCAGAAGCCAGGGACATTTTGTCCTCCTCATCCTCCTCGTCCTCAGACAGGTGGAGGTCGTCTTCTCCTTCCACCAGGGCGTCTGCTCCCTGCATGTCGCCCTTGGAAATCTCCACCAGCGCCTGCAGGACAGAGGGAGAGAGGGAAACGTAAGCGTTACATTAAATTAGCATCGGTAGGAAGTCCAGCTGACTCTGGATATGAACAGGAACACTGACCAGGTTTAGAACAGCGTTTTCCCAGCCAATATTGGGTGAACTTGAGTACTTTTTGCTTCTGTATATCAAGGTAACATACAACATTGACCCAACATCCACAAAAATGATGGCCAAGTATTCTTTTAACTGGTATAAACACCAGAGAAAGAAAATGACAGCAAAACAACGCAGACAAGTCCATTATGCTTAGCTAAAGTTACAGGGACTGGAATCAGACTTGTTTTGCATCTGTGTGTCCATGTGTGTCCTCACCTTGGCTTTGTTGATGGTGTTGAGGGAGAACATGGATGAGTCGTTGGTTTCGGCGATGGAGACGCCCGGCAGGTCCATCTTAAGCTCCACCCTCTCCCTCTGCTTCCTCTTCTCCTTCAGCAGCTTCTTCTTCTTCCTGATGCCGGGCAAAACGACAACAGAGGTATAAAAAAAATTTGTGCTTTTCTTACGAATTACATTCCGTTATATTTAGGAATTGCTTCATGCATAGTTGTTGTGTTGTGTTTGTGTTTTTACTAAGAAGAAGTGTCAAGGCAAACTTTATTTATATAGCACATTTCACACACAAGGCAAATACAATACAAATATTCCTATGCAACAGGCAGCTGCTTGCAATATCTCGGTGTGGATGTGTCTGTCCTTGTAAAAATAAAACTGTACATCTACCTAGTCCTGACTTAACTGCATGTATAACAAGTCTCTCCCCAACCTGGGGAACAGCGGTACTCCACCACTTTCTCAGTTCAGCCAAGGCACAACTGATCCACTTCAATGTCATTGTCATTATTTATGGTTCCCTACCATGACCATGTCACGTAGACTTGTATAAGCACATTTTGTTAAGTAACTTGTTACATGAAAACACGGTAGGCTCAGATCAGGGCCGGGCGATAATTCGATTTTATAGTGTATCGTCTTTCAGTGGAATCATATCGTGATGATATGATGACATTGTGATATCGTGACACACAATTCTGTTGTCTAAATTGATTACGTTTTATTTAAGCCACACACTACACCTACACTGAAACACAGAGCAACACAATTCTGATGTGATCCATCAAATTCAGATATACTGGATTAGAAACTACATTCTTCCATATGACTTAAATGCAGGATGTGGTTATTGCCAAAGCCAAAGAACAATGTCCATGTTGCTAGCAATAATGCACAATAAAGTTTTCTTGAATCTTGAATTGTAGACTAAGTCACTTTGGACAACAGCGTCTACTAAATGACATAATGTAATGTAATGTGGTCAGGAAGACAAAATACAGGAAAAAAAAAAGTCATACGCCCATCAATCAAACAAGCTAATAAATAAATTAAAGAAAATAAAAACTAAAAAAAGATCGAAGAAAGATTGAAAAAGATCGTCTGACCAACTCCATGTCTTACCGTTTGAGCTCAGCCACCTCCTCGGCTTTCAACTCCGCCAGCTTCTTCTCCATCTCTTCCTCCTCATCTTCCTCTTCCTCCTCCGGCGTTTTCTTCTTCTCAGGCTCTTCCTCTGAATCACCCGCTTCTTCGTCTGAACTTAAGCTGAGGATAAAGCAAAGAGCGTATTTTGATGTTTTAACTGCAGTGATGCATATTGGCAGAGATGTATGAATAAAATTGTTTATTGTTTGCTCGTGTTTTCAGTGGCTTTTTTAAACAGCCGTTATAAAGAGTTTACTTGATATCCTGGTCGGGCTGCTTGGCCTCGTCCTTCAGTTTCTTGGCCACGTATCTCCTCAGCTTGGACCTCCAGTTCAGCAGCAGGCTGGGGATGAATGGAGGAATACACACACACACACAAATATAACTAAGGACAGCTCAGTCAATTGGGATGACAGCACTAGGTATCATTTTTTAGATATGGATACTAGTTAAAGGTGCTTAAAGGTGGGGGTGGGGGGGCAACAGGATTTATAGGAAATGTGGTCTTAATTTTGAAAAACACTAGGACTAACAATACCACTGGCATGAGATAGAGGCTACTAATCTCGACCATGATCTAATTTGTTTACAGAAATCATAATTTTAATTTGATAATGATATATTGATGTTTAAAGATTTTACACATAGCACCTTTAAAATGTGTCAAACTTAATCCTTGTTCCAAATTAATTACTTTTTTCAAAACCTTATGTTGAAACCATATTTTCTGTTACATTTGAATATACTATTTGCTTTCCTAAACAGAATCAACCCATATTCAATGTATTTTCTCAATAACAATTCCCAGAAATTAACAAAACACTGTAATCTAACTGCAACAATGCAACACTGTGAAGCTTTTCAATACCTTCCAATACCTGCTGATGCCTTAAATTCCATATATACTAAAAATTGATACAGTGCCAATAGTTATTTATCGATTACTCAACCCTAGGCAGCACACGACTATGATGGGAAAGGCTTACCGGAGCTCTTTGCGGCCCAGGACCTTGATGTCACGACAACAGAGCTTAATCTCATCACTGGTGACCGAGAGAGACTCCAGGTCTGAGTTGTCGATGGTAATCTGGATGAACAAGACAGGAGCCGGAATACGATGGTTAGCAAGTCAAGACAGGAATGCTTCTCATCAGCCTGATCTTCTCTGCGTCAGGGGTTCTCAAACTTTTTGGCTTGCGACCCCTTAAAACAAAGTGATGCCTACTTGTGACCCCCATCACAGGCTGCATATACTGTACATAGCATGCAACCCAAAAAAATATTTTCCCCTTTCAGGTCATTTCATTTGATTATCAGAGGAGGCCTGGAGGCTGAAAACTACTCAGTATTTCATAAGAAAAAAGCAAAAATTTGAGAAAAATCAGAAAAATTACAAATACGATTTTTTTTCCTATCCCATAAGTCATCTTGCTACCACCCAAAATTATCTTGTGACCCACTAAAGTTTAATGTTAAGATGACATTTTCCAGGCATAAGCTTATACAGCGCAACCTGTAGAAATGACTTCAACCTCCCAGCTTTTGACTTAGACGAGTTAAACGAATGCGGAGATCTCACCTCGCTGGCTTTGCCCAGGAAGTCTATCGGGTTTTCGGCTTTGAGGAAGTTCGTCAGTGTGAAACTGTGGTAGAGCGTCAGATCGCCGTCTGTGTATCCCTCCGCCTGGAACAGAAGAGGAGCCCGTTAGTCAGTGATGGATAGATCTTTGGTTTGTTTTAGCGTACCAAGGTGTCAGATGTGGTCTGTTTGCCACATGGGTTAAAACCATGAGGCAATTTAAATAATCACAGGAAAGCATTGGAAAGTTGATTTGGTATACATTTTAGTGACTGACAATTACCGTTAAACGATATGAATTGTCCTCATGTACTAAACCCCACCCATCTGGTACTCCACATCGGTTAAAACAAACGCTACTGTATATGACCTATGTGATACTATATGATCAGAAAAAGTTATTTTTTGTCAAACCACACACACACACACACACACACACACACACACACACACACACACACACACACACACACACACCTTGGGCTTCTTGACAGGAATCAGCTCCTTCACCGTCTTCGCCTGAACCTCCACCTCTTTGAACGCATGTTTCGGGTCAAAGAACTTGCTGTCGATTTTATCCGGGGCAACGAAACCTAAATTTAGGACGAAAAAAAAAACTCACATTAGCTGAGATAATAAGGAATATGACCAGAACAAAACAAAAAATTAAAAAAAAAAGCTGGAAATAGTTGTAGAAGGAGCTAGGAAAATAGGAACCTGCATTAGAAAGTGATGTGAAAATATTTGAAAAAAAATAAAAAAAAATAAAAATAAAAACCTGTTCAAAAACCGTTAAAAATGAAAACTCTCTCTACTCATCCGTCTCCACTGACCCTGGCAGATGACGAAGATCTCGGCGGACTCGTTCCTGGACGCCTGCGGCTTGGTGGCCTGCACCTTCTTGAAGAACTGCTGAAAGATCCAGAGCAGCGGCTGGTAGTCTTTGGAGCGGAAAACCTTGGTGACGAAAGTGCCGCCTTTGGCCAGGAACTCGCAGGCCAGCTTCAGGGCCATGAGGGTCAGGTGAGCTGGAGGGGGAGGAGAGGGGAGAAGGAGGAGATTTAGGTTCATTAGGTTTGAATCCCGTCAGTCAAGGCGGGTGGTCTACTGCTAATCTACTGCTCAGGGATGTGATCGTAACACAAAAAACTGGAAAAAATGGGGAGAAAACATTCATTTCCATTTAAAATGCATGCAAACGTTGTACATAAGCAGGAATTTTTTGCCATTTATTTATGCCATTTTTAGCCATTTATTCGTTTTCAGGATTTCTTGGATATGCAACTCCCATTTCTTCTGGGAAATGTCTGTGTTCCTAATGTTTCCTGCTTTTCTGTTCCTGATTACATCCCAAGTTATATTTGAAACATTTGAAAAAAAAATCCTAAATTAATTAATTAATTACATCATTGACTGCTGTACTAAATGGGAAATTCAATGGCATTGATTGCATATTTTAGCCAGTATTGACAACATACAGTATCTGCTACTATCTGAACCACTTACCCTGTGAGAAGGCATCGTGTTGCCAGTTGGCTCCCACATTAGGGGCTCCGTCGTTTAGGACAACGTCCACCTTCCATGTCTGCAGCTCCTTTCGGAGAGCCTGAGGACAGGACGGACAGCATCTCATCAGACAGAGTCTTGTTTAAGAGACTCAAGAGAGTGTGGGATTTTAAAGCAGCCTGGTTCCTGCTACTTTTTAAACAATGCAGCTTTCAAATGCCTTGGCACAGGATGTTTTTAAATAGTATCACATGATTTATATCAATGTTTGCATAAACACTCACATACTAACTCTCTGGAATGTCATCACAGAGAATATATTTGGTTGTATTGGGGAATTTTTTACTTAAGTTGTCTTTACAACAAGCACTTTACACATTGATGCGAATTATGCCCTCTAAAATGTTACTTTGTGGGCAGAGGCCTTCAATGATGAATGACAGTGAATTTTACCATCAAACCACAATAAGTCTGTAAGAGTAGTTGTGACATTATTAAATGGTAAATGTCTCATTTTGTGATGAAATTCAGAAATTCATGTCAAGCATTAACATTAACAGCACTCTCTAGAAAGAACCAACTGTGACAATATTTCTATGATCCAAATACATCGATGCAGCAGTTAGTTGTGATGTCACTGCTTCACTTCCTCACCTGTCTGCATTTCTCAGTGGTGATGTCTTCCTGCAGGGCGACCACGTTGGGGATGGGCTTGATGGGCACCAAGTCGACACCTGAGAGGAGTAAACAGTCCATTACACCATCGAGGTCTGGACAATCTGACAGATCTCTGATAGGATTTCACTAACTGGACCAAACCTGAAAATTGGGTTTTTCAAAACTAATAACTGTGATCCTGATCATTCGGTTGAAATTTGTTTGAGGTAATCCAATCCTACCTAGCTTCACTGTTGTTTCTGCATTTACCCAAAAATCAAATGCAGAGATTAAGATAGATGTTGTTTGTTTAAAGTCTGCAAATGTGGATTCTGTAATCTTGATCCTGTGGTTTCTACATCAGAACGATCCTATCTGATAAATCTTTGAAAACCTGCCTCAAAATCAGCAAGAACAGTCTGATCATGGATTCAAAAAAGGGGGGGAACTAGAAGTATAGTATTTAGGTTTATAGGTTTATCATCAGATAACCGTAATGAGGCCGTTACACTCACCAATGATGAGACTGGAGACAGGCATAAACTTGGACGCCACTTGCAACCTGGAAAGAGATTTTGAATCAGGTGTCCTCAATGTGCTCTTTAATTTAAACAATTTTAAAGTTTAAAAAAAATGTAAAGACAAAAAAACATGTGATGATATGAATGGCAGTTTAAATGGCACTTGCAATATTATGTCAAGTAATGTTTTGTCAATATCTTTCAGCTAGTAATATTAAAAGTATTTGGTGATAGGTCTAAAACTGGGCTGTAAGTTAAACAGCCAAAACAGATCGAGGACTTTATGAGAGCTAAAGCAGAGACACAACGGTGAAATGACATGTAGTGCTTAGTGGGGAGTTTTGGCCCCTGTCGCTCCAAAACCTTGATATCTTGTCTGATGTGTGTAAGCAGATGGCTAAACGTTAATTAACAGTTAATTAAGCTGCTCACCATCCACCCGGAGCAGCACACAGGTCGACCACAGCTCTGGCTTTCTGCAAAAACTGGAATTTACGATTCAGCTGAATGAGCTTGAAGGAGGAACGAGAGCGATAACCTGGGAAAGAGAGGAAGGATGAAGTGTCAGTTTGAAAGCCTAATTTAGTTGACGTTTCCCAAATGAGGTAGCAAGCTCTGGATGCTAATGCTAACATCTACTACAGAAATCACCCACCTGTCTCTTTGGCTAAGTGGTAGAATTTGTCTTTTCTGGTCTTTCCGACTTTGAGTTTCTTCCCCATGTTTGTTGTTGAGGCTTCGCGCTCGACTCCACTGAAGAAATCTTATAACTTGTCTGATTTTACAACACGCACAACTTTCATGAAAACAAAACACGTGTGGCTTTCTCGGCGCAGATATAATACGTCACACGGCAAGCCGTTCTTTTTCTTCTTCTCTGGTTTTGTCGGACCGGTACCGCCACCTGCTGGCTGCATTAAAGATTATAATTCAAATAAAGTTATTATTATACAGTATATATTATATATTATTAAATAATTAGAATTAAGATTATAATCCATATAATCTCCTCTATTGTATACTTTGCTTAACCTCAGAAAAATCCTCCTTTCCATATTTTAGGATATGATCTACAGTTTCCATTTGCCACATTTCCCTGCTGGATGTTTTCTTATTACGTTGACATCATGCCATTTAGCAGTGGTGTGCCACCGCAGCAAGAGCACTACAATGACTGCTGGAAAAAATGGGAAATTAAAAAGATAGTAGCCTACGATTTGGTAGGCTTTCCCATCAATTTCCCATCAAAGACAAAGAAGTGTAACACTTTAATGTTTAAATAATGAAAAAATAAAAATAACTAACCCTAATCATGTTGATATTAATGTTATTTGATAGTCAACCTGCCAGCTTCCAAAACTGGTCAAATAGTTAAAGCTGGTGTCTGTGGATGCTGCATATTGTTGCATTTTATATTGAAAGCATCCTGCTAACCTATCTTCTTACTCTTCTTAAACTTTAAAAAAAAAAAAAAAAAAATCAACTAATGCTACTTATTCCTATTAAAAGTCTTAGCTGATGAAGACTGTGATGCACAGTTGGTTTCACTACTGTTGACAAAATGTAGTTATTGTAAGTCGCTTTGGACAAAAGCGTCTGCTAAATGACGTGATGTAATGTAATGTAATGAAAGCAGCTGTCTGATCCTGATAAACCTTCTGATGGCCAGGCATGTCTGTTGAAACCACACTGTGAACGATGTGAGGTTATTGAAAAGAAACATATTTTTTCACCTTTGTTGTTACTTAACAAGCAACACAATCATTTGATACATGCATCTTTATTTTCACCTTTTATGCAATACAACAAGTTTTGTGACTGTTTACATTTGGATGTGACTTTTTTTTTAATCATTCCTATCATGACTCCACAGCCACATGAATGCTGGAAGCAGCATCAGCGGTCAGAAGGGCCTGTTTCTGGACCGAGTGTTGATCAGTCCCAGCACAGAGAAGGCGCTGGCAGCAGCCGTCACCAGACTGATGGCCCCGATGGCCCGCGTCGCCTGTGGACACAAGTTCAACACTTTACTGACACATCAACTTGCACTTGTTAGTTGTTATTTGTCTCAGTGCACTCACAGTACAGAATACACAAAAAAGATAACAATCACCTGAAATCACCTAGCAACCACCTAGTAACACCCTAGCAACTACTAGTAAATGCTTAGCAACCACAGCAACACCATAGCAACTGCTAATACTCCCTGAGCAACCACCTACAAACACCCTACTAGTAGCAACCACTTGAAATCATCTAGTAACCATCTTGTAACACCCCAGCAGTTACTAGTAATTGCTTAGCAACCACCTAGTAACACCTTAGCAACCACCTGGAAAGACTCTAGCATCCACTTGAAATCACCTAGCAACCACGTAACACAAAAAAGACAAGACATCAATCGCAGGTAACATAAAACAAAAATCATACCCCTCGATATCCCACAATACAAAATGGAAAAGTGCATACACTCAAGTGCATAAAAACTTACAACTTTGTGATTTAGGTTGATAAGATGGGTGTATTTTTACATAAAAAGCTTGCCTAGTGCAGCTGAATCTTTTGTGACTACTGGAATTCCACTGCATAAGGCGATAGAAAATATGAGGAAGATGATGGTATGCAGGCAAACAGAGGTTACCTCAATGCTGACAAAAATGTAGAGTTGACAACCACGCAACAATAGAACAGAAATATACAAATGAAAACAGACAGGGTGCAGACAGTGAGACAGGCCAAGTGGCGGTACATTTTTGCTTTATCTGATGAGATGATCTACTTTCATCAATCACTTTGACAAGTGAATTCTCATTTAAAGATTAACTAAACCCCAAACCCAAATCTGTGTAAAGCCTGACATCTAATGGTAAAAAGCATGCTACTGAAATTGTCATCTGCTCTTGGCTGATCTTTGGTGCCAGGTGATGTCGCCACCTGTTGTACTCTATAGAAGGTGACATCACCTGGCACCAAAGATCAACCAATAGGTTTGGGGTTTATTTACTCTTTAAAGGTTCTATTCTGTTCAAAAATGGCATTTGGCTTCATCAGCCACTGTGGCCTCTTGACTAACAAATGAACTGACGACAGGTGAGAGAGAAACACAGAAAGCAGAGAGCGACCTGCTCGGACACCCCCTCCCCGTAGCGCAGGAGGGTGACGAAGTGCTCGCAGTTACTGCCCAGCAGGTCATAAGACACTTCCTGGCCGATGAGGACTTGAGCTCGCTGGATGATCTCAGAGACGGGCAGGGGGGTGTGGTTGTCGTCATACTTGTTGTTGATGCGGTACGAGTCGCTTCCCACCACCTCCTTCAGCAGCTGCATACGCACCACCGCCTTCCGGCTGAACACCGACTTCACACTGGACATGGCGGCCGCCTGGTTCTCATCTGGGGAGGAAGGAACAAATCAGGAGTCCACTACCAATTTAATATCTTAAAGAAAACAAAATATCTAGGACTTTTCAATGCAATATGGTTTTAATAGGATAGAAACTTGGTAAGAGCATCATGAGTTTGATTTCTATAATCAGTTTGAACTTCAATAAATTAAATCATTACATACAAATTCAGAAAACAGAATTTAAATTCAGTCGTCTGGTGGAACAAAGCTCATCACTTTCAATCTAAGTCATTTACACGAACACAAGATCTTTAGTCAAGACTTTAGAAACCTTTTCAAGTCAAAGTCAGAACCCAAGTCAAGTCAAGTCTGAAGTCTTCTCCTCATGCATCAAGTCAAGTCTCAAGCAATTACAATTGTGTCATGTGACTCAAGTCCAAGTCATATGACTCGAGTCCCCACCTCTCTCAAATATCAAAGAGGCCAATTCAAACGAAACAATAACAAACACAAAATCACTCATCACTCTTGACTTCCTGATTCCATGTCTGAGTTATTTGGCTCCTACTGACCAAGAGGGGTTAAGTTGATGATGTAACCGTCTCCCAGGTAGAGAGCCCAGTGCTGATAGGCCGGTCTGAAGATCTCAATGAGGTCACCAGGCTGGGGGTCACCGGGGGGGTCAAGAGGGTCGGGGTCATTAGAGGCCATCTACAGAGAGAGAGAGAGAGGGACGAGACAGAGCAGAGGGACAGATTCAAAGCCAAAACAAGACATTTGATGTTTTTCACTACCATTCCCGACAAAAAAATGATAGTTTTGAGGATGGTATGATTGGTATTTTGGAAATATTAAATGATGAATTAAAAGTAACTAAATGTTTCTAAATGGACACAGTCTCATACCATTTGGAATGATGAAGACTAAGCTGTGATATTGAAACAACTTATCTCCAAAAATGTTAAATTCCTTTTGACATTTGAACTGGAAACACTTGAATACGCTCAGTTGCGACGCATTGCCCCTGTGGGACTTCGCATCTCCTGTAAAAGTAAGCTATATGTCCCTGTTTACCTGTCAAACAGTGCCTAAGAACCGGCATTAAAACTCCAGACAATAAATAAGAAATGGTTGCAGTTGCTTTTATTATTAGAAACGTCCAGTGCCATATCTCTAGGGATGGATTTGATTCCACAAGTGCTGAAAAGACCTTTAACACTGAGGTAAATAAACAAATTCAAACCCTTTTTTCCTATCAAGACTTGCAGATATGAAATATGATGACTATTATTCATCAAAATGACGTAAAATGTCACAATTTATGGAAACTAATGGCTGTGAATAGATTATTGAAATGACCCCCCCTCCCCCTCCCCCAAACACACATACTCATTCACACACACAATGAGATGAGATGAGTTTCCCTTTTAGGGGGTCAACAGGGTCTTACCCTTTGACCATTATAGATTCATATTCACCCAACATAACATCACACACTCTACTAATCACAATGACAACTTTTTATTCTACTCACAGTAGAGCTTCCTTGTTGTTTATCCATCCCACATCATGCTTCCACAAAGTCTAAAAAGGAGAAGAAAACACTGATGGGATGCCTTGTCAGTCATCCACATTTCTATGGTGTTGTTATAGTGCTGCAATGCAATGTAAAGGGCACACATACATACACACACACAGACAATACACACCAGCTCACACACATAGACAATACACACCAGCTCACACACAGACAATACACACACAAGCTCTTGTGCCACACATGCTGCCACAATAGCACCAACATAATGGGGAACCTGAGAGAAAAATTGTTTTAGCCGAGCTTGTTTCAAATGGAAAATAATCATTCATAAACTAAAAACAGTATAAATGTTTATCACTGAAACACACTGAAAGCCTCTTAATTCATAAATACAGATATTATACAACTTTCAGTTAATGCCATAGTGATAGAAAACCTAGGTAAGATCTAAATTACACCTGGATGGGATGAAATCTATATCTTCCTAGGGGGGCAATGAGTATATCCATGTCATTATTAATGCATGATGCTGAAGCCATGCTGAAAAGGAAGGCCACATATTAATTTACTGAACAATAAACTCTATCAACATTGTACCATTGACATGAAAACACTTCACGGTCTAATCTACCCTTATGAAAAAGAACTATAATAATCATGTAATACATTTTAGAAGGATACGATACAAATATCACAGTAAAACTATGACTATTTATAATATCTTATAGGAATATTATAGGAATATTGTGGTGATACCATAGGAGATTAAAAAAATAGAGTACCACGGAAACTCCCCATAGCAATATTACAGGAATACTTTGGTGATTAGTTAGGATTAAATTCATTCACAGCCAATACAGAGCAACTGCCATACAGAAGCAATACTTACTCAAACACCAGCAGCTTTTTCTTCCTCACCATTTTAATTCTCCATCATCAATCCGCACATAATCGTAAAAAAAAGCCAGAAAGAAAAAAGAAAGAGATTTAATTCCAGGTTCCCGAGATGACACAGCAGTTGACAACTATCCCTAGTATTTATATGGCAGTCCTTCAAACCAGAGGCTGGAGGTGCTTGTCGAGTGTTTCAATGCCCAGAGCTTTGACAGATGACAGTCTCCCTGAGGCCACTGTTACCCAGGTCACAGAGAGAGGGAGAGAGAGAGAGAGAGAGAGAGAGAGAGAGAGAGAGGGAGAGAGAGAGTGAGAGAGAGAGAGAGAGAGAGGGCACCGTCCCATTCACAAGCAGCCACACAGCTCTTCTGAATAAGCTCTATCATGGGCTAGCAAAGGAAACACGTATTGACTAATTTCATTCAAATGCCATCTGATTTAGCTGCTTGGAGAGGCTACATCTGTGTATGATAGGATTGGGGTCAATTCATCAATGAACTGATCAGTTCCAATTCAACTGAGGAATTGGAATTTGAAAAAATCTACAGGAAGCATAATTGGATTATCAATACTGAATATCATAAAATGTTACAGGTACCTTTCAGGTGGTATTTGATGCATGTAATTGTAATAGGCTACATACATTATGATTGAATGTATTTGATTTGTTTAACTGTCTTTTATTTGATTCATAATGTTTGTTTTATAACATTTAGCAAGTCAAGACAACCTCTCTTAGAAGTGGAATTTCATGGAATTTAATGGAATTCAATTCTGTTTCCTCTCATTCCAATTAAATTCCAATTCTGTTTCCTTAGAGCTGGATGCAATTCCAATTCCAACTCCAGGAATTGAACTGGAATTTATCATGCATTCTCAATTCAGTTCATGAATTGCCCCAACCTTGGTGTACGAGTCCACAGGAGCTACAGACAGGTGTTGGACAAATCACTGTAATATTCCCTATAGGGATTTGTGCTGTTTGAAAGAGAGGAAGACAAAAGTATTACTTGTTCTCTCTAATCTAGCCTGGTAAAAGGCTATAATAGGCAATTATTGCACTGGTAGATATTAGGTTTAGACTGATATATTGGTTTGCTGATATTGACCTTCAATGAAATATCGTATATCGGCCTGTCAGTGTCGTCCACAGCTGGTCTTCAAATCCTAAAAAAATATTCATTAGTCTGGGTTTCAGTTTAAAGTTTTTGTGTCCCTTCATGGTCTAAATGTTGTTTCAGAGGCTTTTCTAACATGACAAAAGTAAAATATTTTTATCGATACACTCCATTTTATTTCAGTTTCCTGTATGTTTTTTCATGCTTAGGTTTTAGTTTTAGTCAACCATCACAACCTTGGTGAGCTATTACAGACTTGAATCCTGTTTTACCTCGTCAGGGGGACCCGAGGGGTTGGATGCATTCTTTGCTTATTGATTGGCTGCTGCCCGCCAACCTTTTCGTCACTTGACCCCGCCCCCTGTCCTCACTGCAGCTGGATGCCGCGTAAAGCCAGCTACAGTTAACCAGGACAAGACCGGAAATTAAGTAATTTTGCTTTGACAATAAAAACACAAAATTTGTGACGGGAAAGCTAAGGCCTTTAGTAAAACCGATGTATGCTGTGAAAATGAAATGGCTGGCCTATAAAGATTTCTACAGGCATTTCAGACATGCGCAACTTAAGTAAGCAAGGACCTAACGAATATCTAGTTTCAACCTAACCACATGAAAACGCTTCAATGTGTTTGGCAATAAGGCTTTTACTTTGAACTCCTTTACCGGAAGTACTGCTATTTTGTCTGACTTGACTAGTGCAACTGGAAGGATAACCAATAGAAGGTTAGCCAGGTTGTCAGTAAGTAACCTTTCAACCGGCCTTACTGCAGGGATATTGGATATTGTCGCTGCTGCTGAACGGTTTTGTTTGTGTTATGAAAAGAGTGCATTGACTGTCTTTGGACTGTGGTAAGGAAATAATACTACTAGGTTAGCTAATGTTAGCTTGCTATCGCATTGCCTATAGCTTAGCGGAGCTAGCTTGGCAGCACGAGAAGTCAACATGCGCCCATTCGTTATAAAACACCCGATTATGAATCTTAGCTAACTGAAGCATAGCAAAGAAATGTTATGCATGTGCATCTAACTAGACAACATAGGTTATGTGATAACAAAGGTATCAGTTAGCTAATGCGGCAAGAGTTACACATTGTAACTCTTGCGGACGTTAGCTAAGTTACAAGTTAATTAAACGGCTAGTTTCACTTCAAGTTAATGTCTTTACTGGCTAGATGACCTAATGTTAGGTGAGCTAACTGTTACTTTACTTGCCAGCCAGCTAGCTATCCTGCCATAGTTAGAATATACAGCGTCTTTAAAAACTGTACTGGAGAAGTTGTTTAACTGTAATCTTATGGTAAACATAAATCGTCCAGCTTGTGCTAAACAATATGATATTATGATGGTGGCTTGGTGCTAGTCATAACTCTCTATCTGTGTGGTTTCTCTGCTTCCAGATTGGAAACCATGGCTTCAGCCCCTCCACTCAGACGGATGGATTCAGCTAGGGGGGATTTCTCTCCTCTGAAGCATTTTGTTGTGGCCAAGAAGAAGATCAGTGATGTATTTGAACAGCTACTGGAGTATGTGGAAGAAAGCTCAGGGTTTGTAGAAGGTGAGAGGCTTTGTTTGATTTTCTTTATTGTTTGTCAGTCGGCTCTTTACATCTGGATGTGTAAGGAGGTAAGTGTGTTTTCCCTAATCTTGTTTGATTGTGTGTGTGTCGGACAGAAACCTGTGAGAATAAAGCTCTGGAGAACATCGCAAGTCAAGACCAAAAGATCAAGATCCAGTCATATGCTGACAAACTGGCTGTCATTAAAGAAGTGCTGGCACGCAGGCACATGAAGGTGGCCTTTTTTGGCAGGTAAAGCCATCCATTCCGGTTTATCCACCTTTCATGCTCTATGTGTATGACTATTGTTTAAACATGTGTTTGATGTTTGATGCGAGAGAGTCAGTAGAGTTGAAATAATCAATATATTAACTGTCTCCCTTATAAGAGTATTGGTGAACAGTTGATGAACAGAGTGTAATATAATTGAGGTGATGCTGTTCTGGCTGTGTAAATGAATGATTATTACAAATTATTAGCATGACAGATGGATGATGACACGTTAAGAAACTATTTTGCTTTTGGTTTAATTTTTTCAGTTTAAAATTTTCAGTAGTGTCCTTGACAGCCCATTGTTTAGTCATCTTACCCATCTTTTATCATTTAAAACCCATTCTGCATTAATGAGTTTTAAACTCTGCCTTTAAATGGGCTACAAAGTAGATAACCTAGCTCTGGACTTTCTGCGCTTCTTGCTGCTCTTCCTCTCCATTGATATAAACGAAAGCCTGTGAATCCAGTTCACAAGCAGCAGATGCATCTGACTCTGTGATAAATTGGAGCTTCTTACGAGGAATACATTTCCCTGGTGCAGCTGTGACCCGATTATCTACTCAATCTGGCTGATTAGTAATCACACTGTAGGATCAGGGTTAATTTCTCTTTCTGCCCAGATACCAAAAGCCATCATTGTCTGTTTTTGTAGGTTTTCGGATGGAAACGTTTAATTTTGTCCAACTCCTTTTCCGTCAGTCCTGCACCCCAACAGAACCGTGTTAAATGATCAGCATCTGTCTGTTCTGATGCTACATTCATTTCCATGTGTAGTTTAGCCGGCCACCTCTTTACTTCTCGTTACTTTTGGGTTAGTTGTGGCAGTTATGGCGGTGCGTTGATCCTGCTTGGAGGAGGGGGTAGTTGTTTGATTGTATGTGTGTGAGAAAATCAGAAGATCCAATTTGATTTGTAGCTAGTTATGTCACCCTAGGCTGGTTGAGTTGTTAGATTTCATTTGTAACGAGCAAATCATTGGCTGCATGTATATAGTTATTGACTCTGTTGTTTGCCCCTAGGACGAGTAATGGGAAAAGCACGGTGATCAATGCCATGCTGAGGGACCGGGTGCTGCCCAGCGGCATTGGCCACACCACCAACTGCTTCCTGAGTGTGGAGGGCACCGATGAAGACAAGGCCTTCCTCAAGACAGAGGGTTCTGATGAGGAGAAGAGCATCAAGGTTTTTTTTTTTTTTATATAACCTTTTTGCTCAGCACTTGGGCTCTTTTTAAACAGCGGCCTGCCTCCCATTCATACATTTACACATAGTGACATCTGGAAGCTGCTTAGGACAACTTGTCCTCTAGTATTGGCAACTGAGCACCTCTACTGGAGCGATAGGGGTTATAGGTTTTACACACACACACACACACACACACAGACACACCAGAACCCTACTGGCTGTGTGCCATGTCCACTAATTGGACCATCTGTTGCCATTAAATGATTGTCACCCATTTACATTGTTCTGTTCAGAAATCTGATGGGTGATGTTTCCCCTTCTGACATTTCTCTCCGTTGATTGACTGGTCTCAGCTCTTGTTGAATCTGTTAAGCATGGAGTTTGTGTTTTTATGGCGGTCAAAAGGGCAGAAGCATAATTGGCGGGCTTGAAGATATTAGCTATAGTTGTGGAAGTGTACTCAAACAGGTCACCCGACTGAGGATACAAGCTGATTAAGTTCCCTCCTCCTCAGCCTGATAACAGAGCCAGGCTCATACTTCAGATGCTCAGTCCTGTTGTCTGATACTAGAGGTGGCATTAAAAGGCCAGATAAGCCATCCATGTGTCAATCAGTTTTATTCATAAAACGCCTTTTACAAGTTTACAAAGTGCTTTAGAGCAACGGCAAGGACATAAACAGTACAATTTAAAAATGATAAAAGCCCATCATTATGAGATAACAGGAGTGTGTGTGTGTGCATGTGTGTTTTGAATTGAACAAGACCAGGGCAGGAAATTAACTTTGTTTATGGGCCACAGTAAATCCCAGAATTCACCTGCCACTTTCTTTAATTTTCCTGCCAGCTATGATAAGGATACAAAAGTGAATGATGAATGATGTTTAGTTACTTGCCAGGCTGCCTGGTAGAGTAGGAAAAACTAATAGCCGCTGCCAAAATTGAACAGCATTTTGCCGGTGGCTGGTGTGTGTAAACTGAGCGAATATCAGCTGAGCCTCAAGCCATGTTTGAACTGACACAGTAATGCAGGATGTTTACTGTGGTGTCAGGTGTCTGAAGTGCCTGGTGTGGGGTTCTCCGCTCTTTCCTCACTTTAACCTGCTGAACTGGCTGGAGTTGACATGGAATAATAAGAGTTTTCCACAGATGGGAGCAATTTAATCCAAACCTTGTGGCTATGCTCATCTGTGCTTTACATTGTCTTAACAATTTGCCACATTAATCAGTCCAATGTTTTTACATGGAACAGTCAGGAGTGTCAGGACAAAAGTGTTACAACTTTTAATGCAATAACTTCCTATTGATGTAATAAACCATTAACATAAATACAATTTGCATTTGATAGTGTAATAATCCTAATAACGTAATACATTTACCATTATGTCATGAAAGTTACCTAACAATGTTTTTCCTGTTAATGTAATAATTATTACAATATTGAATTTGATTACATTCCATGTAAGTCAATGCCAATGTTTTCAAAAATGAAATGGCCAAACTGATAATGTAATTATATGTCAAAATTCTATTTACAACTGTTCACTCTGTTCATCAACTATTCACCATTCACAAATTTGGTAATTAACTACAATGTTACATCTGAAAAAGGGAAAACAAAAATTTGAAAAAAGAATTGGGATTTAATATAATAAAACCCAATAATGTAATAATTATTACATTAACAGGAAGTCATTACGTTTACGGTAGCCAACCTTTATTACATGGAAAATGTATTATGTTAACAAGATTGTTACACTATTAGCTGCAGACTGGTTTTATTATAAGTTATTACACTAACAGCTGTTTAATCAACCCTTCTGTAGACGGTGAACCAGCTGGCTCACGCGCTCCACATGGATGAGAGTCTGGACGCCGGCTGCCTGGTCCGTGTCTTCTGGCCAAAGACCAAGTGTGCTCTGCTCCGAGACGACCTGGTGCTCGTAGACAGGTAACCGGGAAAACTTGGAAAAATATGGGAATGCCTATTTGATAATTTCTAGGTCTTAAAAAATTTGGGAATTGCACAAAACAGTCCAGAAAAATGCAAAATAATAGTTTAATCCCAGTGGACATATGCATACACATTTTATGTAGATGTTTGTAGACACATTGGCATTTTACATGTTGTAATGTTCATGTTATAATGTTCAATATTTTTTAGCTATAGACTGAAATAGCCTCGTTAATAGTCAGATGTAACATACATAATATTGAACACTGACCAAAATAACTTTTTACCGCATAAATTGAAACTTTTATGGTCCCTGATGGGGAAACTGGGTAATTTCAGCAGCAAATAAAAGGATATATATAAGATACAACAACATAGTTTAGATAAAACTTTAGTGTTGTCATCATGCCAATACAAACTTCCTGTTGGCTTGAAAGAGTTCTCACTGTTGAATATTGACAGATTTACAGGTTAACAGAGTCTTGCCGTTTACAGATTTACAATTTTACAGCTCTCTACAGTGGCTCTCTCTACATTATTATATTTACAGAGCAGATGTGCATTGTTAGCTATTCAAATTATCAGATCAGATTTACAGATGGAAGTAACATATTTACAGAATGTTTAAAAATGAAGATCAAGAGGGGAAAAAAGCAGAAAATTAAGTTGCTTTGATTTCTGCCATTTTTCCCATGTGCCTTGGTATTTGATCTTAGTATTACAGTAATTCTCCAACACAGATATTCTATTTAAGCCTAGTATCAGATTGATATTGGCATCACTGCATCCCTACTATGGACTGTAAGAACTTATTGTGACGTGGAAGTGTAAAAATAGAACACCATTCACATAGTGTGTATGCATATTTCCTAAACACTGCGGTGTGGCTTGACTTCTCAGTATCTAGATCGTGTTTACTAAACTTGGCTATAGAATCCACAGGCCCAATACATTACACTGTTTAGCCACCTTAGTAGCTTTGTATACTGTAAATGTCTGGATTGCCTGAAGCTCTGATGAGCATTGTAACCGATGTTGGAGATCGCCACCAGCCACCATAGGTCCTATTTTACTCTAAAACCCTTGTTTGCTGGTGAAACGGTGAAACTTTTAACTGCTTTAAGAAGGATTTTCCCCCCCTCAAGATTCTCTCCTCAGCAGGGCTTCAGAGGTTCAAACTCACTTCATGTTGCTCTTGATCTCTCTTCCACTCCTTAGCCCCGGGACAGACGTCACGACACAACTGGACAGCTGGATCGATAAGTTTTGCCTGGATGCTGATGTCTTTGTACTGGTGGCCAACTCCGAATCCACGCTAATGAACACGGTAATGCCTCTATACAATTTTAAAGCCCACATCTGGTGAATCTTCTCTAGAAATTTTACCTCGGTATGTAGGTGTGGTCATTATGGTCATCCTGCATCATGGATTACATTAACAGTGCTGATAATATGGCAGTACCTTAGTTCAAACCCAATTTACATCGTCAGAGTGTCTTGGATGACACACAGCTGAATAATATTTGAATTGGACTAATTTAATCTTCCAACATATGAAATGGTGTCATGCAAATGCCTCAACCTGACTAAAGTAACCCAGCCATTTCCACTCAAAGTTCAGCGTTTTATCACATAAAAAGCTGTTGCAAAGGTTTCACTACCTTTTAGAAGTGCTGGATAGGCAGTTCACTAGCCACCTCTACATCAGTGGTTCTCAACCTGGGGGTCAGGATATCGGGAAGTTTTTTGCTCTTTTTTTGCTTTTTTCTCATGAAATACTGAATAGTTTTCAGTCTGTGCTTCCTCTGATACTAAATGAAATGAAACCACCTCAAAAGGGAAAATCATTCTTTGGCTGAACTGTTCACCACCAAGGTGCACCTGTGATGGGGGGTTGCGAATTGCTTCGTTTTAAAGGGTCAGAAGCCAAAACAGGCTGCTCTACATAACCGTAGTGAGTGTGACACTGACCCTTCTATCCAATCATCGGTACTAGTTGCACGTGCCTCCAGAGCGAAGGGATTCTCTCCAGATCCCCTGGCTTGATCTTGTAAATCAGGCGTAAACTGTTGCACTGTCTTACTTGGCGACTGGCCAATCCCATCTTGGCATCATCAGATCTGTCCAATCAAAGCTGGCAGTCAGAGATTGGTGTGATTACAGTGCGTGGCTAGGAGGCCGAGCACACTGATTAAAAGCATCTGCTTTATTTGGGAGATTTTTTTATACAATTTTTCTTACTATTGATCAACAGACCTTCTTTTCGAGAGAAGAAATTGAATATACTGTATCAAAAGGACCTGCACAAGGTGAAACCTAGTGGTATTCATATTCAAAAGACATGATTATGATTTCAAAGGTATTTTCCTCTTTATACCTGTTGCATAAGAAAACGGGTTGTCCAGGGTTGCATAATCAGATTTAATTGTATATTGCATTTTTAGTTTCCACATTTGATAATCGTAGAATATTCCAATACTGACACATTTAATTTCATTTTAGGATTATCATTTTAGCCATAATCATGCATCTTTACCCTTGACGGAGGCAAGTTTTGAATTATGTACCAAATTATAATGAAGGGGCCAGTGTGGACGCTTCCTATCCTGAGCTTATTACAGAGCAGGGAATGTGGCTGACTCCGTTTTGAAACAGCAACACACAGGCGCCGCTCTTGTTTCTGTCTGCTCAGGCATTCATGCTATGTGAAGCTGGACACAAAGTCGATCAAAGTCCTTATCCCGGCCTCAGCTCTTAAAGGGAAAGGACACATTTCCCACATTGCTGCTCAGTGGAAATGAACCCAGGGTTTGATGTTATCCAGGCATGTGTAGGTAATGAAAAGGTACTGAAGTAACAGAAAAGGCTTCATGTGCCGGTGAGAGCTTGAATTCTGCCTCTGTGTGCAAACCCTATCCATTTTTTATCATGTCATAACCCCCACATTACAACAAAAACATTTAGAAATGAATGTCCATGTTCCTGGACAAAGCAGACACGTTCATAAATCCAGCCTAGGTCCTTGGGTCGAATGTGAATCAACAGTAAATTAGGTGCCATTTCTCTACTTATTGGAGCCAAAACTAACATACAATGATTTGACCCAACATAGATCTTCATCAGGCAATTTCCTGGAAAGTAGAAGACAGTAGATTGTTAATGTGTTCTTTGATCTCAGAGAAAAAGCAATATTGATAAAAAGAGCAATATTTTTTCACTGATTTCAACAACCTTTAAACATCACTGATAACTCTTACCCTTCTCTCTTCACCTTTACTGCCATTTAGGAAAAGCACTTCTTCCACAAAGTGAACGAACGTCTGTCGAAGCCCAACATCTTCATCCTCAACAACCGCTGGGACGCCTCGGCAAACGAGCCAGAGTACATGGATGATGTGAGTCCACCGTCTATCTCTTGCATTCATTAGGTCTCTAAGAATGAAGTCAAGTATAGTTTCAAGAGCACAATATGCTACTGTATTATTTACAAAGTTTTCATTTCAGAATGGCTAAAATATTGTCCAATAGCTAAGATATTATCTCTACATGTGTAGAATTTAATTGACTTCACTTCTTGTTTATGTTTTGGTGCCAATTCGATTTCTTTTACAATAGGAGTTCCATTATTGCGGAAACATTTAAGTAATGTTTCAACAACAAAATCTGTCTCCTCTTCCTCCAGGTGAGGAAGCAGCACACAGACCGATGTGTCAACTTCCTGGTAGAGGAGCTGAAGGTGGTGGACCGCGATCAGGCGCCCAACCGCATCTTCTTCGTCTCCGCTAAAGAGGTGCTCAACTCCCGTATGCAGCGTGCGCAGGGCATGCCCGAAACCGGTGAGCCTTCACACTGTAGCTAAGGCTGTATTTGTGTTGAAGGGAGAGAATGAGGAAACAATGTGTGTGTGTTATGTGTTTATGTTAATTTAGAGGAAAAGTCGAATCGAATTTTAGTGAGTAGTGAATAGTAAGTTCAGTTGACAGACTGTACGTGTGTATATATACTTGTATCCCTCCACCTGTGTGTGTGTGTGTGTGTGTGTGTGTGTGTCAGGTACCCGATGGCCACTCAGTGTTTACTAGAACAGCATCAGAATGGCTTTTATCAAGGAGTTTGGACGGGTCTAAATGCTGTTTCAGAGGCGTTTCCACCCTGGTCAGAATAAAACTCAATGAAAAACACATCATACTTGTATTGTTTTGGCATAACAATGGTCAACGATATTGAATGTCAGCTATTGGCAACTTTAGTCTAAAAATATCAGTGTCAGCCTTCAAAAACCCATATCGGTCGTCGTACCCTAATTGACATACCCTAATTTCTTGTTTTCAGGATAATGAAAGTAATCTAATTGTTACTGTGATTGTTCCCACTGTGCAGCACTCCTCCAAATAACACCTACTTGACCCTAGCCAAGCTATAAAACTATATCAGACTGAGGTATGTTATCAGCTGCGGCTACGGCCACCGACACTCACATGGGACCAGTGAGCCACTTGTGTAATCAGCTGGCTGTCTTTGACCTTTTAATGAACTCAGGAAGCTTGTCTTATGAGCTCTGTTTTTAGCTTGGCATCCTCTCCTGGATTGTGCCCATGGATCTCATCTTTCTTTTTTCTCCGGCAGGTTTCTTGTAGGTGGAGATTGAATAATCCACAGTATTGGGGCTATGTTTCCTATGTTTTTCAGTACATAGCTTGGTATAGGAAATATGTGTACCTGTGAAGTGTATTTGTGTAATGTTAGGTGTCATTTTTATATTTAATGTGACCAATCTATCCAACAGGTGGTGCGCTGGCTGAGGGCTTCCAGGAGAGACTGAAAGAGTTCCAGAGCTTTGAGAGGAGGTTTGAGGTGTGTGTGTGTGTGTGTGTGTCAGTGTCTTTGCATGTCTTCCTTAAATTACTCACAATTCACAAAGCAAAATCTACGTCCTGTCTGAATCCAGAGGGACTGAATATGAACAAAAGTTTCAAGATTTCACGGCATAAATTTAATTATAAAATGGTATGTTCGCATTCACTTGAAAGATAGCTCAACAAGTACACTCCCGGGACCAAAGCTGAGGTGAAATCAGTGTATATTCAAATCAACTCAAACACAGCAGGCTGCTCAGATGACGTGGCCGGGCAGATAAACACTGAGGTTGGTGCATGATAAAGAGCTAGGCAAATCTTTTGACGTTCTCTGGCTACTGCTAGTGAGAAACGACCTGCATGTGAGCATGTTATTTCTGGCGTTCAGACCTGGAGGTTAACACCATGGTAAATTGGTGATCAATTTTGGTTATGCCTGGTAATCTGTCAATTCTACTAAGGCATCCAACCTGTGCTTAATCAATTCTTTCTGTTACAAAAACTACAGGTAAGAAATTCAGTTGGCTGGTGATATTATGAAGGCAGTGTGTGTGTGTGTGTGTGTGTGTGTGTGTGTGTGTGTGTGTGTGTGTGTGTGTGTGTGTGTGTGTGTGTGTGTGTGTGTGTGTGTGTGCGCGCGTGTGTGTGGGAATGTGTACTTGTGGCTATTGAATGTTGAAAGAAGTTGAATTAGAGAAGCAACCAAAGTCCTTTTCCTAACTATAACAGCAGACATGACCAGTTAACTACTCTCTCTGTGACCCCACACTGTGGGTTGCCCCGACTTCACACCATGCCGGACCGGGTGTATCTCTCCAATAAACACCCAGCTACAGTCTGACCCCCCACAGAGCCCCCTAGACCAATCACTGTGCATTTTCCATCAACCTGCGTCTTCATTGCTGAAGTCTAGATTTACTTAGGCGAGGACATCCGTTTCTTTCAGTTCCACTTTCATTTTGATTGTTGAGTTTCTTTGCCTGCGTTTGTTGCATCTTGTTGAGCTGTTTTGTTTTCAACTGGGGTGGATTAAATAACATTATTTTTGTCCATACTGGGAAGAAAATATAAAACCCAAGTAAAGTGATCAAATACACTATAACCTCAAACTCAAAGCACAATGACAGTGAACTATTGGAAATTTGCTAAACAATTATTTACATTTTAGATCCTCAGCTGACACTTTTATCTGGAGTGCCTCTCAATGAATTCAGCAGTTAAATAGGCTTATTTCTAGATTATCAACATGACAGGCAACGTGTAATAAGGATTGCAAAAGTCAGAGAGTTCATGTGTGATAGAGAAGTGCTCGGTAAAGAAATGAGAGCTAAGCAGCAAGGATTTTATGTACTTAAGATTTTTTTACCCTGCAAAAGGCATATGAGGGTTGAGAATTGTTCTCCTGAATCCAGTAATTCTTTACGGGACAATGTATTAAATCACAAAGCTCTACATAATAGTACTGTCAAACGATTATGCCTAGTCCATATGAATATCAAATAACATTATGTATTTACCCCATGCATATGTACCCCATTACATTATGTGCCCCAAAACAGCACAACATACCTAGTCATATCATGCACATTACAAATAGTCTCATTTCCTTTTTATGTGTTGTATTGGTTGTATTTACTTTATATGTTTGTATGATTTTGCTGTTGCCTCACCAACACATTACTGTGACATTACAACAAACGTGGGGCTGTGGGATGCAAGATACACACACTGCTGCTGTCATTTTCACCCTCGTGTTTCCATTTTCTCTCTATACGTTGCAGCAGCAGGTGTCTATCTTGTCCACTCTTTGTCCCTGGCAGCGTGTGTGTATTGCACTCTCGCTGCAGCAGCCCCTATAATCGTCACAGTAACTTGTGTGTTATGGCCTCGCAGGAGTGTATCTCGCAGTCAGCAGTGAAAACAAAGTTTGAGCAGCACACTATCAGGGCCAAGCAGATCACTGAAACAGTCCAGGGCATCATGGACGCCATCAACATCGAGGCAGCGGAGAAGAGGTGGGTATCCTGTTCCGTTCATTTGTTTTTTCTCCTGCTCTTTTAGTGGGAGCGGGTTGTTTCGGATGGATTTTCTTGGATGTCTCATAGCACTGGTACTGTCTCTTCGTGTAGTATGAAGCTTCCAAGAAACTCTGCTATTTTCTAAATGTCTTAGTGGCACAATCTTTGAATCATACTGTATTGAATTAATGGGAAAATGGGTGATAGAATTAGTAGTGGATACGGTAACTCTCAAAATCACATACGCTACATTCCAGTATCTTTGCATTTCCTATACCTGTACCCCATTCTTTTGAAAAGGCTGTTAAACTGTGTAGTCACTCTTTTGGGTTTGTGACATAATTTCCTGTTGGTGGGGCGGGGCTGCAGAGTGGCGGCGCTCGAGGACAGGGAGTATCAGATGGACCGGCTGGCGTTTGTCAAGAGCCAGCTCAACTTGCTGATCGACGACATCAAGAAGAAGATCAAGGCCATCAGTGAGGAGGTGGAGGCCAAGGTAACGCAGTCGACAACTGGTGGAACAGCTGCTGTGTGTCCTGTCAAAGTGTCCATGAAAATACCTCAGAAACTGGGGCTGTGTGGTGTTTTTGTTAGGGGAGTAAATACTGAGATTACCTGTGACCGCAAAATATAAAACGTACAAAAGTTGTCCTATCACGTTGGAGTTTACAGCTTTGACAGAGAGCAAAAAATGTATTCCTTGCCGGGACATAAACCAAGCATGATGACAGCTGTGTCTAGACAAACTGCATGGATTTTAGTGGTTTTGGAACTTTTTAAAAGAAACTGGAGGTAGATGCTCACCTTAAAATAATTATCAGACCTTATTGGGTTATTTTGGTTTGATTAGGAGTTTTTCTACGGGCCCCATTTTCAAATCAGGGGACCTCGCATCCAGTCTCACCGCCAAAGTTGACCAGATTTGGTGTCATTTTAGCACACCAACTCAAGCCCTAGACCACAGTGACCACAATTGGAAGCTCACATACCTTCTGCAGGTGAAGCTATGGGTAAAAGCCAAATATTGGGGCAGCAGGGTGTCATAGTGAGGAGAGAGACGATCTTTCAACCAGAGGACCTGAGACGAGCAAGACGCTGAATCCTGACGTACCAGCTCCAGGGGTGCTGCTCTTTAGCTGACTGTTAACTGTGGTTGTGTTTCATCCAGGTGTCCAGCGCCATGGGAGAGGAGATCTGCCGTCTCAACGTGATCATCGACGAGTTCCACGCCGACTTCCACCCCTCACCTCATGTCCTCAAGATCTACAAGTCCGTAAGTAGAAGGACAACTTCAAAACCTGTTTCTGCCTCTCTTGTACAACTTTCACTTTAGTTTCACTTTATGATAATAGCAGCACCAAGAGAAAACCGTGGTATGAGTTTTGGCAGGGCAAACAAACGGTCAGTGTTGGTGCTTTCAGTCACAGTGATTTGATGTGGTGTTCAAAGCTAGGGGGGTTGATCGGTATTGTCTTGTGTATACATTAGTGTTTGTTTACTGTTGGACCAGTATGCAATACAGATGACTGAAAGTGGACGAGATGCAAGGCTGTGGGGCGGCTGTGGCTCAGGAGGTAGAGCGGGTCGTCCACTAATCAGAAGGTCGGTGGTTCGATCCCCGGCTCCTCCAGTCCGCATGTCGAAGTGTCCTTGGGCAAGATACTGAACCCCAAATTGCTCCCGATGGTTGCGCCAGCACCCTGATCACCTAATTGTTGGGTGTAGCGCTCCAAGAAAGAAGTCCCTCAACAGTGAAAATCCCCAAACTCAATAATTAGCAAATCAATGTCACTATACTCATGCACAGCTTATATTATTTACAATATTAACAATATATACAGCGATGTTGCTGCCAGTCAGAATGATTCAACTCAAAACTTAGTAATGGCAATTCATTTATATGCGTTGATGATGGTTACTCACAGTATGGTTCACTAATGGCTCATTAATTTGAGCTGATACTGTCAAAAAACCCAGGAGTGACATTAATGCTGTCGCTGCTCTTGACCTTTGACAGGAGCTGCTGTCCCATGTGGAGGAGGGCATGGGCAAGAACCTGGCCTTCCGCTGCTCCAACGCCATCGATGCCTCTGTCCAGTCTTCTCAGAAAGACATGATGGGTAACATGACGCAAACACACAGAGTGTACAAAATGACAAGTCTCCCTTCCTAATATTGGGTTGCACAATCCATGTCTCAGTTGTCTCAAGGCTTAAAAATCCTTCTTGTACTTGTCTCCTCCCCTTCAACTACATCTTCCTTTCATGATCAAAGTGAATTTAATAGATGCCATCAATAAGGGATTATAGCTTTCACCTGGTCAGCAGTCATTCCTAATATTTTGTACACTCAGTGGCTCAGAGCGTAAGGTTCATAGCACCTAATCCTGGTTCAAATCCAAGAAGAATTGTTTTGTTTCATCTTCCTTTTCATTCTCCACTTTATACTGTCTAATAAAGCAGAAATCCCATAAAAATGAATTGTAAAAAAAATGATGGAGAGATGGCTCATGTTTGGTAGAAAAAAATGTGTCCAAGCCACTCTTCCCATACAAAAAGTAAAAAACCTTTATTATTTATTGGCTAATGCATAGCATACACATGTTACAATTTTTTAAAAAGCACCGATGCCATATAACAGGTGCCATATATAATCTCTAGGTCACATGACCAGGAAATGACTGTTTTGTCACAAACCCATGACCTACATTCACATATCTACAGTGTTTACTTCCAATATGTACATACAATGTTTCCAATACAAAAAGAAGAATACTCGGCACCAGTATCGCCCCCACATACATCAAAAACAAAGGAAAAAAAAAGAAAATCCGAAACTCATAACCATAATGTCATAACTCTTATAGAAAAGGAGTATAATCAAGATCTGTGTTAATGATTGGTTATTTAAAATTGTTCTCTCCTCCAAACTTTTCCTTCATGCACTTGATGATATTATAATAAAAGATAATAATAAAAGGAAATAATAATGTTTTCCATAGAAAATGAACCCAGCCCAGATTTGTTCAGTCCACCATTGTGTTTTCACTCACATTCTCATTCAGAGGGAGGTGCTAAAGATAGGCAAAACCTTTTGGGCACTCGGGCTATGGTTTGCGACACCCAGCGCCCGGCTATATTTACTCACCTCGCTTAATGGCATCACCCCACGCCACATCATGCTACTCATGCGTCATTATGTCAGGCACGCATGCAAGCTGTGCTCAATGACAGTGATGTTGGGTGAGGTGTTAATGCGTCCTCCTATGAACAGGCCCCCGGGCGCTGTTATGAAATAGTGGTGTGATTTCAAGGAGAGGATAAGAGGAGCAGGAAATGGCTCGTTCAAATCAAATTTAATACAGACCCCTTCCTGGCTAGATTTGCTTGACTTTTGGATAAAAGTGAACGTTACGGTGACCAATCCAGCTGTAAATGCTGTTGTGTCTGCTCTTCATGTTTGATTTGAGATATGTAGTTTTCAGGTTTTCAGGTAAATCCTCCATTCCTACATTCTCAACTACTTCCCAAGATTGCCCACATGAGGAAGCTAGGTAGAGACCAAAGCTGCATCTGTTCAGTCTATACAGTATTATAGCGAGTCCCCTCAGGCTGCTGTTATTCACATAAATATTCATGACTACACGTCACTGTGTTGCTGTGATCGATTCTTCTGTCAAGTCAGCTATCAGAATAAAACATGACGTCCATAAATATGCATCATTAGGAGTTAAGATATCATGAACTTAGACATGTGCATTAAGCAAACTAATGTTCCCATGACTCATAGTCGTTGTTGATTTGTTCCCTCTCTATTCTCTTTGCTGTAACTATAATCCTCACACTCCATGTTTCCTCTTTCTCTCCCAGAGAGCATGCTCCCTCTGCTTCCCCCTGCTGTCCAGAGCCAGATCCACATGCTGGTGCCCAGCAGGAAGTTTGACCTGAGTTACGACCTGAACTGCGCCACGCTCTGCAGCGACTTCCAGGAGAACATTGAGTTCCAGTTCTCATTGGGCTGGTCGTCCTTGGTCCACCGCTTCCTGGGTCCCGTCAACGCACAGAGAGCCCTCAAACTGGTGGACCAAAACTTCCAGGTACGGTTTGGAAAGAGCCACAGTGGGATGCAGGCCCCTAAACAGGATAAGAATTCATGACTTTAACAGCTATTTTCAATACTTTACCAGCTAGGTTGATTGTGATTAGTTATGTGTGACTAGTCAGTTGTAATCAGGATCAGATTGTTAATCAAATATTCCTCTATCAAGATATCAGCACCAGCGAAAATTCAGAATTTTAGATGGTATTTTGTTGTATGTAAAAATCTATAAAAAATGAGGCGAAAAAACTGTCCAAACCTGTTATACACGTAACTACATGTTTTATGTTGTTGGAAAGCCACTGTCATTTCACAAATTGTGATATTTATTGCCTATGGAGTGATGTGGCCTAGTTATGTCATATTACACAGCCACTGTCAACTTACATCACATCAAATCCAAACAAAACTCTTCAAATCTAGAAAGTGAGATCTGGAGAGTATGGAAAAATGTGTAGGAACCCTGTAGAGATCTCACACTTCTCCTGTGTGTCGTCGTCCAGATCTCCCGGCCCGCGCTGCCCGTGGCCCGTACGCCCTCGTCGGGACCCCCCTCCTCCACTGTAGCCCTGCCCAACCAGGAGACAGCTGTTATGACTCAGGAGGACATGATGGTGGCCATGGCAACCAACGTGGCATCCATCACGTCCCGCACCTCCATGAGCGTTCTCGTTGTCGGAGGAGTGGTGAGTTACCTTCCAGACCTGTGCAGAGGCTTGTTGCATGCCAACATCTGGGATGTGTTGTAGGTATCAGCTTAAACATAGTCTCTAAAAATGAACCTCTGTGGGTTTTAAAGGTGCAGTAAGTGAGATTTTTACTGCCTCATAGCTCAGAATTACTAAAAGTCTATAGAGGTTTGATAGGGTTGTTGATCAATACCAGTGACTCAGTTATTCCTTCGCTATGTGCTGAAATGTCTGGCTTTCAAAACTCATTTTCCGGCTTGTACTCTGTTTGGAACAAAAATTCCCCACCCATTGGAATTTCAAGACACTCCTAAATAATGTTTATCATGATGAAGCTATTTTACCCTGCTGACCAGCTAGCCTACTGCATTGAATTCAGCCAACTTCAACAAAGCAAACAACTTTTGATACTAATAATGTGTGGATAAAGCTATTTTGTACCAGTGCAATGTGAATATCAGGTGTGAAAATACAAACATTTGATTCTAAAGACAATCAGAATCTCATTGATTACAGTTCAAACTCCTGTTGTGTTTGCTGCCAGTGTGTATGCAGTTTTAGCATTTACAAGCATCCTTGGTATGAAAACAGCTTGAACCTTCCTGAAGCCTGTCTCTACATGGATCCATAGCGGGAGGGGAAATAGACGAACCCTGAGTCTTATAGCCCGGCTTCTATCTGTGGTTTTCCCCAGGTGTGGCGGACGGTGGGCTGGAGGCTGATCGCCCTGTCGGCCTCGCTCTACGGCCTGCTGTACCTGTACGAGAGACTCACCTGGACCACGAAGGCCAAGGAGCGCACTCTGAAGCGCCAGTTTGTGGATTACGCCACCGAGAAGCTGCAGCTCATCGTCAGCTTCACCAGCGCCAACTGTAGCCACCAGGTCCAACAGTAAGTCCCGATACCACTTACTGTGCTGTGTGAGAGTGGAACAAACTTTTCTCATCATGTATTCAGACTGTATGTGACAGTGACAAAGTAGATGGTCATTTTGACTTCTGTAATGTTTAATTCAATGTGTGTTAATATATATGGAGATTATAGCAACTTTTCATCACCATGTCAATTGCAGCTTAAATAATTAACTTTGTCACTGGATGATGCATGTAGAACCTCGCATGTATGTCATCAAAATGTTTAGAATAGTTTGTATTCCTCTCATTACATATATATATGAAATAGAGTGGTCAAAAGCCTGACTCTTCATAACCTCCCTAATTTACACCGTGTAATTTACACCTGCCGTGTCAGGTCCACACACACACACACACACACACACACACACAAACAAACACACACACGTCACTGCCTCAGCCGCCCCTGTGCCCCACCCAGCCTTCCCGTCTGTAGCGGGGCTAAATAAATAAGCGGTGCGGCGCTGTGCCCTCTGTGTTGCCAGGGAGATGGCGACGACCTTTGCTCGGCTCTGTCAGCAGGTGGACCAGACTCAGAAGGAGCTGGAGGCAGAAATCAGCCAGCTGACAGCCAAGATACAGCAGCTGGAGACCGTCCACAGCCGCTCCAAGACCCTACGGTCAGTCCAGCTCCTTTTATCACTGAGGCAGTGGGAACCTGAAGGGTAGAGAAGTGTGTGAAAGACCAGAAGCTGCGAGTTTGAATCCCCTGGACCATCTCAGAAAATCTAGTCAGGGGAAAGTGAATGAATAGTAGAGGACTGGTTGTAGCCTACTGGGCAGCTCTTAAGTGTGAATGTGTGTAACTATAGGAATGTGAAGCAGGGCAGTGCTGGGAAAACACAAGGTTCCTAGGCAGGTGTAGAAAGTCTGAAAAAGTACGGATGAGGAATTTTAGCATTTCCAGGTCCTGAAAAGTTTGTGAACTGCACAGAAAAGTTTGGAAAAGTATGGAAAAATATTGCTCTTCTGTCATGATATATGTATGACTACACAATTGATGTAGTTTTTATCCACTGTCAATTCACATGAGATATTTGTTGTTGTGAAAGATAGTTTTCAGTTCTAGAGTAATATGGACTAGTTGACACTAATTTCCCGTCTACGTCAGAATGAACTGTACTGAACAAGAGTCTAACAAACAAGTCTTTCAATTCAATTTCAGTCTGGGAAAATTATGGAATTTTTAAATGTGTGGAAATCTTGAAAACAAAAAAAAAGTTTAAAGATAACTGAAATGGATGTTAAACAAACATCATTACCGTACATGTAGTTTAGATGAAATCGGACAGTTCTATGGACCATGTGCTTAAGGATGGAGGCCTACCGCTGTCCCGTCAGGATCATGGTGTAAAACGAGGATATGATGTCAATGTAAGCTCGGATGATGCAAACTTAGATGTTGAAGGAGGATTGGAAATACTAGATGTTATTACATTATTATAATATCACCAGGCGATTAGGTTTTTACTCGAGACTCGAGAGTTTACTTCAGCCTGGTGAGTGTAACGTGTTTTCCTTTCCTCTTCAGACATAAAGCCACAGATCTGGAGAAACAGTTGGAGGCGTTCACAAACCAGTACCTCCAGCCTCAGCAGTGATCCACAGGCTGCTCCTCTTCCTCTCTCCTCCTCCTCCTCCTCTCGGCTCCTGTTGAGCCTCTCTGCACCTGGTCTTCCTCACCCACCCAAAACTTCCCTCATCTTCTTCGCCACTGTTTTAACGTGGACAGAGAAGAGAGAAGCCTCCGCCGCCACTGCAGTATTTTCCTCCAAAAACTCCTCCTCCTCCTCCTCCTCTCCACCTCTCAACCAGATGTCTGTCAAGTGTGACCCCCCGCACTCAAACCAAGGGACTGCAGCGAACAAACTCTAGAGCAAAACTGCCTGTAATACAAACAGAAACCTGGATCGGTGGCGTGCGACGACGTTCCGTAAAGCGGCGCCGTTAAAGTCTGAGTCGGCATGAAGGCTAGTGATCAGGTGCTATACTTTGACACTAATGTGCTTCTAACTGTGAAGATGCCTTTTCGACTAACTTTTGAGAAGCAAATGAAGTCGGTGTGTATGTGTTAGAGTATGGAAAACCGTTCGGGCACATGATCTGTTAAGTTAGTGTCAAAAAATACATATATTTAATAATGAAAGTTTAAAAAAACAATAGATTTGCTTGTGAATTATCAGGAACTAGTTTAATTCACTGAGAGAGAAAAAAAACATTTAAGTAGAAGGGAAGGCCTGTCTTTAGTTTAAACTAGGTTCATGTCCAACTGTGGAACAACCCATACTGTATAGATAAATATTTTGATAATACCATGTATTTTATAATGTCCTCTGTCATTTATACCAGTTAGATCCGACCTGTTATGAGAATTTCGGCAATCTCCACTTTGTAAAATTGTCTTCTTTTTTTTTCTTTTTTTTCTTGAATGTGAGTTGAAATACCTCCTGAATTCCCAGATTGTATTAAATATGCTACTATGTAGAACAGACTGTTTTTGTGTGTATATTTGAAAGGTTTCCCTTCCAAAATGCTGTATGTCCATTTCGGAAGGATTTTGCCTCCTGAAATTCCATGTTTTAATAATTCAAAAACAATGCTGATTCAATCCTGAAAAACAACAATTTTGTAAGCAAAGGTCTTAAAATGAGTTGTCACTTAAGTAATAAGTTAACCTATAATGTGATTTACTTTCCTGCCAGCAATTATTTTCTTATTTCTTCTCAAATGGTTGAATCTAATTTGGAGTGAAACCCTTCATTTGCACTCATTTCCCCTAATACACTCAAAACACCAGAGTGTCACAATGTTACTCCCATGTGTACAATGAACATTAGTTTATATTTAACCAAAGTTACAGTTCTTTACACACTTTATACAGTCTCTTTATTCATTTTGCAAGCTAAAAGAATCAGCCAGGATAGGTATTCTTGGTTAAAAGCTTTTTTATTGGTTACAATATCAACTCATGGCAACATATCAGTATCACCAAGCCACTGTACAAATACAAAAAAAAATCTGGTGTGAAAAAGACTATAAAAATTATTCCATAACAAGTGATTATAATTTCACACAATAGCACTGTAAGAGAATTATCATGGCACCAAGTCCCTGGTCTTCACTGGCTTAAAACACAAAACAATAAATAAAAGGAAATCAAAGAAGACGGTCAGAAAAAAGTAGGTTGTAGAGCCAAAGGGCAGTGCATTAATTTGTGATGGTGTTGTGGTGGTGGTGGTCGCGTGTCATAACACTAATTCAATCATTGGGGTGTCATTGGATTTTTTTTTTTTTCTTCCTATTTTTAATGTTTCTCACAAAACTGAACGATTCTTCCGTATTCAGAAACAAATTGGGAGGGAAGTGCAAACGCAAATTCTCAGAATACTGCCTTGACGTCTCATCGGCTCTTTGAAGTAAAACTGGGTGACAATCGAATCTTATGGCCGCAAATTTCATTGATGGCCAAAAAGTACTGTCGAACAAGCATGACGTTACTACTGTTAAGGGTTTAAACTCGCAGATCTACCCACATTTACAGTTTAAATGCATTAAAAGTTGACATTTTGTAAGCTGGCTGGAGGGCTCTGAAGTCAGTTGTTTCATGAAGGGAATAAACTGGAGAAGACTGTAGGTTAAATACAATGGTGTGGTGAAATTCAATGAGGTTGAGCACCTTTTTTGATTAATGAGACTACTGCACGACTAAGATGAGTGAACTGCACAGGCACGTCGAAGTGTGGTTACTATTCCAGGTTCCAGCTGCTAATACTGCTGCATTTTACACACAGAGCGAGGAAATGGCTGCCTGCTGAACGTCACTGTCACTGATAGAGAAGATCCCCCTTTTTCAGCTGTTTTTAAGGGCTACGGTGTCGTTTTATCTCACACAGCTCGTGACGGAGCGAAAGTCAAAACAGAGTTAAAGTACAGAATGTCAGTCCATCATTTTGTTGTCTTTTTTTCTGGGGGAACGTGAGCGTCTGTTGTCTCGGGCCAGTCTGTAGTCTGTCCAGCAGGGTGTGGGGTCAAATCATGAATGAACTCATCATTTCCATTTCAACTGGAGAATTGGAATTTGAAATTTTTATGAAAATCTACAGGAAACAGAATTGGAATTTCAGGAAATTGAATTTAATTCAATGAAATTTAGTTTTTTCTTACCACATATCTGAGAATACAGGTAGTGTTATAGATTATCAATACTGAATATCATAAAATGTTAAAGGAACCTTTCAGGTGGTATTTGATGCATAACATGTAATCGTAATACATACATTATGATATATAAATATATTTGATTTGTTAAACTGTCTTTTATTTGATTCATAATGTTTGATTTATAATGTTTAGTGAGTCAAGACAAACTTAAATTCCAAAGTGGAACTTCATGGAATTTAATGGAATTAAATTCTGTTTCCTATCATTCCAATTCAATTCCAATTCTGTTTCATAGCTGATTCCAATTCCAACTCCAGAAACTGAATTGGAATTTACCATGAATTCTCAGTTCAATTCATGAAGGCCCCAAACCCTGCTGTCCACTGGTTGAAAAAGAATTGATGAGTCTAATAAGCGTTGTCAACCTAATAACATTTTGGGGTACAACACCCATCTTTTGATAGGCAGTCCATGTTTTCCATCAGGCAGCAGATTGGGTACAAAGTGAGATACTGATGGGATCTTATTCGACGGAAAAGGCTGGCACTTAAGTAAAGCGAGCAAACATGTTTTGTCACGTTGACTAGTTTTCAGTTCACAGCTCAGGGTCCGTGGATAACATTGGCACAAATGAGAAAGTAACACTTAGTTCTATATGTTATCCACATATATCAGCAAGTCCCCCTCCCCCCCCCACACACACCCCAACACTGATATGCAACACATATCACATCCTAGGCACCTCAAGGATGTTCTCAGGCTAAAAACAAGAACCGTTATCTTTAACATTCTCTCAAAAATGGATTCATTAATGCGAAGCCAGGTAGAAGCAGCTAAAACATACAGAAAACAAAAAAGAAAAATCAACGGTCACTAGAATCACGGTATGCCAAAGAGGGGTTTCATTGATAATTGATTGAACCTTAATAAATACTACAAACTTTACGGTAGTAGTAGAAAGCAGAGTCGTATAAAAAATGATGTAGAGCACTTGCTTGAAGAAGCCGCACAGAGCTGCATGTGGTCACGGTGTTCGTCTGTAAGCATGCGTTTAGTGTTCACTAGTATTGGAAATGCTATGTGCTTCTTGTTTTGGAAAAAAAAAAAAAGAAATTTAGACTTTGCAATCTGTCTATCGATCAGCGTGAAAAGAGGAATAGTACGAGTAAAACATTGCTGTAGTCGATGCTAGTATTACCTTCTAATATGAACCGTATCGTAAGGCAGAATGGAGACACAATATAGTGCCGCATCTCAGAGCACAAACCCTCCTAATCCGACCCAAGCGCGTGGGTCAAATGTGTGTATCGGAGATAGGCACCTGAAACAGCTGATGGATAGGTCCAACTCACACACACACACACACACGCGCGCGCATATGTGTTTTAATTCAAATCAAGTCTTTAGAGGAACACAAAAATGGAAGATGCCTGATGAGAAAACGTCAAAATCATCAGAGAGAACCACCTCTATGGGTAAATAAGTCACATGTGCTCGTCGCTTTACATTTGTACTACAGTTTGTGAGTGCGTTTCTAGCTCTCTAGTAAGTGTACATTTCTGTCTACCAAGTGTACTTTCTTCGCTAGCAATACTTAACTGTTCATAGCATGTTTTTGGTGAGGAAAGAAACCAAAAAAAAAAAAAAAATCACTGAAAGTGTTAAATACGGATAAACCCTTAAAAAAAAATCTTTTTCTTTTTTTTTTGTAGTTTTTTTTTTTTGTAGTTTTTTTTTTTTACAGGCTCGTGGTGGCACTGGTGTGATTTTGGAGTGGCTAACATGATTTCAGTTCCATGCGGTCACTCAGGTGAACACCTTGTTGGCAAGAAAAGGAGGACTCGCTTATCCTTCATTGAAAAAAAAAAAGAAAATAATAACAACATGGCGAGCACTGACAGGCATCTCTCTCTCTCTCTCTTTCTCTTTATGCCTCTTCTCTCCAGTCCTTAGAAGCCACTGACAGTCACTGCTGTCTTTTCACGGTCCTGACATGAATCCGCCGCTCCTTTAACATCCTCACATCATGACTGACCGCTGTCCCGTCAGTCCGTCCGGGCCTCAGCGCTGTTACAGGCTCACAGGGACACAACAGGAGATCAGGTTGCGTCCATCATTGTCTCTTGTGTCAGGTCAAGTCTGGAGAAGCTCGTCTCAGTCTCGTCTCGACTCTAAAGGAAACGTGTGGATTGGATAGGCGGCAGGAGACGCAGACGGGGGGGGCGTTATGAAGCAAAGCCTCCGTTTTTTGACCAATATCGGGTTATCAATCGTATCACACAGTTAGTTGTTGATTTGCACGGGATGGACGTGGGCTTCAGATATTCAGCATCCAATGATTTGAGACCACAATCCAGCGAGGAGGGAGCAAAGGACGATGCAGGGCCTCCGATCAGATACAGAAGTCTTCTATCTTAGCCTAGAATTCACCAGTTTCTACTTTGGAGCTAAAGCTGCATCCAGACTAGAAAAAAAACAAAAAAAACGCCTTTTGTTGGCGTAGAAGCTTTCTCTATACACAACCACGACAGTGTGACAGGTTCCTTTGAAAAGAAAACCGCAGATTGTGGCAAGGAATGCCAACGGGTTATGTAAAAAAAAAAAAAAAGTATAATATCACCATCACAGCCATCATTCACATGTATACAACATTTTTTTAGTTACAGGTTGCGTGTGTATGCCCAGTGCCTGTAACCATCACACACACATACACATACACACACACATGCACACATACACATGAGGAAAGTGAGATTAAAATTCAGAGAATGTGTTACCCAAAGCCGGGCCAAACAGTATTTTGCAAATACCTTTTTAAAATGTGTTTTATCCTATTTCGGTGCCAGATGGGTGTAGAAAACCCCACCCATCTGGTACCCAAGTAGGATAAAATAAACGCTAAGAATTAGTATTTGCAATGACTACTTGACCCAGGTCTGGTATTATCTTGTGTAGTAATGTGAATATTATGTACATTTGAAACAAAACATAAAACAAAACCCCCAAAATCATAAAAAAAAACTCAAGGGTGGGAAATAAACTACAAAAATATATACATACACATTATATATGCATATATGATGCATATATACACACATAATGCTATACATATATACTGTATTTATATATACATTTACATATTACACACAGACTGTCCTCTAGTTTGGTGGTAACCATGGTAACATGCGTTCTTTATCGCCCCCTAGCCTAGGATTGGAGGAAGGGGCGAAATCGATTTCGTCTTTTTTCTTTTTTTTTTCCTTCTATTTTTCATAACTCGTCTTTTACCTTTTTTTTTGATTGGACAACTCTACTGGAAAAGCTCTTGTTGTTTTGTTGTTGTTGTTGTTGTTGTTGTTGTTGTTGTGTAATAGCTGGGTAAAAAAACGTCACTTGGAAAGGTAGAAAGAGTTGGTACTTTCTCACAGGTGGGCAGGTCGCCGGCGGAGAGGAGGAGAACTGGGGGTGAGTTAGATTTCGGTTGACACAGTGTTCACCCCTCAGGTCCAGCCCAGCAGAATCGGTGGAGAAGACGGAGGAGCTGGGATGCGTCGGGTCATGTGGCGGGGGGGGGGGAGGAAAGGGGAGGATGGGGGTTGGTGGGCGGGGTCTCAGAGAAGAGGGAGGAGGTTCGTTTAGTTCCAGATCCGGAGGAAACTGTCCCAGGAGCCGGTGGCTACGGCCATGCCGTCTTCTGTCACGCCTAAGCAGCTCACCCTGTTGTCGTGGCCCGCCAGCACACCTGGACGTGCAGAAACAGACAGTCGCAGGTCGATTACAAGCCAGTACAGACCAATCACAGTCACAGTCACTGTCATGGCAACATCAGTAACCACTTAAGACATAACTGAAAATCACGATTTGTAATGTCATTAATCACTCAGGAATTACTGGAAATCACAAGCTTTGTAACATCAGCAGTCACACTATGATGACTCTCCTGGATGTAACCCATCTGATACCAATATGAACTGAAAGTGATGTCGAAAACACACATACAAAGTGTTACAATAATAGACGTCAGATCTGTTTTTGCACCTACACCTCTGCTCTCTATGCAGGCCGGTCTTCTGGCTAACATGGAAGGCTGTTGTGCCAAAATCTGTTTCCCCTAAAAATGTGTTTCCCCTGGCCGTGTGTCTTCGTCTCAATTTCACGGCAGGGGAAGAACACAACAAAATCATTTACATTTTTGTGGATTGTTTTCCTATCTCTGGCTTTTCAAAAGGTAAAACAAAATTAAAACAACGAAAGTAAAAGTAAAACAACATTTCACGGTATTACAAAGAATGAAAGTGGTCTACCAAAAGTGATCTAACCGGAGATCATGTTTGTTTGTCATCATCTCAAACCACAAGCATCCACTGACTCTATGAGCAAGTCGTCAGGCTATACATTACATTAGTCTTTCCCCCCAATCATTTCTGTGTACAGCGGCAATACAACACCGCCAAGGAAACACATATTCTTGGGAATACAAATTTTGGCACAACACCGGGACAGAAACCAAGATTAATTAAAAAATTATCGCTAAATTGTCTCAGGTGAATGATGTAAGATTTACTTATTGTCATGGCAACACTGGCAGATTCTGATTTGAGCATTCAAATACAAGTCACATTGAGGTTGCATCATGCCTTGGACATCCAAAAGTCTGTGCGGTCAAGATCAGAATTTAAAAAATGCAACTCCGCTGATTAGAAAACATCAGATCTGTGTCTCATGAAGTAAAAAAAAAATGTAACTGGGACACTCAGCTGCAGTGTAAATGTAGCCTAAGAAATCATTTGAAGTCACAGGATTTGTAATATTGCTAATCACGCAAAGTACTTAAAGCTACACTGACGTCATCAATCTGAATGTCACGAATCACTCAAGAAATCACTGAAGTTGCTAATCCCTCTTTTTGCCTGTTGCCTCTATGGAACCAACAGATTTAAAAACTTCAACTCCATCTTGCTTATCAGAAAAAAAACCGTTGTTCTAACTATACGAGCAAAACTATTCTTTAAACCAAGATGGTGCCTAAATCCTGAAAACCACAACGGGACGGCGGGCTCGGCTCACCTGCGCGCTCGGCTTTCAGGGTGTCCCAGACGTTGCAGTTGAAGTCGTCGTAGCCGGCCAGCAGCAGGCGGCCGCTCTTGGAGAAGGCCACGGAGGTGATGCCGCAGATGATGTTGTCGTGGCTGTACATCATCAGCTCCTGGTCGGCGCGCAGGTCGAACAGCCGGCAGGTGGCGTCGTCCGAGCCGGTGCAGAAGGCGTTCCCGTTGGGGAAAAACTGAGAAGAAAGAGAAAGAAGTTGAGTAAGAATTTGTTTAACTGTATCGTGGTTTTGTAGCATGGGGGTGAGAGATGGGATTAACTCTCAGAGAGGCTTCCGGTCTGTCCCAGAGCCTTACATCCCACCTGGGGGCTGTAAAGAGGGATAAATGGGTAAAATACTGACTTGCTTAAAAAGAGAACTTCCAGATGTGTAATATCTCCGGTGTTCAAGCTCATTCTTTGGCTCATTCTTTTCTTTGAATAACAATGCGTGTGCAGTTGTAGAAACATCAGTCCATACAAAATCCCAGTGTTTCAACATCCATTTGCTATTTTCCACACCAAAAAAGCAGCAGGATGAGAAGTTATGTACTGTAGTTACATGCACCATGTCTGACAATGGTCGCGTGACCTACACCTTGCACTTATTCCACTTTGGAATAAAATGGACTTATATGTCAGATAAAAAACCTCTCAACCTCATTTTTAACAATGTGTGGGTTTCCTACTACTTACTATACTTGTATCAGTTGTATCACCTACGCACCTAAAAAGACTGGATATGGACCTCAAATAAGGCACAGTGAGTTTGATCCTACTGAGTCTATGCTCTGCAATTTATTTCTCACTCATTGTCCTGTGGGTTATGAAGCTTGCTCAGCCCACAAAGGACCATGTGAACCATCAATTAAAGTAATAATCTGCAACATTTTCATATAAATAAATGTCAATTTTGCTACTTTCTATCACTGATTGATTGATAAAACACAACAGTGACTCAACCTGTAGCCAGTTCATAAAAGCTTTTCCATTTGCTGTTCTAAAAACCTGGTGTCTGGTAGGACTTTATGTTTCTGGCAGCAACAACAGTTTGTTTAGAATAAACAGAAGAAGAACTGGGTATTTAGCATGAGCAGCGATAGCCACCATGGCTGAACAGACAAAGAAAAGAGCGCCACCTACAGAAACTCAAACTGCATCAACAGAAAATCCAAGGAAAAAGACATCACAGTCTGTGGGAAGTGCAGTGCAGAAACGCTCTTAGCAACAAAGATGAACAAATTTGGAACTATTAGGTTTTCACATGAGTACAGTGATAGGAAACCATTGTCGAATTAATGCGGTGCTTCATTCATTAATCCGTCACACCCCTCCCATTTTGCCCCGCTACTCACGCTGACGGCGTTGATGTCGGACACGTGGCCGGTGAAGGATTGCCTGCACATGCCGTCGCGGACGTCCCACAGCTTGGCGGTGGCGTCGCAGGCGCCCGACACGAAGGTCTTGTAGTCCGGGCTGAGGGAGAGGCTCATCACGTCGCCCGTGTGGCCGGTGAAGGTGGTAGCCTGCTGGCCCGTCTCTATGTCCCACAACGCACTGCAAGACAGGAAGTAGTGGTGAGATATGAGTGAGATCGGTTTCCCCCAAATTGCAGAATATGGCAAGTTATTATGTAAATATAATAACCAATAGGTACAGTGGGAATGTGTGCAGTGAAGGACAGCAGTAGTGTGTGAGAGAGAGATACTGTAGCAAGAGCTAGAACAAGCGAGAGAGACATATTTTTGTACCTATGAAATGTTATCTATTATTGCAATCTAAATATCCCTAAATTTTGCCTTTTATAGTATTTTCTCTGAACTTTAAATTGAACACCCAAGCTGCAGAGGAGCAGAGAGCTGCTCACTCACCAGGTCGTGTCTCCGGAGCTGGTCACTATCTGGTTGTCATCCAAGAAACGACAGCAGGACAAATAACCTGCAGACACAAAGAGGCTCAGCATCAGTTGAGAAACACTCTCCTCTCCCTAAGCAAATATTACTGCAGTGCCCATGAGCAAGGCACTTAACCCTCAACTACTACCATGATGCTGCTTAGTGGCCAACCATAGGACATTGTTACACGCTGTGAATGTGTGTAACTGAAAAACAGCTTGCATGCTTCCCTGGAATAAAATAAAACAGTACAATATACTCTTTATATGTTACACAGGGCCAAATGAAGGTGAAAACAAGATAGCTGCTACTAAATGTGTCTATTATATGTTAAAGTCTAAGTTACTGAAATTAGAAGATACTGATTATACAGAGTACAAGGAGACTTTCTATTCAACCAACCCTAACCTAACAAAATGATCAGTTATTATAACAAAGGGAAGACTTAGAACTGCTCGCTCCAATTAAGGCCCATAGTGAAGGCCCATTTTATTTAGGGATGGGAAAATACTGTATATCGAAATTCAATATATCACAATACAACAATGTGTAAATACATATCGTTGGGCAGAAAAATTGTGAAATAAGCTAAATTTTATTCTGCTGTAGTAATCACTACTGAGATGCTGGCCCATCACAATTTCACAAGCTCTCCATCCAAATTATATTATTTGCACTTTAATGACATTTTTTTATTGTTGTTTATATTCTAGCAAGACAATGCCATTGCTAAATAGATTTGTGTCTCAGAAATAAACATACAATAACATTGGACTTTTATGCATTACATCGTATCATGGTTGTCTCGAATTGTGAACCCCGTATCACGTATCGAATCATATCATGAGATAAGCATGTCGTCCCATCCCTAATTTTTTTCCCATTATTTTCGGCAGGCCCTCTGCCTACCTGTGTGTCCAGGTAGCTCTCGGGTGACGCGCACGTTGCCCTCGCGGGTCTTGAGGCTGTAGATGGAGCAGATGTTGTCCAGGCCTCCGCAGGCCACATAGTTCCCAGAGGGGGCGTAGGCGCACGTCATCACCCAGGAGGAGCGCAGCGGGATGGCATGCATCTGAGGAGGAGGGGAGTCAGGGTCAATTCATTCACCAAGTGCAATAAATGTGCAGTAATCAAAGTGTTTCAATACAAAATGAGATAAAGGGTGACACCTGTTCTGACAAAATCGTTGACAGCAAAACATAAAAATGAATTATGGCACTTTTAAGTCCTCAGATGCTAAAATGACTTTTACAAATTGGATATTCTATATTTTGGAGACACTGAAGGATGAGCCTCAGGTGATGATTTGTTGTTTTTCCAAAATGGATATATGTATAGTGTTTTAGAAATGAACTCTTCAGTTTGTCTGGGTGGTACTGGTGTAGAGACTCGTCAATAACAAACATACTGACAAAATTACATCCTGGCACAGATGGTGCAAAGACAACAGGACCTGACATACAGGGCAAGACATCTGGGGTGTGTCTGGACTGCGGATGTTAAAACACTGATACATGCAGGGTTTTCCTCTGCTTTAGAGGTTTAGGTGGTAACGCTGCCTGTGCAACCGAAAGACACAAAATACACCGGAAAAACATGGGAGTGGCAGTACTCCAGACTAAAATAAATAAGGCAACACCTCAATTGTAGCCTATTTTATTGATGGCCACACCAGGCTGACATGTTTTGCCAAAAGTCTTCATCAGAGCATTATTTAATTCCTTTCAGGTGGTCAGACAAGGCCTTTATGTGGACTGTAAGAATTTAACAGACAGTAAAAACCCTGGCTAACAGTAATACTGTGTGATGTTTTTGGGAGGTTAAGTGTTTTGGAACCAGGGCAGGAAACTGATATTTCCATCCACTGGTTATAATGGCTGAAAATGCACAAGCCAGTGGACACTTTCACTATTTTACCAGCCAAATATTATTTTTAGAATACAAAAAGGAAGCTAGCTGCCAGTGGCTAGCACAGCAGACAAACCTACTAGCCAAAGTCAAGATTTTTCAGCATTTGGCTGCTGGCTTGTGTTAATTTCCCACCGTATTTATATCTGTCCTCATTGGATTTCCTCTCCTGGGCAGTGTTTAAGTGGTAAGGAAGAAACTTAGCTGCAAACATGCTGGCGGAAAAGAAACCAACATTCAAGCCAAAAATTACAGCCTTTACACTAAAAAGGGACCACTTGAAAGTCAATATCAATGTGTTGAATCATCCTTTCAATCCTAAACTCACTGAAGAGAGTCGGTGAAATGCAATCTGGATCAGAGCGGCACTAAGAGCAGAGAGACACTGCTGCTGGCTACAACAAGGTTTGTTGACTACTGTGTACGCCAAGCGCTTTAGCTCTCTCGGATGGATTTTTAATGTAACTGTGTGAATATTTTACCATCTGCGGCTGATGATCGTTCCTCTCACCTTATTTGTTGTGTAGCTGTCCCAGATGATCAGCTTGCCGTCTTGCGAGGCGCTGACAAGTAACCTGGACAAAAAGAAAAGGACAGGAGCTTGAGAACAGGCCGACACGTTTCAGAACCCGACATAATCTAAATTACATGCATCTAGATCGTAAAAAAAAAAAAGCAATGGGAGCCGGCTACCCTACAGTTTAAGTGAATGAGTACAAGGTGCTCCGTCCAAAAGCATTTCAAATTCAGCGTGAGCTCCCTACTCCTTTCTCCCTCTTTCCTTCCCCTGTTCCCCCCCCTCTCTCTTCCCTCTTTCTCTTACCCTGTCCCCCCCCCCCTCTCTCTTCCCTCTTTCTCTTCCCCTGTTCCCCCCCTCTCTCTTCCCTCTTTCTCTCCCTCTCCTGGTGGAAACCTCCTCATTCCAGGGCAGCAGCCACAGGCATCCAGGGAAGCCACTTTGGATGTGCCACTACTGCATGTAATATTCATTACCCCAGTTATGTGAAAGTCTCTACAGTCAGGTGGGAGGTGGTGGAGGGGGGCGAGAGCAGGAGAAAGAGGCTGAGGCGGGGTGGGGCAGGAAAGAGGGGTGAGATAGACAGCAAGAGGAAAAGAAGAGAAAAGAGACAGAGGTGGAAATAGGGAGAGGAATAGAAGGGAGTGAGTGGGGGAGAGAGAGAGAGAGTGGAGATGCAGAGAGAGAGAGCGAGCAGCAGAAACAGTGAGAGGAGAGGAGAGAGATAGAGAGAGCCAGGTGGTAGTGGGTGGATGGGTGGGAGGTGGGTGGGGGTGGGGTTGGGGGCAGGAAAGAGGGGTGAGATAGACAGCAAGAGGGAAAAGAGACGGAGGTGGAGATAGGATGAAGAGAGAGGAATAGAAGGGAGTGGGAGAGAGAGAGTGGAGATGCAGAGAGAGCGAGCAGCAGAAACAGTAAGAGGAGAGAGAGAGAGAGAGAGCCTATATCCCCCCATCCCTGCCTCCCTCCCCCCCTCCCTCGGTTGGGTGTTTCCGTCTCTCCGGGGACAGGAAGTGGTTAGACGGTGCGGCGCTACAATCAAGGGGAGCGCCACCACGCTCAAATGTCAACGGCTGTATACAAAATAAACACTGGCCTCCCGCAGGGTCACCCAGAGGGTACTAGACACACACACACACACGTGCGTACATGTCCACACACACACACACACACACACACACACTTTTGGTAACAGTAAGAATAATTAGGAATGAATAGCCTATGCCTAATTAGCTGCGGGTAATATTGAGCTCATTGCTGAAACATACTGTAGTTGGACTCAGTTGGACTTGATGGAAGTGTTTGTTCTACGTTTTCTAAGAATCTACAAGATTTCGTAAGACACAGCTGAATTATCCGAAAGCAGAACTTTTCTTTGACCATGTATCGTCAACTTCCAGTTTCTTCCCTGCGGGTGAGGTTCAGTGCGATGCATGCATACTATGGGAAAATGAACATGATCTTGACCGATCATCTGTCAGTGCTCGTAACGAACAACAGCAGCAGCAAAAGAAGAAGTTAAAGAAGCAGTTTGTAAGTTTCATTTGTTTTTGTTCATGTTGCCTCTTTTGACGGCCGCCTACTGACCTACTTACAACTCAACATGTTCAACCACAATTACTATACTGGACTCGATTGGATGCTTAAGCTTTACTTAATGATCCCTCTTGAATCATGATAACATATTTCAAAGTTTTAAATCTTACAAACTGCATCTTTAAGGAAATATTCGATAAGCTATGGTGACTGCCTGTCTGTGCCTTGCAAACGTCATTACTGTGCTCATAGTGGTGGGGGTAAAATAGTGCCAGTACTTATAATAACAGCAGTAGTAGTGGAGGTGGCAGTAGTGATAGTTTTTCATGGTGGTATTAGTCATTTTAGTAGAATAATAATAGTAGTAGTAATAGTGTATAGCCCCACACCTGGGACTGCCGTCACTGCCCCAGTGCATTGCATTGGGAGACAGACAGATACAGAGACAGATGGACAGAGAGAAAGATAAACAGTGACACATACATATTAAACACAGACAGAGAAGAGATTATAACACCGGTGATGCAAGTCGTTGTGTGCTCCTAGATCTTGAGTTACTGTCCCAATATACGTTTGTAGTGTACTGATATACGGCTTCTTACTAATGGTTGATTGTAATGCTGGTGATCTAGGAATTTAAGCAATTTAAGGTTATTCTACTGCTTATTCATTCATTCATTGTAAGTCACAGTAGATAAGAATGTCAGCTAAATGCTGAAAATGTAAATGTTAAAGACCTTAAGTAGTAATGCTGTGTCCCATATCTGATGACTATATCCCATTCCAAATCTCCCTTATTATACAAAGAATTTAATTCCATGTGTAACAAAAAATGCTCAATTTCACTACAATGCAATACTATGACTGATTGACTGTGGATTATTATTTTTTAGCTGCCAACAGATTATTGTTTTTATTTGACTACTTGATTGACTACAGTTTAGTGTTGTTATTTTGCTGCTGTTGCTTTTGATTTTCTGTATGCTGTGGACTTCGGTTGTCGTATGTAAAGTGTCTGTTTTTATTCACCTGGCTGCAAAATAATTTCCCCTTAGGGATAATAAAGTGGAACTGAACTGAACTGGAAAGTGACAGGTTTGATCCCTGTAACAGCCAGTGTGTATCTTGTCAACAGTCATGTGACTTATCAAAGTGTCCTTAAAAAAAAACAAGACACTGATCTCCTACCTGTTCTGGATAAGAGCGGCCGCTAAAAGCCCAAAATGTAAACAGAGGCGATGGTCCGGTGCATTGCAGAGACCTTGACATTAATAGTAAGGGGTAATTTGAAGAGGAATGACATCTCCCTTATTATCAACAACATGAAATGCATCCCTATTACTGACATTGAATTCTGATCAAACATAGAGGGAAAACTGTTTTTTACCTGCTCACCCACAGCAGACTGCCCACAAGTAACAGTCGTGATGTTTGTTAACATTACTAGTCATAGTGGTACAAATCTATACTTTTCTGGCAATAGTTCTGGTTTTAGTAACTTTCCTATTCCTCGTGGTACCAGCCTACAAGTTTTAACATAACACCCACAGATAATAGCCATGGTGTTATACTCGACGCTCCTACTCAATCTATAACAAAAATTCAACAGAATTGTGCCGTTAGTGGCATTGCTAGTCTTGTTGCACTGATAATAACAGCTGTGGTGGTAAGTAACATTGCTGGTCTTAGGGGCATGGGGGCTGCTAATCGGGGAAAAAGGGGAGAGTGTCAAGGGCCCCGAGTCGATAAGAGGCCCTTGACAGGTGATATGGTCCTTAGTAAGGTGCGTCGGGCCGAGAAGAGTCCAGTATCAGATCTTGTCAGGGGTCCCAGAATTTCCAGCAGCGCCCCTGTCATCGGCAGCAGTCTATAAATCCAAATTAGTAACAATTGTGGCTTCGGGAACATTACTAATAATAGTGTGGTAGTCTATCATCATACCTGGAGCTGCTGCCAAGAGCCCTGCATAGATCAGGGACGGGCAACCAGGGGGTCATGCAGGTTTCCTTCCAACCAAACACTATAGCAGCTGATTTCACTGACTAGTTCCTCCTCTCTGGCTGAAGTGAAATCACCTGGTGTAGTGATTGGTTGGAATGAAAACCTGCACAGTCTCGGCCCTCCATGGCACACGGTTGCCTAACCCTGGTACAGATCTTGATAGTAATAGTTGTGGTGTGCCAGTAGCAGCAGTCTAGAGATTTTAACAGTTGGCCCACTAGCAAGGTCAGAAATTAATTGGGGCAAAAATGTCCCTGAAAGCTCATAAAGTGCCTGTGAAATTAAAAATGAAGGTGCAAAAAATGGCACATATAATTAGGAGTACCGTTTTGTGCATTTTGCCCTGTTCCCATTTGTTTTTTTGAATTTGAATGCAACTACTGTCCCCCGTGGGCCACCGTAGGTAATTCATGGGAGCCTACGACCTGCCAATTTGTTCTAGTGCGTTCTGGATGAGAAATATGGAGTGTTTTTTTGATCAGAAAACAACCGAGTAGCAGCCTGAAGCAGCAGAAAATGCCGACCCCACACAAACCACTGCGTAATAAAAAAACAAACAAACAAACAAACATCAATAACAAAAAACTACATCGTAAAAAAGTCAACAATTGAGGGGTGGAAGATGGACTGGTTGGGGACAGAGTGGAAAAACGGCACCATCCTCTTCTGTAACGCCTGCTGCTAGTTTACAACAGTCGAAAAGAAGATAATTAATACTCCTAAAACATTAGTACTCCAGCCACCCTACCTGGAGTCGCTGCCCCAGTGCATTGCATAGATCTTGGCCAGGTGGCCCCTGAGAGTGCGTCGCGTCCGCATCTGTATCCGGCCCACTGAGTCCAGACCAGCTGTGATCTGCCAAAACACAGGAAGCAGCGTCAGCGGCGAGACACGAGGCCCACACACTTATCACCACAAACACACACCGCTGGATACAGGACGCCGGCTGGGACTCCAGAAGTGACCCGACATCACTCTGAACTGGACAGCTTACAGTGTCGGGTGATAGTGATGTATAATACTGGATATGCTGTTATAAAGTCGTATGTGTTGTAATTTTGTATGTATAATATAATGTCTATGTAATGTTCATGTGGATTCAGAGTGACAGAAATGTTTGTAAATGCTGACTGTTTGAGAGGAGACCAGGGCATGGGAATATTTGTTATATCTATTTTTTTATTCTATCTTGATTAACCATTGATTCAGTACATTTTTGTTGCATACAGTAATAAATCTTACTATGGGATATTCACCAGTCATGTAGGCTTATTTGGCCTAAAAACAGACCTAAAAAATGTCAGAAAAACTATCTTAGAATTAAGAAGATAGTTATACTCTTGTAAGTGAATGAATCAAAGCTTAACTCATGGAATACATGTAGTTAGCTGATTTTTTTTTTTTTTAGAAAATTTGAAACCCCAAATTGTCATGCAAAAACTATTTTGTATTGTAACTATTTTGTTTTGTCTTTGGTTTGGCTTGTGGATGAGTTACAATAATTTCTTTTCCTCACATTAGGGTCCCAGTAGCCTCCTTTTGGGCCACTAACAGTTACTTGTACATCTTCAACAACCCATTCTTATGCATATCTTATTACAGCATGTTTTGCATGAGCTTGTCCGAATGCCAGGGAAAAGCCTGGCCATTACGCCTAATGTACCTCATGTAGAGTGGAAGTCCCTTACCTGTGACAGAGTGGAGTCACTGCAGGCTTTCCTGGCATCCTGCAATACAACAGCAACCAGTTACTGATTAGCTAGTTTATCATGTTGGACAGCTAGGAATTTAAGATTATTCAACCATCGCTAAACTCGATGTGCATGCAATTAATACACACACAAACACAGTAATAAAACAAAAAGAGAACCTGAAACATAAACAACTTCCTCTGACAAAACCACTTTTACAGAATGTGTCTGAACACGTGCCGTAAGTTATTAGCGATCACAGGGACAGAGCGTCTCAGTGATCGCAGCATAATCATACAGCAACGACTGACATTTATAGATTAATTCACAGAATCCAATTGCTCCCAGAGAACGGAGGTGGCTGACTGATAAGTTGAAGCGCGTCACAGCCTCATCTGAAACTACATGAGTCACGGCTTGGAGTGAATTGTTGGAGTGACACACACGTGATGTGCACACACATGCATGTACACTCATACACACACACACAAACATAAACAAGCAGACAGACACACACACACACACACACACAGACGCTCCCGTACCCGGATCTGATTGCGTAGTTGCTCGGCTTCCTGCCGTAACTGTTCCAGCTCACTCATTGTCCCTCGGTGATGTGTTCAGGCCGCGCTCCGCTTCGAATACTGACTGGGCTGGGAAAACACACACACGCGCGTGCACACACACACACACTCTCTCTCACACGCACACACTCTTTCCAGCTGACACCTGCAGGACATACAGAGAGAGAGAGAGAGAGAGAGAGAGAGGGAGAGAGATACTGTAAGTTCAACAGACAGAGTGAGGGATGGGGCTCTTCGGACGGGAAGGCTACCATCAAACAAACAGAGGTATCCTGTGGGCTTGGCTGTTTTGGTTCGTACCAAAGGGGAGGGAGGTGCTGTAGGGGGGTAAGGGGGGAAGATGGGGGGAGGAGGGGAGGAGGGGAGGGAGGGGGGGGTGCGTCTACCCTGAGCCCAGGCACCGCAGAGGGTGGCCTGGCTCTTCAAACACCCCCGGTCTGGTTCAAAAGGCCATCTGAGCCGGGCTCTGACCTTTCCTGACTCAATCGGCCTTTTGTGTTGTTGCATTGTGCTGTTTGCTCGGCCCGCCCCATCGAGCCCTGCAGAATGTTGGACGTGTGTGTGTGTGTGTGTGTGTGTGTGTACTGTAAGGAGCTGTGGATGGTTTATTAGATGACGTGTGCAAGTGAGAGACAGAATTTGTGTAAGTCTGTGTGCGCGTATATATTGTGTGTTTATTTGTTTATATGCATGTCTGGATAAGTGTGTCAGATAGAGCATCTGTTTGTGTGTGCATGTGTGTGTGTATATATGCATATGTGTGTGTGTGTGTGTGTGTGTGTCGCCACTTCCCTTACCTTGGGGAGCCTGAATGTGGGTCACAGAGCACTTACACACTCCTCAGAAATGTTTGGACCATCGCCCCCCCCTCCCCACCTCCTCCTCCTCCTCCCAACCCCCCTCATTTTCCAGCCCGTTTTACAGCCTGCTGTCCAGAAGTCTAACCCTCCCAGATTAATTTTTCAGTTCCATTTTCTATAATTCAACAATTAGACCGAGTCCAGCCCATCCTCTCCACAGGAAATCATGTTGATGTAAAGAGGGGGGATTTTTTTTTTTTTTGCTTTTATCTTCCTTTTTCCAGAAGCTTTACATCCACTGCTCGCCTTACATGAGGCCTAGTGCAACTCACTGGCCGCAAAGTAAAACTGAAGTCTAAGAGGCTAAAACCTAAATACTTCATTTTACATAGAGCAAGTAAACATGCTCAATTAAGAAAATGCTTGAAAGTTCAAAGTGCTGAGATTTACGCTGCCTTTTAGAGCGTACTTTCATCTCGGTGGAAAGCTGCTCTTAAAGACTCACAATTAAATTAGGTTTTGGCCATTGTGCCTGTGCTCCGCTGACAGAAGAGAGGATGTCTTGGACCGCTCATCCTGGACTCTTGTCTCAGCCAAGGAGGCCTTTGACAATAACGAGGCATCAGGGACAGAGAGCGTTGCAATGCTTTTAGCTGCCCAGGAGTGACGTCACTCTCCCCCCGCGGCTGACGCAACCCCCCTGAAGAGAGGCTCTCAGCGTCAGCTCGCCTGTGATGTGGTACTGCTCTACGACTGCGATGGATCTATTATACGCCTCTAAAATCTGCCACGTCACACAGAGGGCCTCATGCGCTAGCAAACAAACCCGACATGACCTTCTATGGTCAGCTAAATATTTTCAATCGATAGTTTCAGCCTGAAGCTTGTGCCGGGAAATGCGCCGGAGCACACAAGAGAGATGAGAAATGAAAATGTGCGGAGGTGTGATGTAAGATGACGTTGAAATATGTGACGCGTTCAGGTGCATTTCTGTCATAAAGCGGCTAAAAGGTTGGCCGAAACTGACAGGTCGGATCTGAGGCGGGCCACAACACCTTTTACTTGTCATACATTTCGACCTGCTTTGCGGGAATGTCACATATTTCCTCACACTTGGACACTGGGAGATGATTACTATATAGCCATTTAGAAACCAAAACAGGCTACTCAAGACTAGCGATGCACTGTATGTCACGTAACCACACATCAACCACAATCACCAAAACAAGCTGCTGAGACAGAGAGATGCTGCCTACAAGGGAGGGACGAGAAAAAGTTTTCCTGTAACCTCTCAACTCTGACTTTTTAGAGAACTCTTTAGAGAATTTAGAGAACTCTTAAACCTCAGTGGGCAGTGCTGTGTGTGTGTGTGTGTGTGTGTGTGTGTGTGTGGGTGTGTGTGTCTTCTCTCCAGTTGTATGGCGGGAGTCATGCAGCCAGCCAGGCCCATGCAGGCCCAGAGCATGGCACAGGGAAAAGGGATGACAAAGGGGGAGCTGTGTGTGTTGGAGCTGCCTATTGTTTAGTATGTGGCAGCCGGCTATAGCAGCTAGTGCTGCTTGGCACCGCCACAGGCAGGACTCTGTGGGGCCGAGCCTGGCCATGGGAGGCTCTGACGCCACCCACCCAACCTGTTCAGCAGAGGGCTGCGGTCGCACCGGGCAGCGTCCAGGTGTGAATGTGTACGAGTGTATATATGTGAAGCCAGGCGGTCGCTGCAAGCCTTCATTATTAACCTTTATACCAGTTTAATAATGACAGTAAAATGGATTCTGTTTACCATGGGTGAAACACTGGCATGCAAGCTTTCTGTTTCGTTTTTATACCACTCAACCTCAAACAGAGACAGAGAGAGGAAGACAAAAGAGAGAGAGAGGGGGAGAGAGAGAGAGAGAGAAAGAGAAAGAGAGAGAGCTGCCTCTTGCCTTAACTTCTCCCCAGGAAGGTCAGAGCGTCTGTCATCTTTCACTGTGGTCTAACGTTGCCTTAATGGGCCCCGGTCATGACATATTTGTTACAGGAGACACTGTCCCTTGGGTGCAGGTGTTCCTGCTGACCCTGCCCTTAGTGCCAGTTCATGTTCAGCAATAGGAAGCCACACAGCCACTGGACAGTGAGCGCTCCATGGGAAGCTGTCATGGACAACAGTAAAGCCTTTTCCTCCCAGTGTTTTTCAATGTGTCAGAACTTGATGAAGATCCACATCAGATCAAACATGAATGGATTTACACTGGGACAACTGAGTCCTATCATGGCTTCTGTTCTTCTTGGGTCACATAAAGGAGAAACTCATTCACGTGAGCTTCAGACTTGTAAAAATAATGTAATGTACAATGCAGGTTAATTGAACAGCAGGGGGTGCAGGCAGTGCAGCGGTGCTGGGGGGCCACAGGGGGCTCCAACATGAAATGACTAGGGAGTTAAGGATTTAACATTATCAACAGCCAGTTAGAGAGAGGGGCGGGGGGTCTAAACAAATTTTTGCACCATGGCCAATTATCAGCAAATTCTGCCAAAGCTGCACAGACATACAGTGAAAATTTGAATATTCATCATTGCAAAAATAACATTCTGTTAGTTAGGCCTAATTGCTCTAATTGTCAGTGGCAATTAAAAGCCTTTCACCTCCGAGTTACATTGAACCTACATACATGCTTACATTTAGAGTCTGTGTGCATGTGTATTTTGTATTGCCAATGCATTTTGGGTAGCGGCGTTCTAATGTATCACGTACCATTTGATGGCTTACCAATATTTCCTACCAATATTTAAGCTCTCTCTTTCTTTTTCTTGACCAAATATCAGCTTCTATATAATTCCTCATAGATTGTTTGTTTTTTTACTTGCTTATTTATGACAAACCCTGTTGGAAGATGCTGAAGATGTTAATTTAATCGTCAGATGATCAAGCTTGAGGTCTGTCAAACAATAATCCAGCTGAACATCTCGCCTTCACAATTTCTCTTTGTGAGCAATATTTAGGAGCGATTGCCGCATCCGTACTGATGAGCCCGACTAAGAGCAAAACAACAAGAGTTAAGTGTGTGAAACTGAAAGTGGGAGGCAGGGCGGCTCCGCCAGGTGTGAACTTGTTCAGGTAACCAATGATTATTCCAAACATCTGCAGAATGGAGGAATTATCTGGTGAGTTTCCAGTAAGCCAACAGTCAACTGGTACGAATATCTGGGGAAAACTGATGTTCAAAATCATTTAAGTCAGATTAATTATGACAATAAATATGAAAAATACTTTAGAAAACATCTGGTATGAAGAATAGATCACCTATAGTAGTGTTAACAAATTACTGAAATTGTAAAGCTTAATTACCTACATATTACCTATATATGTGTTCTTCTGATGGTTCCCAAAGTGGGGTCTGAGGACCTCTGGGGGTCCTTCAAGTGATTTCAGGAGGTCCCCAGAAAAATCATAAATACTTTAATTTCACTATTATTTCACTGAAACACAATGAATGAACGTATAAAGATGACTATTTTCACTCACTAGTTTCACTCTCCCCACCCCATCTACACTAGACATTTGATGCAATTCTAAATTAAATCAACACCAACTATAAAAATCTTCACAGCTTGGGTTCCTTCCACAAAAATCTCATCAAATTGAGGTCAATGGTCTGATGTGCATCTCAGTCCTTAACATGGACGGTTTGGGAAGCCCTGCTCTGGTCAATATTTGGGTTACACTGGTGCAAGGCCAATACACACAGCTGGAGTGACAGGAGTCAAAACTGACGGCGTTTATTTTACTGTCACCACCTCCTCCTCCTGAGGCGTGGTGTTTGGGTTGCTGGCATATTGCTGAAACAACGAGCAGAAAAATAACAGTGATGTTGTCGCAGGTGGAAACATCAAGGATGAGTAGCAACTTTTACAAATTGTATATATTTTACACTGTAGCAGCAACAACCCACTGCTCATACTGAGAGGTTTCACTGCTGTCAACTACAGCGCAGACAGGAAACCATGATAAACATCATATGGTCACATACAGACTCGGTGTGTGATACTAACATAAACTAATCTGCCTGCATCTTTTCAGTCGGGAGAAATTTCTAATACAAGCAACAAATTGCTACAGTACGCGCCCCGTTACATGGACGAGCTACCAGTTGCCGCTCGGGTGAAGGCGGATTGTCATGTATAATTGATAGTAAAAGGAAAAAAATTAAAATATCCAGGGCATCTTGCTCCACATATGAGATGAACTGCTGCGTGAGATGTGAACGCCGCTCAAATGAATATGTTGTTATTGTAAGGTTTGGTGCCTATATTTCCGCCTGAGAGTCATTTGACAGCGCTGCAAGGCCGCGTTTTGATAACAGTGAATTTTCAGCAGAGGAAAGCTTGGCTCTAGAAAAAAAAAAAATAGCACAGAGAGAATAGTAGGCTGGGAACAGTTATGAGGAGCAATACTGCCCAACACACCGACAACATCTCACTCTCCGGACGATTTCACGCATCTCCTCTATATAAAACAAAAGCCGACATGAGCAAAGCAGGAAATAAAGGCAAGAAAATATCAAGATAGACTACACGTCCTTACCTGAAACAGGCTTTTCGGCTCTGTCCGTCCTTCCAGTCCGTGTCACACTGATCCGTTTTCAAACACACATCATGGTCCCAGCTGGGAGAGGAATTACAAAGATAGCTTGTGTTAATTTTAAGACAATTAAACAGATTTAAAGGGCCAGGAGCTGGCGCAACTCGGGCAGGATTTGACTAAATTTTCACCAAGCAATCTAATCACCACACCCATGAAACTGGGAACATGGCAACAGCCTACGCTGAGGGGTGCGCGCGGAGAGAAGGCGCACATTTTTTGATTTACAAACCTGTTATAACACGTTAGAAAATACCATTACCTCACCAAACCGTCCTATATTTACGACCGTGTTTCCATCCGCTCGGTAATAAGATTTTCTTCTGCTTGTGCGCGCGAATCAACTGTGCCGAAACGGGTTGTGTAACCTACAGGAAAATGGTTTTGCCTGTCAGCCCCCTCAACAAAAAGGAACAGAATGGGATACAGGAAACAAATTGTAAACCTATGAAGCCTGGTAGTAGTAATTCAAATGGACTTCACCCCTGCTTTACCAAGCCAGTCTTTTTAGTCTATAACCTCTGTCGGAGATATATTAAAAAAATACCGATACACCAATAAAGTAAAGACAGTCGTGAAAGTGTATCGATATCACAACTGGAGGTGAAGGGTGCGGTAGAAGCAAAGTACAGCATTTTATAGTCTGTGAATGTAATCTATTACTTTGTGACCTGTCAACATTATTATATTAGAATTAATTTTCAGGCTATAATAAACAGAAAGTAGCCTACCCTATGTGTATCTGTATGGCTATAATAAATTAAATATAAGGTAATATCTGCACTAAGTGACATGAAAAAAAATGGGACTTTACTGAATAAATACATTTTCACAATTAAACGGTAATATCCAGTATTGCACATGCAGTATCATCAATGCAGAACAGTGGAGATTAATTGGGTTACAGTCTAAAAATATCGTTAAAAATCAAAAGTTAAAGCTACATAATGTTTGGATCGTGCCAAGTCTCGCCCCAGTATACCGTGGCTGGCCTGCAGTGGGCTCATTGAAAAGGATCTCTCTCCATTAGGACAGGATGAATTTTTAATGGGGCCAATGAAAGGGAGCAGTGGGATAGGCTTTTCCATATCTCTGCACGAGCCATAATCAATGAAGGGGAGATGAAAGTTGCCCGGCCCTCGGTTTCCTTTTGGAATGGCATGGGGTCAGATTAAGTCTAATTGAATTCACACACAGCAGTAGATTAAGCGTGCCAGTCCCATTTCCCCCCTAAACGCATTATGGGGATTAGGATTAGGATGATAGCAGACATATTTTGTGGTTGGTTTGTCAATGGTGCAGCCTGGATTTTGTCGTTGGCTTACAATACTACGATTATGACTGTCTTAAGGGAAATATGAGAATTTAGGCAGTGTGTTATTCCTATGTTCAAGGACAGTGGTTTTCAAGGTGTGGTCCAGGGTTCCCTATAGGGGTCCTGGAGGGGTTTGAGTGGGTCCTCAAGCAAAAAGAGAAATAGTTTAATTTAATTCACTAGAAATTATTCCAGTTAGAGAATGCACTGTATAAGAATGACTTCTGTAATCATAGTTTCATTCTCTGTTATCTCCCCACATACAATTTAGACAGTTAAACAATTCAATACCAAATCGTAACAACAAAAATCCTCATATTGGGGTTTCTGGGACAAAGTCTTATAAAATCAGGGTCCGTGGCCTGATGTGAATCTATTTGGGGGTCTGTGGTATGAAAATGTTTGACAGTCTAAACAATATTTGCAAACATGAAGACTTGTTCGAAAGCCAGAAACCAGACAAGTCAAGTGAGAAAGATGGTAAAGATGATTTGAGAAGAGTTCAGACAGCCTTGGGGAGTGTCTGGTTAAAAACTGATGACAGTGCTATTGCTCATCTGGGTTTGAAAACCCAACCAAACATGTTGGCGTCATCACAGGTTAGAGTCGTAGTTCTTTGGTTTCTAACTTTTTAGAAGGAAAGACTTGAAAAAAGAGCTGTTCATTGTCACAAATATTGATTGGACCGTCCTCGGCTGCAGTATTAACATATTCATTCTTAAACCTTCAGTATAATCATGATGTTAGAATGGCAGAATTTGGCAGTTCTCATGAATACTGCGATAGCACGGAAGACGATACAATAAAACAAGACATGGCAATAACCTGAGCATGACATCATCTTGGATCAGCCCAAGCTTTTTGTCAATTCATGCCTTAAGTTGCAACGAACTGATTTATGATTGCACAAGGTGCAATTCATTCTCAGCAATCCATGCCACGATCATAAATGAGACCAACAGCCATAGCCTGTAAATGGATTGTTTATCACGCAATTGTAGTTAAATACCAACTCGTGCTAAGTTTTATAACAGTCAATTCATTAGCAGTTTTCTTTTTGCCTTTTTTGGTCCAGAGAGGTTGATTGTACAGAGAAATGATAAATATGACTATTTAAGGCAGTCAAGTCTTCTTTCTGCTGTGCGACAGTCTCTAGTGAGCAAAAGAGACTGAATTCATTAGCCAGCTGAGAATCAGAGTCAAGGTGTCCAAGCACATCCTTGGCCAATCAGGTCCCTTGGCCCATTGCTTGGCAACCAAAAGGAGAGGGAGGGAGCAAATTGACACTGTAAAAATAGCACATCAATAGCCTGGTGTCTGAAAAAAAACCACACATGCTGGTGAGGCTATAAATAGCCTCCCGGAGCTTGGAACAGGTATCCTTCTTGTACAGTATCTCAACTGTCTTTTGTCCATGACACATTTTTGCATAGATGCAAACCCAGCAGGGCTAGTGCAGAAGGAGCAGATGTAGATGTACATTAACACTCAGTCAGCTGTGTGGAATGATTTGAATGTTAGGGGGATTTTAGGGTTTTAGTGCCTGGAAAAATAACAAGCTGACCTCACATTATCCTTCCATTACAGTGTAAAAGCCTTTCCCTAAACTCACAACAGGTTGGCTTTTGTATGTCTTTGGTCCATGTCAACGACGTTTTTGCCTAGATGCAAACCTGCTATGGCCTCTGTTGTGGTGACAGATTTGAATGTAACAGTAACAATCAATAAGCTGCATGAACAAGTTTGCATGCTGGAGGCAGTTTACGGTTTCATGTCTTGCATGAATAACCTGGATGTTATCAGATATTTTCATACTGTCGGATGCATACGTCTTCACATTGTTAAGAGTTATCACGTTGAGCTGGGTGCTATCTGCTCTCTATCTGATCACTACAGTGTCACATTGTTAAAATGCATCACACTGAATTGCAGCATTACAGTGTGTCTTTCACATAATGGCAGAGCTGTGCAGAACACAGTCAAAAAATAGATCCACGATGTCCAATTCAGTTTCACAGGACTGCTCGAAAATGAGCCCAATACGTGGGTGATCGAATCAAGTGGAGATAATGGGACGTCAATCTAAAGCAGCTTCTCAACACCTATTTTTATCCGCACGTTCCCATTTTCTGCCCTCATGCGGCGACGCGCCCCAACGACCTCCATGTAATACTTTCACTGTATCAAAGGCAATTAAAAGATGTAGCAACAGTAGAACCTTAAAAGGCTTTATCAGGGCCGTCTTATCCACCAGACATATCTCCAGGGGAGGCTGGCCGTTGCCACGGCAACCCTCACAAATGGCAACTGACGTCAAGAAGGTAGGAGAAATACCAGGGAGAGCCAGAGCTGCTATGCATAATGGATCATTGAAAAAAGGGCCCTCTTGAAGAGTGCTAAAGTGACTTAAAATATGAGTGGCTTGCTGGCCTCGCCACCTCTCTCTCTCTCTCTCTCTCTCTCTCTCTCTCTCTCTCTCTCTCCCCCTCTCTCTCTCTGAGTGCGTGTGTGTGATGAGGGAAATAGATGTTGACAGTTTCAGGGTTTTACTGGCTGACTGGCACAGCTTGGGCTAGGCTGGCCCGATTGAAACTATCCGTTTTGAGTCAAAAGCTGCTCATCAACCATCTCTTCATAACACACACGATGGTTTCTATTCTAGTGGAGAAATCCTGTATCATTTATTCTATTTGGCAACTGCGATCACAAGAGAACCAGATTCAAAAGTACTCTTCTCCTAGGAGGAATATGCGTGCTGTGATTGGATAAGAGCACATTACAGATGTTCTTCTGCGATGTCTCCGAAAAGCAAAACCTCTCAAATCAGAACACATGACACCCACACTGCAACTCGCTCAGACCGAAGCAAAGAGAGAGGGGGTCGGCACATCTGCTGTCACCAGCCTCAGTCGATCCCATAGGATACACATTAACGTTCACGCTTAGGTTCTCAGAAACTGATCAGTTCGGATCATGTTGAAGTCCAGAGCATAACTGCAGGCGGTTCCCTGTGTCCCTGTGTCAGGTTCTTGTCTAATCTCAGGCTATTGTTGGCCCAGGAGAGACTGTCACGGTGGCAGCTTGCTGAAGCGCCCTCATCATTTCTGCGATAATGCCTCTCATGTAGTGTTGGAGTCACACTCTCGAGAAGCGTGACACTGATTGTGGAGCCCAGTTTGCTGATGGCAAAGGCCAAGTACTGTTGCTACCCGAATGAATACAGCTGGGCAAAAACACACACACACACACACACACACACACACACACACACACACAGTGGAAAGTTGAAATGGTGTCCATTTACAAGGTCCAAATCTTTTGCAGGAACAGTGAGTCCCTTGACAATGTTCTGATATTTTTTGAGAGTAACAATTGCCAGACTCGCCCCATAGATAAGAATTTATTTTTAATTGATAAGCCTGGTTAAATGAATATACATATTTTTAAAAAATCATTTTCTTAAATAAAAGGCAGCACTGTGGCCTAATATTGAAGACCATCCTGTAACCGAAATGTCCCATGTCCTCAATATGTGTCCTGTCTCAGAACCCATACCGGCTCAGTTACTGTATTGTATTGTACATGCCTACAATGCAAATGTAAATGTAGGAGTGTGGGTAGGCCGACTGCTTAGCTTTCGTTTCAGGGAAGAAGCTGCAGAGGAAATGTACAAAGAGCAGAAGTGAGAGTTTGTCAGTCCAGGGGAATCCCAGAGACTTCCTTAAATCAGAGGTGCAACAACCAGCGCAGAGCATGAATTAACATGCTGCGAGTTTCATCCGTATAGTGACTCATTCTAGTCAGGTATAGGAAAACTCCCATTCTTAAGAAATACGGTACATCAGCACATGCACTGTGCTTGTTTGATGAAACGAGTTGAGGTGCAGCCCTGGTGTGCTAATGCCACCCTTTTCTAAATGCCTCCCCTCGCAGCTGAAACACTATGATACCAGATTATCATTTATTCATTACCATGAGCCCACAATTAATTTGACTTGACATTTTGGTGCGCCACAGGTTCAAAACACGAGATAAGACCGAGGTGTTGCCTCCTGGCTGCCTGAAAACCAAACACGCCCCTTGATGCCGGACACACTGGTCAGTCTGACGAGCCCATAGACACCACTGTTTCCTCTGTGTGATTTCTGCAGCAGTGGCATTAATTTTAGTTTTGGCTCCACACCCATCCCTGCTTTGATCCAAGTTACGCTTCTGGTGCAGAAAATGCTGTTCTTCAGATGCTTTACCATGATAAAGGCATTATCTCTACACTTCTTTGTGTTTTAGAGGGAAAACTGACTGTATTCTACTGCTATTTTAATTTCACATTTTCTCCAGCAGTGGTTGTAGTGTTCTTGCTGTAGCGATGCATCACAGATGAATGAATACAGAGCAAACACTGGACACTATGCACACTAGTACACACCAGCAATTCTATATTTATGAAGAAATATATATTATAAGATGTTTTTACCTTTCTCCAGTGCAGACGAGTAGGAGAGGAAGTGGGCGTTTTCTGCATACGTCCTAAATTGCATGGATTGTGAGTTGTACAGAGAGCGTTGTGGTTTCAGTTCTTCCTCTCAGCTCAGTGTAGATGCTGCTAGGAGGAGCGGTAAATGGAGAGAGAGAGAGAGAGCTGGAGTATGAGGTGGAGGGCTGGGTGAGTGGGAGGGTGAGCGTGGTGGGGTGGGGAACGGACGGGAGGGGGGGTGGAGGATGGGAGATGGAGTAGTATTTCTATTAAAGGGACAGGGTTTATTTCTTATGACAATATGGGTCTAAATAAGAAACTCTTGGCTATTGTATTTAAGAAACTCTACTGGGACAAACTTGTGCTACTGAGCTTCAGGATGGCAGGTGGTTAAGCCATTGCCCCCCCAAATTCTTCACGATCTTGATGCTTATCTGTGTAGATTCCTTTTCATTTTTTTAATTCATTTTTTGGGAGATTTTGACGGTTCAAATTCCACTTCTGATATACACCGATTGTTATATTATTAGAATTTATGAATGAACTCATCAACTCCAGTTCAACTGAGGAATCTGGAATTTGGAATTTGAAAAAAATCTACAGTAAACAGAATTGGAATTTCAGGAAGTCTAGTTTAATTTGATGAAATCCATGTTTTGTTTTGTTTTTCTTACCACATACCTGAGAAGTGTGATATATTATCAATTTTGAATGTCATTAAATGTTAAATGGACCTTTCAGGTGGTAACTGTCATTTATTTGATTCATAATGTTTGTTTTATAATGTTTAGCAAGTCAAGACAAACTCTCTTAGAAGTGGAATTTAATGGAATTCAATTATGTTTATTGTCATTCCAATTCAATTCCCATTCTGTTTCCTTCCAATTCCAATTCCAATTCCAACTCCAGGAATTTAACTGGAATTTACCATGCATTCTCAGTTCAATTCATGAATGGCCCCAGCCCTGCCCTCCTGGTAGGAACTGTTTGCTAAAAGGATTTCTGATCTTGAAGAAGACTCATTCATTGTCTTTCCTCACTCATTCTCATTCAGGGTCACAGGGAGCTGGAGCCTACCCAGCATGCATTGGGCTGAAGGGGGGAAACACCTTGGACGGGTCGCTAGTCCATCACAAGGCTAACACAGACAGATAAACCATTACTAACCCATTACTCACAGTCACATGTATGGGCAAGTCAGAGTTTCCAATTCAGCTGATTTGCATGTTTTTGGAGTTTGGGAGAAAATGCAAAATCCTCAAAGAGGGACCTGGGATTCAAACCCGGGTTTTTTATTTTTTATTTGAAGTGACAGCGCTAACCGCTGAGCCACCATGCCAGACCCTTTGAAGCACAATGTGGTGAAAATAAAGTGTCACAAGTGTACAGTGAGTAACCACCCGCTTCATAACACCACACAGCTGTTAGACCGCCTCGCTCTGATCCAGAGTGCCGCTGCCTTGGACCCAAATTCAATGTGTGTTTCAACAGCAAGAGTTTTTTACTGTATGTATTTAGTTAGAGGACATTTTGGGTAGAAATCTAAGAAATGTGTATTATCCTGAAAGCGGTGTCTTTTGACTCATCAAGCCCTGCTGACACAGAACCCATACTGTACAATATACTGTACTGTCGCTGTGGTTGGTTTCATGTTAATGCACGGCCAGCTGACTGTTATCTCATAGAGCAGAAAGTAATGCTATGCCAAGAGTTTACATGAAGCTTTAGGAAGTCAAAGTAGATTAGTAACTCTTTTAAAAAACACATGTGAAGCTTTAGGAAGTCAAAGTAGATTAGAAACTCTTTTATAAAACACATTAGACATGTGCACCTTCTGTGAAATGAGGAACAATGTGACACTTTCACACCAGTTATCAAAAAACTGTCAACCACACGCTCCTGTTGCCACCAGGATGGCCGAGTGGTAAAGTAGTTCAGGACTTCATGGACTTCATGTGCCCACATGGGTTCAGTGAGCTTTGGAGGATAATATTGTTCCCTGTGATGTTGTATAACTGCATCTTCACAACACATACCTTAAAAACAGAAATTGTGCCTGTAAGCTAAAATGTTAATTTCCAGATACTTTATAATGGATAGCTTTCCTGTTACCAACCCATGTTTTGGAAGGATTTCTGCCGTCTTAATTGCAGTGAACGATGCTGTGAAAGTAAAGTCAGAAATGTCCAATGGGTAACATGAGCAGTCAACCGCTTTATAACACTACACACATACTGTAGATCCAAACTACAGTGGCAGAAAGCATTAGGCTCAACGTGGGTTTCAACATCACTGCTTCTATCTTCACTGTATTTTTTGTTTGGTTTATTTTGTGACTTTGGATAAGCAAATGTCACATATGAAACCAAGAAATGTAGTCTTTTTATCAAGTGAGCTTTAATAGTGCAGAACCAGGATGGCCGAGTGGTTAAGGTGTTGCACTCAAGATGCAATGGGCATGTGTCCTTGTGGGTTCAAGTCTCTCCTGGTAGCAATCTTCTGTGGTGTTAATGCTTTCCCTGGAAAAACAGAAATCATGCTTTCTATGAAGCTTTTAGGAAGGCAAGGTAAGTAAAGAAGTCTTCCATAAAGCACTTTGGTCTGCTTTATAGTCTTTCAATATGAAGGCTTTTATTTATTATTGATTTATTGTCTGTAAAACACTTTGAAACTTTGTTTTGAAACGTTCTATACATATAAAGTTTATCATTATTATTAGAAAGTGTCAGAGGTGTGACCAAGTCAACTTTGCTCGAGTCCCAAGTCAGGCTCAAGTCTTGAGGTATAAGTCTCAAGTCAAGTCTCAAGTCTAAATGTAGAACACCAAGTTAAGTCAGAACAAATCAAGAGTCCAGCATCAATTTAATATCTTAAAGAAAACTAAATATCTAGGACTTTTCAATGCAATATGGTTTTAATAGGATAAAAACTTGGTAGGAGCATCATGAGTTTGATTTCTATAATTAATTTGAACTTCAATAAATTCAATCATTCCATACAAATTCAGAAAACAGAATTTAAATTCAGTCAATTCAACAAATCTCATCACTTTCAATCTAAGACATTTACACAAACACGACATCTGATTTGTCAAGACTTTAGAAACCTTTTCAAGTCATCAAAGTACAAGTCAAAGTCAAGTCCCAAGTCACCAGAACCCAAGTCAAGTCAAGTCTCAAGTCTTCTCTTCATGCATCAAGTCAAGTCTCAAGCAGTTACAATTGTGACTCGAGTCTAATAATAAGCTGCAGAGGTGAAGATATTACTTTCAGTGTTGACTGTTACACTTAATCTAAATCTAAATACTTAAACTTCATCTAAATACACAAAATCTTCATGTTGAAAAACTGAAAAATAGGACGGACTTGCAGTTAAGTTCCATTGCTTTTAAGACACAATGGATGTCTTTGTGCGTTTAAGGCCCACTCCTGGTAGCAATCCCCTTTTTGGAAGAATTTCTGCTGTCTTTGTTGAAATGGAGAACAATGCAGCGAAAGTAAAATGTCAGAAATGTCTGATAGCTGACACATAAGCAGCCAACTGCCGAACAACACTCCACACATTGTTCTGAACTCAAAATCCAATAGACATGTGGGTTAAAAAAAACACATCTTGTTTGTTCCTACTTCCAATCGAATTATCTTTACTGCATCTTTTCTCTTTTTGTTTGTTTGATTGATTTGTTCAGTGGATTTTATTATCCGAATGGCACATGGGGAAAGGAAAGAACATAATCCTTTGACCGAGCACAAACTCCAAGACAAACAACTGGGATAGTTGAGCGGTGAAAGTGTAGCACTCAAAATACAGTGAGCATGTGCCAGTCACTGTTGTCCTTACTAAAACAGAAAACTGTGTTCTTCCAAGACTCTTCTAGGAAGACTTTGTGACTTTGTTTTGAAAATACAAGGAAAGTATATTATTACTGTAAAACATAGGTTAGTGCCAATCAGTTGCCCCCAAAAAAGCCAAATGCCAATCCTTGCTGCAAGTGGTTGAGACGTTGAATTAATGTATGAAGTAATATAAAAGTAATTAAAGTGTCCTAATGGGTTCGGTCTCTGCTCCTGGTAAGGTGTATGCTAACAGAGACTCGGTGTTTGTTAGCTGCATAGAGTAATGTTATCTTCATGCTTAAAGACTGATTAATAATCACTGATTATCTAAACCAAGAGAGGCATGCTACCTGCATGAGTGCCTGTTATTTGAAGAAGAGTCTCTGGTATCTTGAATGGGAGACAACTGATCAACAATCCCAACTGTACAGAGTAAGAAATGCAACACTAACTCCACACTAACTACAGGTTACTTTTTTTTTAACCATCTTGTATTAATCTAGAGCGCTTATTTTTTTTATAATATTGGATAACGTTAAGACAAGATTTGCACTATAATATAGCTAGCTGTTTTCTGTACATATGTTACTTCCATTTGTAAAATTAATAATGTGGATAGCTAACAGTGAACATCTGGTCATATGTTTTTTTTAATTTATTCTGCACATAATGACGATGTCCAATGAATAGATTATTCTCGTTTGAATTTATATTCCTTGTACATAATGATCTGGCGCCGCTACTAACCTTTGATGCTTTAACACTGATTTGTTTCCCAATACTTTACCTGTCCACTCCAAAGACGTTTCTGTGCTACTGATTCTCACAGAAGCTTGATACCTACGTCACGGGCAAAGACGGAAGTTGGGGAGCCGTATTGAATTCTGATTGGACAGCTTGACCAACGCAGTGTGGCGCCCGGTTTAGGTGGATCTATGCTAACAAATTTCTTTTGTTGTGATTAACCGTTTAGCGGTTGTGATTCTGCTGTAATAATTCCCAGAAAGAGAAAAGTCTTCTTGTAACTATTTAGAGAATGAGTGGCGGAGTGTATGGAGGCGGTGAGTGGGATTTTGTGTCCAAATATAATGAAATAGTTAACCACGTTGTCGCGTTTTGTAGCTCTAGCCAGCAAGCTCAAGAGTTAGCTAGCTAGGTTAGCTGTGCTAACGGTTAGCCCAGTAGCAAGCCGAAGCTGCATTTTTGTCAACATTTTTTTTTTACTGTGTACTCGTATTAGAATATATAGATTTATCAAACTAAGTGCCTCGTCTTACGGGGTAAACTTGGCTCAGAGAGAAATGTAGTTAGCTAGCCGGTACCGCTAGCTAGCGAGCTAGCAAATGAATGAAAGTGGGCTTGCCGACTGGAATGAACACATTCATGAGACATCCTGTATTTACAGTATTTGTATTATTTTGCAGGAAGTCATTTTTCATTGGATTGTATAAAAGTTCCATTCTGATCATGGAATAAATAACTTTTCTATGAATCTTACAGTGATCCAGTGTTCCCATCCTAACATTTACATTTTAGCCATTTCGCTGAGCGTAAAGTTAGAATAATCTTGAGTTCCTAGATATTACAAGCAGCTAATAGTAAGGAGTGCACAGGTCAGGGTTTTAGTGCCCATACAATATTCCCGTGGCCATATAACGGTAGAGCGAGATGTTTTAGCAGTTGTGAAGATGTGAAGATGACTGTTACAATTCAAGTCTGATTCCCAGCACTTGTGTCTCTTCTGCAGATGAGGTGGGAGCCTTGGTGTTCGACATTGGCTCATATTCTGTGAGAGCTGGCTATGCAGGAGAAGATTGTCCCAAGGTAAGTGGATCAGTCAAATGACCTGATTAACTATGTGTCTTTTCTTCCTCTGAGCATTTTCATCTTCCCGTGGGGCGAACACCAATGTCAAGAAATGAGGGCTGTCACCCTGGAGACAGACAGCATAAATTGAGTTCAGATCGTTCTGGGATACTTGCTTGCTTTTGATTTTATCTTCGCCTCAGGAAGAGATGTTAGTGCTTTGCTGTTTGATAAATAAAGCACACGCCATCTTGTTTTTTTCCCACTCCTGATTGTTCATTGTCGTGGTTGTGATGCAACCGAAAGGAAAAACCATAGCAAAGTTTTACCTGGCTTACACAGATCTTTTGTGTCCTGGTGTTTCACTGGACTAAGATGCATACCATGCAATAGTGATGACATCATGGCCTTTGTCACTTGTCTTCCTCTCTCTCTGAACAGCACACTGTCTAACGTAGAAGAAATGCTTTAAAGCTAATCTATATAAGAAAACCCTTTGGTGGTAATATTGCTAGACTTTCAGTTTAAAGCAGGGATGGGATTTGAAGACTCACTGGCCCTCAACAGACTGTACTCACTGAAGTCTATGTAATACAGGTGTTATGTAAATACCACAGTATCATAAATATTATACTCTGCCCTGGTCATCCTCTGTCTGTGGAGACGATTTGTTCTCATTTATCTCATGTGCAGGCTACATTTTACCAGATAAACTCCCCTCCCAACGCCTCCACATCCCTGCTAATTCAGTTTTCCTGCTCTGTCCATTGTTTCCAAAATGATGATGCGTAATGAATCTGCTACGTCAGAGTTATTCTGAAGATATCTGGTTTTGTGGAAGCAGTATATATGAGAGCAATGTTGAAGACAAGATGTTAGTCATGCCATCATCAGGCCTTTCCATGTAGAAAATACTTGATTGCAATATTGCATGTTCCCCTCTGGTTTTGACCTGGGATGCTGTAATTAGGATGATTAGTCCTCCTGGCTTTGGGTTAGTATATGCAGACATTATTTTTAGTACGTGCAGGATTAGACAAGACAAGACAAGTGAATCAGGTAGTTTTGAGTCTTTCAAAACATTTGGTATCTGTGTGTTAATATACGAGAAGTTAGAAAAGCTTTTGCCCCACATTTCGGCACCTTCAGTGTTTCACAAATATGAACATTTATTGACTCAGCATCTGGGATAGAGATTAGTTTGTGACGAAATTTTTCATTGGATTTTTGTACATATGACACTAAAGGGAACTTGATATTGATAAACCAGGCCCAGTGATGACACGTGTCTTGACTTGCTTTGTGTCCTGTTTTGCTTCGGCTTGGCTCAGGCGGACTTTCCCACGGTGATTGGTGTGACTCTCGACCGAGAGGATGGCAGCACACCCATGGAGACGGATGGCGACAAGGGCAAGCAGAGCGGCACCACCTACTACATCGACACCAACCAGCTGAGGGTGCCCAGGGAGAACATGGAGGTCATGTCTCCGCTCAAGAATGGCATGAGTGAGTGTTTGCTCATGTATAATTTGCAGGAATGGTATTTTTCTGTTTAATATCCAAAGAGGATTTGGGTTTTCCAGCACCATCTCGGTGTTTATTGTAGTTTTTTGGCAGTTTGTTTTTGCTGTAATGCTTAGAGACCAAGATAAAAAAAAGAGTGGACAGTATCATCACACCCAGACAGAGTTCAGTTCATGGCACTGATAAATTTTACCCAATTAAAACGATTGACCAGGTTGTTTGAAAATTCTGCATTCTATATGTTCTGTGCCAAAGATCATACATAATTAAGAGAGTCGACAGGAATGACAATCCATATGAACTTTTTTTTTTACCTCTATTTAACACAAAAAAACAAACCGCACAACAACAATTACCAAACATATACATCATACATATAAACATCAACACTAACGTCTGACACATGCCATTTGTCTTAACAATAGAAGTATGCAAAGCAATACAAAGTAAAATACAGGATTTTTTTTACGAGCATTGTAGCGATTATCCACATTATAATTTGGGCTGAATTTAGCTATCACCTAATTCCCATAAATAAATAAAAACCAAAAATTTCAATAATGAAAAAAATAAAAAATAAACCTCACTTCACCTCACAATCCATATGAACATTTGTAGCCTGTAGTTTGAAAGTATATTGCCCCGTTTGTCATGGTCTATGTTGTATAAACTCATCATCCCATCCACTTGATCTATATTTACAATTACTATTTTTGGTCCGACAATTGACTTGACAGATGAATTCGTCACTACCCTGACTGACGTGTAGACTGCCCCTCATCATGAATATTAATGAGAATATCTGTAGACCAAAGAGACTCATTATCATGCTGTGGTGCCCTAGCTCGCTTTCGTTTCCTCATGATGGAAGCCATGCCCCTTTCCATCTTGGGTTTACCCCCATTTCTGCCTCCCAGTGATGATATTTTTACCTCCTGCCTCCCAGTGATGGTATTTTTACTTCCTCGTTTTTTTCTTGACTAAACCAGCGATGTGTTTGCTGACGGTCAAGGCTGGATATAGTGTGTCCAGAACTGTCCTTGGTGCTGAACTTTAGTTGAAGTTTCTGTAAAAGAGCAATTGACTATAATCACCAGTCACTGCTTTGATCTGAGTATGATTTCCAAGGCTCTGGACACAGCACTTCCATTCACTTCTGTCTGAAATTTCCTGTTTTCCTACTTCTCTGCCCCACTATTTCCTACTATTTTGTGGTGTTTTGATGCCTTCTGTTGGACGTTATTTTGTTTCTCTATTTGACAACTGTTACCCAAAAGATTTACAACCTAGCCTGACATTTCTGCACATTGTGCGCTACAAAAGCTCATCTTGCAGGCGTGTTTGCCAAAGCCTACTGTCACCTCAAAAGCGTGAGTGTCAGTGTGTTTGAAGGAAGTGCTCCTGCCCGCTGACCTAGCTGATGATGCTAATCAGAATCTGGTCCAGTGGAGTTTGGCTGTGAGGCTATTTAGAGATGAGTGTGACACCAATCTTAATTGCAGCAGAACAGCACCGTGGGACCACAGGCCCCCTCAGAGAGCTGACCTGGAACATTTGTGCCTGGTGCTGAAATTATTATCCAAAAAAGCTCATCATCGCTCTATTTTCTCCACCATCTGACCCAGCAGCATTGATGAAAGACAGGCATGTTTTGTGACGTCGGGGTTTCTGTAGGCTTATACCTGTGAGATCTAGGTGTATCTTTATTTGTGTAAAGGGACATGCCACGTTATAGTGATGCTAAACATGCATAAAGAAAATGTTTGGATTGTTCTCTGTATATTACGCCTAACTTTTTTTATGCAGGTTTTCATCACTGTAACCCGATACTCAAAACCAGGTTTAAATGGAATCTGAAAAATACACAAAACATGAATCCACAGTAATTTAACATATAACAAACTTCTCTCCTTGTTTTCTATCTCACCCCTTGTGTAGTTGAGGACTGGGACAGTTTCCAGGCCATTTTAGATCACACCTACAAGATGCACTTCAAGTCTGAGCCCAGCCTGCACCCAGTGCTCATGTCGGAAGCATCGGTAAGTCCAAGTCTTGAGCAAAATCAGCCATTTAATCTGTGACTGTATACAGGTCATGTGCACAGGGTGTGAAATTACCAGCCACCAGCCAAATGCTGGTAAATTTGGCTGGAAGAAAAAAGTTAGTTTTGTGCCCTGCATGTGCAAATATAAACAATAAAGAGGCATTCAGTTTCAGGATTTCATAATTTTGGATACACAGCTCCTAGTGATTTATTGGGAAGATTGTTTTCTTGTTTTCAACCAGTTATTTCATATTTTTTGCTTAGCCATGATCAGGGTGTGAAATTACTATTGACCACCAGCAAAATGCTTGGAAATCGTGGCTATGGCTAGGATGTTTCTCTACTCTACCAGCCATCATTAGAGGCCCTATTATATTCCAAAAATAATTGGCTGGCAAAATACTGAAAGTTGCTGGGTGATTTTGGAATCCATCAGTCCCTGTGGTCAATGGAAGAAAGCTTGTTTCCTCCCTTGGTCCTGATCACCTCACTGAGAAATGTATTACTGTATGTGTGTATCTTACAGTACCATGATCTGTTGCAAATGGGCTAACTTGTGTTTTGTGTCTGCAGTGGAACACACGAGCGAAACGGGAGAAGCTAACAGAGTTGATGTTTGAGCATTACAACATTCCCGCCTTCTTCCTCTGCAAAACAGCTGTGCTGTCCTCGTATCCTTCACAACGTTACTTCATCCACCTCCAACAAAATGATGGAGCAAAGTGTACTGCTTGATAATGATCAGTTTTGTTATGACAAGTATGTTGAACTTGGCTTAAGACTTGATATCTGATCTCTGTTGAACATTTCCTTTACTCTGAGTATCTAAGCTTTGCCAACGGGCGGTCTACAGGCTTGGTCCTGGACAGCGGAGCCACACACACCACAGCCATTCCAGTGCATGACGGTTACGTCCTGCAGCAAGGTGACTTATTATCATTGACTATTGTCATTTACCAAGGTGATCACTATCATCACCTGTCAATTCTCCTTCAAGATTCAGTTTAGGGATTTCATTTGGGTTATATAGGGACCTAATAACTTAATGTACAGGGAGGGGATGTATCACTATTTAAGAGGATTGATGTAAATGTTTTAATTCAATATAATTTAAGTCCTAAATCCTAAATCATTGCAACTGCATCTCTTTTATGCCTTCATGTTGCCATCTGCTGGTAGGGGTGATCATTTCAGTCATTCCAGTCAAGCCAGCTGTTCTTGCAAATGTTTTGTTATCACCAGTTTCTGTTGCCCGTATGGATATGGGACAAGAGTAATTTTCCAGTTATACAGGAAGCTTGTAAACTTTTTGCACACACCCCTCCTTTTTAAGGACTCCCCCTTAATTTAAATCCCTTGTCGAAATGGGTGGGGATGAAATTAAATCAGATTGTAGAGCAGAAAAACAATGTGTCCTCACTGGAATTAGTCTTCATAGGAAGCCCAGAAGCAGGAAGATGTAATGAGAGACACAGTATGAGGTTTGACATCATATCCACCCTCAAATCATCCCCTTACATTCAAGAGAAGGATTTTGGAGGCAGCGTTTCAGGAAATGGCAGCAACGGTGGCTCGACCTCAAGAGCTAGGCTTACTGCGACAGAGCCATTTGAGTCGGAGCCGCAGTGAAACACAAGACAGAAGAGAGTGGTGCAGGAGCCCGAAAAGGCATATTAATATGATAAGTGGAAACTGTCACCCAGAAATCAATGAAGTAATTTTAGTTGGTGCGACTTGAGGAAAATGCTAATCTGGAGAATTATATTACTTGGTGGGGGGGGGGGGGGGGGTCGTTAAGGACAAGATCATTATGGTCATAGTGATATATCAAGTTGATTGTCTTAAGTTTGGTTTGTCATTACAGAGTGTTCATGTGTTATATGGAAAGTACATGCTAGGGTTTCGAAAAAACAAGATTTAAGTTTGGACTCTCATGTTTCTAAATAAGCATTAAAAATGTGATGTCTTCACTGTGTTCTGTCCCTAGCTACATGTGACTTATTATTATGTTATTTTTCCCTCTCTTAGGCATCGTCAAGTCTCCCCTGGCTGGAGACTTTATGAGCATGCAATGTAGAGAGCTATTTCAAGAGTTAAATGTTGAAATAGTCCCTCCCTATATGATTGCATCAAAGGTGAGATCTACTAAAGTAAGTCAAAACTACTCATTTCATTTTAGAGACTTTCATCTCTCTCTCTTGGAATTGTTCAGCGCTCTTTGGTTGGGTTATATATTGTAAGTACTCCAGTAGTAGTATTAGGTATATATGGCCATGACCTTCTTATGTTATCACACCGACACCCACAGTTTTGAACATGTTTGATCCATGTTTGTTTCATTTCCATTCCATCATATCCATCCTTTCCTACCATTGTATTGTTGTAGGTAGCATATTTCACACATCTGGTACTTAAAAACAGCTTAGAACAAATGCAATTATTTGCAAATGCTATTTTGGCCGATTGTCTGACTTTGTGATGAAAATATAAGTGATGTAGTAATGTATCATTTTGTTTTTTGACTGATATGACTGCATAAACTGGTTTCAAATCATCGTGGGTCTAGAAATTGGGGTTGACAAGTACAGTGACTGTTCAAAAGCCGCTTATATTGAGTAAAATATAAATATAATATATAATATAATATATAATATATATAATATAAATCTAATCCTCATTCATAAACCATTCAATTAAGGTGAGTCCAAAGTAAACAGCTTGTGATGGCTTGGTGGATAATACTTGCAATGCAAGAGGTCAAAATCTGCCCAGGCTCTATTAAAAAAAAACAACTGGTTATTACCCAGTAAGTCTCAGAAGCTTGTCTCCAAATGAATGCATGGAAGCACGTCATAAGTCATCGTGTTGTCAGCCATTTTTTATTTACAGTTCATGTGTTTCCTCATATTACGATATATTACCATGCCAAGTCTAAACCACGCCATTGTACATACACTGGCTAAGTGCCTGTAAATGTTGTAAATGTTGTCTTGTCATGATGTTAGCCATGTTGACGTTATGTAATTGGGTGTATCTGCGTCTGTAAAATGGTATGGATTGACAGCTTTGTAGTACTGAGAAGCTAAGGAAAAGCTGCACATTTGTAAACCAGATACAAAAAAATCCTTATAGACATTTAGACAAGCAAGCCGTCTTCATCCGGGTGTCATGAAGGCCGCTCTCAAGGTTTACACCCTGAGGAAGTTTGTCTAATTACTTTATAATCTGAACAAGCAGACTGGTAGCAGTGCTAACCAGTTACCTTTACCCAGCAAGTATTGTGATTGGCTGTGTGTATCTTTACCATATATATGTATACATACTGTCTGTTTGTCCTTCATGTCATCATGCCCCCCCCCGTAGACCAGCCACTGCCAACCACAGTGTTTTTTTCATTGCAGGACGGTGTGCGGGAGGGATCCCCAGCCAGCTGGAAGAAGAAGGAGAAACTACCTCAAGTCACCCGCTCCTGGCACAACTACATGTGTAATGTAAGCAGCAAACTCTAGACTCTTCTATGGCTCTGTACTGTAGGTTAACAGACGCCAGGAGGTCAAAATTATAATAAATGTCATGGAGGAAGGTCTGTGCATTGATATATCATCATATGAATTTATGTATATAATGTGGTGACCTTGTAATAATCTGAATATATCCTATATTTTGATTGAGAAGTATTGTGTTTTGTTGAACTTGCACCAACTTGTCCATCTTACCGCCTGCAGACTGTGATCCAGGACTTCCAGGCCTCAGTTCTGCAGGTGTCAGACTCGCCGTATGATGAACAGTAAGAGAGTTGTTTTCAATTTAATATTTATCGTTCCATCACTTGGAAAATGTTCACTTTAGCACACATACCTCAGTAGGAGTTCATGATTTGTCTGCTCTAGGGACCGTGTAGTTGTGGCCACTCGCTTTTTCTTTTTGTATTGAAAATCTAGTCTAAAAATATACTTCTAGCACACATACTGACATGGAAAACTAGGTCCAGGTGTAATTGTGTTATGTAATGTGTTATGAATTTCAGTGGTGAGTGGTGTCAGATGATCAAGCAGTGAAAATATTTGGGGTTATTACACAGGCTTTGTTGAATACTCAATTCTGCCTGGCCAGTAAACGCATTCTGAGGTCTGTTATTTCTGAATAACACACCGCTGTTTCACATCTAATCATGTCACTTCGCAGTCAAGAAGTCTGGACCATTCTGTTGATTTATGATCAAATTAAATAGCAACACCTTGTGCCAACAGTCGTTGCTCCTTGGTTACTGCAGACAGTCCTGCTGGACTTGTTTTGGCGGAAGCTTGTTAATTACTGTAGCTTGTAATAATAACATTTAAAATCAACATTTTGTGTCAAATGATTAATGTATTTGGTAATTTCCCGTGTAATAAGGGGGATAATGTACACCGATCTGGTCATTATTGCAAAATTAGCCCTGACTGGGTGATTCAAGACCCCAACGCAAAGCAGATCCAGAGTGTCTGCAGGTGCTGAAAAGTCTTAAAATGTTTTAAATCATATCTAAACTTGAAAATGTTCTGAATGCAGTTAAATATAGCATTTTAAGTCTTAAATTCAATTTTGGAGGGCTTTAAAATGTTGTAGCTTTTTGGTGCACTGTTTTTCTGGTGAGAAATTTGAAATTCACGCAGACCTATGCTTTCAGGTTTTCATTTTCACATTTATTTCAGTTGCAAAATTGGTCTTATATTTCAATCTAACTGGCCTTAAAAACATCTTAAAATGTCTTAAAATTAAATTAATATGCAGATTTGCAGACACTCTTACTTAACTACACCAGAGCTACTATGGAGGTGTGCTAAAAACATGCTAAAAACTGAAAATGTTCTGACAGGGTGAAATGTCACTTTAACCCCACAAGAGCGCATAATGAGTTAGAACTAACTCATTATAACCCTCCTCTCTTTCCTCAGGGTGGCAGCCCAGATGCCCACGGTGCACTATGAGCTGCCCAACGGCTACAACTGTGACTTTGGGGCAGAGAGGCTGAAGATTCCCGAGGGGCTGTTTGACCCCTCTAATGCCAAGGTGAGAGTTGGTTAGCACAAAATACTCCACTGGCCAGAATTTTTATTGTGGGCTAACAGAGACACTACAGTCTCAGCAGTCAGACATCTCTGCTTATGTCTAAAATCTTTGTCTTCGGCCCCAAGAATTTCTAAGAGAACTTGTCGGGCCACATACTCTGAATACTGTTATCTCAAAATAAGAAAAGACAGTCTGGTGTGAGTTGATTCAAGCTTCCAGATGTATTGATTATTGTGTTAGGTATTATCAATCAGTTGTGTGAGTGTAATTGTTTGTGTTGTCTGATCACACAGGGCCTGTCTGGGAATACCATGTTAGGAGTCGGCCATGTGGTGACCACCAGCGTGGGAATGTGTGACATCGACATTCGGCCGGTGACTACAAGACTTTTTTTTTTAAACTTGAATTTGCAATTCCCACGGCTGCTGCAGTGTGCTAGCTGTTCTATGAGATACTCATGTTTACATTTTTAGGCATTTACTTGATGCTCTCGAAGGAAAAATCCACCCTCCGATACTCTTAAACTGTTAGATTTGTGAAGCATTCAAAGAGTTGTTTTGTGATGAAGTGTTGTAATTTACTTTTTTGTTGTACCCACTTCACCTCAACCCACCTGGTCTACTTCTGCTTCAGTTACTGATTTCTTATATTTTCCAGAATGCAAAATAGTGGGTTTAGAAAGAAGCTATTTAAGTGTTTTTAGGGTGATTTTTTCCTTGTAAACACAGTGTCTTGCTCAAGAACACATTGACTGGACGCATTGCTTTTGACGGACTAATTGGCTGTTGCTGGGATTGAACCTGTGATCCTTTGTAACTCGGCCACCCTGCGGCCTTAATTGTGCATCGATGTGAAGCAGTGTGTATGCTGTTGCACTTCAGTTTCGCTGTTCAGACTCCATAGCTGACCTTTGTTGTGTTTCTCAGGGTCTGTACGGCAGTGTGGTGGTGACTGGAGGAAACACGCTCATCCAGGGCTTCACCGACCGACTCAACAGAGAACTCTCCCAGAAAACCCCTCCTGTGAGTGATGCTCAATTCTGCTGCTTCTGCCGTTTATTATGATGGGTCTTACTTAGTCTTTAACTTATTATGGACCAAGTACTGCTGCTACTATAAGTACTCTGGACATTCCACACTCTTTTCAATCTGAACTAGGCAACTTCACACATTGGTGACTCCAAATGTCAGCAAGAGGCAACTATTTGAAAGATTTGAATTTCAGAAATCCTGTAATGTGACGTCAGTAAACTGCACACAGCAGGTTTGTTATTGCTTTATACCAAAGGGACGAAAGGCAAAAGATCTAATGTTGGTGAGTCTAGCTTTCTCTGGACAGAGTGCTCACTCGCTGCTGTTTGAGAGACAGTTTGTATTTTGCTCTTATGTTTTGATAAGTCTCTTCCTATAGGCAGAAATGAGTACATACCTGACACCAGAATTTCATTTGGGCAAAAAGGGCAAAGCACTTTTCTCTGTTGCAGCCCCACTTTGTGATGTAAGACGGGTGCATTTTTACATACAAATCTTGCCTAGTGCAGCTTTAACTTCACCGAAGGGAGGTCAAGGAACGCTTCACTACTGAGAAGGGAAAAATCCAGATATAGCCATGGGTATATATAATAGGGATGTCATCTATTTGTTTTTCTTCCTCAGAATGTGTCTATTTTGAACACACAAAACTCCCATTCATTTCTCACGGGTTGATATTTCTGCTTTTATGTGTTCCCGATCTACAAATACATCACTGAACATTATTGTCTGCTGGAGTTTAACATGTTGTGTGTTCATGATCTACAGAGCATGAGGCTGAAGCTGATAGCCAACAACACTACAGTGGAGCGCCGGTTCAGTGCCTGGATAGGAGGATCCATCCTGGCTTCACTAGTAAGGACACGCAGCATCCAAAGCTTTACTATAAGAATACCTTGACATTTTAAAATGTAGTCAGTTGTTATTTTTTTTTAATCTTTAAGACATGAAACATTGCTGCTTGCACATTGACTGTAGTTGTTGCGGGAAGGAAAATCATCTCTCATTCAGTTCACACACCCTGAATTTTCCCAGCTGGGATTTGAACCAGCAACCCTCAAGCACCCATCAGATGCTTGTCACAATATGGGGGGAAAGATTTCTATAGAAGAGCATGTTAGCATGCATACCCTATAGTTTAAAAGGAGGATTTATTTTTCTATTTTTCTGTTATGTTCTTTTCTTTTCTCTGTTGTATGTTACATTGTTTTAGGTATATATTTTGTTTTCTTTAGTGAAAAAAGCTGTTTTTTTGGTAGACGCGTGTTATCTTCTTTCTTTTGGCTTATATTGTTTTATGTATGGATCTTGTTTCCTGGCAAAGGAAAATAATAGACTAAAATTCCAAATGTCAAAGTATTCCTTTAACTTCTGTTGAATGTTTGGACCCTAAACAAGTATGAGAGCTAAGAAATTATCCTTGGATCTTAATTCTGTTCAAAAAATAGAGCATTGTTTTAAGTTTGATAACTAGATGTATTTTCACACATCTTCATGCTTCTAACTCCATTTCCTCAATTTTTTTTTGTCTTCTGGGATATATTTTTGTTTCTTTCTTTGTTTGTGGCCAAACAATCATCAATTTCCCAGGAGAATTTCAGTTTTCCTGCTTTTCTGCTTTGTTTTGTCCCGATCACATCCCCCGATCTGACGGAAGAGTTTCAGCGTTGAATCAAAACATGTTTTCTTTGTCTTCCAGGGAACCTTCCAGCAGATGTGGATCTCCAAACAGGAGTACGAGGAGGGAGGGAAGCAGTGTGTGGACAGGAAGTGCCCTTGATTTGACTGACAGCACCCCCACCCCCGCTCCGCTGCTGTCTGCCACAAACCCAACGTCACGTTTCGTTCACCCACCTCGGACCCTGGACTCAGGAACACCCATGGAAGATTGCTATTGTTTTGTATGATTTTCTTTTTTAATAACGATCGAGTTTATATGTCTGTCTTTGGTTTTATGTAGAAATCAGACCATGAACATCTATAACACAAACTGTGTTGCTATGGAGAATTGGGGTTAAGTTCCTTTGTTCATGTCATTACCATTGCCTTGTTATCTTTATATCGTCCGTGTCTTGTGGAAACCTTGTATCTTCAAAAAGTAAGCTTTTCTGGAATTGAGAAAAACTGCTTGATTTTGCTACTTAATGTAAATGTATTTTTTCACTTCAGCAGGTTTGGCATGGTCCAAAGATCATGAAACATTATCTACATGTGGGTCATAAAGTCACTTTTTGATTGCTCTGGGGAAAAAACTAAACCTAAGACTTGCTCAATTGGTTACACAAGGTTTCTGCAGGACACTGACAGTATAAAATGTAGGTCATAAATATTTGGAAAGTGTTAGTGGACGTACACTTTGATGTACATCCGATCCGTACAGTTTGAGGTGAATGATGTCGTTTGTCCTTCAGCCTTTCTCTTTTCGTGAATAAGCTCGTCATAGGCAAACGCCAGTCAAGTCTCGCCTGTGCTTATTGGGGTGAGATTGTCACTTCGAATGAAATCTGTATTTAATATTCACTTTTGTTTTATCATTGGCAACGTATGGTCTTTTGAAAATAAAGTCCTTTTTTGTTAAGTGAGTTCTTGTATGGTTTTGTGATGCTAAAGCTAATTGTAATGGGCCTATAAAAACAGTACTCTTATATTGTTCATTCATTTTTGCACCCAAAACCTGGGAACTGTTCCAGGAAAGTAGGATTACAGTTAGCCAGAATATTTCTAAACCAGCATGTAGCTTGATGATTTGGATCAGAATCTGTGAAACTAAACTTGAATATTACATTATGGAACATCAGTCGGTCGTACGTACTGCTTGCTACTTATATACAAAAATTCACAAGTTGTTTAATTATCTGTCTTAACTTTGTAAACCTGCTACCTGGAATACCACCTAGCTCTCTGACAACTTCTCATTCTCTATTCCTGGGTGTTTTGTCTCTCAAGACGGCAAAGGAAATTAACTGTAAATTGGGTTTGAACCCCCAAACTTTCTGCCTAAGACTGACATATGATTCCATATCTGAGCAAACTGGGTATACAGCTCCAGTTTGAACAAAGCATTCTTTAGAGATATTTAGACGACAGTATCATAAACCAGGATAATTCAGTTGCGTAAAACCCATTCTTAAAATGCCTCCAGTATCACAACATCTATGGGATGAACTTGGACCTTCACTATTCACCTCACTGACTAGCACTAACAATTCAGAACAGTCTTAATAACAAACACTGAATACATTAAGTGTGTTTTAATATTAAGTAACAATACAGAGAACATAATACATTTCAGTGTGGTACAGCACACATTTATATTGTAGAAACAAATGACAACAGCTGACCAAATACACTTAAAGGTGGAACAACAATTTTAATTTTAATTTATTTGAATTGAGCCAATTCAGATGGCTGAATGGAGAAGAAGCAAGATGACCAGAGCCGATCCACATCAGCTCAGCAGATGAAACGTGGAAAAGCCCGCTGGGTCGTAAACCGTCAACAACTCCGTATTTGCAGACGGGGAGACTGATATTCGTTCACATCATGAGGAGGCCTTCATGAGAGGAAACTTCTCCTTGATTTTGTCCAGCTTTCGCTTCTCTAAGCTCGCCTTCCTGCTCTTCGCCCGAAGGTGCTTCTCTATACGGAGCCTGCAAGACAGAACATGATGTATGAGAAAAAGAGGAGTGCGTTTTACCTCGGCCCAAAGATGGTCGACGCTGTAATTTCTTTGTGAGAAAACACGAGTTGCGCATCATTTATTACACCAAATAAAAAGTGCGTGATACTGAGCTGCGTCTTACCTCACGTGTGGTTCGACAAACTTCGGTGTGTAGAACTTCCTTCGCTTGTATCTTGTGTTCATGTACCAAGGAATGACGTGCTCTCTGAATCGATACCTGGGGGAAAGATAACAAGTCACATGTGAGTGATGCCATTTCCTCTGTTTCATTCTCCTAAGCCTGGCTCTTTGGATGTTTAATTCATTGATCCTTCATCATATACCATACTGGATGCCAGATGACAATTTCTGGAAGAGATTTTATATTGTGCAGGGAATAATTATTCACTCAGGGCCTGACAACACACAGGCATGTTGCAGTAGAATGGATGATCTATACTCTCGATGTTAAACGGGTGCTATTGCAGGAATTACATTTTTCCTTTATTTATATACATATACAGTATAATCGAAGATGAGAGGTTAAATTTAAAGTTATTTCATTTTCAAAAATCCATCCTTTTATTTATTTATTTTTACACAGGCTGTTTGAGACTAACTCCAGTCAACGCAACACAACTGGACTTGGTCTTGATTGGCTCCCCTCACTAAACTATTGCTAAAATCCCGAGCTGGTGTTGTCAGCCAATCAGAGTCCAGTATTGTGACTGTTCTGCCTGTGAACACTTAGACTTCAAATTCATTAAATAAATACCCTTTTAAATAAACTACATTTACTAGCATAACATCATGAGGAGCATTATTCTTATCCTGAGCCATAGTATTTGAAAACAAAACCATTAAAACTGTATAATATAGGACCTTTAAGAAAACTGACCTGAACCCAAAATTTTGCTAATTGTGGTATTTTTCAATATTGTTTTTGAACCTGAACATGACCCAAACCTGTGTAATTGAATGACAGCTTTGTCCCAGCCTGAACCCACCAGGAATAAACGTCAAGCTCTACTCGGATAGACCTTTGACATGGCCTGGTTCCCCATTCCCAGAAGGTAAACTGGATGAGTTAAAAGGCTAATTAAGAGCACCGCATTTCTTTCTGTGTATGACGTGTGTTGTACAGCGAGACTCTGCCCTCACCAGGAGATTTGTCCAAATACGTTCCTCCTCCAGGCTCCGGGCCGGCCTCGCTCCTGTCCCGTCTGCAGCAGGCGCAGGGCGTTCTCCCTCTCCTTCACCACCGTCTCCAGCCTGATCAGAGACCGCTCGATCTGAGGAGGAGAAAGGAGAATTTAACCTCTGCCAGGCTCCTGCCATGATGACCAAAAATAACCCTATGCTAAATTCTATGACTTTCCCCCAGGCCTTTCAAGGAGTGACTAGCAGGCGAAAGAGAAACATGGAAGCAGATTTCTTCAAAAGATTATTATTTTGGCATCCCTGCTTTATATATGCCAACTGGATGAAACTTTTATCTAAAGCACCTTTACAGTCAGGCTGTGCAATAATTCAATATTAGCATTTATCTTCTGTCAATAAAATTATGTTATGATGAAATTATGATATTGCGTTATCATAATACGCAATACACATAATACTAATTAAAATATCTCACTAATTACTAATTAAAATTAGATTAGAAAGAAACAGGAATATTATTTGAAAATTACAATTATACTTTATATTATCATGCGGTTTGATGTGGTGATCGATTTGATGATGTGATTTTACATTTTAGCAGACATCATTATAATTTCTTATGATTATGGTGATATTCAAATTGGTAAATCCCAAAATTCCAATTTTTATGATAGGGAAAGGGAACAGGGATGGTAGTGAGAGTGGATGGCCTGCAAATCTAGGGAATATAGGCTGGACTGAAACCCACAATGTTGCAAGCACATACGTGAAACTGGTTTTAATTCATCGACTCTACAGTCATGTTGGAGACATCAGTTCAGCTTCATACCAACCTTCCTTAATCTTTCTGGACTGGGCATCTGAACTCTTTGCCTTCTTGCCTCCTGCTCAATTGTAAGCAGCATGTTCTTCTCTTTCAGGAGCACATACCTGAAAAGAGACGACAGTGAATGAGACTCATTCAGCGAGTAGAACTGTTTATATAGTGTGAGGCAGTAGAAACAGTGTCATTAGATACACACATCACCACAGAGCCTACCAGAGTTTGTGTAAATCTTCGCTGCTTTTTGTTCTCAGCAGTTTGGCGGTCCATGGTGCACCTGCAAACATTATGACAAACCAAGGCAAAGAGAGTTAAATGCTGCCTTCAAGTGCGGTTGGAAAAAATCACAAAGCCTACTTGAAGGACCCAACAAAGTGCTAAATACGACTGGGAAAGTCAGTCTTTTGATACCAGAGTTGCCAAGACATCACTCTTAGGGGCGTGTCTTGAGGGGAAAATAGCAAACAGCATGTGAGCCATGTCAGTATCATTCTATGTTATTGTTTAGCATTTAATGTAAATAATTAGACCTAGTATTGTTGCATGTTTCTATTGTTGCTCTTTAACTTTTAGTTATCACACATTTCTGCACATACTTTAAGAGACAACTGAAATAGTATGTAGCCTAGAGATTATTGCTGCAGAAGATATAATAATGTCATATACATTTTGGCTAATAAATTAATTTAAACATCAATAACATGCCTGATTTGCATTGTCTTCTCTTCATTCTGCCACTACAGCACAAAGTAGCTCTGTGTGGCTTGATTTTTAAAATACAATTAACAGCCACCAAAAATCTACTTTTGTTGCAGGTTTAATTTTGTTATTGTTGCCAACCTAAAGCACCTGAATGCACCTTCAAGTGACATTTACGACTTACGAGGAGCACATGAAGGCAGCACAAGTTCCATTCATTTAAAAGTTCTCAGCTCACCATATCCCACATGTAGCGATGATGGAGGTGGGGTACAGATTTAATATAATACTTAATATAATAATATCAAGTATAATAGTATTAATATAGTTTTACCTGACTTCACTGCGGTCTCTCCCCAGTTCTCAGGCAGGTCAAAGAATTCATCCAGTCCCCTCCTGCTGATGGTTGTGTGCAGGGCTCGACTCTGACCCACGGAGCCGATGTGACAGTGCCAGGACGGGGCAACGAGGGAAGACTTTTGCCTGGTGGGTGCGGGATAAAGTCAGAAAACAAGACAACACTATCTGTCAACGTGAACGAGCAGCAGCGCTAGACATGCAGAAGCACAGTCCTGTATGAACACCTTGTCTGTTTCCGCAACATATTTCCTGTTACTTCCATGTACTGCAAACAGACTCTTACCTGTAAAGATGAGACTGGCATTTGGTCAAACTGAGAGCAGAGTGCTGAGGATTTATCGTTGAAGATATCCTGAAAACGCTTTGAAACTGCTTGCAAAGAGTCAAAACGCGTCCTGCTGAGGTCGCCGCCATCTTTGTCGTAATCCTTCCCACATTACCCATCATGCATTTTTTCCCTCAAAATAAATAAAGCGACAGAACATATTTAATTGTTTAACATTTTCGAATGATTTGAAATATATACACGTTATTACTATACCAATTATAACTACACAATAACTAAAACAAAACTATAATTAAAAAAGCGTATGCCCTTTGTAAATATGGCGTCTTCGGCTTCACCTCCCCGTCAACCAATAGGAGCTCGTGTTGTTGGACTGTCTGCCCACAGCAGTGATGGTGGGCATGAGTGTTCTCCGGTCTGCTGCTGCCTTTGCAGCCAGACTAAGCCCTCTTAAATCTGGAAATACTGCGGCGAATTTACTCACCAGAACAATCCCGCGGGCAGATAAAGGTAAACGACATCCTAACCGTTTCTATAGTGATAGGTTGGACCCTAAAGGCGGCTGTCTGTTGTTATGACCTTGTGTCGGGCTTGTTAGCATGCTAACGTTAGCTAGTAACGCTGGCTGGCTAACTTTAGGTCCTGTCAACAAAAACTAACAGTTAGCTTATTCCTCTCTGCCCGCTAATGACATCGTTAACTGTCTTTCCTTCCAATGCAGTAACAAGTGTTCATATCATTATTAAAACGAAACACTGGTGTAAAAAACAGCTGTACTGAATCGAGTAGGTCAAACTCAGACAGTAACGTTAGTCAGATAAGACAAGAAGTTCAGGCTCGGACGATGCCATGGTAAGAGTTCACTTTGAGATATTAACTGCAGTCAGAAAAGTGTTGGTAAGTTTGGTCAATGAATGGATGATATGTCTACTTTTGAGCTGTACAGTGCATGGCATTGGCAGTACATATGACAGGACCTCCCGCCTTTGTTTTGCAGTGGCAGTCCGCTGGGGCCATGGCAAGAAAATGTTTGTCATCAAACCCACTGACTACTACGACAGGAGGTTTCTGCGCCTATTGGTGAGTATTGAAGTATTTTCTCATATATGACTAATGGAGTTGTGTCCATGCTTGAAATTGGAGGCCACAGAGTGCAGCTATATGTAGGGTGGCCAGGAGGTTCAAGAGACTGTCCTGTAACCAAAACATCATGGGTTCAGTCCCTGCAGCAGGTGTCTTCATAAACGGCCTGTCCCTTTAAAGTGTCCATGGGCGAGACACTGAACCCCTACCTGCTCACTCAATGGAAGTCACTCTGGAAAATAATATCAGCTAAATGCCTGCAATGTAATCTTATTCACACTCAGACTTATGAACCAACCAATCTTTAATTGATCATTTCAATGAGCATAATAAGCATAATTTTCACTGGTGTGAATGCAAAAATGTTATTCATTCATTGTTCATAACGTGCACATTAGTCTGCAGAGAGTTTCAGAACGTGTGTGTGTGTGTGCACGTGTCACATTTACATTTAGGCCTTTATTTCACACATGAGCAGATGCACTCATCCAGAAGGACTTACAATGAGCGCTGCAATAGAATAAGCTTACAATCTTAGATCACCAACATTACAAGCAACAAATAGTAAGGAATGCAAGGGTCAAAGCCACAGTGGCCAGACTCTAAATGTAACAAATATTCCTCTGTCACTCCCTAATATGTAAATGTGTGATACAGAAGTGCAAGGTAATGACATATGTATATATAAAATGTTTTTTTTTCCTAATTATGAATTAACAATTGTTCCAGAAATATATAGGGTAGGCTCAGCCTGGACTCCGCCTCCAATCTCAAGTACTCCTCTTGTAGAACAACAGTAGAACATTTCAACATTTCATTTTGTCTTTTCTCTTTTTCCAGCAATATTATGTCCTGCTGACGGGCATTCCAGTGGCTGTCATTGTCACAAGTGTGAATGTGTTCATTGGTAAGTAAGCATGTTTTATTAATGTTTTTTGTGTGTTTTTCTTTTTACCAGTGTTTTGTTCGGATCCTTTGATGGCCCTTGGTTTGTTTTTTTGGATGTGATTCCAGTAAATATTTGAAAATAAGTTGAATGATATTCTTAATTGAATTGGAGTGTAATTGTGCTTTCAAGGTGAGGCAGAGCTGGCTGAAATCCCTGAGGACTATGAACCTGAGCACTGGGAGTACTACAAGGTATACAGCTAGCTTTTTCTGTCATTACAGTTCATTTAGAAATGCTTATATGTCACTGCTTTGAAACATAGTCCAGGAAAAGATGAGCTTTAGGGTGCATTAGCTTTGGAATTGGGCACCATATATGCACAACCAAGCTTTAAAGTTGCAGTTTGTAAAGTTTGCCTCCAGTGAATTTTTCATGGGGATGCCGTCTCTAATGCTATTGCTAGCTATCTGACCCAAAGATCCCATCACCTTTGGGTCTCATAAGCTGCGTCCACAGCAAGAGAGAGATTTATGAGCTTCAGGCTGAATTTTTTTGTGTGTCTTTGGTTAGTGTCTTTTTTAGTGTCTTAGCAGCTTTTAAGAGATATCAAAAGGTAAAATTTTACAAACTGCATCCTTAAAGCAAGAGAGCGTGTTAACATTACATTGCAATATGCACATGTGAAATTATTAGGCTAATACTGCAGTATTTTCATGGAGAGCATTGTGAATATCCCCACTGATCTTCGTTCAGATCTCTTGGAACACAAATTAATTTGCAGATATTAAAAATGTTGCTGACTTGTGTGTCTTCTTCCCTGTGGTTGCAGCATCCTATCAGCAGGTGGATTGCACGGACCTTCTACGACTCCCCAGTGAAAGACTATGAGAAGATGATGGCTGCAATCCAGATAGAGAAAGAGAAGGCAGACATGAGGTGAGTGTTACTACTGGTGTGTTGCGGATCATGTCCGCAAAGCCTTGTCATGTGCCGAGACCAGAAGGGCGGTTAGGACGGTGATTCACTGGCAACAACATGTTCCTAACTGTCCGTAAATGCCACCAACTTGAGAAAACGGTCACTGGAAATCATTATTAACAAACAAAAGGATATGTTGGACAATGTCACTTTGTAAAGTAATCAAACACACATATGTAACATGGGATGCAATTCTCCTGGGAGTGGAAAATGTCCCTTTGTTCTTCTGCTCTGTGCATGACGAAGCGCATTGACACCAGGTCACCGTCCAGTCAGGTGAGACCATGTGGGACGGGGATCTGGACCCCTGGGGTGCACAGGGTTGTGAACGCAGAATACTGTGGTTTAAGTCCTTTGATCACATGAGAACATCCTGAGCTTGATTATGTTTGCTGAGGTCGTCTGCATTTTACGATGAAAAAGAGTAAAATCACAGCACTTCACTGCAGGAGATCAGTAGAGACAAAGGAAAGCGGGGGTGGGAGGTGGCTGGCTCTTGATGTCTCTACATGTAACTCATCATACTTACCATTTAATAATTTTGATGCACAAGTTTTGTATGAACGCAGATGCCTGAAAACTTTATTGTACTTTAGTGCCACTGTAGGAAAGTTCAACTCTCTACAACCCCCAGCAATGTAAAAAAATCCCACCGGAATCAGCCAGTGGTTCCACTTCCAATTTATTCAGCCAATCCTAGACGGAGGTGCATTTACTTAACTGCGGCGGCATCCACATTGTTTCAGATTTCAGGCGGTGCGCGACGACCAAATGTGTCCTACGTGGCCAGTTGTTTCGGCTGCAGTTAACGCACTCTGTCGTGTTCATTTCCGCATGAGGAATTCCTCAAACTCTGTCTGTGGCACCTGAACCAGAAGAGAACGTGATTGTAACTATGGGACCAAGTACACTGCAGTGTTAATGTAGTGCACAGAAGGTCGGTGTAGGTCTGAGCTGTGCTGAGAACAGGCAGAGAGGATTTGTTATGGGATGCCTGAATTTACTGTTCAGCTGTCTGGAGGTGTCGTGGGAATAATTCAGTAAAACACCTGCGATGGGAGGTTTCCACTTGATGCCCCCAGTGACATACCTGGTCTCACTCACCAACACTGACTCTAGGATCCAAGCCAGGTTTCTATGTAGATCACCTGAGTTTCACTGCACACAGGATAGTTACCTCAGATTGTGTGTATTGGTAAAAAGTGAGCTTTGATTTTCTGAATGGACAACTACCATGATTTTTCTTCTCCATCAGCTTGGGAAGTCAGTGACGTTATATGTTTTAACACTCTATTGTGAGATTCACTACTTGCACTTAATTCCATTACAGAAACATTGTTTTATTAATTTGTTGTGTGTGTGTGTGTGTGTGTGTGTGTGTGTGTGTGTGATCAACAGACTGTCACAGCTGGAGGTGCGCCGTCACATGAGGCAGAAGGGAGATGGCCCTTGGTTCCATGTGGAGACCATTGACAAGAATCTAGTTGACAACAGTCACAAGTCGACACCCGACCACTAAACCAAACTGCCCTGCCGGTCGATACATCATGCTGATGAATCTCACTGTTTGTACATTTTTTCCCCTCTTCCGTAAATAAAGTATCTATATGTACTCTGATATTGTGTCTTGCGGTGTCTTTACTAGCTTACAGTGTGCCAAAATGTTTTGCCAGGGAAGAAAATAACAAAAGAATTTCCATTTTTGTGGATTGTTTTCCTATTGCTGGCTTTTAAAACTGTAAAACAACAATTTAAGAACATTTCACTGGATTACAAAGAATGAAAAGTAGCCTCCGATACTGACGTAGGCAATTGCCTCATAATAAACAGAGATCACACTTGTTTGTGACCTTACTATCTATCTATCTAAACTACATGGAAGTTAGCAGGCTATACATTAGTCTACTTTTTGTCTTTTTATTAAGTGCATTTACCTCACAATAACTTTCTGGTGCAGTATCAAAACAACACACTGAGGGCAAAACGAGGACACACCACCAGGGAAACATTTTTTAGGGGATACAAATGTTGGCACCACACCAGCTTCATTTTAAATTCGTTGCAATGGATGGGATCGTCCACTTGGTGGCAGAGTTGAGCAGACAATGATTTGTGTCTGATGGACGAAATTGCCCTCTAGTAAAATAGAGGGATATTACATTGGCTGTTGAAAATACATATTGAGCAACATGCACAAAATGTGCCAGACTTCTCCCATTCATTATAATTTCTATTTTTTATACTTTCCTGTTTTTATCCTTCTTTCTTTTTTTTTTGTTATTCTACTAGACAAATTCGGTCTTGCCTTTGCTTGTATTGATTTTTTTTTTTTGTCTGAAAATTTGCTTTTGCTTACATTTATGTAAAGCACTTTGAGTTGCATTTTATGTATGAATGGTGCAATAAAAAAAGTATTATAAGAAATGTATGAAATGAAAATGTAATGATATGGTTAATCAACTGTCATTAATTTCCCTGCAACAAGAAATGTTTTTAAGCCTTTAGCCATTTTAGAAACAACCAGGATCTAAGATGGAGACTCCAACATGGAGTAATTTGATGGGTTAGTTATAGAATATTTTTTTCCCCCAACAATACTAATTAAAAGTGCGCATCATAATCTTGCTTTACAGAAATCCTGGAGGGGGAAACAAACGGGCGGTAGTAAGTGTGTGTGTGGCTTCATGAATCATCCTCAGCGGTGGGAGGGACCCTTCTGGTAAAAATTGCCCAGTGAGCGTCATGACGATACAGTAGGCAATGCAATTTCTGCGCAAGTCAAAACCTTTTTAGAAAAAAAAAAAAAAAAAACACAAAGAAAACATCAGCCATTATCTCCTAAAGGTGTGTAGCTGCTGTAGCGGCAGTTTCCCCCTCCCTTATTTTTTATTTTCTTCGTCCAGCGTCACATCCCCCGTGGTGGCCGGAGGAATGTGGAGACCGACTGCTTTAAAAATAGCATCCTCTGCTCTGACAGCGCTGCTCCGGTGACTCCCGCAGCATTGTGGTGCGAGAAGCAGGAATGCGAAGATGGCTGCAGACCTAGGAGAGCTGCTGGTCCCATACATGCCCACCATCAGAGTCCCCAGAACAGGAGACAGGGTTTTCAAGAGCGAATGTGCCTTTTCCTACGACTCTCCCGTAAGTGCGCGCTCCTCTCCCACCATATAAAATGTGTCTGGGAGGGAATTTGTTGCCGTCTACTCACACCCAGTCTGCTTGGCCGCCCTGGTAACACACGTGAATCGCTGCTGCTGGTGTGTGCGTGCGTGCGTGTGTGTGTGTGTGTGTGACGCGCTCCATGGCCACCTTCCTCTTGGACTTGGAAGGAAATAAATAATTAAATGTTGTTTACATCTCCAGAGGAATGGGGGGGGTTTCCTTTGTGGTGCAGCGCGTCGCCGTGTCCGTCTGCGACGCAGCCGCGCAATTAAAGCCAATGAATAACACCTGCCTATTGTTCAAAACCAGAGCGGTCCTGTTATGTTTTGGCTGCCATGTTTATTACACCCTAACGGAAAATCACTATAATATTCCTATAAGGACGGAAAGTGTGCGCGCGCTACTCAGTAGTGAGTTTACTTGTACCTCGGGTTTTAATCACCTATGGTATCACTATAATATTCCTATAATAATCCTATAGGGAATTATAGTGTATCTATGGTACTCAGTAGTGATTTTAGTGACCTAATCTCCTATGGTATCCCTATAATATTCCTGTAATGGTTTACAGTGTTTCGGCGCTATTCAATAGTGAGTTTATAGTGACCTTATTGTACTTGAGGGTGTTTTTTAAAATCCTATGGTATCACTATAATATTCCTATAGTGACTTATCGTGTGTCTGTGGTACTTAATAGTGAGTTTATAGTGACTCTGTGAGTTTATAGTGACCTTATCGTACTTGGTAGGATATTTCTTTTGAATATCTTAGTATTACTATAATATTCCTATAATGACTTGTTTATAGTGACCTTTTCGTATATGGTGGTTTTTCAATGTCCTGGTAAAATTATAATATTCCTATAATATAGGGACTTATAGTGTGTCTATGGTATTCAATAGTGAGTTTATGATGATCTTATCAAACTTAATGCTGTTTCTAATAATATTCCTATGGGGACTTAATCTGTAGTAGTTAATAGTGAGTCTGTAGTGACCTTTTCAAGTTTTTTTTTTTTTTTTTTGAATCTCTTGGTGTTACTATAGGATTTGTACAGGATTCAGGATTTGCCTATGATTATTTAGTAATCATATTTTGACCTATTATAGCTGCATGATATTTTAAAGTTTTGATGTTATATGTAGTAGCTATATTTAAAAATATATATATATATTATAGGATTGCTATTAGTTCTTCGTTGTATGGGATAGCCTGACTTGCTCTGGCTGGCAGTGGACTTTGAGGAAAACTATGTTGTGACCCGCTGATCTGGTATCAGTGAGTTGATATCATAATCTTCTCATAATCCGTCTGTCTCAGGCATGAATGAGACAGGAGGAGGTTTTCCACCCAAAACAAGCTCTCATAGAGGATGTGACAAATTTTTAGTCTTACTTTTGAATGTCAGAACCCATAGACTTAATGAGATGGCAGATTTTCTTGTCCTGATGATCGGTGCCAGACTGCATGAGGAATTCTGAATTTCGTCCCTAAACACATTCTTACAATAAAAAAACATAATTTCTCAGCTGTAACCAATTTTAAAGGTGACTCAGCTGTCTGGAGTTCATCATGTCGGTTTGAGGACTGGTTTATTTTTATCCCCGCACTGTTGAAGCTCATATGTCACTCTGAGCCACTTAAATGTTTGTCACAGAGTTTTACCCTGATTGCAGATGTAGGTTACTGTAGGTTTGAAGGGGTTTTCTTCATATATTTTGTCCCAGACAGTCCACCTGTGAAGTGCCCGGGGTTCTGTCTGTCAGACACATGAAAGGCATGAAGAAGGCCCCAGTTAACCAGCAGTTTAAACACCTAGAGTGTGACTTTATAGCCACTGGTCACAGGCTGTTTTCTTTTGAATCCCATACAATGTGACAAAACGATCAGGCCTTTGTGTCCTGTAACAAGCTGTTAAGATAATGCGACCTAATGCCTCTGAGAGGTGACATGAGTGGCCTAACAGACCACAGGCATTAGCCAGCACTGACTTTTATTAGGAATAAGGTTAACGTGTTTTAAACTGGAGTACAACCTCCTTGTCCTCAATTACCGAAAGGCAAACCGGTTCTAGTTTGTCAATAAACTCCCTTTTCCATATAATTGAGTGTAACAGGAGCAAGATAATTGTTCTTTACTTGAAACAATAGCAAACGTGACATATCACATTGTCAGCATGATACAGAAAGATGGAAAAAATCCCAGATATTTTATTTTGGGGGATGTTCTGTGGCATAAATAATCAGTAAACCTTAGCTATGACTTTGTGGCTTTTTACTAGAAACCAGGCTATTCAGTTACTAGCAGGCCTTTTGATAAAGGAAAATATTTCTGTGTGCATGTGTAAGGGTGCTGTTAACACATCTTTGGCCCTCTGACAAGATGCAATACTGAGTGTTTAAGATCAATGGACTATAAACAACAAAGCCCTATCAATCCAGACTTATTGATGCATTTCATTCTAAACACATACAGTATAACAGTCTTCTTGAGAGCGCACCTGCTGAATCATTGCCACCTCACCCTTACTTGCACTTCCTGCATGCAGTGTTCAATTTTACCTACCAAGGCTGGGCAATATGCCCCAAATACTCACAATACTTTTCTTATTTAACATTAATCCATCCACTGAAAATTAAACTGTGATGTTACATCTTTTTTGTAATCAGATTGTCATGACATTGCTTTGGTTTACACTCATCCTATTTCCATTGTAAACTACTTATGATACAGCTATAATGTAGCAATTTCTACTAGATTCAAAATATATATTATTGTCAGTGGTATTGTAAAAAGGCATACCTTCGTGTGGATCCATACGCTGTAAACAAATATAAGCCTGCCTCTCAGCTACTGTAGATGTGTGTTCCTTGAAAGTTTTTTACATTGGGCTTCATAATGATAATGAGAGAACATGTCGATTCCACGACATAGAACTTGTTACAGATAGTACACTGTCTGCGTAATGCTAAATTTCCAAGGTTTTTCCTTGAGGGTTGAGGGTTGTTCATCTCGTTCTGCTGTTCACTGCTGTTTGTTTCTGTGTGCAGGAGTCTGAGGGAGGCCTGTATGTGTGTATGAACACATTCTTGGGCTTTGGAAGAGAACATGTGGAGAGACATTACCGCAAAACAGGACAGAGTGTTTACATGCACCTCAAACGACACGTCAAAGAGGTAAGGCTTTCTGAGTGCACTGCGTTTGACTGGGGGTTAGCATCGTTTTAACTGGACTGTAGTAGTAGTAGTAGTAGTAGTAGTAATAACAATAAGAGAGAATAATAACTTTTGTTTACATAGCACATTTGAAAACATATTTACAATGTGCTTCACAAACAACAAACCAATAATGAATAGAAGACAATAAGAGACAATAAAGACAATAAAATGATAGACATGAATCAAACACAGGGTTACATAAGAATACAACCACAATAAAATTGATAAAACCAAATTATGTATGAGCATGTCAAATGTAAAACTGTGTTTTTGCTAAGCGATTTAAAAGATGATACTGAAGGGCCTAGGGGGCCCAAGTGAACGGCAGCTGAACCCGGATAATTTGCAATAAATGTCTCATATGCTAATGAAAGTTGTGAGAAACTGTGGTTTCATTTATGGCTGATGTGGATTGTAGGCGTGAACAAAAATATTATCACATATTTCACAAAAGTGCAATATATGATGTGAAAAAGTAACGAGCCACTGTGGAGTTGAGAAGTGTGATACTGCTGTGTTATCATTATTGATATTATGTGATATAACATTAGTTTATTGCTACAACACAGTGTCCCTCTTAAGTTAATTACACAGATTACAGAGCCACTTGTTTCATATTGGCAACTTTATTTTAATTTCAACTGCATTGGTCCTGTGCAGCTCAATTAGTAGAGGATGGCATTAAAACTGTCGGGATTAGAGGTTAAATTCCCACAGGTGCAAATGAGTGCAATCATGATACTGTAAGGTGCTTCGGATAAAAAGGTCCACCCAGTGGCCTGAATTGTGGACATCATGATGGTATCATTTTGAACCGAGGATTATATCAAATTACATTATGTGTCCAGGATATAGTTACATCTCGAATGCCCAGTCATCTTTGACCATTACACACAGACTGGCTTTCAGTGAATCACATGCGATAAAGAGGAACATTTTGAACTTCTTTTGACCTCTTCATCACATCTGACTTTCAGATAGAGACCTTATCCAGTGTTTTGGGGCAATACTTAATGTTTTCCGCCGTGTAATCAAGTAGCATGTAGCTGCATGTTTTTTTGCTCCCCATATTACAATTATGAATTCACGCACCGTTCTTTTTGTAGCTATATAGAAGCTACTACTCAACATCAAATGATAACTTCTGTTAAATCCTGAAAACAAAACTTAGATTGTAGTGAATGCAACAGCAGCAGTAAGATGTTAAATACCAGAATCTGCTTATCTAAGTATAATAATGTGCTTCACACTCAACAGAACAAACAAAGATTTTTCTATGTGCGCAAATCAGTTACACCTGGGCCCAGCAGCCCCCATTACAGGTTGACGGTGAACAACAAAGGTCTTAGCTGCTGCCGTGTTTCCTCGCTGGCTCTAATTGCCCCCAGATAAGCTCCGCTCTGTAAAGAGCTGCTATTTCCATGCCTGGATCTGGCCAGAAACAGCTGCTCGCATTCTGCCGGCTCCTGTGTCTGCTGTTTTTTCCCATGAGTCCACTTGGGCTAGAGTGTGTCAGCATTCTCTCTCTCTCTCTGTCTTTCTGTCTGTCTATCCGCTGTGTCTTCCTCCCAGCCTGGTGAACAGTTGATGGGCAGTCAGTCACCTGAACTTGATTAGACCGGAGGGAAACCAGTCGGTGGCACTGGGTTGTTTTGCCGCCAGCCGGTGATTTGGCAGATTCACGTTCTATGGTGGATTGACAAAGTGCTTCACATTTGTTGATGCACCCAGTTGTCAAGGCTGAAGCTATTGATGATCAATCAATCACCTTTTAATGGCAGACTTGACTGTTTATCTATCAGTCTGGAAAATAATATTTCTTTTTGTGTTCCTGCAACACTGGACAGTATGTAGTGTAGAGAAAAAGCAAATACAGGAAGAACAGAGAATACAGACAAACCAGCCCGAAATACACAATGCTCAATGTACTGTACATGGCATCTGTCCCAGTCCACAGATCCACTGTGCACCATGAATTAGTTTTATCACTGGCTCTTTACTTTTGACCATGCTATGGTAGGGGGATTTCCCCTTGCCTTGTAACCTGACCTGGCAACCAGAACATCTAGCATCTATTTCTAACAAAATGACAACCATCAGCACCTTCCGTTAAAGTAATCATGGCATTTTTCAGCATTTTGCAAAGATATTTTTCTAAGGTGTTAACTGTGATGAGGATTCTTTCATCTCATTTAAACTCTCTGTTCCTCCCTGTTTCCTACAGAAAGCCACAGGTGCTGCAGGAGGCGCCATCCCCAGAAGAAGAAACGGAAAAGTGTTTCTAGGTAAGTTTGTTTTGCTCCAGCCTGTCAGTTAGAGGCAGGACTGAACCCCTCATTGCTCAATCAACCCTCTTTCCATTATTGTTCCCATCAAATTTAAACCCATTGGTGATTTAAAAAAAAATTATAAGTGCAGCTCTGGATGCAATATACAGTTTTTGCATAGAGTAGGTGTTATGGCATTAGGTTGAACATGTTTCCTGTCATAGCCGAGCGAATCTCATCCATTACAACCTTGTGTTATTGTTTCTGTTAGACTGCCATGACCCGCCAGCTGCCCCTCCAGCCTGTCTTTACCCAAAGCAACAGATATTTCCCGTGTCGAGACCCCTCCTCCCCCTCCTGTGCTCTAAATATAGCCCATTTATTTGTATATGCGGTTGGTAACTGTTCTAAATCCAAAGTGCCACATGCGCAGCCTGGCCTACTCCCCTCCTGCTTGGGGAGGGAAGGGTGGGGGGGCGGTTGGTTTACAGTTCTTCGCCGGCCTCTCAGCTGCCGCCGCCCGTCAACCTCGCTCTCAGTCTGACACACTTCTACCGCTGGCAGCCATGACGCTGCTCAGGGACGACCAGGTGTCTCTCTCCCTCTGTCTCCCCCTCCCTCACTGCTCGCCTGGCGGTGGAGGAATTCCTTCCATTCAACCTCTACGTAATTGATGTTCCTGTTTTGCTATCGCTGAGCATTTAATAGGCTGTACATTAGGTCAACCCTCTCTGACTCAGTGTCTCTGATTTGGGTGTGACACAGCTTTTCAAGAAGGCCATCTCTGGACAGGACGGTTCTTGCTGACGTCCATTTTGGATCGCCCCTCCCCTTTCTCTGCATCATCTCCTATTAGCGTTGATACGACTGCAGACATGTATGAATCTGCGGCCGTCTCCATACCAGTCCGATGATCTAATCAGCCAGCCAGCCGCTCACCTCAGATGTTACCATGAAACCAGCGGGCACAACAACAATGCCGGCGGGGCTTGCCGAACGGATAACCTCTGATCCTGTTTCTCATGAGTCATTACACAACTTTAGGCTGGGGTGAAGAACGGACAACTGTATATGGAGAGTAAATCAAGAGAAGGCTGTAATGAACCGTCAACTTTGATAATCTACATCGGCTTCGGCCAAGTTTGATATCGTTTTGATAATTTTGTTTAAATTTGTGATCTATAATGAACAGCGCTTTGTTGGACGAAATCTTGCAATATGCATTCAGTTAACATGTAACGTCCCACCCTTATCTCATGTGACACTCTTATCCAAAGCTTATACAATAATACGGGTCATAGGTAGGACGTCCTGAACCTGTAAGGTCACAGGTTCAAACCCTGCAACAGCTAGTGTGTCTTGTCGAAGTTTCCTTGAGCAACACGCTAAATCCTTACCTACTGACTCATTGTAAGCTTGATAAGAGTGTGAGCTAATTGCTTTAAATATAAATGTAAATCATGTTTTCCAGTGAGGGCATCACCAACGTCTCATGATGCCATCCTCTCAAAATATAATATAGGAAGATGTCACTGCGTGTTTTTGTTGTTCAAGGATTCATCTTTGTATTCACTGAATCATTAAGACTGATGTGATATTGAATAAAGTAACAGAAAATAGCATAAAATAATATAATATTTATCAGAGGTGAACAAAGTCAAACACTCCCCAGTTGGAAAAGGATTGAAGGACTGTTCGACCCCTCTGCCACCCAAGAGGAAATGTGTTGCTGCATCTTCAGAAAAGAGCCTTAACAACAGAACATGGCATTTTTATTATTTTGATAACGTTTATTTTGGACAAAATATCATTCACTACATGCTCAAAACAAGCAAACAAACAAAAGTACATAAAACGGTGGCTGTAACATGTTAATTTCTTGCCTTGACGTTGAGTGACAGGAACAATGTCAGTCAGTGGTGTTTTCAGCATCAGTCCCTGTCTAACGGCAACTGAATGAATGTGTGCTTCCTCCCTTTAGATTTAGAGCTAAACCGTGATTTTAATGGCGAGGACTATGAGTATGAGGATGAGGCCAAGCTCGTCATATTCCCAGACCACTACGAGATCCCCTTACCAAATATTGAGGAGTTGCCTGCGCTGGTCAGTGAGTTGGTGCTGCACAGGCTCCGTGTGTTTCCATGCATGTTGGAGGGAAGGTGCACATCAGTGATTCCCCTGATACTGAATTTCATTTGTTTAGGTTTAACTGAGATGCACATCAGAGTTTCCCCTCCCAATGATTAGGTGGGTCGGGTCACCCCTACCTTCAGGAGCTGTCGGTCTATGGAAGTATATTTCCATTAAAACAAATTGTACGTAAACCCAAGGTTGTGAAATGGTTCAAAACGAATCTGAAAACCCAAAGTCAGTTCTGTAAATCTATAAACCAGAATGTAACCCGTGGTTTACAAATGAAATCCTTAACTTCCGACTACGAGTGACTATTTATGCCTTCACTTCTCATTTTGCATCTCCGTTTATACGTTTACAGATTCTGTTTTTACATCCCATTCTTTTTTTTTTTTTAAATCCCAGCATTTTCCTTTCCAGTTATGACTACTTCCTGTTGTAGTTTTTCCTGAGGATTGTACCTGCAAAACACAAGTTGCAATCCTGTATATAGATTTACAGAATTGACTTTGGGTTTTCAGATTTGTTTTTCGCCATTCAACCATTTCTCAATCTTGAGTTTTGATGGAAATATACGTCCATATCAGCCCACCTAAAACTATTTCATTTGTATCCGTTTCGATGGAGAATTGTAGTTTCCCACCGTCTAAATGCTGTTTCAGAGGCTTTTCCACCCTGCCAAGAAAACTAATTCTGGGGGAAACACTGGTGCGCTTATAAGTATCACTTCTGGCTCTATATTGTAGTGCTTGCATGGAGTTCAGTGTTTTGGTGCGTAAGAGAAGACTGTCTTCACTCTTGGCTTTAGTAGCGCAGTACGCACTTCTACAGTATGACGCTTCTTTTTGGCATGCTGTGGTTTTTTGTTTGTTGAAGTTATTTTATGCATGCATAATTTCATGTTGTGTCGATGTACAAATTGTGCTGTTCTGCATAATTTATTGCACATCTCCTGGGAAACACCTGGTGCTGGAGGAGTGACGCTAGATTTGGTGATTTATCTGAAAATGTCATGCATGGTTATTCTGCTTGCTTCTGGAGTTCTGGCAAGGTAGAAATGTTGCTATTTTACCGAATGCCGCCCTCTCCTCTTACGCCAGATCAGTCGCTCATGTCGTACAGCTTCATATTATCGGTGTCCTGCATGAACCTCATACCTCCAGTTTTGCCCTTTTTCATTTACAGATGACATTTATGTGTATAAAAATGTTATGCTCCCATAGCCGTTCCAAGCTTGTGAAAATATATTCTAAAATGTGGAAAATACACTGATATTAATGGTCAATTCAACCAGTTTTCTTAATCCCTGAAAAATTGTGTTTTCTTTGAGATACAAGACACTGATGATATATTTTCAGCATGACTTGATCCACACTTAATGCAGTTGATTTCTGTCTCTGCGTCCAGGTGACTATAGCCTGCGACGCAGTGCTCAACGCACCGTCGGCCTACAAGAAGCAGGATCCTGAATCGTGGGAGGAGGAGATCCAGGTGTCCAGACATGCCAGGAGCCTCAGACAGCAGGACAACGGGGTCAGGATCCCACCCAGGTACTGTAGGACACAAGCCACACCACTCTGGTACGACACCATGCGAGCCTGGACTGCTTGGTCAGCGGTTAACAGTGTTTTCAAGGAACATTCCTCTGTTGGAGGAGCTGCAACAAAAGGAAAGATTGCAACATTATCACCTTCTTTCTTTCTAACTTCTTTCACTCAGCACTTGGGTTAACCTTTCTGATATACCCTGATTACTGAAAGCATATCTTCATTATCATGATTGGGATGAGCAAGCACTCAACAGTACTTTGAAGGAAAAAGAGTTCCTTAAATGAAGTTACAAAAAAAAACTTAATCAGCCAAAAGTGGTAAATAAGCTTTACTTCTGATATAATACTGTATATCCATTTATCTAAAGCACCATTCAGTGCCATAAGTGCATGAACATTATCATGGGTTCGGTTCAATTCAATCACAGAGGGGATTGAATTCCTATCCCTGGCAGTATTAGTGCCATGCTTTGGATATTTAACTACACTAATATGTTAAAACATTTAATTTCAAAGCCATGAAAATGTTTTAAAAATTTGTTTGAAATATACTCTATTTTGTGTGTTTGGATGCGTTTTCCTGCTCTTTACATTTTCTATCTAGACTCTGTAGAATTCCAATCAAAATGCAAGTCTGACCACTTCCACACCTGGGTTGTGAGCAAAATCCAATTTTTGTCACTCAGTGAGTCCTGGCATGATTGGATGATTAAAAAAAATAAATGAAATGACAATCATAAGAGTGTGTGTCTCTCTGCTGGCAGCGGCTGGAAGTGTCAGAAGTGCGAGATGAGAGAGAACCTGTGGCTGAACCTGACAGACGGAGCGGTGCTCTGCGGGAAATGGTTCTTTGACGGGAGCGGAGGCAACGGCCACGCGCTGGAGCACTACAGAGAGACCAACTTCCCCCTGGCTGTCAAACTGGACACCATCACCCCAGATGGAGCAGGTCTGCCGCAGATGACCCGTTACTTTTTTTCCCCTATTGTTTCACAAGTACAGAATCAGAGCTACAAAACGGTGTTAAGATTGATATTCTAGATATATGTAGGGATGTGAAGATGAGGGATTCAAAAGAAAAAGTGGTGATAACACTGTCAGCAACTGTGAATTGAATTGTATCAGTACTGTTTTCTCCAGTAAAGAGATTTGACAGAGATTGAGATTGTGGATCAGTTTCCTTCAGAGTGTTGTGGTTTTACAAACACAAAGTAAAGTTTTGGCAAGGTTCCTCTTAATTTCACATCTGAAAATCCACTTTTAAGAGAGGAATTGTTGCTGTAATTTGTCACATTTTGGTAATGTTTCACTATTACTTCCACTATTTCGGATGCCATTTAGCTAAGATAATCTTTCATGATTTTAAGAAGGTATAAATAGTGATTCTTAAGTTTTTATGAACTGCAAAATTTATGTAGCAGCGGTTTTGACTTAATTGGCTGTAAATTCAATTTCTGGAATATGTTATGGTGGACTGGCTGACAAGAAAATGTTATCATGTTTAACTCTCAGTCCGGTTCAACTCTCACTCTTTAAATCAGCTTAAACATGTGGCTAACTGGTGTTTTGGTTTGACTTTCCCTCAGATGTCTATTCGTTTGAGGAGGAAGAAGCTGTGCTGGACCCCCATATATCAGAACATTTATCACACTTTGGAATAGACATGCTACAGATGCAGCAAAGAGTAAGTTGACGTGTCTGTGCAGGATTTATCAATAAGCTGCTTTAATATCACATAATATATCTGTTTGTAAATACCAAACTAAAACAACAGTTAACGGCATCTTGATGGACAACCAAGGCCTCTACCATAAAGTCTTCACACCCAGCTCTCCTCTCTCCCCCTCCAGACAGAGAACGGCCACCACACGGACAACAACGCCCGGCCGCGGGTCAGCGAGTGGGAGGTGATCCAGGAGGCGGGTATGAAGCTGAAGGCGGTGTACGGCTCCGGTTACACAGGCATGAAAAACCTGGGCAACAGCTGCTACCTGGGAACGGTAATGCAGGTCCTCTTCAGCATCCCAGAGTTCCAGAGGATGTGAGTACAAGCTGCAGTGAGGCTTCGCTAGATGGAAAGCATAATATTAATAATAATAAACTTTATTTTCTTTTCAAAACTTAGTTACAAAGTGCTTTACAACAAGAAAAAGAGTAAAAAAAATAAATAAAACATCATATGAGATAAAGGACTTAAAAATGGAAAAAGAACACCATCTAAAAAAAGGAATACAATAAAATACGTATATTTTGTATATGTATATGTATTTTGTAATGTTTTCCCCCTCTGAATATTGTGATTGCGATATGAATTGCCTTACACAAGGACACAGCTTTTTCTACATAATTTCATTTGTAGCACTTCAATGAAAAGATTACGATTTTCTCCAACATGCAGTGTGATTTGCAGGCTGCAAAGCACCAAAATACCTTGCTTAGGGAGCGGACTGAAATGCATTTCCCTTTAAGCAAAATAATGCAGCTACTTGAGATTGTCAATTGCCAAATGGGGAAATTTTAAATTGCAATAGTCGGTGTTCCAGCTTCGATTTGTTCTTTATTAGAGTTATGGAAGGGGAAGATATCCAGGCATGTTCTCATTGGGTAAAAACCTTGGAAAAAAACACGAGTACTGTGTTTCTGTAATGATGGTGATCTGTGAATTTAAGCTTCTTCTGCTTTTGCATGAATTGTAAGTAGCTCTGGATAAATGTGGAACTTAATGCATAGTGTAACACTAAATCGATGCATAGAAAACTGATTTTGTGCCATTGAAATATTTCACTTTCACATGTAATAACATCACCAGCTGAAGGTGGTAGTATCTTCTCAGCAGCGCCACGTGTTTTTCCGTGGGTCTTGTGTTTCCGTGTGGCGTCCCATGTGCTCCGTCTGAGGTGAGCGGTTGACATGTGTTTGGCTCTCTAGGTATGTGGGCAATCTTCAGAGGATATACGACTATTCGCCCCTCGACCCCAGCCAGGACTTTGCCACACAAATGTAAGTGATTCCAACGTTACATAATGTGATGTTGTAATACGCAAACATGTGATGGTCCTTTCCAACGACTGTCACGTATGAAAAATTGAGATATTGAGATATTTTATGAGTAAATACTGCAGATGTGCATTTTATTATGAATACACTTTTGAATGACTATGAAAGGACAGTACAGCTTTAGTAATAAATGTGTTGTCATATAAAAGCGGGCCAAAATTAGGTTTTGTATATGAATTTCAGTGAAGCCAACAAATAATGCAGCTTGTATTGGGTTAAAACCGTTTTTTCCCCCAGTAATTTTCTGGTAAATATTTTGTCATGGAAGCCAACATGTCACTAGAAGCCAGTCAGGCAGTTCAGTCACATCTGTCAGCTGCAATGTGAGCATGTTGAGAACGATGCTGAGGCCAAGATGAAAGGTAAGTCGGGTCTTAGCTAGGCAGGTAATGAATATCAGTTGTTAAGCCGCAGAGTGTTCTCATGTACCGAGGCTCGCTGCCAGACAAACATGTTTATAACTTTCACTATTCTTATTGGATAGAGCCTGTCACCACTAATCAAGTAGTTGATTATAAGATGAAAGATCGAATACGTTTGCTCTTGGACAAGCATGTACAACGGGAATGCGACTGAATGATATTTGACTGGTAAATTCTGAAATGTTTGCTCTGACGAGTGAAGGCACTTTGATGTCATCCATGGTGTTTTCTTTGGAAATAGGGTGCCTGTTTAGGGCGGCGGTGTAATTGTTCATATCCAAGAAAAGCAGGGGAAAAAAGGACAGAAATCACAAGACCGAAACAAAACTGAGACTGACTTTGTGTTCTAATGTTTACGCTTTCCCTCTGTCCGGCAGGGCTAAACTGGGTTACGGACTGCTCTCAGGCCAGTTCTCCAAACCACCCATGAAATCTGAGCTCATTGAACAGGTGATGAAAGAAGAATACAAGGTATTAGACTGGGTATGTCCAGCTCCCAATCTGGGTCCATAACCGACGGAAGCATGTGAATACTGAGTGGTAGCAACATTAGTCTTGTTGACTTGATGAAGCAAACTGTTTGGGGTTGTTAAGACAGAGTTGAAGAGTTTTAGCCTGCTGGTTTGCAGTTTTCCCCAAGTCCAAATGCTATTCTAAGTCTTTTCAGAATTCATCTGTGTTATTAATACATTTTAGTATGCATACCTTTTCATTGTTGTGATAGCTGCAGATGAGTTGATAGAAACAAAGGAAAATGTGATTTTAAGACACATTGTCAAACTTTATTATGCTCTGACCTTTTTCAATTAGTCTTAAAATAGCTGTTGGCTGCGGTCCCAAATGTACTGCTCAGACTGCTTTTGAACACAACTAGTCACAGCTCTAATAGTGTGTTTTGCTCTCATGCCCCACATCACTGCTTTATTTTGCTGCAAGAAAACATTTCATGTTATCTGTAGTTGATAACTGTATGCCCTACATTACTTCCTGTCCTCTCTTAATTTCCTTCACAGACAATTGATGGATTTGTTTTTCTGACATTTCCTCATGTATTTTGCTTCACTAATTTGAATGGGCACGATGTGAAATCATGGCCTTTCCAACCACATAATGCACAACTGCCAGGAAATTAGAAGAGCAAAGCCATTAAAGCCTAATGGGCCCCAGCCCCTGGTCTATAAGCCCCAGGCTTCCTTTAGGCCTTACCAGCCTCGGTAATTGATAGGGCCGAGCTGTGATCCTGCACTTCCTCCATATGTGAGGGCGGAGTCAGGTTTGGACACATATTGACAGCTGGGTGGAACATTGCACGGCAGGATGTAGTGGAGTGGGGCTTGTGTCGGCATACTGTGTTCAGTTTGTACCAAGGCAACATTACATATTTTTCATTCATGTGGATTTGAAGTATTTGAAGTAGGGCTGAACAATTAATCGAAATTTTATCGAAATCGCAATATGGCCTACTGCAATTTTCAAATCGCAGGAGGTGCAATATTTATTAAAGGCGAAATGTGTGTCAAAATACCATTTTAAATTAAATATTGTCGTGCTGCAGAGATGTCCTGGCCTACACATCATATTCTACAGACTTAAGAAAATATCTTTGTTTGGTACAGATCCCCGCAAAAATCACACCATAATCATTTTAATACATTTTTCAATGAAAATGAGAATAATGATGTAAAAATTATTGCCAACAAGTCTCGTCCATGTAGCCGGTGCCCAATGCAGCCATGTCCCAGCAGCCACAGAAATCCATTGTATTAAAAAAATGGTTAAAAACACATCAAAGAGCCATGCCGTTGCTCTGGGCAACATATTTCATCATCACGATGCACCGGGCCAGCCGACTTTTTCCTCAAACAACTTAATAAGCCGGCTGTAAACACGTTTGCGATCTCAGGAAAGTAGTTCCGTAGCTCCGAAAATAGTCCCCGGCGTGACTTTTCGTGGTAACAGTTAGCGATTTTTAAAATTGAAACTATGTCTTTGTGAGCTGTTTTTCAAGGTTTTTAGCTTACAATTGGAGCCAATGACTTCCGGGTTGACGGCTAAAAACGGTACGTGGGAAGTCAGAAAGTAACGGGAGTAGAGCAAATGCATTGTTGATTTTGTTATTTTCATAGGATTTGTTGACGGTAAGCAATGCATTAAAAAAACACCAGCCTTATCCTTTAAGTTGGATTTGCAATCACATTTTTACAGCACAGAAACTCCTTTTGCAATCACAGACTGCCAATGTAAAGACCCTCAGGCTAGCATGAAGACTGCTCGTGTTTGGAGAGGAAACTTTTGGAGCATGAAAGTTTGTTGTCTTTGCTAGTGTTGTTTTTATATATTGACTTTAGGCAACTTTAAGAGGTGGCTGATGCCGTCAGTGCAGCATGTGATGGGCACTCATAAAAGAAGAGAGCTACTCGGGATATTTTTTATTCCCTTCCCTTCCCTTAAATATTCAACCTTGAGCACTGCAATGTTCCTCACCAGGCAGACAGCTAAACCTGACGAGATTTGTTCTCCTCCCTCCAAGCCCTTTAAGAACCAATAAAACCAGAAGGCTTTGCATCTTTTTAATGAAAACTCCAGTTGCAGCTATACTCATAGCAGCCATATTTCCAGGGGATGCACTGATAACACTTTTTCATTGCAGATACCATTTCTGGGTACTAAACTTTAAGTATCGGCCAAGTTCTGATCCATTACTTTTACTCGACAGCATAGGCTTGAACCGTTAATTTTGGGATCATTGGATAAAATGGTTGAGATGTAATCCATTTTATCCATTCAGGGGATCTAAGACCCTTCAGAAGACGCTTCAAGTCACTCCTCATGGATTTCTGACACATTACACGCAGCTCTTCATATTGGATTTTAGTATTCTCCGATACAGAGACCCTGTTTAGCCTGGTATTGGCCAGACACCGGGTACCACTATCAGTTTGTAATATTCACTGGTGGTTTGTTTTGTCTTATACTTCCCTCTGAGACAGGTGATTGGTCATGCACAGTGAGTGTGTGTGACGCCCAATGTTCTCGTTCCAGCACCAGCAGAAGGGCGTCTCTCCCAGGATGTTCAAGTCTCTGGTCAGCAAAGGCCACCCCGAGTTTTCCTCTAACAGACAGCAAGACGCCCACGAGTTTCTCCTGCACATCATCAACCTGGTGGAGGTGAGTGGAGCCTGCCAAGTCAAAGTATTTCTTTCACATTATTAAACAAGAATCTTTATAAGTGAACGACAGGTGATTGTAATTGAACAAAAGCTACAGCCAGTGAGCTGTGTTTATGTTGAGGAGCCATATCGGTACACATGTAACATCATGAGAAAACCATTCATACCCAAGGAACAATATTTGAGGATTAGACTTTGACATGTACAGACTTACACTGATTTGGTTGATCCATTTTGTGTTGAGCTAGAAAATATATGTCACTGCAATGTCTGTGATATGCCAATGACTAGACTTTGGATATCAGTAACTGTGTTGTTTTGTTGTATCATGAGTTGATTTGGACTGGTTGTGTTCAGGGGCAAAATGTTTGCAGCTTAGGTAAGTGTTTGAGTCACCAAACTATTATTTGGAGTTGGTGTCAGGATTTGTTCACTACATTATGTTGCCAAAACCTTCAAGTGTTCTAGCAGGGTGAGGCAGGGTGAATAAATGACTGCAGGCTATTAGGTTAGTAATCTAAAAACATTATTTTTCTTAGATCAGCCTACATAGTGTGATAAATGTAAGATCAGTCTTACACAATCATAAAATCAACTTCTATCAATGAGAAAATTGATTGGCATAAATTAGAAGTTCAATGCTTTTAATTTATTGATGTGATTTGCAACAGTAGTGCACATGATACTCATATCCTGTATACATTTGTATCCGTTTTATTCTGAAAACGAGATAAATGCCATTTGAAAAAAAATGACATTTACTCGTGTGTTTTATAAAATATGGACTGAGTTTTAATTAGCAGATCTTTTACAAAATGGATATATCAAGTTTTGGAATTAAATTATTTACATGTGCATGTGAACATCTGGCTACATTTGAATGATCTTCAACAGTTCCCATCAAGTGGTGTTCACTGGGAGATAATGTAAAGTAAATGAATACTATAAACACACAACAGGAAGAGAGGCTGCCAAAAAAACTGGTTCCCCTTAAATTTACGACCCTATAAATTCTGGCTGTATGCTCTGATGAAAGTCCCTTGACTGAAAGCTTAGCTTCCAAATTAAAGTGGAACACTGCACTGACTTAAGTTTGCAGGTATCTCCTCTTGTTTTGTTATTATCCAGCACCTTAACAAAAATTGCCTAGCTGGATAAGCGGTAGTCTTCTCTTGATTGGCCACTATAGATTCAAAACTGTTTCACAAAATGGCTGGGTTGTGTCCGACCCCTGACACACATGAGCAGGGGGCGGGGGGGGGGGGACTGTTTTCGACGAAAGACAGCACACTGTCTCCTCGGTTTGGTAGACACACACTGGTGCTCTGAAGTGACTTTCTCAACCGGGTTATATATAGCTCACCCCTATCTGTTACACAGGGAGGCCAGATAATGCTTCCTATTCTGCCTCAGCCTCAGCGGACGCGCTCAGACTCGGACCCGCCGCTTCGTGTCGTTGAGAACAACAAAACAAACCGCCCAGATTCTGCCTCGCTTTCCCCACAGCCGTCGAAAAAACCCTGTAGTCCCTGAGCAAGAACTTGGTTTGTCTGAAAAAGGCCCTCAATCTTTTTTTTTCCCCTCTCCCCCCTTAGTGTACTTGCAGGCATCTACAGCTGTCTGCGATCTAGATGCTGAGTTAGTTCGCCAGACATAGACAGAACCTGACTGAAGCCACCATCAGCAACTTCTCGAATACTTGCCCAGAGTAAAATTATAACTTGTGTATTTCTATAGCCGCTTAGAATAGACGGGCTGGGCTGCCTAGAGGCCGCCATGCAAGCCGGTGTGTTAAATCGTGCTGCCATCCCTCATCATGGTCTTCAAATAAACACAGCCGAAACCTCAATGACCCCTGCTGTTCGGAAGCGGTGAGATGACACGGAGGCTTTTAATGATATTAAAATGCCTGCGGCTCTGAAAAAAAGATGTAACACACTCAATTATGGAAATATGGCTAATTGGAGCACCGTTTCTGTTTTGCGATTTTCCAAGTTGCAGAGTTGCGTCTGCATTATAAATGAGTGTATTAAGAGATCTGGGTCAAACAGTGGTTGCGTTGCTGTAATGCCAGGCAAGTGTAATAGACCACAGCAAAGAATAGCATGTAGATAGAGTTGCATTTCAAACCTAGGTCTGTCATGTTTATATCTGTCGCTTGAGTCCAACATATTCTAATAGATTCACTGATATGGTTTTTTTGCAGGCCAATACCAATATTTTTGACTTGAAGCTGCGAATAGACGATATTTTGTGCCGATATTCAACATGTTATATTTTGACCATTTGCAAGTTTTCAGTGTTGACCCCAAAATTTTATTCTTGTCGGCAGGGAAAAACCTCTGAAACAGCAGTAACACCATGGGATGCTTCAATTCAATTCAATTCAATTCAATAAATCTTTATTGTCCCCGGAGGGCAATTCTGGTGCAGCATAAAAAACATGGGAGAAACATACTGTACATACAACAACAACAAAAACACTATAAACAGCAAGTAATAGCAAACATCAAGTTAGCAAAGTGCAATGAGTATAAAAAAGTGCAAGTAGTAGAATATGCAAAGTGCAACAATAAAAGGTGGACTATAGTTGATGGTTGATGGCAGCAATTGCCTTAGGAATGAAGGAGCCTTGAGCTCTGGAGCTCCTGAGCCTGGGGACCCTGTACCTCCGCCTTGAGGGCAGAAGGTGGAACTCCTGGTGCAAGGGGTGGGACGGGTCGGCCAGGATGGAGGTGGCCTTTCTGACCAGATGTCTGTTGTACAGAGCGGAGAGACTGAGCTGGGACACCCCTGTAATCTTAGAGCAGGTGTTCACCACTCTCTGTAGCTTTGTCTTGCTCCTCACTTTAAGATTCCCAAACCAGATATGCTAAAACTCTTCTTTGAAACCTGTGCTATCAGATTGTTATAGGTGGCTTGGCAGCTCTTTAACCCCTTGAACTCTGATTTCCCCCTTAAATTGTCCCTTAAGTAGCTTCATAGTTAGAAATGTGTTTTTCCATATTGTATGACAATGTCACATATTCTGTATCCGCTTGTTCCAAAGGTTCAGGAACCTTCATCATATCAGTGGTGGACCATGATTTCCAATATATTATTATTATAAGGCCAATATCGGCCCAATATATCATCAAACTGATATATGGTTCTAACCGTATTGTTGATATTCAAACCCACCCCCTCTTGCTGTCTCTCCAGAGGAACAGCGCGGGTTCGGAGAATCCCAGCGACGTCTTCCGCTTCCTGGTGGAGGAGCGTGTTCAGTGCTGTCAGTCCCGCCGGGTGCGCTACGCTCAGCGGGTGGACTACCTCATCCAGCTGCCGGCCCCCATCGAGGCCGCCAGCAATCGAGGTAAAAGACCCCACACACACACACACACACACACCCCCACCCACAGCTGGAAGCCACAGCTGCTGTTGGGCCGGAGCAGCTGGCTCAGGTGGGATGAGCCCCCGGGAGAATCAGCAGGTCCTCATCTGAAAGGGCATGGAGGGTCCTGAGGTGCTGGATCGATAGTGAAGTCGGGGGGTGTCTGTGTCTAACAGCAACTGCATATGACTTTGATGATAATGAGTGTATTCTTATTACAAAGTCTTGGTTTGACTTAATACACACCATGGCATCCTATCCTATCCTCACTGTGTGTTGGCTGATTGCTCTTCAATCATTAGTTGAAAAATGTCAATATTTAAAGGTTTACATTTTTAAACATCAATGTATCATTGTCAAATTAATTGTGATACCTTGTTATAATGATTGTAAACAAATGAGACCATGGTGGAGACGACTGGCAGCCTCTATCTCACATCAGTGGTATTTTTAGTGCTAGTGTTTCTCAAAATTAAGACCACATTTCCCATAAACCCCTGTTGCAAAGAGGATGTTGCTACTTGTCCCTCCTCTCTGGCGTTTCTCTTTCAGTTTACTGCAGAGGATGTTGGAAGTGATTTTTCCCATCAGCCTTTCATTCATTCCACCATCTGCTATTGTGAGAAACTCTGAAAGTTTTAGCTCTGTTTTGCTCTGGAAGAACGGCACACTTTCCCATGAAATTTGGCCCAATGGCACACAATGTAAAATGCAGTGTAGAGGCTGGTGGTGGTGGCCTTGGTTTACAGTAATTATACTGTCTCAAAATTAATGTGGTAATTATTGATGTAAAGGTGCTCCATGTAGCACCTTTAATTTTGAAATTACTGGATATTATGGCGTGTTGTGGATGTTAACCCTTGTTATATTGCATTATATTGCATTATGTTTGCATTCTACCAGAGGAGCTGCTGGCATACGAGGCCAAGAGGAAGGATGCAGAGGAGAACATGCGGGCCCCTCCGGAGCCGGTGAGGGCCCGGATCCCCTTCACCGCCTGCCTGCAGGCCTTCACCGAGCCGGAGAACGTCCCCGATTTCTGGAGCTCAGCGCTGCAGGCCAAGTCAGCTGGAATCAAGTAAGCAAGGCCCACCTGCACCTGCAAGCACTATTCTACACCTGCATGTCTGTACATCATCTCACGCCTTTAAGTTCTAAGCAATGGCCTTTTTAAAAGTTTTGTTAGTTTCTTCTAAATTCCGAAGACTCCTTTTTCTCTAAATGTTTGTCCCTTTCTCTCCAGGACGTCCCGTTTTGCCTCCTTCCCAGAGTATCTGGTTGTGCAGATCAAGAAATTCACATTTGGGGTTGACTGGGTGCCAAAGAAACTAGGTAACTGACTGAAGAGCTATCTAACTAAACCCACAATACACAGTTAGCTGAATCATTGTTGTAGTGTTTCTCAGTACATTGCATATAACTCATTACATTCTTCCGCATTGGACTGTGGTCATATTAGCAATATGGCTTTTGCCGAGATCTAAGAGGAAGTAAAAGCGTTCACTGATTGTCTTTCATTACCCACCAACTTCTCAGAATGCGGTGACTCAGTATTATTACTGTTTTAATTCTGTGAACGCCCAGCAGAGGGCAGCATCACACTGTGATTCAAATATTTGTCTACCCCATCTATTGCTTCACCTGTGCTTTTTGGACACACCATCTGCCCCACCCCTCACCCCACCCATCCCTGGAAAGTGCTGCAGGGGTTTAACTATTAATAGGACACAAAACTTCAAAATACATTTCTGCAGCGTCTTAAATTGAAGAAACTTGCATTTCACCTCACAGCTGACAAAAAAGTGTTTGGACATACTGTAACTGCATCTAACTGTACATTTTTTGTGGATTCTTTAGAGCTAAATCATTTTGCAAGGTCACTAGTGACAAATAGCCAATACTCTTTACCTACATCATGGGTAATTTAGGTAAACTGACATTCACAAATCATGATCTCCAATGCCATACTACTGACTACATTTAACTCTTCTTAACAGTCAGGCTGCCTGAATGAGATTACCATTTTGGTAGCAACTTCATGGTCTTGAATCCTCAGTTGCTATATTGTCACACTTTCCCGTACATTCCCTTTCCCTCTTCAGTGTGAACTCTGAAGTGTAACTGATGCATGGCACAATCCAAACCTGAAGAAAACCCTGAAAATTCTGTCCAAACCCAAAATTAGCCCATTTGCCCCTAAACCTGACCTGAAATGTGTCCATGTGTTCCTGTATTGACTTTTATTTATGTCCATGTGTTCCTCTATAGACTTGGCCATAGATGTCCCAGACTTCCTGGACCTGAACAGGCTGCGGGCCACCGGGCTGCAGGCGGGCGAGGAGGAGCTGCCGGACCTCATGCCTCCCATCGTCCTACCTGAAGACACCAGAGGTACAGCACAGATCCACTCAGCACCAAGAGTGTGATGGTTTAGATCTGAGCCAAACTAGTGGTAATTTCAGCTTAAGTACAGTGTCACATTTGGGACCACACACACATTTGTGTTCATTTTCAACAAAGCATGTGTTAATAACAACCAGGGTTTTTTCAGAGGGCATTTTTTCCCTCTTCATCTGATTTTTGGGAGCATTTTGGTCGTTTTCAGGGGCAATTTTGTTAAACTATGAAATAATACATTTGCATTGCATATTTGCAAATAAACACTCAATTTGTACCACAAAGATTTATTTTCTTACTGCTGGAAACTGGCAGCAGGCCTTACAGAAGAGCATGGTGCTGTTCTGTCTCTTCTCTCTCTGTCCCCAACCACTTCAGAGTTTTTTATGATATTGTTTTATTTTTTTGTTGACTCAATGTTTTGTGTGTGGTCGGTATTTTCTTCTGCTGCTGGCTGCGTGGTGTCAGAATTTCCTGCTGTTTCAGCTGCGTGTTCGGTAGTTTCTCATCCGGAAGGCTCTGCAGAGAATCCCCTGGTCATAGACTCCCATGAATCACCTACGGTGGCCTGCGGGGTATTTGCATTCAGGCGTGAATATTTGAAAAAGATATGAATAGGATGAAATGTAAAAATGGTCCTCCTAATTATCGGCAGCATTTTTTGCCCCCTCATTTTTAATTTCAAAGGAATTTTATGAACTTTCACAGGCATTTTGCCCCAAGCCCCCCGTTAATTTCTGACCCTGATAACAACACATGTTGCTATTAATATATGTTGCTCTGAAAAGTAACCCAAATGTGTTGTCCCATAGTAGCTCACTAACATCCGCTTCAAGAGTGGAGGACATTTTTGTGACAGAGTCAAATGATCCGTGAAATTCTCCCTAATATTTGATATTTTGCTCTAGCCTGCCCAAGTTTTCTCTTTAGGGCTTATTGAATGGATTCCCATGGGAGAGCAAGCTCAGTCAATTACTGAAAAGTTGTCGTCTTCACAGTCTGGATAAGCTTAATAACTTATATTGATTAGATGTGGTCCCCATGTAATACACTACCCTAGGCATTGGGAATAACCCAGTGGTTGGAACATATGCTACCAAGTGGATTTTGGAACACAACCAGTATTGATGTTACCTTTCTACGCACTTTGTTGCCTAAAGGATACAGCTGGTTGATTGGTGATATTCTCAGTATTAACTACAGTGTGGCTGAGTATTTCTGTCTGCCTCTCGTTCCAGCTGCCAAGACTTCTTGGCAGCGTCTCCCCCTTCTCTCTTTTTCTCTCTTTGTCTCTCTTTGTCTCTCTTTGTCTCTCTCTCTCTCTCTCTCTCTCTCTCTCCTCTGTCTGTCATCGTAATTCCTATTCCTCCGACTCCCCTCCGTTGTTTGAGAAGTTCAGCTACATCACGTTATTGGTGTACCCCTTAATATTTTAGGAAGCGCAAGGCACAAAGTGTTCTGTACTGTGTTCTGTATAGAGACACAGCTGGGTCTTTCTCGGAGCTTTACAATGTTGTTGCCTCTTAGGACGGGAAACTACTCGAATTCAGAGGACAAAACGGAAATTTGAAGATGTTTGTCTGTGCACTCCTTCATATTTTAGCATTGAACGCTGTGTGCTGTGCCTGCTATCTCAGAGCCCTGAACACACTAAATTGGCTCCTGGGAAGAGTGCAAGGTCACTGCTTCAGTGTCTTCTTAGGACTCTGTACAGCACCTCACACATTAAAAAGGCCCTTTCTTTGAGCTGCAGCAACCTTGCTTAGGCAGCATCGCATATCTACCTCTGACAGCAGCAAACCATTCAGCCATCTCTTTTCAGAGGACTATATGAATGGATGTGTGAAAATATGTGTGTTTCTTTGTAAGTACGCTTCCTGAGATTGGAACCTGTCCCTTGTTGACTTACCTCAGAGCATCACTTTCTACAGAAAAAGGGGTTAAAACAAGTGTGTAAATCATGGTTTAAACAGTAAAATGAAAGGGGGTGAAAAGAGAGACCATTGTTTTTTTTTCCCCCAATACATTTGCTTGATTTATTTATTTCACATTTATATGATGAGCTTCGTCAATTTCAAATTAACCGCTGGTCCATTGTCCGCTGGCCGGGATCAGCAGCGATTAATCATGCCTTGGTCACCCTTCTGTCTCCCAGCAGGCTTCAGTGCTTCTCACTGATTACAGAGCGCCACACAAATGTGTTTTCCTTTATGCTGCTTGAAACGCGTCATTTCCCATCAATTACAATGAAAGATTTTGGTATTGATGCAGAAGAAGAAACACAGGTTTGCTGCTCAAAGCGATGACTTTCATTACTTGGGGTGGAGCAAACTTGGTGTGATTGAAACTCGGTGTTGCCGACCTAAATTTTGGAGCATTCTGTCTAGGTTGATATTTGTACATATATTTTTAATCATTTCACCTCCTCAGAAGTTAAAGTTCTGTATTGCCAAGCACATGAACGAAACTTATGGTAGTGTCAACTAATCTCACTGTGTGCTATCACCTGAAATAAATACTAAGTAAGTTGTACTTTCTGCTCCTCTTTCAGATAACTCCATGAGCTCCATAGACTGTGAGTAATTAATTTGTCTTCTCAATTCCCCTATACTGTCTGTATGAATATGTAACCCATTTCTATAAATTACAGCCATGGAAAAAGTTATTTTGGGCCCCAAGCAGTAGTGACAAATGCTGTAGAGTCTGACCATGTTCACTTCAGCAGGTGCTGCAGCTGCTCTCACAGTGCTGAGGCGCCTACTTCCACACCAAACTTTATTTTTCAGTGTGGCTCTGCTTGTTTTAGCCCGGCTCATTTCTCTCCTTGATAAATCCCTCAATAAAGAAACTTCCCCAAGGCAGATTCTTCTCTGGTCTCTTTATTTAATGAGGCCCAAAGAGAGAAATCTGTTTGGTTGTGTAAACTGGAGGGCTACCGGAAAAGTTGAATCAGCAACTGTGTGTTTTAGTTATTGATGTTGGTTTGTCGTGTCCCCAGCTCCTGAAATAGACGAGGCGGCAGTAATGCAGCTTGCGGAGATGGGCTTCCCGCTGGAGGCTTGTCGGAAGGCGGTCTACTACACCGGCAACATGGGCCCCGAGATGGCCTTCAACTGGATCATAGCACACATGGAGGAGCCGGGTAAGGCAGCCACAGGAGAGCACCGCTATGGGCAGATAAATAGATAGATAAACACACACGCACATATTTAACTTCTACATTTAGTTGACGTTTTTGTCCACTTACAATAAGCGAGCAGGTAGAGGTGCAGTGTCTAAACCTGTTGGAATACTTACAACAAAGTCAAACTTGCTGGAAATAGAAACACAGCCAAATGCGTCGCCTCATACAATTTTGTGTGTACTTGCTGCGGCTTTGTATTGTTTGTTTATTTACACTCCATGCCAGGGAGGTAGCCGTAACTTGAAATGGGAAACTGGAAATAGCAGTGACAAAACTCAACGACGGCTGCGGTGAATGAGCGGCAAAGGCGGCTGAGGGAATATGATGATTTAGAAACCATTTAATCGGTCATAAAGGTGAAGATATTCTCTAACAAGTACAGTAAGCTGAGCTGAGTTGACCACGCAATGTTATAGAAACAAAGGCAATGAATCAGGAAAGGAAATGGAGATGCTTTTCCACAAGGTAACACAACCAGTCATGTGATATATTAGACCTATCACAGACGGTCACACAGTGGGGGGGTTGATGGGTAAACAATTCAACGAGTTTGCCCGTCAAGCCTGTACTGACTGAGGAGTCTGAATCAAATGCAGCGCTTTGTTTTTTCTGCAAAAGCGTCCTGTTGTCCATATGAACCTGCTGAAGTTAGTTTTTGCAGCAAGTATACCACCCCCACTTTTCGGACACACACACACACACACACACACACACACACACAGAAACATGACATCTCTGATTATACCACTGCATAGAGATAAATCAAAAGTTGGTCATTATGTGTGTTTACCACACAGGACTATGGGCCTGTGTACCGAGTGTTTCGGTGTGTGTGTGTGTGTGTGTGTGTGTGTTTGAATGTGATGCATGTATGCAAGTGTCGGCATTTGCATGTCTTTGCGTACGCTTTGTGTATTTGTGTGTTTGTGCATGTCAGTGAGTAAGACCATCACCGGAAACAACTCGAGTGCATCAGACTTTGACTTTGTTTCTCATAGTAGAGCCTCAGCAGTAGCGATGTTCCCCTGAGGCAGTGTGTGTGTGTGTGTGTGTGTGTGTGTGTGTGTGTGTCAGTTTGATTCTCCTGGTTAGCTTTAAAGCCCCACCCCTCCCCCTTCCTGTTAGTTTTTAAATGGGCCTAATGCACCCGCGAAATGGGCTGCATTCAGGCCCGATAACATCAGAAAAACAGGCTGTTCCTCTCCGTTTCACAAAGGTCTCTCCTCGTTTTACCCCCAGCGCGCACACACACACACACACACACACACACTATTGCCCATTATTATAATTTTTTTACACCTAAGCTTTTCAATGAATCATTTTTAGATGCAGTATTACATAACATATTTGCTTATTTTTCGACTGAATTGGCCCTTTTTAAGAGATGCTACATTTTCAAAGCTAGACATAATCCCTAAATGACATCTTCTTGTAAGAACTGCCTTTCCAAAGCACTCCTCACTGTCCACATTGCTGCTGGATGATACCTTTTCCCCAGCTGCCAGCGGGAAGCGTTGTGCCTGCAAGACAAACGTCTCCCTGTGGCATAAAAACAACGGTGTTATGTGCAATCAAAAGGACACAAGACAAGGATTCTGAGATAGAGATGGTGCTGAGAGATAAGTGGTACCCATTTTCATTTATGGCAGAGGACAGTAATGAAGGCTGTGTTTATGGCCAACAGCAGAGTAATTACAGCAGGGGTGCCCTTGTACCCGGGTTGGGGTCAACTCACTTTCAATTCAATCAGTTAAAAGTGCACAAAGAACAACAATGCACTTGGAAATTAGAGGTTCCGTCATTCTCAGTAATATTTTATTCACTGACTGGCTATAAAAACCTTTTTTATAGCAAAAGTTTTTCAGTTTTCTAACTCTTTCCCCCCCTCCCTAAGTTTCATTCCACAGTGAGTTCTCAACCATTTGAAAAAAAAAGTGACACCTACTATTACAAAATGGTTCATAGCACAAAATTAAATTGTTAGTTTTTAGAAGATAATTAAGTCCATGCTTGACAAAATGAAAAACGTACACTCCCAAAGATTAGATTCTCCATATTCTAGAGATACTGAATGATGAACTTGAGATAATTACTTTTTCCCCAAAATTGAAATGCAGCCTTTTTATTTGAAACCCTTCATTTGTTCTAATACATTCGACTTTACAGATGACAAAGCCAAGCACTCCCTTTGCGCTTTTCCTCTCTACTTCCCCCTTTTAAAGCCTGAAATATTAGATACTGTCTTCACTCATATTTTTGTCATTATTTTGTTTTAACCTTTATTTAGCTAGGGGAATGGTGTGCTTAATAGACTCTTTCTCAGCACTGTCCTGCTTCACATTCCTACATTTACCCATGTTTATACAGAAGACATTATAAGCACTCTTATAGCAGTTAGGGGTTGAAGTGCTCATGGGTTCCTCAGCTGTAGGTCTAACTGTGGAAAGAGTTTTCACTTTACTTGCACGTATTCTCCAGCCAAATTGGAGATTCAAACATATAATATTCTGGTTTGTGTCTCTGCATGTTGGTGTGATATTTTCCTCAGTCTTTTACTGGTAAGAGTATAACTTTGATTTCTGCACCAAGTAGTTTTTAAAGTCATTCAGGGGAGTTGAACCCTAAATGATTATAATAATGAATGAATGAAAAAAAAACAAATCCTGCCATCATCATGAAGGTAATAATCATCGCTGTCTGAAATGGTTTTCCTCCCACTACTGAGAGGTCAGGACTCGGCAGGGTGGAACATTGAATACCTCCCACCTTAGCGCTTTGTATTGACTCTCAAAAAGTGGCACATCGTTGCTGCTCATATGTCCAAAATGTCAACTCTTCAGGAACTAAGAAAAACAGCTTTGCTTTTAGCTTGATATCAATGCATTTTTGACATGTTTCAATGGGTTTTGAAAGGGTTTCATAAGCCCAAGAGGTCGGAGAAATTATAGAACCCATAGAGAAGCATGTAACCTTTCAACTGAAGTGAAAACATCAAAATCACCAAATTGGAGTCACACGGTTTTCACACAACAGTGATAATCTCCAACTTCCCATTAAGCCAAATGCTTTTAACATGTAACATCTGATGTAGTATTGTGATACACATGGCAGTTATTACTCCTTAGCTGTAAGTACCCATTTGCTTGCCAGTACTGTTGTTAAGCAAAGACTAGTTAGTCTAGTCTAGTTAGCTAGTGGAGAAGATACACTGGCTGTGTTTTAAATGTATTATTTTGATATGTAAGTGTTGTCTTAGCTGACAAAGTTATACTTGTTCCATAAACTTATGATGGAGAAGAAAGATCTGTTTTCCACTTCCTTTGAAGTTTAGGAAATGTGTGTGTGTGTGTGTGTGTGTGTGTGTGTGTATCAGTAAGAGTCAATTACCCTGTGTGTGTATGCATCTAAACAGATATATCTCTGTGTGTACGCTCACAGTGCTAATTACTGTGCTCCTGTTGTGAAAGCTTGGTGGATAAAGAGCTTTGACAGGAACATGCCAGAGGGAGCGTTTGCATGAGATGCTGTTTTTCCTCTAAACACTGCAAAGTATCCATCCAGAGTGCTTCCCTGCATGCACATGTGTGTGTGACGGTGTGTTCGGCAGTTGCATGTTTTATGCCTGCGTGCAAATTATTAACAGGGTCAATTCTAGCAGAGTAGCTAATTAAGACTCCAGCCTCCTATGAAAAATTGGACTTGTGGACTCTGAGAATGGTTACCGGTTCTGTAGATGTGTTTTAACAAAATGTAGTGGGTATTTTCACATTTTTCACTTTTTAATTTACATTAGTTACCTAACCCTTTTCACACATAAACATAACTAGCAAAGCTTTTAAAATAGTTTTAGTCTAGTTAGTAGTTTTTTCAAATGGTGGATATCTTGTTTCGCAGTGAGCATCTTCAAGTGTGATCTGCAAGTTGTCAGATCGACAATTACACACTGACGAGTTTCTATCTCAAATGTTTTGATGTACAGGAGGCATCTGACAGCTTTGTTCTTCTTTTATCACAAACCACAACAAAGGGGTGAACAGCCGTCTGAGGTTTTGTGACTGTAAATTATGGTTATCATGCTAACTTTCACTTCCAAAACAAAATCTATTCTGATTTTGTTGAAAATAAATGGAGAGCTATATCATTATTTTCTCTCTCTCGCTCTCTCTCTCTCTCTCTCTCTCTCTCTCTCTCTCTCTCTCTCTCTCTCTCTCTCTCTCTCTCTCTCTCTTCCTCCAGACTTTGCAGAACCTCTCACTCTGCCCTCCATGTTGGATCTGGGTCCCTCCTCCAGCGACACCCCCATGGGTGCCGCCCCGCTGGCCAACTCGCCCCCCGAGGAGAGCATCGCCATCCTCACTTCCATGGGCTTCCCCCGCAGTCACACCATCCAGGCCCTCAAAGCCACGGTCAGTGTCCTGTCCGCTGTCCTCATGTTTCCACTCCATCTACTGATAAATCAGTTTTATTCCATTAGCTGGCACTGAGGTGACAGCTTTTTTCTTGGGGTCAAAAACTGACTTTTATTCTGTTTTCTAGTAATTTATTTTTCTCTGCTAATAATTAGGTCAGTGTAGTTTAAGTAATAATCCTCAACATCTTCATATAAATAAATGTCTGTTTTGCTCCTCTCGATTGCAGATTGATATAACACACTAGTGATTCAGTCTATACCCAGTTCATAGGTAGGTCTTTCCTGATAATAATCCTCTACTGCACAGGACGTGATGCGTGATTTTACGTTTCCGGCAGCAGCAACAGCAGTTTGTTTGAAATAAACAGAAGAAGAACTGGGTAGTTAGCATGAGCAGCGATAGCCACCATGGCTGAACAGACAAAGAAAAGAGCGCTGCCTACAGAAACTGAAGCTTCATCAACAGAAAATCCAAGGAAAAAGACGTTGCAGTACTGGACACACTGTTTGATTGACAGGTGATCTGTGCAGAAACACCACAGGAATGAGCGCTTAGCAACAAAGATGGAGACAAAATAAAAAAAAGAATCTCACAGATTGTCACTTTAATTAGTTTATTCAACTGCACGCAATCACAGAGAGAAGAGAAATTGTACAAAACAATGTGCAAGGGCCTTTATAAAAACATCTCACCTCAAAAGAAACGAAGGGAAAAAATGAAGAATACAACTGTCTTGTATAGCAGAAACTAAATGAAAACATGAAACTTACCTTACAGTCATGTACTAAATCTCTCATACTGATGTGACCTACTAATTTCTAAGTTCTAAGGGCAGACGGAGGGCGAGACGATGAAAGCTAAGCTCTGTCCGTCATAAACGGGCTTGGCTGGCCTACTTGTTGGCTGTCTATACTGCAGCTTTAATAGGTCCTGCATGTCCTGAGCGATTAGAGATGTCTGCTCTACATGCTGTTTACAAATAGTCCCAGCATACAGAGGCCACTGCTGATGCAGCTCTTCAGGTCCTGCAATATGATCTGGATGGGTTACAGTACAGTACATGTGCAGCAGTTTTATCATCTCCTCAATCAACACATTTGGAAACGGATGTAAAACGCACCAGAGCATCGATCGTCTATCCATGATGTATCAAAGTGGATGCGGTGGCAGCAAAGTCACCGGCTGTCTGTTTTGAAATGGCCCCCGATTCTCTTGTTTCAACTTGCCCCATCAGCAAAAAATAGACCAGCAGACCATTAATACGCCACTGAAATAGACATCAGGCTTCGTTGTTTATCATCCCTAATGCCTCCAAACTCGCTGCCATCCTCAGTGTTCATAGAGGGGGAAAAAAATAAACACATATTCCTCATGAGGGGAGCGGAGGTGTGAAGCAGCGAGGGGTCTCACGGCCCGTTTATTTATAGCCCAGAGTCAGGAGGAGGAAGTGTTCAACCTCACTGACCTGACGGGCAGAGACAGAAAAAGCAGGCGGCGTCACCAGCCACCCGAACCCCCTTCGCCCCCCCCCCATGCGCTCCTCCAGCAGACATTCCCCATGAATCACGCCTCTATTTTGGATTAAAAGCAAAAAGCCGGGTGGGGAATTTCACCCCCCGATAAATGATAACAGATTTAACCGTATTTAGCTTAGCCTCTTTTTTGAGGAGTCATTGTCTTTTTTATTTAAAGATACAACAGAGACAGAGAAAACAAAGATAGAACATGGAAATCAATAAGTCAGGTGAAGCTTTTTGTGTTTCAGTTACTAAAATAATTTAAAATAATAGTTTTGTGATTAAAGGTCACTGGTGTAATACATTTGAACCTTTGTAATGTGATTGTAAGAGTTCATAACAGTTTGGTCAACTGAATTAGTGTAACGGAGCTACAAAACCAGCAACAGAAACTATTCTTTAACTGATAATCTGTGAAATTCTTGTTTTTCTTGATTTTGGCGATACCCTTGGTGATAAGCGGTCGTTGTTTTGGTGTTTTACACTCAGTGTAGGCCCTGGCCCAACACCCTGTAATAATAAAGACTGTAGACTGAGCTTTTTATATTTCTGATACCTTTTAATATTCTTTACAAAAAATGTTTTGTTGTTGCCTCCGTAAGCATAAAACGCATCACAAAGAGAGACCTCTCATAAGTGTTAAAAATGTAACGACTTTCATGATCTGGCTATGGGACAAATCATTATTGTATAATATCAATCAGCGATAGAGTAGCAAAACAGATATTTGTTTATATGAAAAAGTTTTGAATTATTAGTTTGAATTGAGATTTCATCATTGACATATACCTGCAAATTGTAATTTGTCATATATTAAAGTTGTAAACGACCTGTGTTGGCTAACGTTTGGGGTGCCTGCCACTTATCTTTCAGAACAACAACCTGGAGCGAGCGCTGGACTGGATCTTCACGCACCCGGAGGAGGAGGAGGAGAGTGACGCCCTGTCAGACATGGCCGACACCGAGCCCAACGACAACGCTTTCTCCAACGCCAACTCACACAGCGACTCCACGCTGTCTCCGGACCGGGACACGTCAGGCCCGCGGATCAAAGACGGACCGGGACGTGAGTGGCTCCGCACGACTCTGACTTTATTAATTATTACCCCTTATTTAAAGGTGCATTGAGTATCTCTGCTGGTGACTAGTAGGAATTGCAACAATCTCGACAGGTACGGCAGCCTGTACTTGACACAAACAATGAAGTCACATTTTTACAATCGAGTGTAGTATATAAAGACTGTAATAACTAGAAGGGCACCCGGAGAGCACAGACCTCCAACAAGGTTTGTGCTATTAGTGCTTGTTCGTGAGTCGGATCCGGATCCGCTCCAGAATTTAATGGGTTCTTCCTTGGCCCATGCTACACCCTTCCACGAAGTTTCATGAAAATCGGGCCTGTAGTTTTTCCGTAATCCTGCTAACAGACAAACAAACAGACAAACAAACAAACAAACGGCACCGAAAACTTAACCTCCTTGGCGGAGGTAATAATACTTCTTTGTCATTTGCTTTTTTGGCTTGAGAACAAAATGTCTGACGACGCCAAGCATTAAAAATCGAACTTATCACCCCTTTAATCAGACAAGTTGGCTAAGAATACATTCCTGTTCACAGCAGCAGCCTAGGGAGGGAAGGTTACACACACACACACACACACACACATACACACACACACACACACACACACACACACACACATACACACCAGGATAAGAAATTAACTTTCTTTCGGAGGGCACATTTTGCCCCCTCATTTTTAATTTCACAGGCATTTTATGAACTTTCAAGGGCGTTTTTGCCCCGAGCCCCCGCTGGTGTCTGACCCTGAACCACACACAGTCACCGCTGGGAGAAACACAGTCTGGCGCTGCTGGGCACCGAGTCGCTCCGCCACACCGGTTCGGGCCACAGCGTCATTAAAAACAAATTATTCAGGGGCTTTTTAACTCGAACACTCCTCCAAACACAATGCACAATGTAATGTTGCATCTCCACACTGCAAAAAGTGTCCATCTTAACAAGTCATTTAGTCTATTGTTGAGTCCTAAAATTGTAATTTTCTTACAATAAGTGAAGAAATTGGCCAATGGGGTTAGATAATTCCACTTGTTTCCAATGCAAATCAATTGTGTCATTTTCTTGATAGTAGTGCAGTGATCTGCCTTGTTTCAAGATACTGACACTAATTTCTAAAAAAATTCTGAAACAAGTGAAACTGCATTGGAAACAAATTGAGTTATCTCACCTCATTGGTAGAGAATTTTTAATATAAGATTTGAAGGCTGGATATGAGACTAAATGACGTTTTTTGCAGTGCATATCCTTGTTCGGATAAACTGCTATTTATAATGTAAGTGTAATGTAAAAGCATCTACATTGCACAGTAAAATTAATGGCCCATGTTGGGTGTAAAGGGCTGTACAGTGATCAGATTCACAAATACCACAGAGTGAATGGCTGAGATAGATGTGAAACCACTTTCTATAACACTGTGATGTTATTCTACATGTAGAGTGACTGGTTTGATTTCCTTTCCCAGGTTATGAGCTCTTTGCCTTCATCAGCCACATGGGAGCATCCACAATGTCCGGACATTACGTATGTCACATCAAGAAGGAGGGAAGGTGAGTTACATGCTGCATTACATCATACTTCATGTTCAGTCAGGTTTACTCATTGTGGTTCAGGGAGGATTTTACTGTTTGTCGGAATAGAAGGGTTTAAATATTGTGTTAAGGGCTTCCTTGCTCTTCTTCTCTTCTCCTGGGATGTTTCACTGTCAAATCAGTTATTTCCAGAAGTGGATTTTCTCAAAAATTCTATTATTGACATGGTTTTGCTATCAGAAGTCTGAAAAGAAATTCAGAATTGTAGTGTCAGTCTGTTTTTTTTTTATGGATTAAATGGAAAAAATAAATTGACCCCATTTCTGCTGTCCCCATAGCAGTTACTTTTGAACGATGTGACGTGAAGCTCCACAATTTGGCATTTCATACATCCGAATTTCATTTCAATTTTATTATTTTAATTTAAAAAAAAATTATTTAACTTTTGTTTCACCGGGAAATAATATTCAAAATCCTGTTTCCAAGGGAAGATCTCTTCAAAACAGGACAATAAAAAGCAAATTGATCCCTTAGTGACATGAATGCATGGAAATCTACATTCAGTCTACAAAACAAGTACATACAGTGTCTAATACATCCTTGATCAAGCATTTAAAGTGATCTAGTTGAATTGAATATTTGAGCTTGATTTTATTCTTGAAGCTGCTTCCAAGCTCTTTCACCAAATGCAGTGCGCTCTATGGGGGTGTTTAGTAAAATTCAGTCATGTGATCTTAAAGCGTACATGTTTGTAGTTTACCATTCTAACAAAGAAGTTAAATAAGTTTAATGTGCATCTTCCTCACATATTCTCCCTTCCCTGCAGGTGGGTGATCTACAACGACCACAAAGTGTGTTTGTCAGAAAGGCCTCCAAAAGACTTGGGCTACATCTACTTTTACCATCGACTCTCTAGCAGTTAGACTGAGCTAGAGCCCCGCCCCCAACACCCCCAACCCCCCCTCCTCCCTCCCTCCACCATGCAACCTTAGAGAACCGCAGCCTTGCAACCAGAAGACTGGAAGACAACTGTAACAGCAACAACAGCTACAGTGGAAAACGATGGAAATAACCACTTAGACCAGCCAGTAGGAGAACTGCTCGCCTTATCACGATGTCATTGAGGAGCGAAGAGGAAAATGTTCAACACTGCTGTGGTCGCAAAGGGAAAGCAACGTGCTTTTGTGCAACTGTGTTATTATATTGTGCTTTAAATGTGTATTTCAGTGTTTTTCTTTTGTCTCTACAGTGTAGGTACAGAGGGATGTGTGCAATGTCCATGACTGGAGTGCTGTATACACAAAATAATGTCACATATCAGATCTTATTGTTCCTTCTCTATGCCTTCAGCTACTGTGCCAGTATTTTTCAAAGTGGTACGTTTTATAAATGTATATTGAAACGGCAGTGCCTCACTGCCAGCCCTGAAATGCTCTGAACTGCAACAACTGCAACAACAAACAAGGAATTACTGTGCTGCTGGTGGCTTCGCGTTTTACTGTGTGGCATTGAAATAGAAGAGAGTGTTCTTCAACCCCTGGGAAACTGAAAGGACTTCAGGAATTATAAACATGTTCAATAGCATGTTTTAGTTGGACAATGCCGAAAACATTACCAGCATACGAGGGAGAACACCGGAAAAAAAACGACCCTGCTCGGCTGTGATGGGCGCTTACATAGAAGCCCAGGAATAGGTATTATTATATTTATTATCTAGACCGGAGACTAGTTAAATATCCCTGATTATCTGAGGTCATTTCAGCTTTCAAAACAACAGTATTTTTTTTCCTTCCCTGAAAGCACTTTTAGACTAAGAGATTATTTCAGATCCTGCACCTGATGCAATAGAACTAGAATATTTATTCACCAACTACAAGCAACTGAATGTGGTCGCCCAAATTTCAACTGCTGTACTGCTGAACCGGTTTATCCTTGAAGTGGCCCTATAAAGTCTATAAAGCGATTACAGTATGGCATATAATTACGGCTTAATATGAGGAAAGCCATGCCTAATTTGAGCTGGCTATCAACCATCAGTGTACATAGAGTTTATGTAGAAGTCCTCAGTCTTGTAGTGAATTTCTGTACAAAATATTTGCATCGTACACAGTATTTTTCCTCAGATGCGACTGGCCCACTTTGACAGATTTAGACCACTAACAGTTAAAAAAAATGAATGTTTTAGTTGAATCTTACAGGTGAATTTGACCTGTTGCCACCTGTTACAGATCGTTTAATGTATTTATGCATCTCAACACTCGTGTTTTCACCTCTATAGCAATATGCACTACAACCAAATCTCTTCTCGAACACATGATGAAAGCCGTCTCTCCTCTTCTCGTACTATTAGACACGGTGCAGTGCTGAATGTATAACTTCACGGTGCTCACTGCAACCAAAGCCTGTTCCTCAGCTTTAACACTCTGAAACCACGTCAAAAAAACACAACTGGCCCTAAAACCTTAAACTGGACTCTCCTCCGACTCTGTGCTCTAACTCGGTTACTGTGTTCATCACATGCGGGACAGGCTCAGCGTAGATTGCATGTGCTTGTTTTTGTTAGATATTTGTGAACGTACAGTCATCGGGCAACATCTCAACAGTCGGGTGCACACCCTGGTTCTAGTTGCGGCTTAAGACTTCATTGTATGTTACATGGAACTTGACTTGAATCTGGTTTTGTTTGTTGTATCTCAACAAGGCAGAGTAACATTACATGGTGTCAGTAAGCATTTATTGTTCTGTTAAGAAAACAGGGGCTGAATTCCAGTTTCAGGCAACTGTCATGAACTCAATAGTGCACTTTTGGGTTCATTTTAAAGGGGAGTTCTACTGAAAATTGACTCAGGTTCTGCAAAAGTAGACGCTTTCTTAAAATTTCTTAAAGTTTTGGAGTTTTGAGTTGAATTTGGGGTGGTTTGCTCTCAAAATGAAAGAGATTGCAGTCTTTTGACATTGAATTGACATGCCTTAGAGGGTTGAAAGATATTTTTTGAGAGATACTTTACATATGAAAGGAAAAAGTGCTGGATCATGATTGTCCTTCTTTCAACAATCTCAGGTCATGCTAGTTGATAATGTCAAAGTAATGTGTTTCCCTTTTATTTTGAGGGCTAATCATCTTTACGGGCAAAAATCTTTCTGGAAACCTTCGGGACGATATCTGTTTTACAGAATAAAACCTGATTTTCAGTGGCGTTCCCCTTTAACAACGCTGCCCTGAGGCTTCTCTGAGGAAAGCTTCATGTTTTTCTGTTGTGTGGGAAGAAGACCGCACCTCTTGACTTCTCATCCTCATCAGATACTACTTGATCAACTTGCTGTAGTGTTCATTGCCTATGCAGCGGGGAAATTCTCAAAGGTCTCTCTCTATGCAAGTCTTGTGTTTCTGCTGTTCTTCCCGGACAAACTGTTTTTCTCACAGAAACCGAATAAGTAGAATGTATCCTCTCCCGTTCCACGTCAGGGTTTCTACTGCTCCTTGTTAAATTGCTTTACTCCGTTAAGTGACAGATGACTTCAGATGTTAGTTCTTTATTTCTCAGCACCTTGTTCCCCCCCCCACCCCCGCCTCCTGCGCTTGATTACTGTGGATCGACCCAGGCCATATCTATTAGGTGTTCTTGTCTTTTTCGTTTTGTCTCAGCTTTCCCTCCATCTCGGTCTCTTCCACTCTCTTTCTCTCTGTTGTGAAAGGTTAACGGTTTAATTTGTGTCACAAAACGCCTTTTTACTGTCAGCATGTGCACTAAAAGTTGACATTTAGTCATTTGGATTGTACAATTGTACTTTTGTGAGTTTTATCCTCTTTTTCATTTAACTAAATGTCGCAATGGTACTTCACCTGTTTTTACTCGATTGTGTTTCCTTTTTGCCTTTTTGCAAACAAGTTTGTGCCAATTCTGTAGTTTTCATTACATACAGTTTTCCTGAAGGGATTATTTTAAGTTGACTTTTGTAATGTATGTATTTATCCAAATATTGCTTAGGATACAGTATTCTAACAGTATATGTGAGTATCTCGTGATGACAGTAAACCCAGTGGTGCTGTTTACTTGCAATGTTTGGATAATTCAATAAACTACACCTTTGTTGAGACTTGGCACTGACGCTTCATTCAGAATGAAACTGAAATTTCTTCTAGAAGTAAATAAGACACAAGAGCATAGAATATATAACAAGAGTTTATTTTAAAAGATTACTTTCATATTGTATGTTTCAAAGGTGCTAATGCGTTTCTTGTGATTAATTATACAGGGAGAGTAATATGCATTATAGGTGTTTCAGTAAACTAATAATTACAGTATATAAAGTATATAATTTCTAAGTTCATTCTTTGCATCAAAATATTTTATTCATACAGGTATGTTGGATAGATAAATAAATAAACCAGAATAAACAGCCTTTGTACACGTGGTGAATTAGAGGAGTGGGTACTAAGAAATGTATTGTACACAAGATATACTGATAGCATTTTACACAAACCCCAACTTATGAAGCATTTATCAGCTATAAACTGTTTATAAACGCCTTATAGAGTGTAGCAACTTGATTATTAATGCATGAAGGCTAAGTATATCTATAAATTGTCCTGTGCACATTCATAACGCGCTTACAAATGCTTTATAAAGCATTATTAGTAGGGACATGTATAAATAGTATTGCACACATTAATATACATGGACATAAGTGATAAAGTAATGTGTTTTTTAACTGGTGAGGTATTTTATAATACATTTGTTCAGTATACTCAAGGTCTTTATAAAGCATTTATAACCATTTTAACTATTAATAGTTTACAGTAGCTTTATGAATGTGTGCATAACAATTTATAGATATTTTGTTAAGCATAGATACTCTGGTTTTAATGCTCTATAAAGCATTTGTTAACTAAAGAGAAGCTTTATAGGTTGGGGTTACTGCAAAGTGTTATCAATACGGTTATAATTTGTATAAGTCATAGTTACAAAATTACAGAAGATAGCTATGATCGGACAGTTGTAGCCATGTATTCAAGCTTGTTCAAGGTATCGGCATGTGTGGAAGAGTCGCAGTGTAATACACCTTACACTCCGCCTATGCGAGGAAAAGCATCTTGTGTACAATATATACTGAATATACTGTATATACGCCACTTTTTGTCAAGGTTGCAGATTTTAAAAGTGCATTGTAGAAATATTGCGAGGAAACTTCATGATATATTCCATTGTACAAGTCAGTGGGAGAGAAAGAAAGCACTTCCATGAACTTCATGCATAAAAATGAAAATGGCATTTGAAAAGAAGCGTAGAGGATCTAGCATGCGGTCAGCCTCGACGAGTTCTTCAGGAGCATGCGTTCAGCTAGGTCGTCTCACCTGAGAAGGTACAGTAGGTTCTACAAAAGGGAATTTGTCATCAGGCATCCTATCTCAATGCACTGCAATATAGTAGTGTACATAGTAGTATTGTAGAGTTAGCCAGCAATTTAAAAACAACCTTTTAAAAAAATAACTTTTTCATTTTCTACATAACTACAGTATCATCATTTGAAATGCAAAAAAGCAAAGGCCTACAACCTCATAAGAAAATTAGAGTTATTTTGGAAATCACAAATTACCAGACATCATGTTTTGAGCTTTGTTCTACAGTTTGCTGTTGACACTTAAGACAGCTGGGGGAACGGAGCACATGTAGCGTTCAGATTTACAAATGGAAGAATACTGGCCCAAACAATATCTCCCTCGTCTGCGCTCTCAAGCATCTTTCAGGGAATCATTAGAAGTGGATTTGGTCGACGGCTTACAAAGAGGAAATAGTTGAGTTAGATGGAAAGCTTGTCTTGGACTTGCTGAGAATCTAATCTGTTCCAAATGAAATACCCAAGGGACGTGTGCCGAGAGCTGGCCCAGTGTGTGGCACGCACTCCAACTGACTGGTGGACGCCAAGGGAGACAAATACTGGGCTAAAACAGAGATGTGGCTGCACACCTACAGCATAGATGCAAAAAATCTAATTTATTTAGGCATTCAATGATAATAAAATCTTCCACAGCATAGCACAGACTATAAATATCATCCACAATGCAAAAAATGGCAAGTTGTCAAGTGATTTTATCTTGTTTCCAGACCTATAAAGCTTATTTTGTGATATTTTTAGTAAAAATATCTCACTTCATTGGCAGATAGTCTTGCTGGTTTCAATAAATTTCACTAGATACATGCCAATATGGCTTCTTTCAAGAAATGATCATAAAACAATGAAGAAAATCTTGAAACACAAAACTTTCTCCAAGACTCTTTCAATTTTACCAAGTAAATGACCAGAAACAAGTTACATTATCCTGAAGAAAAAAAGTCATATTCGTTGAAACCAGTAAAATTTTCTGCCAGTGCAGTAAGATGATTTCACTAAAAAAATCCTAAAATAAGCTTGATATGTCTGGATACAAGATAAAATAGCTTAAGTTTGTCAGGTTTTGCAGTGCATGTTATGTCAGGTTAGATACTGTGACAGGGAACACTGGATTTATAATCATCAAATCTCTGATTAAGTGAATAAATTTGCACAACCACCTCTGCTTCTGCCCAGTTGCCTTTTCCATTGTGAGTCCAGTGTGGGTGAAAGCCTTCACAGGCTGTGGCTGCCCCTGATGCAGATTGTTAGTGGCATGCACATATGTGCTGTGTCTTAGCGGGCGCCGCTGGCTCCTTGATCTATTAAACATGGCTGGCCACAGAGACTCTGTGCCAAAGACTTTAAGTATCTGACTGTAATTGCTACTGAGCTGTTTCAATCTGAAACATCCATTTTATAGGTCGTTTTGAAGTCTTGGTACTAGTGATTAACTTCCTAATTTAAGTTGTTCCATCATTTTTGTTCAGTCTTCTAGTCGGGTGTAAGTCCATCTAAGGTGAGTTTCAAGGAGAATATATGGAGCGGACCAGAGAAATAAAACATGCATCTGACAGCGAGCCTTGATGCACGGCAATGAATTTGGTGGGTGCAGTCGAGGTCAAAGCCACGGTGCCACACCATAGGGTTATAAAACACGAAAGCTACACTTAAGGTGGATGGCAGTTTTTTTTGTGTGTGTCCCTGCTTTAGCAGAATCACTGACCATTAACTATTTCTCTCTTGACAAATAACGCTCGGTTTTTGTTCTTCCATATTTTTCTAAAAAAACACTCTTATACAAACCATGACATCAAAGCTGTACAGTTTGGAAGATGAATGGCCCTATTCCTGGTCTCTGGTAGACCCTGATAGCGTTCTTTCAAAGCACAGAAACAGCACTTCCTTTTGGTCCACTGAGTCAGGCAGGGGCAAATTGACAATTCAGAATGGCAACATAAAACATGACCTTTTGCATAGGATCCTAGAATAAAACCGACTTCCTCCACCCAGACTGTGGACCTGCCAGTTTAACGTCGTGGTGCTGAGCTACAGTACAGTGGATTCAGTTACTCTCTGTTGCATGGCTAAGAACGGTGACATTCATTTCCCAGAGTGACTTTCAAACTAGCAACAGTGACGCTAATAGACTGCTGAGGCCGTGAGCCAAGAAGCACATTTAAAGAGAAAGCACTGTAATCTGGAATTTGATATTTCATACAATCATTTTTTTCATATGGCCTCAAAATGTGATTTTTGTGGATGCAAGCCTCACAGATAACTTAATTTCATTTCATCATCATAATGTGAATTGACTTGACAGGTAAAACAAAATTGTCTGTTATTATGTAAGGCTGTCCTTCCAACCTCACATTAATATTTTGACCATGCATGATGGCTAAGGAGAATTGTGTGAATTAATTAGATGAGTTTCACTGCCTGCGAAGGTGCAGCAAAGATACAAATGGTTGTATTAGAAAAATACCCGAAGCTCTTTCATGGAGCTTGGCTTGCAGCTACACATCCTTTATATGTAATGTCATTATATTATAATTTAAGGAAATGGAATTGCAGAAAAATGAGTGTGATGCTTAAATTATGAAAAGACTACTTTGAAAGTCATCCCAGATGTTGAAACAGAGATTGACCTGTATTGATAAGACGTTTTTTCATATGAGGAAGTTTGAAAGTTTCAAAAGAGTAATGACGTTTTTTTTACAGATCCACATCGCCCAGCTTTAGTGTGCATTTCTCCAACCAGTCAGGATAAAGGGAATAGAGAGGAGAAGTGAAGCGAGGAGCCAAGACCAACAAAAAAAATACTTAATGGTTCAGAAAGCCTTCAAGTTCAGAAGACGCTGCAGTTATTCAAGGAAATCAAAACCAGTCTGAAAATGGCTTAGCGTTTTGTTGCCATAAAAATAGTGTAAATAAATATTGTTGTTCGCATGCATTTGAGTAAGGCTTTACAACCTGGCTTGCACATTCCACTTGGATTGAGGAAGTTATCTGTTTGTTTGAAGTGCAAAGGGAAAACTTCTAAAAGTATGTTAATTTTCCAACAAGAATCCGTTTATGAAAATGCTTATTCATGCAGTGTTATTATTCCTCATTGAAAGAGGATGAAAACAAGCCAGGAACAGAATTTGGAGTTCCAGGTCATATGGTGTAGTCTTTATCGTCTGCTCACTAAATCCTTCCTTTAGGATGGTGAGACAGTCTTGAGTCTTTGAAAGTAATTGGATAATGAAACCTTTTTTTTTTTTTCTTCCCAAAACCTCATCTCTGCTCTGCAAACGGCATCTAAGGGTTTCTCTGTGAGATTCTCTGTCTGTCTGTCTGTCTGTCTGTCTGTCTGTCTCTCCTGGCTCAGCTCTGTTCCACTGGATGAGTCAGTTTTTAATTGATGTGTTCTCTAAGGCATTGCTCGTACAATCTTTGCCCGTCCTTGTGCTCTTCAGGGAAATCACAAATTGCAGTGCAAATCCATCACAAAGTAGTCACTTCAAGCACTTGCAGAACCTGTCCTCAGAACTGCTCCAAGGTACATGGGGGGAGGGAATACAACAACTTTGACTGCTGTAGTTATATTTAACGTGCAAAGAAAGCACACTATTGTCTCTAACATTAGACCCAACTCTTTCTGATGTGTGTACACTTTGGGCTTTTGGCTGTTGGGAGGGGAATCGGAGCTCGGGAGAAGGGGGAGACGTCATCGCCGCCGCCGCCTCCCGCCTCCCGCCTCCCGCTCCTCACATGTCTAGGTTGAAGGCCCGCATGAGAAGATCCAGGTCGCCGATGTTTGCAGCCTGGAAGAGTTCGGGCTGGTCCATCATGGAGAGAGCTATCCTCAGAGCAGCCCAGATGTTCCCGGACATCACCTGGTGGGACAGCTGGCGACTCCGGCTTTTCCTCTGCAGGCTTAAGGCCGTCAGGAAGTTACTGGCTGCCTCTCTGAGGGACCGACAGAAACTCCAGTCAGTTTTGTTTGGAAATGCTAGATGGGGTGAGCAAGCTTGGGAGGGTTTATCCTGCATCTATACTGTACAATTATGAGCAGTGTCCCGGTCTGTGTATTGTAAACCTCTGAGGTTTCAGTGTGATAAATTACTACTACAAATACGACTTATAGTTCTACTAAAATGCATAATACTTTCACCACTTCCATGCTTGCAGATTTTATAACTGCCCCATCACTCCCACCACTTTTGACTCTTGTTCATAGATGCCACCCTAAACCAGTGGTTCTCAACCTGGGGGTCAGGACCCCCCAGGGGCTCGTGAGATAATTTTGCGGGGTTACGAGATGATTTATGGGATAGGAAAAACATATTTCTACTACACAAATTTATTATCATGTCTATTTTTTTCTCATTTTTCTCAAATTTTTGCTTTTTCTTGTGAAATACTGAATAGTTTTTGCTTTTTCTTGTGAAATACTGAATCGTTTTCAGGCTCTAGGCCTCAACCTGAGAAGATGTGAGGAAGCATCGCTTCATTTTAAGGGGTCACAAGCCAAAAAGATTAAGAACCACTGCCCTAAACCATTCTGCTCCACTGCATTTTACCAAAAATAAGAACTTTATCCCAGAGTCTCCTATAGCCCCGAGCCGCCAGTCACCCACCTGTGTGCCCCCAGGTTGATACAGCTGATGCCCAGGTTGTAGCGGGACCTGATGAACCCCGGCTGGAGCTCCAGCGCTCGGGTGTAGGCCTCCACCGCCTCCTCGCTCCGGTCCCCGTTCGCCAATGTGGCCCCCAGGCGGTTCCACAACAAGTAGTCCTGGAAGGAGGGGGAGTGGAGGAGGGGTTGAGGGTGGTGTGTGTGTGTGTGTGTGTGTGTGTGGGGTGGGGGTGGGTGGTGGGTGGGGGGTGAACATTGCCAGAGGGTGAACACGGAAGACAGTTTGTTTTGAGTTGAGATGATGTGAGTTCATTGCGATGTGTGTTGTCAGATGCTGTCAGCCTAGATAATGTAGCTCGGCTGCATATTTCTGGATGCATTTGGATTTGAATATTCGATGCATTTAGGCCAAAACTTCATCAGCAAGGACTGCAGAGTCGCTCCATATGTTCAGTCTGAATTGCAAACTCATCAATTCAAGTATCTTCAACTCTGCCGCTTGCTTGCTTTCCACCTCTTCTTCCACCTGATCTTGCTACAATACAGTATTGTAGAAAATCGTATTTCTTTATCTAACACTTCTCTACTATGCATAAATATTATAAGGATACATATTGTTGTTGTTGTACATTTGTTGTCTTTTTGACCCTTGCACTGCTTGATATTGGTGGCTGGTAATGTTGCAAATCTAGGAAGCTTACTCTACATCCATTGTAAGTCGCTCTGAGCATCCACTAAATGGCTAAAATGTAAATGTCAATGTTAATAACTCAGTCAGATGTCAAGGGCAAAAGCAGGGGAGCTACAGTGTTGTTACAGGTAAAAGCAAATATCATAACAGCACCGAAGCTGAGGATTACAGTTATGGAAAGCCTGAACAAGTAGCCGCCACTGTCTTTTCCAGAGAAGTTATGAGAGCCTGTAAGTGAAATAGAGCTGAATAATCTGGGTCGCTCCTCAACACTCAGCCCTGGATCTGTGGTGACAGCATGACAAAGCATTTTTAAAAGAGCAAGCTATAATTTTCTATCTTTTGGATGCTACAAATTACTGGGAAGTGTTTTGGAGCATTACGCTGCTCCCTGTTATAAACTAACCTAACAATTGCAAGGATCATTTGAGGAGAGCTCAGTTACGTCACACAGGGTGTCCTTGGCTTCGTTTCCCACCTGGAGATAGACAGGCGCACACAGAGGTCATGGTCTGCTACAGTATGGGGGTCCTTCATCTTTGGCTAAGCCTAGCAGCGGGCTATCATTATCTCCCTTTGTGATCAGAGCGATTTTTCCAGCAGGGGAGCAGATATTACCAAGTCAAATGTGGGGGGGGGGGGGGTTGGATTTACCAGTGAGTAATACGCCTACCGGCCTGGGACAGCGCTGGGACTGATTTGCATGAAGGAGATGCTTCAATGGAAGAAGAATATGTTTGCGATTCTGGGCATGTGTATGCGTGCGTATGGGTGTAGGTGTGCATGTTTGTGTGTGTTCCAATGTGTGTGTGTTTAACTGTGTGTGTTTGTGTAAGCGTGTGTACGTGCACGCTTTTGCTAGATCATGTGTGGCAGCGCGTGCGTGCCAGTCAGGAGTTCATGAGGCCAGATTTCGCAGCTCCATGCTTCAGATATCGGTGTGACAGTTTGATGTGCCTGACTGCATCTGCTTGCATGAGCTCTCCCTTGATAACGCTATAGCGCCGATTCTCTAAGGGGATGCACATGCTTGAGGGCTTCGTGTCTGCCGTATGTTTGCATGGGAAGATTTGGTGCGTGTTGTGTGTGCTGTGTGTGTCCGTATGTGTGCGTGTTTGCAGCAGCGGAGCCACTGCTGCCAACTTGGCAACTTTCTCACTAGATTTTGTGACTTTTCAGACCCCAGCTGGTGACTTTGTTTCTCAAAAGTGCCTAGCAACAAATTTAGCAACTTTTTCTGACCATGAGTGTGTGTGTGTGTGCGTGTGCCTGCGCATGTGTGGGAGTCCATACCTCGGGCCGCACTGACAGAGCAGCGTTGAAGGCCTCCACGGCTTTGTTGAACTCGGCGCTGAGGTTGTAGAGCACCCCGAGGCCCGTCTGCAGGTCCGGGTCGATGCTGTCAGAGTTGTGCTGAGCTGCTTCCAGGAAGAGCTCCTTGACCTCGGGTAGCAGGGAGCTGTGGACACACACACACACACACACACACACACACACACACATAGGGATTAGTGTGATTTAGGGCTGCTGAGACACTGGCACACACAGTGAGCGCCCTTGAGATAGTCCAGCTATGATGTGCACTGTGCTGCATGTCAACTTTCATTCATTTGCTCCATAGAGAGAAAGAGAAAAAGAGAGAGGGAGAGAGAGAGAGGGATGGAGAAAGGGAGAGAGAGGGAGAGAGAGAGAGAGAGAGAGAGAGATTGGCAGGAGTGTAAGAGAAAGATAGAAACAGAAAAAAGAGCAGATTGAAATGCAGAAATGAAGAGGCAGACACTGCGTGGATTAGAGAGGGAAAAAAACAGAGTGAGATGCTCCTGCATGTCTTCACACTGACTAGACGCTTGATGATTTGATAAAGTGGTGCTTTACCTTGGGAGCAGAATTAGGCCTCTTCAATCTGATACAGCTAGCAACCTCATTTTTCTGGCTTAAGACAGCGCCGACAGTCTGCTTTTTATAACGGTAAGAGTGGTTTGATGAGATGGATGCATGTAGCTGCACTCTTGCTGCCTTGGCAATGAAATTACACCTTTACCAGCTGTGGTTGGGAGACCTTGAAATAACTTTCCCTCTCATTGACAGTAGAGTAATAGCTGTTCCGGTAAAACAAATGAGACTCTAAATGGCCTCTAAAAGATCACGTTCTTGACTGTGCAACATATAGTGCATGATATATCATATGTCTGTCAGCCACTCAGTGATATTGGGTGGGGTTGGAAAAGACTGAAAGGCTGTTATGGGTGTTTTAATGCCAGGTTAAAAACGCAGATTTAGATGGCTTCTGCATCCTAATATAGCCATATTGCCATAGATTATTGCTGATTTTCACTCTGATACATTTGACACCTTTCCCTTTATTTCTATACATTATCACCTTTTCTGACAGTGGTAATAAATTAGAGGACAACACAGATACTTAGTGTTTGAGATTTTACATTGACAACCTCAGGGAAACCAGTGACTCACAGTGTACAGTGTTTCTCGCCTCTCCGTCTGTCAACCTTGGAGGGCTGAACCAGCTACTCACAGTACCACAGCCTTCATAGAACAGAATAGAGAATAGAGAATCGCCTGGGAAAATCTGTGGAGTAACAGTGAATGAAGATTGCTCTCCACTTCCTCAACAAGGCACCCCCAACTGTTCCGGTGGATTTGCTTTGTGTCCAATAACAGAAGACTGTTGTAATGGGTAGCTCCCAGGTGTGAATGTGTGTAAAAGTGAATGAATATGAAGCAGGACAGTGCAGAAAAAACATGCATTTTCTGCAAAACACTTCCCCACATAAATAAAGGTGAAAAAATACATCCTATTGTCCATTTGTTTGCTGACATGGTAAAAAAGAAAATAGCTCCACGCTCGTAACTTTGATACACAATAAGCCTTTAAAATTTGCAGCATTTCGACAGGCAGCCTGCCATCATCAGGCTTGGTGTAACATCTTTCAAAACTTGAGGAACAGAACTCCCCTCAGTATTTTAACTGTACCATTACCCATTAACCATGCTTCCTACTCAGTCCGTATACACTACCTTTCATATCTGCCCATGTTGGAGACACGAGACATCCTGCGTTGGGAGTTTGGCGATCCCATCAGGTGGGTCTTGCCCTTCAGCAGGTTTTTGTACTTGGGGTTGTGGCGCAGCCAGTGGAGCAGGGCCTCGCAGGCGTCCTGCCGCATGCCGGTGTTGGTCAGGCTCACCGCCAGGCCCATGAGAGCTGGGAGGTTGTTGGGGTGGAGCTCCAAGCACCTGGATGGAGACACAGCAGGGGGATGGGAGAAAAGAGATGGTGGAAGGTGTTAACTTCAAAGGGAAATCTAGATTTGATGGGCATTAATTGGGACAGGCCAGGGCAAAGGAACATCAGGCGGTGGCTAATGATCTCAGGTCAGACTGGATGAGCTGCACCTCTCCTGCTCTGCCTCTGCAGCAGTGGTCCAGGTTTGCATGCTGCCTTAAAGCTGTAGTAGGTAACTTTTATGAATTAATATTTCTTTAGAAGTAATAAAACCGGCACGTTTGTTGGCCAAAGACCAGCAGGATAACATGTCAGAATCTCAGATTCTGGTAGCCCCATTTCTCTGCTATTCTCAAATAGTGAAATGTGTAGAAACCCATCTGACCAATGAGGAGAAGTCTGAGGCAGAAGGTGGGACTCCGTCCTGTCAATCACTCCTCCTGTCACTCACTAGGAGGTGTGGGAGGCGTGTCATTCCTTGTGTTGGTTTGAATTGACAGAGATTTGACCTCTTTCCTCCTGAACTTACCTACAGCAGCTTTAAACAGCAGGTTTAGGGGATTTGCATCAGGTTTGCATTTACAGAAAATGCCACTGGCACTGGCGTTTGTAGTGAGTTCTACAGTTATATCACTGGTTATATCATGTGGACAACTGCCATTAAGAGCTACACTGTCCTTTGTAATTGGGAAGGAGAGAAGAGCAGTGGGATACACAACATGAATTACTTAAGAGACTAGAGAGAGACTAGAGACTAGAGAAGAGGCCAAAACAAGATTTAGCTTTCATCAAGATAATGTTGAAGCCAGATTTACTACAGCCAATGCTCCAACGTCCTTAAAACCGCCCCATAATCCCAGTCAAACCAAATTATTTCAGTCAGACTGGAATCCCCAGTAAAATGCGCTGTAAACTTTGGTGCACGTTGACTGTTAGGCCACTCAGATGCACTGCACACCTACAGAGACAAACTCTTATCATCCCCTGCAAACAAGGTCCAAAAAAATAGGAGAACTTTCCACTAATCCATATTTCTCTGAAGTACAACAGGGTGGCCAGACGACACTGTTTTCCAGGGACAGTCCCTGATTTGGTGGAAATTAGAATAGAATTGGCCACCCATCAAAAAACAAACAAACGAAAAAAACAACAACAAAAACAAAACAAAACATCAGTAAAATTTTTGCCTCCTCAGTTGCTGGAGTGTATCCATGGCACTTCAATGAATGCTTCAGAATGACAGTGTTTTAATTTATTTCAAGTTTTTTTTTCCCACAGAGCTATGGAGAATAAGCCCACATTTTTTTGAGCATCAAAAGTGAAGCATCAAAAAAGTGAATGTTATAAAGCCAAAACAAAAGCCAGGTTTCTCTGCATGAGATAAAAAATACAGATGTTAGCCAAACAAAACTGGATGTTCATTTTCAATATAATACTAAAGTTGCTTAGTCAAATGACTCTGCTGTGTAGCATTGTCCAAAAAGTGTGTGTCCTAATAGTTAACGTGATGCTTGCCAGCTGTACTGGTGCCAGTGCAGCAACAACAAGAGTAATGCCAGGTAAACAGCTAATCTCACTTAATACAAAAAACATTCCCCTCACTGATGGAGCTACATATCAAATCAACTAAAATGCACAACAAACTACCAGGGATCTGACTGGTATTTACATCTGAATATGCATGAGTCTAATGGATTAAGTGGGCTTCTAGCAAGACATGAAAACTGGAGACAGTGAGGGATGCACATTCTGCGTTTGCACCTCATGGAATGCACTTAGTTAGAACAGCAATTAAATTCTTTCTATCCACAGAATGGAAAAGGTATGAGGCACAGAGAGTGGGAAGGGCGTTTTCCCCTGAATAGCTGTCTCTTCTGTTTTCCATTTACTCGCCAGTGTTCACACTCTCAGATAGACAGAGGTGCTGTTTGTCCCATCTATGGATTCAGCAGTGTTATGACAGTTGAATGAAAGTGGGCCATCTCCCTATGTGGTGTCTGGTCACCCCTGGCCCTTTGCAATCATCACCCATGTGGGGCGTCTCTATTTTAAGGGAACAACCTCAGAATGCTTCTCTCCAATCACTGGTTGGAGAAGTAGAGGAGGGAGCTGGTTTTGTGAGGTTTGAGGTGTTTTGGATTGGGAACGAGTCTGGGATATAGGAAAGGTAACACTAAAGTAAAATGGTGATGGTGTTCTCGATATAACGTCTCGCAGCATTACATTGGAACTTTGAGTTTTGCTTTTTTTGTTCTTTTGTTCTTGTTCTTAAAACCTCTTCGACTTCTTCATCTCCGGTCCCACCACAGAACTTTATTTAAAATTCTAGTTAAGATCCGCAGGTTTCCAAAGATACCAAATATGTCATGCTGAATTACAGGGAAATGTTTATAAAATGATGCACAAGACATTCAGATTTTTTTCATTTGATATAATGGTGCAGTCATAAAAATCTTGAGTTTGATCCTGCTAAAGCTTCAATGAAGCGCTGGAACGAGCAGATATAGCATTTGTTTGTGACATTGTCATACAATATGGAAAAAAGTGTTTTTATCTAACTTTGAAAGGGGAAATCAGCGTTCAAGGGGTTAAAATACTGAAGATTCGTCAAAACCTGCAAATTTCATGCACTTGTGAGCGATTTACTGTAAGCTGCAGTGGGGATTTCATGCAGCTGCTTCTCCTTACCTCTGGAGGGAGACAATTGCTGCCTGCTCATTCTCATTTTCAGCCTGGGTGGTCCCCAACACTTGCCAGGCCTGCAGGGAAACAATAGGTAACAGTAAGCAGCAGGGTTGAAACCTGGACTCCACACCCTGTATTAGACAATGCAAGACTCTCAGAGAGACTGCTAAGAGGCTGTAACACAACCGAGAGGCTTTGTTTTCCTGATGCGGCAGCTCAGCATCGTCTGTCAGGCACAAGGACTCAGATCCAGCACAGAGCGACTGCTGCCAGTGTGTTAGACAGAAGAAACTCTGCATTTGAACTCCCCAGAATATAAAAGTTTGATTCATTAAGTCAAGTAAGGACACAAGCAATTAGGATTAATATTGGCAAAGTGATTAGCTTGGAGGTGTATCCTCAGTGAAAACGCCCCGCCATCCCTATTCATTTTTCACTGTTGATCCTTAGACACTCTTATTACGATGTTTGATTCATCCAAGGCAACAGAAAGCAATGAATTAATGAATTAAGCTATCAGACGTGACTCGCTGACATACCGCTGTAGCTCTCTCTTGAGAAGTGAAATGATAATTGAGGTGAGGACTTCTCATTCCTTGGCAGCAAACCAAGTTCATTAAATGCACCTGATAATGAATCTCGAATGAAGTTATTGCTCAGTAAAATATGCATGTGACTGGGTGGAGAGGCGTGTTGCTTGAACTTTGAGCCAATGTTTGTCCGTTTCCACCTGATCAGATTGTAGGCGGGCAGATATGATACGAACTTCAATTTACAATCCATGTGGATGAGGTTACTCCTCTCTTCCTTCCTCTGTGAGGGAAAGGAAAAGCTTAGCGACCTGTGCTCATGCTAATCTCTGTAGAGGATGTTTTGTCCCATTCTTTGACATTGACACTCAATCAATGATAGGCTAAGATAACAAAAAAAAAGTCTTGAATGAGTGGAAATGAGGGGGGAAATTATTTCTGAATGATTCAGAGGTCTTCACAGCGGGGCAATAAGCCACTAAGCGCCCCAGGATAGGAATTTTGGAATCGTATTAGTTCCATATGCCCCGGATAATCCTCTCCTCAGAATAACCGGCACATTTCTGTACATTGCAGGGGATCCCGCAAGTAGTTTGTGTGAAGGCTTTGCTCTCTGAGGCTGCAAAGAGAGTCACTTCTTTTTGAAATGGGGAGAATACATGAAGAAGACAAACCTGCGAAATGAGCTATTACTCAGCCCACTGGGCAAATGGAAATTCTCATTGGGAATACGAGCCGGCTGGGTATTTTTGCTACAGTAAACAACTCTATTAACTGAAAAAAAAACAAAAAAACAACAACACTCCCTTGCCCTCTACAGGCAATCAGCGTCTAGCCACTTTGTGCTGCCTGAGTCTACTTCACACAGACTGTGGTCAGTGAGGCTTTTTTTCCTGGTTAGGTATAAGGGTGCTGTTCGCTCACTTATTGGCTGCTCATGTGTGTGCATGTGTGTGTGTGCTCTTTATACATGAAAGAAATGCTGGCAGTGTGTGTGTGTGTGTGTGTGTGTGTGGTTGAATGAGTGGCGTGGCATTAGCCTGAGGTTTGGAGAAATGTGACTAGAGGATCCTTGGACAAGCTGGAAAAATCTGGATGGTAGAAATCCATAATGGGCTTCCCCTCCATCAATAACGATCATCAAAGTGCCCTTGAGCAAGGCACTGAAAACCCCACTGAAAACCCAACTGCAGGACTGTGGCAGTGTTGGTCAGCTGTCCTGTCAGTGTGTGTAACTCTCCTTCGTCCCCCTTGCATCAACGCTGCAAGGTCACTGCTGTAAATAAGAATGTCTTCACGGTTAGCTCGCCTGATTAAATAAGGAAAAAATAGAATGTGTGTGTCAATGTGTGTGTGTGTGTGTGTGTGTGCTAATAGAATTGTGTCCATTCACCTCTGAATCATGAGGGTCCTGCAAGATAGCTGCTTCCAGCAAAAGCACAGCGTTCGGCAAGTCTCCCTCTCGAGACTTTTTTAGTCCCTCTTCAAACGCATTGGGCCAGTCCTTATAAGGGTTATCCGTGTGGAAGTAGTAACCCTGTCATCGCAAAAAAAAACACACACACCAAAAAAAAACAAAACACATTAGAATAGGGGCACTGGCAATGTCAGTCTTCTCTCTCCACATTCAAAGCGACAGTGGGAAACCGTCCTCTGCAGTTGTATATTTAAGCAAAGCTCCAGCAGCAGGAATTGATCTTTTCTGCTTCACATCAAACCTGGGCTAAGCTCCCCAGGGTTCGTCTGTTCTCTTTAAATGTTAAACTTTGCATTTTCAAACTGTGATTACCCTGGTGTGTTGTTGCCCGGTTCTCAACACGACGACTTTGAAACAGCTTTTTCTTCAAGAACCCACTCTGCACTGGGATCAATCAGGAAGCCCAGAAGTCTTATGATTTTCTTACATAAGAAGGTCATCTAATGGGTAGAGTATAGCTTAGCCATATGCTCTCAAAGCTACCGCCTCGCTCTCATATAATCAAGAGCTTATATCCTCCACAGCTCATAAAGATTCATCTTGATGTCACCGTCATATATTACTTATGCAATTGCTCCCAAATGATCATCACTTTTTTACAACGATGATCCACAAAGGAAATGAAGAACATGTGACTCCTATGTTGTGTAGGCAATTCATGCATTATCCATCACTTTTCCTTGCATCTATAAAATATCACTAACTCCAAACCTTCTGTCTTTATTAAAGAGCAGGCAATCTAAACAGCTTGTCTTATGTATCAATGGTCAGAAGCTGAATATATGTTCTTTGAATATATATATATCAATTCTGTTCCAAAATGCTCTACATCCATTTTGGACAAAAAAAAATCATTAAGTTTATCATTCACTATCTTTAAAATAAAGAGGATCCGGTGTGTTAGAGCCTCTTTATTCCGGAGAAGTGACATCCCCGACACCAGAATTTAATTTGGGCAAATATGGCAAATTTACGGTGTCTCAATTAGAGGGGATAATAATAATAATTTTATTTGTATAGCACTTTTCAATACATGGGATGGGATGGGACACTGTTTTCTGTTGCAGCCCCACTTTGTGATTCAGCTGTATTTTTACATAAAAATCTTGCCTAGTGCAGCTTTAAAAAGTACCATAATTTATTTTAACTGTGTGTTATTAATCATTTTATAAAAGTAGGTGTCACTTTTTTCAAACGGTTGGTATCTCATCTTAGAACAAAACTGTAGACTGGTATGCATAATCTACTGTACATAAAGTGTCAATATATGTTTGTACCAATGTCATCAAGACAAATTCATAGACATTGCCTGTGCTTGGTGATTAAAGTGACTGCGACTGTGAATAGTGACCTTCTCGTGCGGAGACACAGAGGAGGGAATCTGGGCCTGCTCGTTCTCCGTCAGCCAGTTTCGTCGAGCGAGCTCCTCCCACTCCGCCTGCATCTTGTCCCAGAACTCTGTATCTGACTACAGACAACAGCCAGAGAGGAGGACACAGAGGGAGGATGTGAATGAACAGGAGAGATGGATGGGGGAGGAGGAGGAGGAGGAGGAGGAGGAAGGGAGAGAGAAGTGAGGAAATTATTAGTGCACAGTTAGACCCATAGCGCTCGTAATTTCCCCTCCTCCTGCACTTGGAAATGTCACGTCCGTCTGGCTCACTGGCTGGCTTTGTAATGTATGGACTGCACGCTTCTGATGACTCATCACAATTTTAAGTCGAGGCAGAACTCAAACTTCCTATTAGCTTGATGCTTGGACTCTTATTTGCTGGCATTTCAGATAACTGACTGTAGCAGCGAATGTTATCATGGAGGAATGAGCTGTGAGTATGAAGTAATAGATTGTATTCAGTGATGAAGCCTTCCATCAAGCATCACAGGTGGTTGGAGGTTATATTTTATGTATTGGATTGGCATATTCTATATATATATATATAACTTTTGATTTCTGCTGTATCTGACTAGAAACTGAAGGCTATAGGGAGCAAATTTCAGACAAGAGCCATATATAAGTGTTTTTTTGTTTTTTTTAAAGCAGGGTTGCAAATGTATCCAATCCAAATCATTTGGTACGCAACTTCTACTTTCTTTGCCTTTGAATGTACATAACACTCAAATACGCAGCTGCTTAAAACAATGGGATTTTACAACATCGTTCCACTGAGAAGCAAACGGTTGAAATTAAATAGTTCTATTGTTATAGCACAATGGCTTCAAGTCTTTTACAGCAAATTAGCATATAAAATAATTGAACCAGGTGCTAGAAAAGTATACAGCTCATATCCAAATGACACAGGCAAACACTGCAGGCAGCATCAATCACTGTGTGTCACTGACAGGTGGCAATTATTCAACCGGCCAATAAGAAAAGCAAGGCAGGAGGGATCATTACTTGCTAAAAAGCACACTCAACCATACACTGCACATTTCAAACTTCCCAATCAAGCTGCTGCCAAAAGTTGCTCTACACTTCAGCGGTCAGCAGTGCCGAAAATGTCTGAAAAAGCCTCTGCTGCTGCATAAATGACTGTTCTAATCATAGTGAAGCTGTTTGGATGTTTTGCCTCATTTCACACCTCAAGAAAACTGAAAAATCGCTCATCTGTAGTTTGTTATCGAGCTTGGTGACGGATTTGCATTAATTGAGGGGCACTTGTCGATTCTCGGCAAATAATCTAGTTAACCAGGCAAAGGTGAAAGCCTGCAATCTGGACCCGATCAGATGATCCGATCAATAACTTTGCGAATGAACCAGACAAGAGGCAAGGCAGAGGGAGAGCTGAGGAGCAACTTCAGAAAATTAGATTTGCAATTTTCCTATCTAGCTAGATTGTTTGTTGTGATAAGCATGGTGCCAGTGTTGTGGAAAAATACAAAACTTGTAAATGTGTAAACTAAATTAAACTCTCAATCTTGATGATTTTCATGTTTTATCTTGAACTGAAGGTTTACTTGGTCCTTTATAGGTAGAGCAATTTTCACAATCCTACGGCCCATGAATAGCATGATAAACTTTCCAAAAAACTATTTTCATGTTTTCACTTGAACTGAAGTTTATGAAACCCCTTGTATAAACTCTCTGTCAATGATTTCTTTTTCTAAATTCTCAAATTGTTGACATCTTGAAGATATCTGTAAATATCTCTGCATAGAAGTAAGAATCTTTCTTATGTTGACATCTTTTGTGTGTATTTTATATGTTTTCTAGGGACAAACACTGCAAATTAGCTTAAACTATAAATGTTAGGTGACATCAGACTATCTTTTTTAAAAGCTCTATATCTATGTATCTATTCAAATAAACTTTCAATGAAGGAATGAAAACAAGATTTACATCAGCAATGCACTTTAGCTGATGACGCTCATGTTTTTGGTGACAAAAACTAATCCAGAAGAATGGATCTCGATAAATGTTTTCTTCTTTCTGCTGTACTGTACACTCCAGTATATTTCGGTAACGGTTCAGAGTGTAATGTTACGCCATGCCATCCCACTATTCTAGATGATTAATACTGAGTGATCTTAGGAAGGAGTCTTGAGTCTTGGATACAAAGCAGAGAGACACGCAGAGAGACACGCAGAGAGATACCCCTCCTTTTACTCTCCTCTCCATATCTCCTTATCATGGAAAAAAAATCTGAATACAATTCTTTGTGAGCAGTGCCCTTGCTCCCGGCAGACAGCGCTGTCACTATTGATACGGTTAAAACTTGTGCCTGTTTTTCATGTAAGAGTCGTATCCATCCAATTGCCACAGTGGAGTTTTTTTTCAGCCGGCTGACTCCATGATTCTCGGCTGTCTTCCTGTCAGAGGCCGTGCAAACCGGGAAGAATAATACGGAAGAGAGCAGAACAGCCTCTTGTGACTTATTGAGCCCTCCATAGCCGGGAACTCATCTGTACATGACAGGACTGTGTACAGTAAGTGGGCGCCTTGGCACTGCGGGGGGGTGTGGGGTCAGGAAGATATGGGAATGAGTTGTGTGTGTGTGTGTGTGTGTGTGTGTTGTGTGTGTGTCTATGTGGTAAAGGTCTCCTCATCTCCTAATCTCAGAGGCTTGTGATTGACACGGAGGCCAGAGTTTGGCCCCTGATGACGAGAGATGGCAGGTAATTGCAGGCTGCTGCTGACTCTCGGACAAATTGTGTTTCAGATCCTAAGGTGAGACCTCACTGCTGGCTCTGTCAGGTGCTGCGATACGGGAGGTGGAGGTAATGCACTGGAGAAGGTAGTGGCAGGGCTAGTGAGGTAGAGGAGATATATACTGTATGTGTCACATGATTGAGCATCAGAATATATACCAGGTTTGTTTTAGTGTAGCTTTTCACATGTGGAAATAGCAGCAGTCCTCCACTGGTATCAGAGCGTTCAATCAATCGGAGGCCAGATCTACTTGACCAACCGTAAAGGAGCTCTATTACAGGAATTCAAATTTTCCTCTATTTATATACATATATGATCAAAGCTGTTTAATGTAAACGTTGCTAAACTATTCCTAAAATCCTTTCTAGTTCAAATGTTGCAAACTTGCCTAATTGGAGCAATTAGGCAAGTTTGCAACATTTGAACTAGAAAGTCTCCACTCAGCAGGTTTACCTCATTTGAATTGAAGGAGCTGGTGTTGTCGGCCAATCACAGATTCATTCAGGAAATAACCTTTTAACTAAACTACATTTATTTGCACATCATGAAGAACATTATACTTATGCTGAGCTGTATATGTGAAAACAAAATCATGAAAATTGAATAATGGGGGAGCTAAAACTTAATTTTTTTGGTGTGTGCTCAAAGGGTTAGTTTGAAAAGAAGAAAACAAAATAATTAAAAATTAAGTGTAAGAAAAATGCATGTATTTCAGACATGTAACAGTGAAACTAGTTATCACTCCTGTATTTCAAATCTTCTTGTGCAAGTGTTTTTTCTGATAACATCCTACTTCAGAGCAGCATCAAAGAGAGTTTATTTGTTCCCTAGGCATGTGGGCACATACTAATACTACAGAGTAAACAAATAGGCTTTCAAAAAGTGAGACATCAGCAAATTCTCCCTTCATATTTACCAATAGACTAAAGGTGATTGCACTTTTGCAACCACTTCACATTTTCATAGACTTTTATGTCTAGTTTAATTGTTTATGATCCTGTATTTTACTATTCTTGCTTTTTTATTTCTCCCTGCAAAGCACTTTGAAAACTCTGCATTCAGCTATTTATTATCATTATTATTATTATTATTTTGATTAAGGCAAATTAAATGGTCACTGTAATACGGAGGGGAACACATTTTAATGAGATAACGCTGACTGGGAATGCAACTATATTTCACTTCATGAGTAGACAAGCTCATAGTCAGGGTCATTTTCTGATTAAAATTACAACATGTTCGAGAAAGGCAATTAGGAATGCAGCCATATTTCATTCAGTGACACTTCCCCCTGCAAAGGCTGCATCCAAACTGACTGCTGAGCGAACAAAGACTGCTGGGAAAGACAGCACACCAGACCTGCCATGTGTGCCATGATGCAAGCAAGTCCCATTGCACTGTATGTCATCACTGTAAAATCAGTCATGACACTTGTGTGCGCACTGCAATTATGATGGCTGCATGGAGGCATACATCAGTTATGGAGCCATAGAATAATACAGAATGTTTTTAAACACTGGAAAAAGGAATGAGGTTGGCTGTGAAGGCCATGACAAACAAGAAAACAGTAAACATGTCGTCCCCCGCGAATGATAGTGAACGACAGTCTCCCTCACCACCAATCAGTAGCAAATATGTGACCTTCTTCTACCTGTAATTGTAGCGGCCACCATGGGCCAATCAGTGTAATTTTGAAAACGCTGCAGTGCAATCACAAATTGCATCATTTTTCCAAATTTCATCAAAATCCATTCAGCGATGTCTGAGATATCATGGGTGTGACACATGGACAAACAAACCAATGAACAATGTAGCAACTCCTTGGATCAGTTGGTATAATTTTGAAAATGCTGGGATGCAGCGGAGGGACGCATCATTCCCCCAAGTTTAATCTAAATTCAATCAGCGGTGTCTGAGATACTGTGTGTGACGGACAGATGAGTGAACAAATAAACGAACAAAAGAACGAACAAATAAACAAATGCACAAGCAAATGAATGAATGAACAAACAAACAAACAAACAGAAGCCGATCTACGGCTATATAGAGAACTTTATGGAGAACTATTTTGTATTTTATAATTTTCTTAATTTCATTTTGCCAAAATATAATCCATAAGCATATGTATGGAAAACGTAATCTTGGTATTGTGCTTTGCTCTAGCAAACTGGCTAGCTAAATGACTGCAGCTATTCAGATGTGATGAGTTAGTTAGGCTAGCAAGATAACATTTCTTGTTTAGCCTACCAGAGCTAAACAAAATCCAACTTTTCTCATCATGTCGCCGGCCTGGTCCTCATCACCACCTATCCAATCATGTTGTATGTTAATGCTGTGTGGTATTTGTTTCTCATAGACAATGAGGGGAACTGTTGTGAAATGCAGTCTGGTGTGCAACTTGTCATAGTCCTCACCCTGATTGCATCATGGCGGACAACAATCTTCTTGTAGGATTGAAATGGATTAAATTTATGGCCTTGTAACTCAATTACAAAGTCATGCTTCTTTATGACACTGAGGAGGTTTTTTTTCACTTGCATCAGCAGTTTAATTACGTGGAACAAGGCAAAGATCCAGAGATGTAATTTATATCCTATGTATCTTGTGTATGGAGCAAGCTCATACCCGCGACTCTAATTTCAGCAGCTCTGATGAAGTGTTACGTGAAATGGAATACATTCATTGCGCTTCCTGCCAGCCAAACATGTCACCGCTGCTTACAAATGAACTGGGGGAGATTCATTAGTTACTTCATGAATACATTATTGACAAAATAGATAATCACGGCAGCACCTCCAGACATAATACGTACCCTTGGCTGTTGGAGTCACCCATATTTGGAATAGAAATATTTATATTTTTCCTAAAATCCAATTAGTTCTTCTTAGTCAGCTGAACTGAGGTAATATATACAGTGAAAATAAATGTCCATGTACACTACAGGGGAGGTCATTTGTAGAACTTGATAATTCATGCTGGTTCAGCTAAAACATAGAAACTGATTCTCATAAAACAGAATGGTACAAAATAATTGCCTCAGACTTTATAGTGCAATTTTCTTTCAAGATGATTGTGGCTCTTGCATCCCTATATAATGTATGTAATGTGTTATAGGGGTATGTGTGGAGTGTATGTGTGTATAAGTGTGTATATGGTGTGATGTATGTGCATGCATGTGTGCATACAGTATGTGTGTACGCATATTTGCATATGTACTGTATGTACATGTATATATGATACTATCCATCGCAAATGTGATGTAAAAATGTGTATACATTTATGTATATGTATGGGTGTTAATATACATGTATGCATGCGTACATTCATATAGGGTGTATAAGGTAAGTTTATGTATGTGTGTATATATGCATATGTATTATATGTTAAATGTATAGCGTAGTCATGTATAATGTGTTTGTTGGATGTGTTATACAGTATATACTGTACAGAAGATTGATACAGAGCCCTTTGATTGGATATTTGATACTCTTGTAAAATCTACTCTTGAGAAAAAAAAAAGTTGATCATAAAAAAGGTGATTGTGCCTTTTCCTCTATCTCCATTCTGCATACTGTACAGCTCAGGATAGAAATATAGACTTAAAGTAGGAAAAGAAGCTAATTCCATATTTAGATAATTGCACATGGACAACTTTAAACCTTAAACTGCAACACACAGCTATCTCCTGTGTTTTGGTTACCATAGATGGTGGTACAGTACAACCATTTTTAGGTGTGCCATGAGTCTGCCTGTCTGTCAAAGCACATCCTGTTATGAAAGCCCATAGGAGGATTTTGCACATGAATGGAGGCATAAAGGATTGGAAATGTACTGTATAGTGCTTTGCAGCTTTTGGCAACCATCAAACACACTATTTCAGGCATGTAAAATGACTAAAATCACTTTACTCAGCATTTGGACTGCTGAATTGAATTCCAGCTTCCAGAACACTGTTGATATCCAGAAAATTAATGCAGCTCCTCTTCGTTTGAAGCCACAGTATTGACACAGTTTGTGCCATATTTGTTTTGTATATCATCTCATTATGTAAAATGTACAATCTGACACAGTGATTAAAGAAAATATCCACCGTGTACCTTGGCATTTCTGGCCCCATTTTGTTGTTTGGTACTGTATTTTTCTTATTCCCCTGGATAACTGGCCCAACGTAAACAACATGACGTCACTTTGAGATATTTCCAGCACAGCTACAATGAAGTTTGATAGCAGAAAATTGTTCAGCTATCTAAAACATCAACAGCAAACAACTGGAAAACCTTGTTATTGCTATTGCGCTCTCTGCCTTCTCATAAAACCCACCACAGCTGAAAGTCAGAAGCGTTGGGAATCAGTGACTGAAGAAGTAGAAGACAAGATAGGTTGAGGAAAAGTGGGTACATCAAAAAAGTTAATTACAGCACTTCCTCACAAATACACCCCTGGAACTGAACATCGTGAATTGATGATATCTAAAAGTGTAAGAGTATCTGCAGGTGGATTTTTCCTTTAAATATTGAGTGTGTCTAGGCTGGTTACATGAACTTTTTCAGTCAAACAATTTTATAAAACTCTCAACAATGGCTGCTGCAGTTGTGAGTACTTCTCAATACAAGAGGACACCAAGCTAATCTGTTTACTTCAGTTGGAGTTGGTGTGGTAACTTGAGACACAGCCTTTGGAGGGAACCAAGCACGTGAATAGGGGTTACTTATCCACTTTGCCCAGGGGGATTGCATTACAAAAAGTCTCATTATTTACCAGTGACACGGAGCAGCCTCCAAAAAAGCTCCGCTCATCTCCAGAGCAGGGCTGGCATGGCCTTTTAATGTTAATGAGCCACACAGTGCTCCGCTGTGTGGGACGAGTCCTTGGTCAGCGAGACGAAAATAGGGAGCTGGAGACCCGATAATGTCACTCAGAGAAGAATAAAATACATTACATATGGACAAAGTGCTACGAATGCATTTAGGCAGGCAAATGCATTTATACAATATATGGATGTCTGGGAGAACAATACAGGGGGGAAATGTAGCCAGAGCATTCAAATACTTGTATTAATTTGAGATTATGGGATAACAACTAAAATTCAGAATAGGTTTGAGTCTATGAAGTACAGTAAATTTATGACACATTTTGTATTATTGTATTATTGTATTTGTATTATTATTTTGTATTTTGTATTTTGTATATTGTATTATTCTCACTGTTTTAACACTTTTGTTAAGTAATGATGTCGCTACTGTTTTATTTATTTATTACCGCTACTATTATTTTTATTTTCTTCTATCTTTTGGTTTCATCATTGCTTTGCCTCTTGTGATGTTGATTGTCTGTCTGCTGGAAAGCACTTTGAGTTGCTTTTCTCTGCATGAAAGGTGCTATACAAATAGTATATACAAAGTTTATTATTATTATTAAATACAGAAAATCTAAAAGCTGCTGCTTTGCCTGGACATGGGTTGCTGTTCTTAAAAGTAAATGAAGGAGTCTTTTCTTTGTGGACAAACTGTTTTCCAACACAACATTCACACCTGGGAGCGGCCCTGCACCACCTCACTCTACTGCTGGCAACTGAGCAGCCCCACTGGAACAGCTGGGGGTTGAGTGTCCCGCTCGAGGGCAGGCTGATGGAAGTTGTTAAGGGAGGTGAAAGCATTGCTCATTCACTTTCCCAGATTTTCCCAGCCGGCCCGGGGATTAAAACCAGCGACCTTCGGATCACAAGCCCACATCTCTAACTTCTAGGCGACCGCACCGCCTCTGTTCTCAATCTTCTGAAATCTCACTTCAAACCGAGACTGCCTCAGACCAATATCCAATATTCTGCGGGAAAAAAGTGAACCTGTCCTCCTGCTGTTTTAATCAAACACAAGGCCCACAGTCACCTTGATCTTGTCTTTATCGGTTCTGTGCGTTCGCTATCTCCGCCCCACAGCCAAAACACTGTTCCCTAAAGTCAAAACTTACCCCGCAGATTTTCCATTGGCACTTTATTTAATAAAAGTATTAGGCTGTCATTAGCTCAGTGTCATTGACGCTGTCCCCGCATGACATGAGCAGTCACCAGCCGACTCAGAAGACGTCTCTTTATCAGTCTCTTTTTAAATTAAAACACAGCAAAGCTCCATCTCTTGGGCTGCTGCCATTTTATCCTCCATTTTTAAAAATTTTTTTTTATGTGAAATCCATAAAAGCTACAACTACTCATTGGTGACATCTTTGTAAAATGGATGATATTTTGGATCTTAATTCCTCGCCTACTCCTTCTGTGATTCCCCTATAATTTTCTCACATTTGACAATTTGAACTAATTGAATGGATTGGTAGCGAGGCTGTGTGCTGAAGTGCCACTTGAGCCGTCTCTTCTTCCATTTCTTTATAAGTATGAAAGCACATGCATATGCACGGCTACTTAAAGGGAAATTATCTGTGATTGTGGGCTTTGATATCGGCAGTTGGAACCAAAATGGCTGACTGCTTGCATCAAACAGAGCTCCTCCAGAGTGGAGGCCAGCACTCAGGCTGCCCGATCGAAGCTGCGAGATACTGTTACCAATCGATGCTCCATTTGTCCCGGAGCATCTCAGAGTCTCATCACTTATCAGAATTACCTGCCCTCTGGCTGACGCGGTTACACAAACTGTGCAATTTGGGAGGCTGTGACTTACGGCTTGGAGTTTCATACAAGGTGTGACATCATCACTCACTTTGGGAAGTGATCCCCGAGCGGGACAGTCCTTTCCTCTGCAGCTGCTCCTCTCACTTTCTCACCATCTTCCTGTCTCTGCTCTATTATTTATTGAGCATTACACATAGCTCAGTGTGCAGCATCCTACTGTAGCCCCCAGTAAAGATGAAGCAACCAATAGTCCAAGTTTCACTGCCATCTGCTACATGTCCACTGAGTGGTAAAGTGGTTTTACTGTTAGAACTAAACAGAACTTGGCCGGCTATGTCTGCTTTCAAAAATGCTGGGCAGTAGGATTTCTGCTTTTTTAGGCAACTCAGGTATTGAATTCACTCAGTTGTCAGGGACAATGCAAATTAACATAGTGCCACTTCAACTTGGTTGGAAACAAGTTACTTACTAGTTTCCAACTCCTGTAAGAAAGGAAGAAAGGCCAATGTGCTCTAGAAGGCCTTGCAAAATGTCCTCGGTTGAAAGAAAGCTAACAAAAGAGTCCCAGCTTATTGGAAACAAGGAAAAAAAAAACACTCATTCAAATGTGGATGGAAATCCTCATCTCATTCCTTTCATCTCATCAGTGGATCAAATAGGGCAAGGTAATGTAGAAAAGACATTGAAGTGGGCAAGGTAATGAAAATGCTTTGAGCTTCGAACAAAAGCGTATTCTTCTTCCGAGATGGAAGAGGTTTTGGAGACGTTTTTCCATGTTGTCATTATAGCAAACCCTATCAAGTTCCTAATAACATGAGAACATCAGCTGTATTTCAGAACTCTGCACTTTCAACGTGTGAAACGGCTGCAGCAGATACATGGTCCCACCATGAATTAAGCCATATCTCATTTCTGCGCCTTCGCCATCGCCAGTGACACCTGATACGTCTGCCTGTGAAATAACTGACCTATTTACCTTCGTATTGTTAGCCGGCGGAAGGTCGTGAATATTTTTCTAGGTCAATCACCCCATGAACTTGAGTGAGTGAATTTGGCACGGACTATTAACCTGTCATCGAGCACCAAGGGGGCGAACACATGGCAGCAAGTACAATAGTGATCATTTGACACAGAGACAAAAGGGCCCGAAGGAGTGAAATAGAAATCACTTCCACAGGGCTTCAGGTAGATATTCTCATTATAACAGTGATTGTCAAGTTACATGAGCAGTGAAGCTGGAAAAGTACTATACACTAGGAAACTTTTTCTTGGCTTTAAGTTCACAGTACTCTTCTTGAACAATAGTTTGAACTTTGGTAGTACCTTGGGTTGTGTGGCTTCCTGGCCATGATATAACCCCAAAATCAGTGATTCTCTGTTATCTGTTGCTCCGGTAGAGGAGATTGGAGAATTGTGTTTTTTTCTCTCTCCATTCACTGCCACTGTATGATGAAACAGGTCTGAAAATCACACTGCTAGCACATAAACGAATGCGAACAAAGCAGATTCTGACAATGTATAAAATAACTAGTCATGTTGCTGAATTGTGGTTAAGTGAATCGCTTTCTTTATGTTTGTTAATCCTTTCAGTTGTCCAGAACAATTGTAACACAGAAATCTGGTCAGCGGAAATTTATGCAGATGGAACGAAGAAAATAGTAGGTTTATCAATGATTGTAAATAGGCAAAAAAAAGTGGGAGACAGAACTTTGACAAAGCAGATTCTCTCAGAGTCTCTCACTTTTTTTTAATGAAAATGAGCAGCAAATGAAAGTGAATTGACTCCAACCCTGACAAGGACAGCGCTTGCCTGTTGACTGGCACACTGTGAAAAGAAAGCTCCGGTGTTTAATATTGAAAACCCAACCTGCGTTTATGTGTTAAAGTGCTTAAAAGTCTGCGGTGGCGATGGCTGTTCCTTGACAGGTGACAGATGTGAGGTGTGTTAAGTAGCACTCTGCTTACCTCAACAGCTGCCTTGGCACGCTCAAACTCCTCCTCCAGGGACTGGTTCCTGGACAGGAGGGCACTGCCCCACCTCTGCTCCTTGGTTAGGCGACCCTGTTACGCAGACACACACACACACACACACACACACACGCAAACACACGCAAACACACGCACAATACATAATATATATATATATATATATACACACAAACACAATCCATTAAAAACACAAAAAACAATCACACACGCACACATTTACACAACACGTACACACACTCGTACACACACAAGCACACACACATACACACACACACACACACCGGCAGCCGAAGGGAGAGACAGCAGAGTGTGCAGGGTCAGCCGTCTCTGCCTTCTCAGGGACGAGTGAATATCCCTGCCTCGGCAAAGCCTCTGACATGCTTAGGAAGGCCAGCAGAATCACCACTGTCAGCACCCCCCCGCCCCCCCCCTCGGTACTTTACCCCTCATCTGAGTGCCATGCTACTCATCCAGCCTCTCTCAATTACACATTCACCCCCCCACCCCCCCTCCATTCCCATGGCCCTGCCTCTGGTCTTCTTACATTGCATGCCCTTTGTACTCTTGCCATGCAGTATCAAACTCTGAAATATGCTGATAGCCTCTCTGTTGCGAACTTGGATTCAACGCCTTGCTCCGCTGCTAAAATGAAAATTGACCAATTACTTGCATGTGTTTTGGCATACACATGCATTAGGAGAGTGTGGCATTGTTTACATGTTGCCACATTACACCTTACACAGTTAACTGTAAGGGGTAAATGATTTTCAGATACCCTTTCACGCTTGGATACGGTATGTTACTAGGTTTACTGTAAATAGCAATTTCTATTTCCCAGGGAGAGCCAATCCATTACAGTAGCTGAGGATTGAATTAAGTCCCTACTCTGTTTGTGTGTATGTGTGTGTGTGTGTGTGTGTGTGTGTGTGTGTGTGTGTGTGTGTGTGTGTGTGTGTGCGTGCAGGCGGTGGGGGGGGGGTTCTGGAGCCCTGGGCTACTGGAAGTCAGTGGCTTCCCTCAGCAGTGGCTGATCCCTGTAACATTACAATTCCCATGTCCATAGTCTGCCATCAGAAAGACCCTATATGCAAGATTTAATTGAAGTTAGCTTATCTCAGTATTAATGACCTCAGAAAAATTTGCCCTCATCTACTTAATGTAGAGAACTGCATTGCGGAATACATGCAGTGATGAATATCTTGCCCAACTTCCAATTCCCAATGCTGTATTGTGTGAAGGAACTGCAGTCTCCTTTAGTATTGTTCTCAAAGGAAAGATCCAGCCTAAAACACTTTAGCACTGTTAAAAAAAAACAGCTATTACCGCTGTAACGTGCACATCTGGGCCCATTTTATTGTTTGGTGCTTCAGTATTTTTTTAATTCCGGCAGATAACTGCCCTGCACTATTTCCAGCGCAGTTACAAAGGAATTTAATAGCGGAACATTTTTCAACGATCTAAAACATCAACGGTAAACGTCAGGTTTTGGTGTCAGTCCCTCAGAATCAAAGAGCGAGAGCTTCCTTTTTGCTCTGCCTCATACAGGGAGAAAATCCACTGTAGAGGAAGAGATAGCACTTTTTCCACTGACAGTTAGCCTCAACAGACCAGAATGCAATGCAGCCACAAGGGGCGTGGCCGTGATTATAGCCATGCCCCAATGTTCACTAACTAGTTGGCCTGCTAGCCATATTTATATATGCCAATACGCCCACCTTTGATTTACAGCAACAAGTTCATGCCTGTTCTATGGGACTTGTTGAAAGGCATTCTGGGAAATGCAGGAAATCACTAACTGAAGCAGAAGTACACCAGGCAGGTTGAGGGAAATCGAGTACACCAAAAAATGTAAATTACAACACTTCATCACAAAGTAACTCCTGGAATGCACTGAATGTCACAGACTGATGATATGTAACAGTGTAACAAGAGTATCCAAATGTGGATTTTTCCTTTAAGCTCAATTAATGAGCCATCTTATTGTGTTCGTTCAATATATGTAAATCTCATGCAACACATGGCTCCCCTCTTTGCGTGCATGTGTGTGTGTGTGTGGTACCTGCCAAGTAGGAAACTAAAGCCACTCTTTACAGTATCGCTGTCAGTGAGCTACTATGGATCCCTTGAGCGAAACAAATTTAGTGTTTGTTTGCCAATAACTCCCTCCCATCTTGGACAGCTATCTTTAATCCCAAATCTATTATTTATTGGCGCGTTGAAAAGGTGATGTATGCTTAGCTAGCTCGGTGAGATCCACGCTAATGGGCTCAGAGTAAGGCTGCTGAATAATTCATGGGCTATTAATCTAATAATGGCGTCTGGAAACAAGACCCCTCAGGCAGACCTACACAGAGACGTCAACTCAGGAGGAAAGCGCTTGACATTTGGACCTCGTAGCACCACAAAGGAACAATTTCAAGGCCAGCATGTAATGTCCGGATTTCATATAAGGTGCCTTTAGGCTTCAATACAAAATTCCCCTGCTCATGAACTCTATTTTGGAAATCTTTTAAGTCAAATTCGATGATGTGGTGATGCTGTTTTCCCGGTGCAAATGTATAGGTCTTTCAATATTATATGAAAGGATGCATAGGGAGGCTTACATGTCTTCCACTAATATACTGCCTGTTGAGCTGAAATGGAAGAATTTTGGGTGTTAGGACAACATGATGGGTTAACATAGTCACACAACAGGGTGCCTTATTAGATACAGGCTGTAATATCTAATGCTGATAAGTTGGCAATGCATCCACATGCAAACGCTCCAACGAACAAGTTGGATTCATCTAAAAATTTCATTACGAAAGCTTAACCATCAGTCAAAACAATATGATTGAGAGGTGTGAAGCTTTCTCACTTCAAAGGGATGTTGATTTCAAGTGCAGACAGCACATACAATAATGATGATTACTGCCTGCTCCGAACACATTGAGCACTTACTTGAGATGCTAGGGCAGACTCAGGCTCGGCTTTGGTATTTGCTTCCGAGGAGTTCTTGTTTGATGGCTCTGATTGGGTTTTGCAGTCTATAGACCTGGCAGAGAGAAAGATGGGATAAATGATTAAGATGTATTGTACTCAATTTGATATGAACAGAACACGTCTGATGCATTTCCCAGTATAAGAGATCTCAGCTGCACTCTAAAGCTGCTGTTAAGCCACAAGCAGAAATGATTTCTCCCCTTTTAAACCTCCACTTTAGCTCTACCTTTGCAGTGATATTAAAGAAGGTTACAGCCATTTTGGTCGTTAGAAATACCATCTCGAAAGGAAGAGTAAAGACAGCTGAAATGTTTTGAGGGGTGTCCTTTAAGTAACCTTTTCACTATTCACCAAAGAAACAGAAGCAAAAAAAAAAGCCTCATCATGAGCGGCTGAGGCTGTGGCACTTAGAAAGGTAAAATATTACATGGAACAATGAAGTGTTGGGTAAGAAATGAATTGCCTGTCTGTAGGAGGCTTTACTTGCCCATGTATGTAGGGATTTATTGGGTAATTCTGTCTAAACCCCTCTCTTCTAATGGATATAATATAGAGAGAATCTTTCCTTTCAATAAATATTGCGTGACGTTCTGCTGATATACAGTAGAAAATTGTGAGACTGACTACATCATTTTCAATTTTCCAACCTTGATTTTTGATTTAACATTTTTTGCACCCATAAACCCAATTTCAGGAGCACTTTACGAACTTTCAGGGCCATTTTTGCTCCAAACCCCAGCGGCTTCCACGTAAATATAAAATGTCACTAAACCACTGATGCCTGGTGAGGACACCTACCATAGAAATTCATTGGAGGAATTTTTAGATGAACGCCGTCTCTCCAACTTCCATTTTCTGTTGCCGTTTCTCTCAGGGTTTGGGTTCAGCTCCTCCCATTTATCCAACGGAGAACCAATGGTGACTGGAGACAACAGCAACCATCGGGCAAATCACTTACAGATACAATATGTTCCAGAATAAAACACAACAACCACTAAACTGGCAAAAGAGACAAATGAAGTTCAATCACATCACACTAAAAAAATAGCCTCACCTTTCATCAATTTAATCACATATCAAATTCATGTCTGTTATATCTGCTACGGCTATCACCTCCAGCATGACAGCCTGGTGGAAAAGTGTATTTCTTTCAGTTCATTTTGACAGAGGCTGATAGAGAGACATCGTCTGAGGAGGCTGGTGATCACTGAAGTCATTTGCAGTCAGTAGAAATGTCACAAAGCTAATGGCAACCCACTACTTCCATTAAATAAAGCAGTAATGGAAAAGCAGTAGGTTACTGTAGCAGTCTCTATACAACAGTGTTGGGGAAAGTTTACAAGAAATTAGTTACTTTAATTTGTTTTTTACCTTGAAAAAATAACTAGTTACATTCCAAAGTTACTCTTTATAAGGTATTTGAGTACTTTTGAAATACTCACTTCAAAAACATGCCATACTAATATGGCTTGTGTTGCCAAGTGTGTTGTGGATCATTGTTTTAAAATGCAAAGCAAGACTGTCGCTCTGTTTTTAAAACAGTAGGCCAGTCTCATTTATATCAAGCAGACTTTAGTTAGCATTTTTTCCAGTAAGCAGCATGTTGTCTGCATGAGATGCTGCAGGATCTTCACTTTTTCTACTTAAGAAAAATGAAACAATATCAAAGAAAAACAAAAGTAACATTCTAATTTAAAAGAGTAACTAATAATGGTGTATAAGAATTGAAAAACTAACATCCTAAGAAAAGTAATCTGAGTATTCTTTCGTGTCACAAAGTAATACGTAACACTGGTATACAATCACTAAGCTAAAAACAGATCTTAACACAATTATAACAGGACATGAAGTTTTACTGGTAAATGACACCGGGGTTATAATCAATCTCAGTGCTATGAATTATTCAGCCGGACCATACTGTACTGTTTGACTCACTCTGCACAATTAGCTCTCATTTGAAGACTTTAACCTTTTCAACTGGCAAATAGGAAAGTAATAGGCCGTTTCCTCTTAATGTCTTTTAAGATGATCCATTTCATTACAGGAAATTCACTTGATCCTTCTTCGGTCTATCTTAAACATGTTAGAGGTCAGTTCCACAGGGGATGATGGGAGGTGGTGTGTGTGTGTGTGTGTGTGTGTGTGTGTAGGAGGGGGGGCATTTCCAGCATTTGGGAAACTGGGGGAAGGAGCTGATATCTATAGTGTTCATGATATAATAAAGCATAATCGGCAAGATAGAGCAAGGCAGGGTGCTGTATGAAATAATAGGATATAAAATTTTATATGATTGTTATCATACATAGGATACGTAATGGTGCAGCATAGATCAGATAAAATGATACAGAAATGATAGAAGTGATAGAAATGGTGGAACACTTATTTCAAGCTATTCCCTCTATTGAGTGTAACTACCTCATGTTTCACTGCTGTACATCACTGTATAGCTGTAAATACATGTAATATCTAATGTATATAGATACTGAATGATACCTGTAGGGTGTTATGTAATGTCTACTATCTACTGTATGTCCTGACCTTTAAGTCCTGCTGTCCTTGTACCATGAATGCCAGTACAAACCAAGCAAATCTGTAATTTGTCAGTTTGTCTCTGCACCAAGTGTCACCAAGATGAATTTGTGTACATCCATTGCACTCTGGGAGTACAACGTTTCTGATTCTGACTCAAAAATCCCAAATTGGCAGTGCGCCTGTACCTGAGTCGAGCGACACCCTCTCGGGGGTGCGTGAGCTGGGTCCCGTGTGTTCGACTTCCACCTGGATCAGCTCCGTCTCGTCCGCCTTCTTCCTGTGCAGGTTGCTCTTCGGGACATCGCCGCGGGACGCCAGCGGACTCCTCCTGTCGTTGCTGTTCCTCCTCTCGCCGGGTTCACTGAGGTCCAGCAGGTCCAGCGTTGAAGAGAGAACTATGAGGGAGATGAGACTGGATTTAGCTTTCCTCCTTTTGTATATATATTCTATAAATGGATGTTTTGTTATGCTGATAGTCTGAAAATGTTATATATGCATCGATAGGATGTGGTGGCCGCTCTACTCGGGCTTCTTTGGAAACAGCCAGCTCACTTCTCCCAAATGCATTGGAGGGCAGCAACTTTCAGTAATAGATTGCACCAGCAATATTGTTTCAGTGAATAGTGCTGTTTCATTAAAAAAAAGCCTGCATTGTTTTGACCTCACCTGGGATATTACAAATGTGAAGACCTGCTTAGTTAGCGGGTTTTCAATGCTGCTAGACGCTGTTCTGAAGCAATATAGGTACACTTAGTTTGATCACTTGTTTACAGTACAGCTACATTCCTGAATATTGGCATGAGTGGTAATAATAGTGACTAAAATAGGTAAAATTAGTCCCACATGAATAATGCCACTCTAAAATAGTCATAATGGGTAGTTTGGGTAGTTTGATGCTATTTTCCAAAGTTTATGGTAAAGTTTTATTACTGAATAAATGTTCAGAAAGTAAAATTGGATCCCTGGAGTGCCGTTTCATGCTAGAAATGTTGTTTTGCTGTGGTGGTGCGACCCTCCTGCAGCTTCGCTTCAAATCTGTTCTTTGTTCTTTTTTTTTTTTTTTGCTTCATTTTTCTTCCTAAAAGTACATAGTGCAGCTATTAATTTAGTGCTTATGCCAAGGCTATTCATTACTAACTGGTCTTTGAGACTTATTCAAGCATGTATTTCAGAAACCTTTCCTTTTTCCTTGTTTGAATAAGATAAAATGACCGGTTTCACTTATTGTGCTACATGAAGCCGTGATCTTTGATCTACACATTTTCTGACACGGAGAGTTGAGCTGTCAAGGGTACTTAAGCTGTCAGTGTTGCCCCCTGGGTAGACATCGAAAAAATTTGGTACTGCTCTTTGCAGAGAATCTAAATATACTTCAGACTTGATGGCCACTGCACAGCCTGATAAGGATAAGGCGGCCCCTTGAGGAGCTCCTGTTTGGTCAATTAAGCAATTCAATCCCAGGTTAGCAGACCGGCAAAGAAGGACAGAGCCTCCTGTCAAAGGGCTCAACCTTTTGTCCATGCTGAAGTCCTGCCACTTAACTGCTTCTTGGTTTTATCCTATGGAATAGTTTAAAATTTTGTGCTGCTAGTCAGGTTTCATTAAAACTAAGATAAGAGTGGTTCCGTTGGGTAATTTGTTATGAGAATTATAAGGCTTTAGTGGATAGCAGGGTAAGAAATTAACTTTTTTTTCAGAGGGCATTTTTGCTCCCTTGATCTGATTTTTAGAGACATTTTGACAATTTTATTGAACTATGAAGTAATACATTTGCATTGCATATTGGCAAATAAACACTTAATTTGTACTGCAAAGACTTGTTTTGTTTTCAGTCATCATATCCCACACATCCCATGCTTTGTTCCCACCCATGGTGCCGCTTTCCTGTCTCTGCCCCCAACCAGTTCATCTTCCACCCATCGATTGTTGAGGTATTTTTTTTTTATATTAGTTGTTTTATTTTTGTTGACACAGTGGTTTGTGTGGAGTCGGCATTTTCTTGTACTCCTGGCTGCGTGTTGCCAACATTTTCTACTGCTTCAGGCGGCGTCCTCGATTTATTTCTGATAAAAGAAATGCTCCATCTTCCTTCCCCAGAAGGCACTGGAAAGAATTTGCCAGTCATGGGCTCCCATGAATCACGTACACTGGCCCACGGGGGACAGTAATCATATACACACGTGAATATTTGACAACTCAACAAAAAAAAAAAATGCGAACAGGGTGAAAGTAAAAGGGTCCTCTTAATTATTGGGGGCATTTTTTTGCCCTCTGACCATGAATTTCAGAGGGCTTTTATGAAATTTCAAGGGCATTATTGCCCCGAGCTCTCGTTCATTTCTGACCCCATGGTGGAAACCATCATATCCCCTGAATCCCTACATCATACACTTCAACATTCTCAGTATTAAGCATAGGATCAATACACAAAACACATACTGTACATGAAGAACTGTTAGCTGTTGGAATGGAATTGGTCGCTATATACTAACTGTTGTGATAATCAGGGAGCTAGTTAGTGATCGTTCTTGCTACACATGGGTAACTAAACAAGGTAACTGTGCATAAAAGCCACAATACTCTAGAAGATACTCTTTACTGTAATGATGGAGACTTTGTTCATGTGGCTAGGTAGAAGGTTCATAATCCCAGTAAAGAACGCCCTTGTCATTATTAATATATTTCTTTTTCAAGGAACCTACAAAGTTTTCTTCATCATTTCAAGGAGCCTGAACATTTTCCTTTTTGAGCAGTGTGTGCTCAAAAACTATCGACACATGACTGCGTAATTGGCACGCTGCTGTTTTATGACAACCGACTGAGAGGATTTGTTGAATGAAATCTGTGGGTGATTAGAGAGTACGCTTGTCCTCCATGTCTTGTGCTCTTCAGATGATAAGTGCAATTACAAATCAAAGGAGACACACTCGTGGGGGATGGGGAAGGTTGCCTGAAGTATTAGCATCAAAAGAAAAGACATGCTCTTGAAGAAAAGGCGATGATGTTAAAAATGTTTTGGCACCCTCGAGTCTGCTTGAAATGATGAGATTGGGAAGACAATTGAAGAGAAATGAAGTCATCTAGATTCCTTCATCAACTGCATGTTTGATGTTTAAACCAGATGCTTATATGCTCTCTGTATGCAGTGGATAATGATTCGCCCTGTCATGGCCCTCGGATTGATAGTGAGCAAATTACTGTGTTCACTGAGCTGAAGATGGTGTTTGTAGCCTTCCATATATTGTGCTTTATTAGAGAGTGAACAATGGAGAGTGACGGGAAATATGGCGAGGTGAGAGAGGGGACGACATGCCACAAAAAGTCATAAACCCCTCAAAAGTCTAACTCCTTGTATTGTGAGTACATGGTATGTACTTTACCATAGTGAGTCACCAAGAAACCCCCAAAGGACTGTAATTGTGTTTTGATTGGATTCAAAACTAACCTGATATTCAGACTGAATGGCCTTTTCGTTACAACTCCATTATTCAGCCTGAGATTGCCTCCTAGTTCGCCGTTCTCTATGTGGGGGGTTGATTTTCCCCGAACCAGTCACTAGTGACTCACGTATTCGGCCGCTCTGATGTTACTTCAGTCACACTGATGCTGCAGCCAGTTAGCCTCTACATCCATGGTTAGCCAGCGGATTTACCAACTTTACCAAGAATGTCGGTCGATTTTGACAAAAATATTGTTTTTGCAAAGACAATAATTGGTTAAGGGGGTGATTTCAACAAATCTATTCTGCTGAAATGGCAATGAAAAACCGATGCACGAACGGTTCAAACTTTAGTCCCACCCACAAAGCCGCTGATTGGGTCGATCGTTTCTCTGAGCTAGAACAAGCCGCTGACTAGAGCAACACCAGACTCTCTGAATCACTCGACAAAATCTGAAAAGTGGGCGGGACGTGATTCAGGAGTCTGAAACCAGGCTAATTCAAAAGTGCTTGTCTGCTATTTTCTGGAAAGACTACATTTACATTTTAGGTATTTAGCTTACAATGAGTGCAACAGAGTGCAAAGGTCAGGGCCATCGTGCGCTTACAGTATTCCTGTGACTATGGAACCATCATGTAGGAGCAAAGTGCTGAGAAAGTAATAACAGCTAAGAGAACAATAACAGCTAAGAAGAGAGATAGCAGAGAGATAGAGGTGATTTTGAGAGCAACAGAGTGACCAGAGGGAGGGAAAACATTTGGTGGGGAGGCGACGAGACGCCCTTCTTGAACAGATGAGTTTTCAGCCTACAATGGAAAATGGGGAGTGACTGATATCCTGACTGGAGTGGGAAGGACATTTCACCACTGGGGAGCCAAGAGGGAGAAGTGAGTTGAGACCAGGTGGAGTGATGACCAGGCGGGGTGCAGGCAAGGTCGAGCTGGGCGTCGGGTATCGGCAGATCACAGAGCAGGTGCTGCCGTGTGGAAGGCTGGGAAACAGCCTGGAGGTACCAACCAACCAAGATGTTCCCGCATGTTGCAGATTATTTCTCAGGATGTTGTTGCTACTCTATCTTGCATTAAATTACGATAGCAGACATGTACTGAACAAATTGTCCTACAAATCAAAGAGTTTAGACAAGTGATCTGTTGTGATAAAATTGCCTCGCCGTCTCTTTGATGCTTCTTCTCAACAAAGGCAACCTGCTGATTATGTTCATAGCATTTCGCTGCTGTGGGAAGAAAGCATTATATCTCCAGTTTAGATATTTTTCATTTTCTTACTTGAATTGAACGTTTAAATGGCCACTTATGTGTTGAGTGTGTTTCATAACTCCAAATGCCCATGAAACCCATTCAAAGCCTTTTGTAGAATTTCAAAAAACCTTATCAATCTGAAAATAGCACTTTTTATAAGATTGTTTTTTAGAAATCCAAGATTTTTCTCTTACATCAATGATGAGGACATTACTGTAGTAGGACATTTTGCTCTCAGTGGGAGGTTAAATCAGTTGTGAAGGAACAGTGGGACATCAAACAATTTCTGAGTTCAGCAAAGAACAACAGGCCTGAATTGTGCTTTGTCTCTGATTTTACTTATTGTACCAGACACACCAATACAAGATTACTCAGGCATTAATTGATGACATCAATGAAGAAATGTACTTAAAGTAAACTTGATCCATTTGATAGATAATCAAGAAACACATTATCTACTGTATGGGTGCATGTAATCCTGCACAAAGTTATGCAGGTCTTACATGGTTTGAGATGTTTGAGCTGTTCATAATCACACTTGGTTGATGTGTACAATGAGGATTTTGGTTTATCCCAAACCTAAAGTCCACTGATGGCGAGGACAAAGAAGCCATCTTTGACCTCACCATCAGTGGACTTTTCTGTTTTTCATGTCTTTCTGTTGAGGATTGCCTTTAAATGTCTTGCATCTTTTCCCTGAACTGTAGAGAGGGTTAGATCATTCTGTGTCCTGTCCTGTGCAGCGTCCTTTCCTGTGTAATTTAGTGTGTTGTCCTGTATAATGAAGGTCTTGTACCATTAGGTGGCTACAGTGTCCTGTTCTGTCCTGTGTCCTTTGTGTCTTGTCCTGTTCATTTCTGTGTCTTGTCCTGTGTAATGTCTCTCGTCATGTCATGGCTCTTGTCATGTCAATTTATTCCTGTAAACTTGTCACATGAACAATTTAAACATATATGCAGTACATATACATATATATATTATTTAGTGTATCTGCTCATTGGCATTAAGAGCTGGAGCAGGCAGTGTGAGAGACAGAGCTGAGAGTTTCCCACATCATCCCCTGATAGCTTTTCCGGCTGACGCAGCACCTGTCGCCAGTTTGGAAAGGACACATGTTACCTTGAATAACACAGAGGGGATGCCGGCTGTGCGATCTGGCTCTGCAAATCATCATTCAAAAGGTCCAGCTCAGTGATCAAGGCCCTCGCCATGTGGAAACACTGATAGCACTTGGCACCTGTTAAAGTCAGCACATTTAAATGATTTCCTGGCATCCTCCTCCATGCGCCCTGGTAGCACCGTCTCCTTTGATGATGCCTTTAAACCCGAGCGCATAAATGGCAGGACACATCTTGATTGCTTGGTAACACTGATTTAAATACCAATTGTTCAGAGGCCAATCAACAATGTTGCACAGTGTCATTAATTCGTCCTTCAAGTTATTGTAACTCAGTAGGGAAAGGATCGTTATATTGTGGATAATACCTGGTGGATTGTATTATGTATGTCACTACCTTTGAAAAACTTGATAAAGAGAGAGACAAAAAAAAGTAGATATTCAGACTTGGTGTTACCAATGAAAACAAAACATGCAAGAAGAATCGTCCAAAATCATGGCTTTGAGCTTTTGGTGGCAAGCTTTGAGTCTGAAGTCTCTATTGTCACTCTGTTGTTGAAATAAAAATGTTCTCTGTGATATCTGACAAGGACACTGAAAAAAAAGAAAGTTATTGTAACTCAACAACTTATACCCTATTTGATGTCTTAGGGGTTTATTCGTAGATATCTTGTTTCAAATCATGACACTGATGGAAGCTCTAGACAAAATACATGGTTTCAGGAGCGTAAACTGATAAAGTGAAAGTGAACATGCCTTGATTTACTTATTCATCACCTCAAATGAGCATCTTGCAAGAGGATGTGTGTAACTCCAGGTTGAAACTGACAACTTAAGAACCGCTGTGTGGAGCTTAAGTCAAAGTCTGGATTGGCCCTTACAGTATGCGATCAATCTAATTATACAGTGTAGTTTCAGCCAATCAGTCAGATTTGTCAATGCTGTAAATTCCAATAAAGTACAGTCAGCTATGCATTACTAGGCTATACCCTTATTTTTTATGGTCTATGATGTAAACCTCTTTGAACAAAACATCAGACAACTCACGTGTTGGTAACTGTTTTATAAAAGCCGTAACAGCCTTGAGGATGTTCTTTACTGTGATCATGGGTGCGATGCTGATGTAATAGAGACGAAACACAGCTGAGTAAAAAACACCCTCTCAGGTATTAATGCTATAGTTAATAAACACATGTTGTTAACATGTGGTAGGTATCATTCAAGTCCCTTACATGTTGACAACCTCGAGTTTACATGCTACAGTGTTATTGTGCATTTGTAATCTGTATTATGCATTTGACACACAGCTAATGAAGGGCAGCAGGGCGACTCCAGGCTATAAATGCACTCTGACCCTCTGGTGAAATACATGCTTGTGTGATTCAGAGGGATTTGCAAAAAAAAAAAAATCCTAATTATGTTGTGTGTAATATGCAATATGCAAATTAAAGTGCTCTAAAAACACCAAGGAAATGTCTTCAAATATGTTCCTGCTGGAGCATGTTTCCTTTTATCACATATGATGCAAACCTCCATCATGTCTGTCAAATGCATTTTGCAGAGTAAGTCACTTATGGGAGACAGGCAGAAAGCGCAGTACTGTACCAGCTGTGTTGGACGTCACCGGGCGAGAAACCCCATCGCACTTGGTCTCGCAGAGGAAATCGTCGATGGAGGGGCTTAGAAGCGGGCGGCTTTCTTGTTGCTCACTCACCAGCTGCAAGGGCAAGCAGACAGGATAGCTCAGACTCAGACGCAAAGACCCTCTGACCCTCTCATGATAACATCAACAACACGGCATGATGACAAAGTGAAGTTTAAGCCCTCTGGTCCTTTGATTCAGAGGATCCATATTCTGACAAATCACTGTATCACAAAAGGGTTGGGTCATTTTCAACACATCTGTTCGGAGGGAAAACACACATTCCAGGTTTTCAGCAGCACATATTAGCACAGCGTGACGCAGATACATTGAAAAGTAATTCAAATGTGTGTTGTTCCAAACTAGACACACAGATGTTGAAAATGACATCGCCTTTTTATGAGTTTCAACTGTAGTTTGTGTTCATAGTGTTGTTCAACAGAGTTTGCACCCCAGTTGTGTGTGTTCTGTGTTTTTATAAAGAGCATACAGAAACTTACCTTGAATCTTATTTGACTGAAACATTTTTGTCCCTAAACTCTTTTTTGACCCTCCTCAAAGCACTCTACCATTTTACATGACTAGATTACATCATTTGTTATTATTGGTTTTGGATTATTGGTATTGTCTCCTCACTGTGTGTTCAGGCCACTATAAACCACATTGTTGTATGACTCTCTGATGGCTGATTTTAACTAACTGATTGCTAGTTGTAGTGCCAATAATGTTCATGTGATAGGCGAGGCATATGGCAATGCTAGTATGTGATAGCAACCTTTTCTGTGCAGCTCTTCCGACAGACACCAAACTGTGGTCAACATCATGATGTTTCTGTCGGTCGTAGAAAATGAACAGACTTTCAGCCACTGGTTTCTGGAACTGATGGCAGGATCATCCTCATCATAAATTCAGGTCCAGATGAGCTGGGCCGAGGGAGACTCGGTGGATGTGTCCCAAACAATAATTGCTAAACCATTAGTGCTTATCTCACTTTCCAAACCGTGCAAATGTTAATCACCTTGCCTGCGATGCATCCATCTGTAGGCTTGCCCACACAGCTGTAGCATAAGTTGCATCCAATTCATTATTGGTAGCCTGAAGCCTCTGCTCCAGGTGCAACTGGCCCCTATTTGCCAACCTATGCTCCACGATTTGGAGGTGGGCTAAAAACCTCGGTTTTGTCCCACAGAAAGGGTAAGCCATCATTGTCGTCGGCTTGTGCGGTGTGTACATAATGCTGGAGGAGAGGAAACATGACATTTGCCATCGTTGCTCTCCGGGGCAGCGCTCGCAGGCAGAATTTTAATGAGGGTGCTAAAAAATTAATTACCAACCATGGAATGAGATTGCATACAACCTGCCATATGCTTGATATGAAAGGTGCTGAATGGGGGTTTCATAGCATGTCTGTACTGTATGTACCTAGGCTCAGCTCTAAAAATAACATGTGTCCAGCTGTGTCCACCCAGAATTAGACGTCGCGTCTCATTAGCTGTTTAAGCTAAATTGAAAACAAATCTAATTGTAATTCATGATGAGCTCGACGTCATGAACGACAAAATTAGAACATATTTTGGATTACGGAAAAGTTCCATCACTTGTCAGTTTTTCATGATGTTCAACAAAGAGCTGGGTGAAGTGAGGAAAGCGACGCATCTTTCAGAAGACGATGAAAGCTAGTTTGGAAAAGTGATTTTCATGCTTGCTGCAATAAAGAAAGAGGCAAAGATAATCAGTGTCAAAGCGTGATCAAAGTTTAGTCACAATGTTGACTTTTTCAGCAAAGAGAAAAACTTTGACTAAGTAAGGAGGGTCATTACGTTGTCGACGGAGAGCTCGTGCTGCGCCCCAAGAACGCTGACCCAGCACAGGTAATTGGGGTTTGTGAGGGTTTTTGCTGCTGGTGTCAGAATAAAGCTTTGGTTCATGGGAAGTCTCACAATGTGAAGTGACCTGATTTCACCCTCTGACGCTCCTACAGTAGCTCCATGCATTTCACTGACTTTCCAACCGCACTAACAAATCACAGAATGAGAATCGGTAGGCGTAGACTAGTTGTTAAAGGTCAGATTTAATTAGTGATTTACAGTCTGTGCTTGTTTGAGGAAAGTGTAATTTAGTGTAACTGAGTGCTGAGCCACCACTGACTCAGATACAATTGTTGGTGTTATGAAAGAATTGGATGCCTCGCTTCATCTCAGCCTCAAAACCCCATAAAACCAATCTTCCTGCTGAACTGCCAGACAAAGATTGGCCTTTAATGAAAGAAGTGAATCATCTCAAAGGTCTTTTAGAGCTTCTGCTTATTTAATTAGATTATTTCTACCCATATTCAATTAAAACACCGCCTAATTTCTGGCACAAAAAAAAAGAAAAAAAGAAGCTTGCTGACATTAATGGGAATTATTAAAGCAACAGACTCGATCCTGGCAAGGAGAGGAGATGATTCAGAGGAACTGAACTGAGGAGAAAACAGGAACAAACAGCACAGTTCATCCACCCCACTGTTATTACTTATTACTTATTAATCACAGCACGACCCTGTTCATATTTATTTTTTAAATTTTTTTTAACTTTTAAGATACAATCCATGATTTCTTTGGCCATCCAAATTTTGGGAATGTACATTCTTGAAGAGATTACCTTGTATGTAGAAAATAAGATTTTCAAACATTTATAACCTGTCATAACTCAAAATACAGGTCTGTTTTAATAATAAAGGTATATCTGTTTCCCAGGGTTACTATAGTTTTAGATTTTCCATTAATTTTTAGTTTAAGTGTTTTTGGTAGGGGTGGTCAGGTATTTTGCATATGTTTCCAACATGTATTGTGTAATACAAACAATAAATCAGAAATTATTTGAAAAATTTGTTTACATTATTTACATGGAGGCCTAACAATTTGGTCTAAATGTCAGTCCAAAATTCAGTCTGTTTACCCAGCACATAAACAAAAGGGTAAGGTAAGTTTTCATGTATAATTTTATTTTATATTAGTTTTAAAGTACTGTACATAAATTAGTTTTGGTTCAGTTGTAGTTTATTCACAAAGTAAACATTTTATTTTTATTTCAGTTTACTAAAGTTTACTTGTTTTCGTCTTGATTTTTGTTTTAGTTTTTGATACTAACCTTGCTATTGCCTTGGTTTTATTTATTGCACATTACTATGTCCCTAAAAAGGGATTAGTGATACATTTCAGGTTAATGAACCGTAATAAAGGTAAATTTACGTTACCAAATGTTTCAACAGGGGGCGCCATATTGAAATCACAGACAAAGCTAAAATGGAAAATCACCGGCAGTGCAGAAGTTCTGTGTTTGGGGGATGCAGCACTGTGTTACTGCTAACACTACAGGCTATTCACTTGTTATTCCTGTAATAATAAATTAGTTCTTGTATATCAGGCGGGGCGCTGCCTCGAGCGCTACAGGAGGCGCACAGAGGTGTTACTGTATATCAGTAGTAAGTCCATGATGAAATCAAGTGCAAACCTTACAAATATTAAAATTACCTTAACTCAGTGTTGGCTGGTTAATGTTTTACTGTACTGAGAGGTAACGCAGAATGTCCTGCATTTCTGCTATTTTATATTAAATTATAGTTTATGATAAAAATAGAAATTCTATTCTGTTATTGTTTGACTCTGTATTCAACTCCACTTCATTTTTCTGTCTCTTATGTCTTTGAAATTTGGATTTGGATTGATTCATTGACTGTTTAAATAAACAATATAGTAAATTAATACATTAATTAATGTCTTCTAACCTCAAATATGGATATTGTGGGAGTATACACTAGCTGATACTCATCATATCAGATGAAAGCAGTATAAATCCATAGTGTAGACTGTAAAAACCCTTTGGAGACATGGGGCCAGAGGACTGGAAGGGGAAAATCTCTTGACAATGTAAATTACATTCATAAATGCATAAAATGATAAACAGCAGTGTCTGAGGGGATGATAACCAGTGAAACATCTGTCAGTGAATAACTGATTTTTGCTATGTTTGCAAAGCATCTATCTTTCATACATTCATGAGTTACGGTTTGCATTAAACAGATGTTGTTTCACATTGTGAGATCCCCTGCACTCAGTGTGAAAATCCCCGTAAAGATAGATGCCCTTGAATTCCTCCAATCTTTTCAGCATTAAGTAAAAAAAATAGTATCTGGATGCAGGCTAAAGCCTTTCCCTGCAGAGTCATGCTTTTTGATGTTGTGGCTGATTGACTTAAGGTCAGTATGGTCAAAGGAGCTGCTGTTAAATGCACTGATAGGGATATTTAGAGCATACAGTGATCCTGAAGTGATGAATTTGATTCAGTAAATAGTGTTGAGCTCTACTCTGCCTCGTCTGGATCTGAAAATATTGAGATATGATGACAGAATAATGGCTAAGAGCCACACTGAGTCATGTTCACCGCTGAAACCTGCCAGCGTTAGCATATTCTCACAAAATACTACATGTTGTTTAGTGAGAAAAATATCGTTTTGTATTTCGAGCTTCTTTCCAGTTCAGAAAGTACAGTGCACTGACAGTTTGGAGAGGATCGGCCTGAAAGGGAAGTGACAAACACTCAGCTCCAGTGAGAGGATCAAGGTCATGGTTGTACATCACAGCTGGCAGGCGGCTGATGGAAGACCTTGTGCTATTTGCATTGAACACTTCATAAACGATCCTTGTGCATGTTCTTCAAAGCACTTCCTGTAATTGCCATGGGGGCCAATTCTAAATAATGATCTTGGTTTTCAAACGATGATAGAGACCTGCGCATTTTCTCCTACTAATCACCCAGGAAACGGGGATGGAGGATCTACCACAATTACGTGTGGTGAGGCACCCGGGCGCTGTTCCTAGCAGGTAGCATGCCATCGCCAATTATAGGTTCACTGTTCCTCCTGGAAGGATAAACCCAGGAGAGACGCTTTCTGAGCAGTTTGTCCTTCATTACTCTCTCTACAACGAGGTTACCTTTTCGCCTTCCTACCTTTGTCCTCCCCTCGCACACCTCACCCTCGCACTCCCTCCCTTTTTTTCGCTCCTCTCCTCTGCAGAAGCACATTGCCATTTTGTTTACAAGTGTTTTCGGAATAATCCAGAAAATTATGTAATGGAAAACTTCAGCTAATTGTGCCGCCTGGGCTTGACTCCAAGAGATCTCTCAGATGTTGCTGTCAAGGGAACTGTGTACCAGTTAAGCTCATAAGAGTCTGGAGGGCGGGGGGGGGGCGGGAGGGTGAGGAGAGGAGGGAGGAGGGAGGATGGCGGAGGGAAGGGGAGAGGATAGGAAACACTACAAGAAGGGGAATATGTGTATAAAACTGAGAGAGGAGAACTGAGAATTGCGTCAGTTGTTGGATAATGGAATACCTGGAGGTTATGTGAGGGACGGTTGTCTTTGATTTTGGGATGTTTTATTTAAAGAACCATCACAGCTGAGATATAATATGTGAAGTTCTTATGTGACTGTGCTATGTTGAGATGGGGGATGACATCACAGTTGACCCCCGGGCACCACGGCATTTTAATTTAAATTTTTGTTTTTTCAGTTAAAGTTGGTGATTTCTAAGAATCTTTGTGAGGCTGATATTGCAGCATCCTGTTTATTTATTGCCAGTGTGTCTAAGCTGCTATCGTGGGTATTTTATTATAGTACATATAGTATTATAGTATAGTATTTCATGACTTAACATAATGGCTTAACGTGATTTGCCCATAGGCTGCAAAGTTAGAAATGAATTAATGAGAGGTTGTGCAGATCAAATTTCTTACTGTTTTGTGTCAGTTTCAATTTTTTTTGACAATAATCCAATTCCTCATACTGTTTGTGAAAAATAATATTCAGATATTGCTCCAAGTGAGCTTGGGCTTTATTAGCTTATCTACTCTAACTAACTTATGTGTTTTACAGTTTGTAATATAATGACGGTGCAGTTGGCATTATCTGGGCTGCAAATCAGAGTCCAACAACACATCACTTACAGAAATTGTCTCAATGGTCATAGCACCAAAAAAGTCCATATGTGTGTTTGTGTTTCTCTGTGTGTGTGGGAGTTTGTGGAGCAAGGCTGGGAGTTTATTTTACTTTATGGTTTTTGTTTATCCTAAGCCTGATAGGCCTGTAATTTTGCATCTGACATGAAGTTTTCAGCAAACTGACATATAAAACGCTCAATAGAAAGGTGATTATTATGGACTTGACAATCTGGGAGCTTCACAAGGAAATTGTTTTAATTACACAGCATACTGAAGAGGAACTATGAGCACCTTAATTATTTGTTTCTAATGCTGCTACAAATTAAGAGCTTTACTTAGCAGCAATCAGTTCAGGCATAAAATATGCACCAGCTGCTCTCAGCAAAACAATGCTGGTTTGCAACAACAGCTCCCTGCTAGTGTGTGTGCATGCATGTTCATGCTGATATGATCTTTTTTTTTAAGGCTAATGTTATCTGGACTCACATATGTAAAAATGGACACATTTTAAGATTTCACATAGATTTAGTTTGCCCGTGTTATCAAAATGTAACCTGAACATTAGAAAACGTTATATTTCCCCACAGTCAGTGATTTGATCAGCGTACTCTTGACTCTATAAAGAATGAAAGGTTGAAGGTATCGGTATTTGCAGATGGTACAACGTTACAAACAGGGAACTATTGACCTATTGTCACTATAATATTGATTTATGTGACACTGCAGCATCTAAAGGGAATAGAGGTGCCAGGTAGCAGAACAGACCTTCAGGTTTAAGTGAGGTAAGCAGCTCTGCTCTCATACACACAAGGGTATCCTTGAATTTCTAAAGCTGTTGTTGTAAAGGCAAATTGTTCTTCACTGACCTTGCTGGAAGACAATGTGGAGGTACAATTATGTCTTATTTTATTTCTTAACGTCGTAGTGCTTTACACATCACAACACGATAAACTATGATTAAAAAAAAATCAACTTTCCTTTGTTTTTGAGTAGACAAGTCATATCTTGTTAGCGTGAACTCAGCAGCTTCCGAATGTGTCAGCAAAATGTTGAGCTATAATTAAATCTCTGGAAACTCGGAGTGGAAGCATTATCTTTGGTTGTGGTGATTGTATGAGTGCCAATCAAATGCGACATTATATTAGGAAGTAACAACAAATGTAAGCAATTATTTTGGATAGTGACGTCAAACAAGTAGAAATGTTACAGGTTATAAAAACACAGACACAGATACACAGGAAGACACACACAGGAGCACACATACAGAAGCAATCAAGCACAGAGCACAGAGGCAATAAAACTCATATTGGCATCTGGAGCGCCCATACCATCCATATAACACTTAAAAAGCAAAGAAGAACTGAAAAGCTCAGCAGCGGGTAAACACTATTTTGCTGCAGTATTTTCTACAGAAAGAGCTAGATCAATAGCCTATTGCCATGCTGCGAGGTATAGCATTTTGGAAATGCATACAAACTGTATTTGCGCCAAGGATTAGCTGCTTATGAGGTGTAAAAAATTCACGAGGAATTAGGAATGGGAGAGGAAATTTGAGATGACCCTCTGAGGACTGGTTAATCTCTAATGTTTACTGAATGCACAGTAAATGTTAACTGGAAAAGTGAGATGAATTTTGAAAGATGAAAAATATGTGTAATTTCAGCAATTTCAGTCTTGTTATAATTGTGAGAGACATTGGGCAGTCTCACTTGCTGTACTTCAATAGATCATATGTTTTTGAAATTGTAAACTATTTGTGTCGATGCATTTGTACAGTAGGAGAGTTTTATACCCCATAGAGCAGCTGAAAATGAAATAAAATCACCATTGTTGCTTCTTTACCTTGGTTAGATACGACAGTCATAAGACAGAAGGATTGAGTTAGTAGACAGTGGAGGTCAGATATAAGATACTCAAAGCTTTGCTAATTATTTCAGTATGACCAACACAGGAGGAAGTTCCACTTGGAGGCGGTGGGGGGGAGAGGGGGAGGGGGGGGTTCTGCAATGGATCTGCCCACCTTGGTAGTCACCGTGAGGAGGGGCTTCCCTTCTGATGACGCCTTACTTGGTATCTCCTTCAGGACCATGGCAACAGTCTTATCTGCGGCCCTAGAGTCTTTCCCCTACAACAGTGAAATCAACAATGACTTGCGTCAGGACAATTGGACAACTCAGTGCTTTGCCCCAGTCCGGGGCATCTTACATAAAAGACTTTACTTTATGATGATGACACTATGGAAATACTATGTGGAGCTATCTAAAGGTAACACAACATCGACTGAAGACATTTCCACAAGACTATGGCGATGAAGAGGGGGTCACTGCACGATGTAGGAGGTTCGTTGTACACAATGATGAGCATGGTCGTCCATAACAGTATTCTCCCACACTATAAGGTATGACGACAGAATATTATGCACAGCTCATTACACAGATCCTATAATTGATCTCATTGGTAAGAACTATTTGCATGGCAGATGAAGGACAGCTGCCAAAAGGGAAATATCACTGTTGTCAGGTGAAAACCTCTCATCTCTCAAGCGTTGGGGACTTTAAAGCTGCACTGAGCAACTTTTCATGTTGAGAGCTTCAAATGGCAGCAAGAGGTAACTGTTTGACAAATTTGAACTTCAATACCCAGAAATCCTGTAAGGTAACGTCAGTAAACTGCACACAGCCCACTCATGTTTACCAACCCAGCTGGTCTGTGATGCTTTAAACCAAAGGAACAAGACAGGCAGAAGATCTAATGTTGGTGAGTCCAGCTTTCTCTGGACAGAGCGCTGCTCACTGCTGTTTAGACGATTGTTTGTATTTCACTCTTAAGTTTCGATTCAGCACTTATCGCTTCCTGTGGGTGGAGAAGATTTCCTGCCAGTAACCATACCCGACAGCAGACTTTGATTTGGACCAATAGAATGAATGTACAGCATCTAAATTGAGGAGGATGTGATGCTCTACTCTGTTGCAGCCCCACTTTGTGATTTAGGCTGATAAGACAGGTGTATTTCTACATAAAAATCTTGCCGTGCAGCGCAGTGCAGCTTTAACTTGAATTTTGGTCTTTTACTTGAATCAAAGGGTTACATAGTTCTCTATGGAGAATATTTAATGAAACTTTGTTTCTGAAATCCTTTTAAAAGCCATTGTATACTTTCAGAAAAGAAAGGTGCTTTTCTAAATTCCTAAAAAAGTTGATGTTTTGTAGATACAAGGCCTTCAGCCAACAGCAGTGATATGATCACAATGGAAAGTTACATTCACACTGCAACGTGACCTTCAGCATACTATACTAACTTCCCCCGCACAAACACACACACACAAACTCTCCGACTCCCCATCTACCACCCACATCCCCCCTCCTGGGAAGAAGACTGTCTAGAGCTTTGCTGATAACTACCAAGGCCACATTACATAAGAGGACAAATTGATTTCACAAGCCTATTGTCATCCTTTTCTCCCCATGTTATCGCTGAAGCCGAACCGCAGAAACCATCAGACATCTGACAAAAGGATCACCAATGACTTTCCCACAGATCAGAAGTCATTTCTTGGTCACATCATGCCTGTTGCCATGGTTGGAGAAATGTTGAGAAAATAGGCTACATTATGAGTTATTCATCCATGAAAGAGGCACGAAATGTAGCAAGATGAACACTGTGACTGGAGAGTACGTTTTGAATCATCTCAGCGAAGAGTTCAACCTCTTGCAATCAAGATTTCTCTGAAACAAAATTGTTGTTCATCACACATCAGTCAGACGGCCTGTACAGACAGAACACGAAGCGCACTGGAAGCCCCATAGCCACATCCGATTAGGGCTTTTCACATTTCCACATGCCAGCAAAACACATTAGACATTTCCTGAAACTGATTTTCCAGTTAGCTGTATCGTGTCACAAAATGCATGCGCATGGCTTTGAGGGTAACTTCCCTAGAGAGTCTAACGCTCCTAATAGAGTCTCAAAAAACCACCTGCGCCCACACTCCAGCTAAATCTCGCTAAGATACAAAAAACGCTCTTAACAAGCCCCAAAGCAATCTTTGACTAATGATCTCTGAATGGCTGATGCGTCTTGAAAAATGCTGAAAGTTCCCGCCATGCCTTGTGTCCGGGTGTAGAGAGATTGATTGGGATTATGGAAGCTGTCAAGGATATCTCACGCTCGGCACACAGTCGGTTTGTATTGGCTTACAGTCTGGGCCGGCCTGCGCTGCCGTTTTCTTCCAAGTTTTGTTTAACTGGCATCCGCTTTTCTTGGAATAATTTCAGATGCATTTGGCAGCAAAGTGTACAGTGTACAGAGAAACTTAATGACCCCCTTTGTGTTGATTCACAACTTTCTGTTTTTATCACCAACACATAACTGTCAGAAACCTTGACAGTGAAGATAATTATGTACACACACTTGGCTTTACAATGCTGGAAATAAGGAGGATGGAGAGGCTTTTATCCGTTCTGTGTACAGTCTGCTGAAAGGGGAAAAAAAAGTAATCAGTGTACAAGACAAGAGCTTGAATTATTCAGAGGAAAGGTTTTTGATGATAACATTTTTAAGGACATACTGTATGTCCTATTCTACTCCATATGTATTCCATAGAGTAATGATTCACTTCAATATGTGAATTATTTTATTATATCTGATAATGAATCACACCAGATATTCGTCAGTGTTGTCACAAATATTTTCTACTAGTTTCTTAGTCTCCTCCAAAATAAGGACATCTGATTTCAGTGTGTGAGCTGAATGAAATCACTGTAGCACATTTTCTTTTAAGTTATGTACTTCCCCGATTGCAACAACAATTGAATGAAGATTCATTCTCCGTGGGATCGTTCTGGCTTAGCAGGAAAAAAACACTCATTGTCTACAGTAGATGTGATGTACTGCAGCGCTATGCAAACAATTTAATCAAATGATTAGGTGATGATGGTGGCACGGTACGTAAATGTGGCTGTTTGTTTCATCGCTCAGGAAATCCATTTACAATTCCCTGGCCATCGCAGCAAATTCATCACTCCAAACTAATATATTTACTTGAGAGTGAATGTTTTGCTCAGGGACTCTTATGGGAGAGCGCACAAAAGCTTGGAAAATTACACAGCTGGTTGGAATAAAGCAGATGAAACGGTGGCAGTGACACAAGTCTGTTGTTTTTGTACGTCTGTACAGGAAGAGTTTGTTTCCAAAACAAAGTGTGTATCCACTTTGGGAGAAAAAAACACTTACTTGAAGTTTATCTTGTATCTGTAAAATATAGAGTTATATGTGCATCCTCCAAAGAATTAAGTTAACTACCATATTTAACAATGTGTTTTCATTTTGTACTATTAATCATTTTCTTCAGGGTGGTGTGACGTTTTTCAAATTATACAATATTTTGACATTCATAGTCTTCTTCTATAGTCTTGTTTTGGTCACTACACTCATGATGATGTCTTACAGAGTTGTTTAATTAGCCCAGTCATCTAACCTACACTAGTCAGATGAATTGTAGCGTTGTAGGAATCTCATAGTGCCTGGAAATTCTCATGTAAGTTTTGCTGAAAGTGTGGTCGCAACAAATTAATATATTTTCTGTGAATATGAAGCACTGATTTGACACATGGAGGACTGTAAAGTAGACTTCCTCTGCATAATTCATGTAAAAAATAGATTACACTGGGGAATACCTACTGCTCAAAATCATGTTGATCCGTTATATTGTTAAACAGTGGTGACATTTAAGTCTGCATTATATAACAGGGTAGGTGGCTTCCCTGCTAGTTCTATTTGAGAGCCAGTCGGGAAAAAAGATATCCACCTACACAAAACACTGGTCATAGGTAAAAAATGTGAAAAAAACATGGATTCCACAGACAGATCTGCAAAAAAATCAATTCCACCTTTGCTCCAGAATAGGCGTGCGCTTATCTCATCTCACATTACCATACATTAAAATTCAGGCATGATGCTGAATACGGCTACAGGACAATCTATCGCTGAAAATAAGGCCGTGGCTATGACATCGACTCCTCTCTCTCTCTAGTGCTGGGAATGGTCAGAACCAGCGGGGAGTCTGACCACTTCACATACTATCCTTTGTATGTAATAGGTGTGTTACTAATGCAGTCTGGTGTTTGATGCGTCTCCCGGCGCTCCTGGCAGACCTCTCGCCTCTCACCTCTCGCATGTTTCCCTCCCGGCTTCAAAGGGAAGCCGAATGGCAGGATGGCTGGGATCTCTCTCTCTCTCTCTCTCTCTCTCTGCAGATGGAAAATTGATCGCGGTCTGGGATGAGCACATATCTGCACTTGAGAGGAAATTATCCACCACACTACCGCGGCTTCTGACTCACATGGAGTCGATGTGGAGAGGGGAGAAGAGCGGCGAGGTTAGAGCGAGCCACTGCCACTGCCACTTCCTGAGTGGGACTCACAGGGCTTGTGTTAATGAATCCTGAGGAGGCGGATCATCAGGACAGGGGACCGGGTCCTGTAGAGGGGCCAAAAGTTCAGGCAGGGGGCTTCATCTGAGCCTCAGGTCTGCACAGGAGTCAGTGACCAGTGGGCAGCGCTGCACTGAGGTGACACGCTCCTCTGTAAACACATTATGCACATTCACACAGAAACTCTCCAAGGGAAAGAGAATCATGCAGAGTCAGACACATCCAAACATACTGACAGTCACACACAGACACACACACACACACACACAAGGACGGAAGTACCAAATTACACTTACACATGTTACTGTAAATGAGTAGCTTTTTTGTGTACTTGTAGCTTTTTGAGTATTTTTTAAAGTCAGTAATTTACATTTTTAAGTACATTTTTTAGTGAGGTATTGCAATTTGCTACATTTACAGATTTTGTGTCTTTCTTCTGTGTTTCCAACAGAAACTGGACCAACGCAAATTGACAAATTGTGGAGCCGTCAGTCAGCAAAGAAGAGAAGAGTAATCTGACTTTACTTTGTGTATTTTATTTTGAAATTTCCAATTTTCCAATTAAAAGAATCTAGTTTGAACTCTGTACACTCATCTTTTTAGAACTGCATGGAAAAGTTCACATCTAACAACGTTCTCTTTTCTAAAAAAAAAGTAACTCAGTAACTTTTACTCTGATTACATTTTAAATGAGATACTTTTCTTTTATTTAAGTAGATCAGTACTTTTACTACAACTTCAGTAAATTTTCAGCAAAGTGACTTAGTACTTCTGCTTGAGTAGGACATTCTAGTACTCTTTCCATCACTGCACATACACACACACACACACACACACACACACACACACACACACTCTGTGCCTCCTTCAACCTCAGGCCAACTCTGTGCAGTTTGAGTTGGCCCTGTAAGACCCAACTCTTCACCGCAGGCCGTCCACTCTGGTGCTGAGGCTCAGTGTGTTGCTGGATGTTGAATGTTCAAGATATCCAAGCCCATAACCAAGTTCCTATGGTGATAACACTCAGGATAAGCTAGGCTAATGGCTATAAATGTAACCGCGGGTTCTCATTTTTATAGCTGTCATTTGAACCGAAGCGGATCATGGGGAGGTATTGTATCAAAGTGACATTTTCTGCCAGTGCTTATTGGTTTTCATAAGCTTTATGGGAAATGCTTCCTGTAATGAATGTGAAATGGTGGCTGCACACCTAATAGGTCACTGAAAACTGCAGCCCAGTGCGGTTTTGTATAGCACCTTGAAGAATTTACTGTTCCTACAGCTGCTCACATAAGTCACCATGTCCCAAAATACTGTCCGGCGCTCTGAGGGTCTTTGCAGCAGCCTACAGTATTATCTCAATGACAAGAGACTTCGTTGTCCTTTATGGCTCATACCAATCATGTCCAGAGTTACAGCCTGCCTGCAGATGAGGGAAATTTACATCCCGATACAAATAACTGCTCCCTATGCAACTTCTCATCTCTTGAGGATACATTTAGTACCTCTTCACATTGCTGGAGTGCTTTGTAAAGACTTGAGAAATGTGATATTAAGTCATTACCAGGCTAATAAACATGTCTGGGGCCTAGACATGAGCTTACTGTACTTTCAAAGCCTAAAACTTTTGGGATCATGGAGAGAAATCAAACTACTTTTCAGTTTGTGCAGCTGTATTCTTGTGTGCAACTAGAACTGTTGTTGACTCTCGGCAAAAATTATCATTTAATTGCAATTATTGGAGTGTGCACAGAATTATAACCCGGAAACACAGCATGGAGGGTTTATTTCTCATCTCTAATCAGTTTTCTGATTCCATGGTTACCTTATTTCCTCTATAACAAAAGTGCACTTCAGGCCACTGAACTAATTAGAGTCATGGGAGGCTGCGGCAGAGTTGTCTGTTTTTAATTGTTTCTTGTGTGCATCATCTAATGTCATTTAATGCAACATAAGACAATATTTATTACATTGCCAGAAGCAGTCAAAGTTAGTGAATTATTCTCAGAGTGATGGTTTTCTGGAAACAATCAAGTGCAGAGGAAAAAACTTCAATGAATCGCCTCATTTCCTCATTGGTTTTACTCTATGTATTAGAAATATTGATGTGTATATTTGACCAAGAAAATATTTTTTTTTGCTTTCAGTTTACTATTCAGAAACATCAAAAGACAAATCCTGGTAATACTTGTATTTAACTTTTGTCCTCTAATGATTCAAAATGCATTAAATGGCAGATCTGTATACACAGTAAGTAGTGTGGAGAGATGGGGAGCAAGAGCGAGATTGAGTAATATGGATACTACTTGGATTTAATTAAATAAAGCCACACAAGAGATGCATAACAGACATAAAGTGTGCAAGCACAACGCTGCTATCTCATAATATCAGATCTTTATGACTGAATCTGAAATATATCCATTATCTCTCTCGACAGACTAAAGATTCTGTCACTTCTATGTGCTTTTAGTTGCTTAACAAGAGGAACTTGCTTTTTCTGAATTGATTTGAGAAACTATGGTCAAGCAGCTGAGACACTCGACCTCAGATTTATTTAGACAAAATCATAGCAAAGCAGAGGAAACAATGTCAGCAGCTTAAAACTTAAGGAGTTACTGAAAGGAATCTGGAAACCTGTGAGGTAAGAAATACTGTTGAAAATGTTGTCTGTCACCTCCATGTTTACTTTGTCTCAGTCTGAAGACAGTAGACGTCCAGTGAGATGAGAATGGAAGAACTGCTTCTTTCTTTAAACACTGAGATGCAACAAACCTACCGAGAGATTCACCCGCTTTAGGGCTTCATTTTGTACTGAGATTGCAAAAACTCTAACTGAGGTGTATAAACTTCAATTAAGACAATTCACCACTGACAAATCCATGCTTAAAGGGGCAATAAGGAAGATTATTACCGCCACACAGCACAAAATGACCATAATGCATCTGCAGGGGTTGATAGGGTTGTTGATTAATACCACTGACTCAGTGATTACTTTGAGTACTTCTGGCTTACTACAATGATTACTGCCAGGTGCTGAGACTTCTGGCTTTCAAAACCCTCATTCTCTGTTTCACAACACAAAATCTGCTCATCGGCATTTCCAGACCCACGAAGGCCTAAACACTGATGCAGGCCTCTTCCTTTTCAATTCTTCACTTACTTTAAAGTGAATAAGCTTACTGCATTTCCACAAATTCTCACACTAGATTGCCTGGAGAGCAGTACTTAACCAGTAATCTGTGTAAAAGTGTTTGCCTATCAGGAATGCCTCCCATAGTACTGGGACAGACAAGTCTGTATGGATTTAAGCTTTGGTGATGCTTCAAATCCCTCAGTCAACAAAGGGGGTTTCAGGCGATTTGCTAAAAGCCACCCTGTGGCTGTATTTCTGCACATACAGCATTTAGCTACTGGAGCACCATGTCAAGCTTCCACTGTGAATCAGACCTAAGGCAAATATTTTTTAGGGTTTGTTTTAGCCTCAGGTGCCAGATTGGCAATACAAGTGCCACAAAGTAGAGGTAATCACAGGAAAATATTGCCAATGTAGTTACATCTAACTCCTCTGTGATTGACAGCTTACCTGATGCTATCTGAATTGTTCTCATGTGGTAAACTCCGCCCATCCGGTATTTCATGCAGCAGACACTAAGAATTATTTTCAAAAACTATGCGACCAAGGTCTGCTGTGAATGTCAGCAGGATGCACGTTGTCACCTAAGACAACCCATAGGAGCAACTATAAAACTAAAGTGTATGGGGAGATACAGAAAACAATATTATGGAATGTAATCCACTAATGGGGTGCGATTATTTGTAACTTACAGCTGATGCAACAATGTTTGTCTTGATCCCTACGCCAATGCCCAATTTATTAACCAAGGACACTGGGCTTCAACAAACACTGAGATTTCACTGGCCCACTATTAGAGTTACATGCAGGGGAATAATTATCCCCCTAGTGCCCTGAAAACCCTAATTTCAGGCCTGCACAACTGAATATTTCATTATGGAGATGATTTGCAATGGCAGCGCTTGCACAAAAATGAAGTGACACTTTCTGGGAAAGGCAGAGGATGGTAATGCCTCATAATGGGGAGAGATGGTGAAAAACTGTCCCTGAGGGTTACAGGCTGCCGCTCACTAGGACAGCTGAGCAAATAAGGCTTAAATAGAAATCAGTGCAAAGGCATCAGGCTGCCTAGTGTGTGCCAGGTTATTACTGTCCAAACACCCACCAGCCTACCTCTGAGCTCACACCATTAAGAGCCGCCTCGCTGAGCGACTGTCCGAGGGCCGATTTCAGTTCGCTGGTTGCTACCTGAGGTGCGAGTGGTGCTGCAGTGATTGGCAGGACGTGTCGCAGTGCCGGCACATGATTGGTGGCTGATGGGATACGTTGCCCCAAAAGCTCAGCTGCTGCCAAGTTTTTCACACCGACAACCAGGGGTGGAAAGAGTGCTAAAGTCCCCATCAAATGAGCTCCCATTGCTTTTACTTCCTGGAAAACAGAATATCTTTAGTGGTGACCTCATGGCGTAAGTAAAAATTCCAACCAATTAAACCATCACAGATTTTTGTACAATCCCGCCCCTCCGCCTGTCCCGTAAAATAAAACTTTATTTCTGAGTGATATTCCATTGGTTTAGACTTTTGAATTACCCTTCATTGTGTTATGTCCCGCCCCGACATCCTGTTTCAACAGCAAATACATCAAATGAAGGAAGTAAAGATTCTGTTTCATGGGGTCTTAAAACATCCTAATCAAGTAGCAGTACTGTTTCCTGGCTGAAATTAAGTAAAATTACCAGTGTGAAAATCTACTTAAGTAAGTAAATAAGTAAGTAAAAAGCAGCTAATTTAAAATGTACTCAGAGGAAAAGTTACTGAGTTAGAAAAGAACATTGTTACATAAGTGATCTTTTCCATGCAATTCTAAAAGGATGAGAGGACAGAGTTCAAACTAAGTGGAAAAATTAGAAATTACAAAATAAAGTGCAACAAACAGTAAGGCCGCAAAGTAAAGCCACTCTTCTCTTCTTTGCTAACCCTAATCCTAACCCAGTGAGGGTCATGGGACAGCTCTTTACATACCTAACCCTAACCCTGACCGTTCACAAAGAGCCCACAAAATTTGTACTCTGTTATGGATGTGATTTAAAATGTAGATAAGAACAATACTTCAGCAAAATCATACTTAAGTAAAAGTAAAATTACTGACTTCCACCCTTGCCGACAACCTTGGAAACAAGGTGATCACGGTCACAGATTCAAATAATGTTTAAATAAATACATCAAACAAAAAACACTGGCTGAAATGACTTCAAGACCTGGTTTCTTGAGTTGGTTGTATTGTGAACTCAAACAAAGACGAAAGGCACCCAGGTGTCCCTATGAGCCAATATACTTGGCTTTATGTCTTCCAGAGATGTCGGAAAGTCAGGAATTACTTCCTACTAGGAAAAATGCAATGGAATGGCCAATGAAGTACGAAACCCTGAGTTTTCCAAGATGCAGTTATCTCATATCAACACGGCGGCAGGCACTGTAAACGTTACACAGCGTTATTTTAACATGTATATAATCCTCAAAATACACAGAAGTTTGATTTTTAGCATTACATGACCTTAGATCTATCAAAACCTGTGTGGTAAATGGTTAAACTCAGAAATTTGAAAGGTAAAGTTGCTAATGCTTTATGCTAACTAGCTAGAAAACATTGCTAAATATCATTTAGATATAAACTGTAGCATAGGGAGCGGCACTTTACACTGGGCATAGAAAATCTTGTGGCCATCCATGTTGTTTTTCCGAGCTGCTGAAACGCACTGAGGTTGTAATTACGACCCACAGCAGGGAATTTCCGAATTTGAATGGCGCGTGTTAGCCTGTCCTGGCCTACAAGTGTCTCTCTGTCAAAAAGAAGTTATCTGAGGGGGCACTGTGCTGTGGCAGATGGTATTTAAGGCCGCAGCAGATGGGCGAGGCAGCAGCCAGGAGGTTAGAGAGGCTGATTTGTGCGTAGAGGGTCGCCAGTTTGAATCCCGGGCCGTCTGAGAAAATCTGGGTGGGGAAACACTCTCCCACCTCCAGCTGATCTGTAATGATTCGCAAAAAAAAAAAAGACGAGAAAATCCCCTAAGTGTCTGGCCGTGTTGTTCACAAAATCAAACGACTTGTGTCAAAATGATTTACAACTTCTCAGGGTACTAAATTGATTTTTCACATCAATGGCTTCAAAGGAGAAATAATAATTGTCTCAGGGTTCTCCACAGTAAAAAGAAAACAAATTGATATTTTTGAGGAGGACAACCGAAAACACATACTGACTGTTATCTGATCTGCATGGCAAAGTAGGGATGTGTCACTTGTACAGTAACAAAGTGCAATTCTGACCCTTATAAATAACAGCAAGGATTTCCCAATACGGCTGACATCACATGGAGAAACACAGCGCAGTCGGTGTGCAGTTCATTATGAGTCGGCCCAACAGAAACACCTGGACATCTGCCATCACTGCCTTTCAAGTCTGACCGCATGCACTGTTTGGTGAAAACCTTCATGCTTCTACTGGGACTGAAGGAATAACGCTCTGTGTTTAGAAAATTGTAGGACCCATGGGATTATGAAACCCTTAAAAAGATATTGCATAATTCTGGATATGGTTGTCAATATAGACAAAGACATTGTTGTCTTGTTTTGGAGATACAGTTGTTTTACTTGACAGCAGCAACAGGGATCTTAACAGTACATCTCTATCATAAAGATCCTCTGAGGACAGGCAATAAATGAGTTTAATTTTACTGGAATCCCAAAATTATAGCATATTATATTATGATTGCTTTCGGAACGAGAGCAAAACAAAACCAAAAAGACAAATAAAGGATTCTTGTTCTATTATAATGAAATACTGGTACAGTTTGAAGAAGAGCCGTTTTAATTAAAACATGTTGGTTGTTCATTGTGTCCTGCGTTTCTCAGATCCTTTGAAGATGTAACACATTTTTAAATGTTAGCGTGTACCAACATGTACCTGTTTTATGCGTGTTTTATGGATACTTTTTTACATCTCTATGAAAGATCTCTCTTTATAATAACTGACCGTTTTGACAAGGCATGGCTGACTTGAAGGGATTAGGGTCATCAAAAATAAATCAGATGAATCAACAACGAATCTCTTTCATAATAAGCCATCAATCAAATTTGATAAAACTGTGTCTTTTCTTTTTTTTTTTTGGTTCAAATGGAATTTTGTGCTAAGTCTGCCAAGAAATTCAGCAGCATGCACCATAATTGCAATTAATGATTCCAGCCCTTTCCCGACCCCGAAAACTCTCTGAACGAATGCAAAGCCACTGCGCTAAATATGACAAATGAATGCAATACTCGCACAGAATCACTCTTTAATTGTAAGGCCTTCTTCCATTAGTCCTAAGTGCAAAATGAAGACTTCAAGTGCCATCGCTGTTTGTCTACAATAGTCTCTCCATTAATGTCTCTCCATAAATTAACTCTCCGTCACTCACATGATGTGTAGCATGCAACGTTTACATCCAGTCCTGCAGTGTCATGGGCCTAACTCATGTCTGTAAATCAGTGTTATACAATAGGTTCTGTGTGGAGAGCAACTCAGGGATAAAAGACTCATCTGTCCACAGTGTAACTGGATCGTGTCTCAGCATCCGGCGGCCAAATAAAGCGAAGTCAGCCAGTGTCACAAGTGATCGTCACCATGAAATTACTGCTCTAATGCTTTGGCTGGTGGAACAGTTGCGTATTCTCAAGTTTGGATATGCTTATGCCACACTGCTGGTCTACAACAAGAACTTTACACACTTCTTACATGCACACACACACACACACTGGTTCTGAGAACCTCTGTTCCACCAGGGTTTGGATGACTTTGAACTCCTCTTTTACAGACAGTGGAACTAAACACAACTCAACCACTACATTTTCCTGGAGAAAAAAATCATGGCATTAAAGGATAGGAGCAAGGTTACTCCGGTCTTAATTGACACTCTGTGCTTGACATACAATTCAAGTGGGCCGGCTTTAACCTTTCAATAGGGGGGTTGAGAGCCGGTCTGCTGAACAGTACGGTCCCTGCGGTTTGGGAAGCCAAAACACTGAATCTAAAATAAAAGGGAGGACGTGCTGTGAAAAGTCTACCATGTACCATTAAAACTGGCTTCATAGCTTCATGGCATTTGTCACAAGGCTTTGACAGCCTGTGTTTAAGGGCTTTAAGGATTTTGTAGGATTCGTCCTGTCTTTCCACTGTATAATGCAACTGGAATCATGTCTATTCTACTTATTTTTCCTCTTTCTTCCATCTCCAAGAATACTGACCTGAAAATCAACTCTTTTAATAAACATTTGCAGCCACATTTATCCTGCAAAAATCACAGACTGAGTAAGTAAGCTCACAAATGCCTCTGAATAGAATAGAAACAAAGCAGGATAGTAATAATAGTACAGTAATAAACTTGATTTAAGTAGAAATTAAATAGGTAAACGCAAATTATATAAAAGCCTGTTTATATAAAATGTGCTTTAAGAAGTGAATTAAAAGATGACACTGTTTTTGCCTGCTCCAAAGCCTAGGGGTTGAAGCTGCAAAGGCACAATCAACTTTGCTCTTCTGCCTAGATGTTGGGCTGAAAGTGAAAGGTTAGGAGGGCATTGCCTATCCTAGGCCAAAAAAACTCCCACCCAAAGGCATCAACTGAAAACCAGAGCTGCACAGCGTTGAAAAGCAGCCCTGAAAAACAACACGATACTCGTCCAAAACCCTAGAAGCTGCATGGGAGCGATGTCTATGTAATCCCCTGTGGACGGCCTCATGTTGAAACATGAACATGAAACACAGGCCGCCGTTCATAAAAGATTAACGATGGGACACAGAGCATGTAAAAAGCATGTCAATTTCGTCGTGCGCTATACACACAATCCAACCCCCGACCAATGAGCAACTGGCAACCTACACCAGAGGATGTATGTTTTACTCATGAATATTGACGCCACTGGACATCGTATCCCTTGGCTGAAAACACTTGCGAATTGGTGAAAGAAGCTATACTCAGGAAGTGTCAACATCAATGTAAAAACGCGGCCTCTGGTGTTTGTTTCAGACGGCTCTGGAACCCCCCCGCCCCGCTCCCTGGGTTACGTACAGGAGATATTTTCTGGCAGATGAACACTTCATTAAGCGGAATCGGATTTGGCAAGAAAAACACAAGGATTTCACTGAGGTTTCCACTGTGGTTGATTGAGCACTCTGAGCAATGGATAATGCTTTCCCATTTCTCATTATAACTGCATATATTAACATTCCATTTTTACATTATTAAACTGGGGCTACTGATATAGAAAACATACACAGATGTAACAGTCTAGCAGGAGGTGCAGTACATGTAGGGCCATGTGTGGGAAAGATAATGGGATTGAGAACTAATTAAACTGTCAGCCAAACATGTCTATTCTGTCACTTATGATGCCTCTTTTCACAAGCCACCACTAAGAGCCTAGTATGAATTACCATCCTCCCCTATAGTAATATTTAATAATAATAATAACCATGCTGACAAGCTGTAGGCAACATTTCTATCAACTGTACTGCTTATGTAATAGCCTGCATTTCTATTTGCCCACATCCTACTAATTGCAACATTCACATAAGTGTCACACGTGCTTCACATCAAAGCGGGTACACCAAATGGATTTGAAAACATCAGCAGAAAAAGCCAAGATTGTGTCAACGTGCTCTTGCACACTCGCGGCCGACTGAAGGTTGCACTTTGTTACGGTTTGTTTGCTATTCTCCCACCATGCTCCTCCCTGCTCCTCTTCTCCCCTAGAGCCGTATCTATTCTCTGGAGACGGCTCCACTATCAGGCGCTGTGGCACCAAATAATAGGCTTTGTTTTGACTTCCACCCTCCTCAGCAGGAAAACGATCGATTCTTTCCCAGGACTCTTTAAATCACTCCTCATGCCTAGCAACGGAGGAGCGGGAATGAACTGAGAACCTGAAAGTGAATTCAGCTCTCAGCATCGATCATTCTGTTTAGGGAGACACGCTGACGGTCCTTTATAGTCAAGTCAGCCACAAGGACGGAGGAAGAGGCTTTCACGTGAGCGGCCGTGACCACACAGCCAACACACAAGCAAATCAACCTTGTAAACCCTGCCGTCATCCATTAATCATTAAGGCAAATTCAGCCTTGATTTGCCTCAGTCCTTGAGCGGCGCTCCGTCCAGACATCAGCTGTACAACATGAGACAAGCAGCTACGCTTGCTGTTTGTACTTTGACAAAACAAGCCAACTTGTCCTCCCTCACTTCCCTGAACCATCTGGATCCCTTCTTCCAACATCAAAGAGCGCTCTTCAGCCTGACCTCACCATGCCACTAGCGCTGCAGCCTCACATGGTCTGCATTTGGTCATCAACATGTTCATGGTTATGGTCAAGGCCAAAGGCAACCTCATTTCATTGTGTAACACCCATTACAGCAGGGTCAGACCTTACCAGAGGCTCAGGGCAACGATGCCCTTGAAAGTTAATAAAATTAAATTAAATTAAGAATGAGGGGGCAAAAAATGCCCTGACAATTAGGTGCACTCTTTTTTTGCATTTCACCCAGTTCACAGTATATTCGTTGAGCTGTCAAATATTCACATATGAATGCGACTATTGTCCCCCTTGGGCCACCATAGGTGATTCATGGGAGCCTATGACCGGGTGATTCTTTTCCAGAGCCTTCTGGGCAGGAGCTGTTTTTGATCAGAAAACAATGGAGTACGCAGCCTGAAGCAGCAGAAACTGTTGGCACCACACAGCCAGGAGTAAAAGAAAATGCTGACCGCACAAACCACAGCGTCAACAAAAATAAAACAACTAATATGGTAAAAAAAAAAAAAAGTCCACAATCAAGGGGTGAAAAATGGACTCTTCTGTAAGGCCTGCTGTTAGTTTCCAGCAGTGGGAAAGAAGTTGAAACAAATCTTAGTGGTACAAATTTAGTGTTTATTTGCTAATATGCAATGCAAATGGGTTATTAATAGTTAAATAAAACTGCCCCGGAAAACGACCAAAATGCCCCAACAAATCAGATATGGGGGGCAAAAAATGTCCCCTTAAAAAAAAAAGTACATTTTTTATCCTGCATAACAGCAATGGTAGGATTGCATGCTTTCTATGGAGTGCATGGAATATTATATTAACCTCTGAGATGTATTCAGAGCAGGTGTGTTGTTTAAAATAAAACACGCCGACACTGCATATCATTAGTCTTGTTCTCCCTGTGGAAGGGCCAGCCGACAGAGCGCACCGAGGAGCAAATTCACATGACAAATTGCTGCATTGCTTGTGTTTCGCAAGTTTGCCACTTCCTCCGGTCCTCACAGATGGCTAATGTGTTTATGAGCGCTTGTCTGTAGCTACTGTACAGAGACAGCATGATTAAGGAGAGAACTGAGTCACTGTGATTTGGTTTCACAATTGAAATTGAGACGTTGCATCACTCGCTGTTACGTCGAGCGCTCAGTATGCTGTCAGGTCATTTGAGCTAGTAGGGAATGAATTATATAATGTAAGTACTTGGTGATAATAGTTTACTTAAGTATTGATGTTGTTTAGACCTGTAAAGTGCCCTTCTATTTTCAACCTACAGTATGTTTCTCCAGGAAAGATTTGTCGAGCACACATTTTTTTCCAGCAACGCCCTGCTTAAATATTCATAGAGTTACACACATGCAAACCTGGGTCAACTACAGTCTTCACACAGCTCCACTGAACCAGCTGATGGTTAACAGCCTCAAACATGGAAGTTGTTCAGCTTTTTTCTCAGCCACTCTGCAGATTTCAACCAGCAAAACTCCAGTCACATGCCCACCTCTCTAAACTTTAGGCTGTAACTGCTTCCTATGACATATTTCTCTTTCTATTTTGAGTGTAAACCTTGGATTACTTCTACTATTGGTCAAAAACCAAACGCAAGAACCTCATCTATCTGATTTGATACTGAGGACACTGATGGACAAAACTTAACAGAGAAAGAAATGGATTCAGGTTGACGTTAGACTACTCATCTCCCAGGTTACTACCATTTCCCATGATGTCTTTCTCTTTCTATTTCGAGTGTACATGTTGGATTACATCTATCATTAGTCAAGCATCAAAGTAAAGAACCTCATCTATCTGATTTGATACTGAAGACCCTGATGGACAGAACGAACCTGAGAGGAAAGAAGAAACTCACTCAGAAGAAATGAATTCAGCTTGACATCAGACCCTCCCCCCAACATGGGATGATATTTCATATTGATCCTTTCACTTTAAATAAGTATTCTTCCTTAAACTTTGCTGTTTTGGCCCTTCCTCCCTTTACCTGGCCCAAACTTGTTCATTTCCCTTATCAGCGCCCCATAAGGCCTGTGGGGTTCAGTCAGCGCTGAGCTCGGGGTTGTAATTCCTCCACTGACAGCCAAGCCTCCAGCTACAGACCAATAAAACAAGCTGACAGCACGGTCTTGTAAGAGTGCGCTGCTGCTATTAGTCTCTCAGGAAGTGCTGCTGCACATCTCTGGCTAGGTGCAATTAACCTGCCGATATGAGGGGTTGAGTACGGGGAAAACAGAGCGGCACTGACCTACAACACAGGCCAGGAATTTCAGCAATTACAGTTATTACAGTTTGGGATTTTTCATTAGTTTTTATCTTTATATAGTTTTCAATTTCAGGTTATTTTTTAGTTAGTTTTTAGTGTGGGTTCCATAGTTTGTTTCTTTTAGTTTAGTTTTTATTTAGTTTCAATCCTAATTTTAATATTTTGGTGGGGATGAAGGTGAAAGTATAATGATAGAAGTTCAGAACAGGTATTTTGTATATATTTGCAATAGTTGTAATACAAACAGTTAGGGCTGGGCGATATGGCAAAAATCTTTATCACAATATAGCATTTTTTTATCATAATTTTTGTCAGGCTTAAAAATGATCTTTTGAATGAAGGCTGAAGATACCACTGTTTTTTGGAGGCTTTTTTTTAAATTTTCAATCAGAAGAGAACTGAAAATGAGGTCTACTGTTAAGTGCCTGCCAAGAAACCAATGCAAGGCAGTACAATTTAAGAACTGTGAGGTAGAACATTCAGAAAAAAACTGTAATTTCTGGTCTGCATATATCCTTTGTGCAAAATACAGCATTTACATAATCATTAATATATTGAATGCCTGAAATCTCAAATCTGTCGACTCATTATTTATAAAGATTCCTTTTGAGCCGACGCTCGAACCTCTCTCCAACACTCATTTCTTTCTTTGCCTTCCACTCTTCTCAATTTCAGCAACCAAAACAGAAAGCACCTGTATGATTTGTACCGCAATGCGAGGCAGGGCTGCACTGGAAGCGCTGGTGCTGAGCGCTGGGGCGGGGAGCTGAGAACACTGTTGTTGATAAGCCTAGCTAACGTTAGCTATAAAACGGTAACATGCTGGCTCTTGGTCCCGCCCGTGCTTCATCCTCATTGGTTGGTAGAACTCTGAAGTCACATTGATGAGCGGTGCTTCAGACAAAGTTGAAATAATTTCAACTTGAGAAGGTCCAGCCTCACGGCGCTAAAAAGAGCTGAGATACATGTTTTGGGTCTTTGGTGTAACCTAACTTTGTTCCAAGGCTTTCTCTCCGCTGTGTGGAGTTGCTTACTTAACCAACCAAGCAATGATTTCTATCGAGCATGTATTTATTTATATTGAGTAGCCTATAAGTTCTATCGCGATAGATATCGTTATCGTTTTATTGCCCAGCCCTACAAACAGTAAATCATGAATTCTTTTTAAAATATATTGACATTAACTTTTAAATTAATTCTGAAAAAATATCCCAAAATTCTCTGCCAAAAACGTTTTAAGTTTTTACAAGTAGTTTAGTTTTAGTTTTATTTCAGTTTACGACAATGTTTTTTAACATCATTTTTTCCATAGTTTTAGTTCACGATAATAGCCTTGGGTCAGCCCACTGCACATCCAGTTTCTGTATGTTGTATATGTCAAAATCACAATGTTTGATTAAAAGCTAATAGCTCAAAACAACAAAAAATCTGGCATGTGGAGTTAATTTCATCATCTTCTCTCTCTCTCTCTCTCTCTCTCTCTCTCTCTCTCTCTCTCTCTCTCTCTATCACTCTCTCTTCTTTTTAAAGATTTGTTTGGCCATTTTTACTTCATCTGATAGCTGACAGTGGAGATTGACAGGAAAGATGGGGGAGAGGGGAGCAGTGACATGTGACATGTGTCCCAGGCTGGATGTGAACCAAGGACATCTCAATTACATGGTACACGGCTTTGCCAAATAAGCCACCAGGACGCCCCCCCCCCCCCCTCTCTCTCTCTCTCTCTCTGTCTTTCCTCTGTCTGTCCCAGAGGACACACTCACTCACCCGAACCACCGAGTCTCAACTACACATCTGAGAACGACTATGAGGTAGGTAGGCGAGAGGGAGTGTGATTGAAGGGTGAAGGGAGGCAGTGGCAGGCGGTTGGGTGCGGTCACGGACGGCAACACTCAACCTCCAGCTGAACTCTCCCTCTGCCTCCTCCCAGCCCTCCTCCCTTTGATCAGTCTTCATATCCTGGCAGAAACAAGTCTGCATGCCCTGGTGGCCAATTTCCCCTTCCCCTATTACCTGCCCATTAAGAAAAAAATATGAAAAAAGAGGACACTGAGCCCCTTTTGTGCAGCGCCAGCCCATGTCATTACTTACACTATAGCTGTGTCTCTATACTTGCGGCTTTAGCCTGCAGCTGCTAATGATGAGGGATGGTGGGGAAGGGAGGAGGATCCCCTCTGTGCATGGAGGGTACAGTAACCTGATTACTAGCGCCTGCCTGGGAAATGACGTTACATTCTCACTGCAGGCCCTGTCTCTCTCTTCGAGCCTCCTACTGTCCTAGATCCGGGCAGCTGCGCGGTCTTTCTCTCTGTAGATGAACTTATCGTTGTGCTTTGTACATACGGCGCAAAAGGAGCTGTTGTGTACAAGGATTATGGTCCGTTGTGTTTTGATTTGTGGCTTTTGATGATTGGAAAATATGACCGAGGCTTTCTCTCTCTGTATTATTATGTCAATCCATCAAGTTTTGATCTAATTATCCACCTACAATAAAGGGAAGGATGCAGGTCCAGTTGCCTCTAAATTTCATGACGAAGAGGTTCTTGAGTGAAACTGTCGCTGGGAATTATTGCTGAGATGCGGACAGTAGAAAAAGCCGGGACTATACTGTGCAGCTTCAACGGCTGCATACTGTAATTCACAGGGGAACCTTTTAATGAGTTGGCTTTAACCAGAAAGCGTGTGTTTTATCATTTGGATACCTGCAATTCAATTCAGGCCCACTCATCTGTCTGTTCAGACTCAAGAATCTGCTGTACCTGAAATAGACCCAGACCTATTTATGGAGAGAGAGAGAGAGAGAGAGAGAGAGAGAGACAGAGAGAGAGAGAGAGAGAGAGAGAGAGAGAGAGAGAGAGAGAGAGAGAGAGGCCATTCAGTCAGTCAGAAACTTTTTTTTTTTCCACTGGGTCATCCAAGGATAGCTTTCTTCACAATAAGACTTCAACTTGATGGAGATCTCATGCCTCAGATTAACAAATCATTTTCATACTACAGCTGTGCTATTTTACTGCACAGTTGGCTGATTTTACCCAAACAAAGGCTTCTTCGCCAAAACTCTAGCAGTGAAACTGAATTTTAATCACAACAAAACTAAAGCTTATTTAAGTCATTTCCCTACGGCGAGCAACCACACGTCCTCCTTGTGACTCTGTGATTGCTGACTTCAGAGCCCATGTGATGGTACCTTTACTCAGCCAGTATTTCCCTAAGTGCACACATACACACACACACACACACACACACACACACACACACACACACACACACACACACACACACACACACACACAGGCACACACACACACACAGGTAATCAGGTTGCCCAGACACAGGCCCATGAGGCCCTTGTTACCTTGAGTGACTTTGGCCAATTAAAGCATGTGAAAACAGCAGCTGCAGGAGTGGAGCAGCAAGAGGAGGGGAGGGGGCGTTAGCATTGTGTGCTAACATCAGCACCATGCCAACCTCCCAACCTGCTTAAAGCATAACTATCTTCCCCCTGGACCCCATGTGTCCATCATTTTCCATCATGCCAATCAATTCTGACCAAAATCGCGTCAGCTTCATTATAGAGCTGCTTACCAGACTCTCTTATACAGTCCTATCAGGCCAATGGACACTAAAAATCAACCCCAGAAGCATCCAACGCATGTCTTTTTCATCATATTGATGCTCACTCTGTAATGAGACATACAGTATATATTTAATTTTCAGTTCATCCATGATCTCACAGCTTTAACTACTTTACACAAGGAAGTGCTAAAGCAATGACCAAGTTTGCATGTATGCAACTGTGCAAGAAAGGCATGACTGTATGATTTTCATTTAGATCTTTTTACTGATATGTCACATTACAGAGCGAGGAATAAATGTGCTGACAAAGACCGATTTTAGTGCTTTCAGGGTTGATTTTTGGAGTTTCCATTTGCCCTATAGGACTGTATAGGAGAGCCACGCACACTGGCAAGCAAGAAGAAAGCAGCTCCATCAATTGATAAGATGTTGGCCAGAATCGATGAAAAATGGAAAAAGACAGGAAAACATGGTCGAAGTCGAAAATGGCAGGAGTTATGCTTTAAAGTGATGTTCAACTTTGGTAGTACCTTGAAAATCACACTTCTACCACACAAACGAACGCGAACAAAGCAGATTCTGACAATATATAAAAAAAATGTGGCTGAATTAGAAAAATAGTAAGTTTATCAATGATTGTAAATAAGTGCACAACCAAAGGTACTACCAAAGTTCAACATCACTTTAAGGGTATATGCTTTATATCCAAGGCACTACTACCAATTGCAGGTCTCCTGAAAAGACGTGACACTGCGCCACCCACCACCCTGCTGCACCTAACTTAGTACAGTGTCACACTGTCTGAAGGACCTGTCCGGCCCCCCCCCCCCCCCCTTTACTAGCTTCACACAGGACCCAATGTCACCCAGCCCGCCTTTTGTCCAGAGGTCCTTCACTGGAATGGACAGAGGTCCTGCTGCACAAACAAGATAGGCTGCTAGTGACGGGTTTTTGTCCGAGGCTGTTCACCCATGCTGTGAAGGGGAAATTAATGCTCTTTAGACGTATCCATTTACATGAAAAGACCTCACTATAATTGTGGCTATGGCAGCCTTAGTATGACTCACTGGTCATTCATGAGGGCTTTTCTCCGTCATGATGTGCTTTTATTAGACTGTATAAAGTATGGTAAGATTGCGGTGATTTTCAGAAATTTGCATAAGTTGTGATTTTTGTAACGTTTTTGCATAATTGCTGTAATTCCTCACAATTACAATCCTTTGCAAAAGGTTTCAATCAAAAAATTACAAATTTCAAGCTGTGGCATTTCTCTGTGTTGTAACAAATTGTCCTTTCTAAAGTGAACAAGATTGACAGTGTATTCAGTCCAGCAAGACCAAGTCAAGCATTCTGTCTAAGGCACACACTATCTGGAGCAGCGCCTATTTGGGCTGATACTGTTATCAGTAGAATTGAGCCAGGAAGCTTTTTGGACTTTCAGTGCACAGACAGATCCAAATGATTAAGCAAACATTTTAAAAAGCTATTAAGTAAACTGCAGAACACCAGGCAGAAATACACCTATAACTGCTAGCATCAGCTTCTCTCTCTCTCTCTCTCTCTCTGCCCCTCCCTTTCTCTTTCTCTCTGTCTTCCCTGCCTCTTTCTTTCTCTTACTCTCTCTCTCTCTCTCACTCATCACACACAAACACATTATCCTCTCTCAAATACACACACTCTGTCTCTTGATATAAATAGAACTAATTTCCACAAAAGAAAAAAAAACCTTTTAACTTCAATGAATTGATGAATTACAGGTTTTTGAATGCCTCTGCCAGATGAGGTTTGTTTTTAGCTTTATTTTATGCTTGAGCAACAGAATAAATCTGGACTGGCAGGGACTGTACAGTAATGGATGCGAGGCCATTTATTTTAGATATTAAGACTTTATGCACAATTTACCAGCTAATTTGAACTGAGCTAAATATGATCTGTCATCTGGCAGTAAATGAGTTTCATAGAAGTTTCATATAGGAGATCTTTACGCTTTACAGTAAAATATCTGTATCCTAATACAGTGAGAACTGAAACTGCTGTCCTTCAGTTGAGGAACTTTGTCGAGTTATGACTATTGAAGTTTCAAGGAGTAGCCGAACCCTTAAAAGTTATGCAATCTACATGTGAAGGCACATCCAGAGGGACCATTAAGAAGCCATCATGCACTTAGCGATACATTTGTGGTTGCTGATGTTTTAAAAGCATTTAGAAGTTCAGTGAGTCCAGTCAATGCCAGTTGTTCAACTGAGTAAAGTGGATGACTTCACTCCCTCTCCTTTAATGCGAAGAATTTCAGGGCTTTCACCACGCAGAGCTGTTCAGAGCTTGTCACTTGTACCTTATTTCTCTGGACACAATGAACTGAACGAATTTCTTTGAATGACACCGCACCTGCTAGGCATGCAGAAAACGGCGCATTCAACCAGCTCACAGCTCTATTGTGATGATCACATTGTGATCACAGTGGAAACCTATCAAAGTATGAACCATAGAGAGAAGGATGCTTCAAATGGAAACCAGCTGTGATCGAGGTTCTCTATTGTCAGAATGTTTTACAATGGCCGACAATCGCTTCCCTTTCAGTGTGTGGATGTTTGAGTGTGTGTGTGTGTGAGGATGGGAAAGTGTGCAAGTGAGTGTGGGTATACCTACATGTATGTGTGTGTGTGTGTGTGTGTGAGATAGTGACAGAGAAAGAAAGAGAGAGAGACGCCCACAGCAGCTCATTACCCTTCTGCCACAATCGCAAGAAATCCGTCAGAAGATAAATGCTCCCTCTCCAGCACCACTGATCTCAATGGAGGCAGGATACCATCGAACTCATAGCAAGGTATCACCGACTAACAGGCGGTGCAATCACACACACAATATGCAGCCATGAGTCCCTGTCCTGCCTGATGTTCTAGTGTAGCCAAAACATATAAGGGGTGTAGCACTGTTGGCTCTCATTGTTCCACTTTTCAGATTACATGCTATTAGTGTCCCAGCCAGAATTCAGCTATAATCCATTTTGACATTTTGTGGCAGTGAATCAGTCTCTGGTCAGCGTGGCCTAATGCTTGGAAAGGTGGCATCAGTAAGCAGTGCCAGTGTTACCGACGTCTTCTATCTTTGGCAAAACTCCAACTCAGACCAGGCTGGATTTTCCCCCAAGCCCTTTATCAGAGGAAGACTGATGTCCTGATATGGCTCCTTGCACTAAGCCTAACATCACAAAAACAGATTACGGGAGAACACGGGCTATTCATGCAGAGCAGCTGTGCAAGGTGAGATACTGACGGAAGCTTTATTACCACTATTTCTCATTCTCTGGCCCACCAGGTTTCATTTGCTGTTGTCCTGAAGGTTTTTTAAGCAGATTTGGACGCTGGTTCATGTGCATTCTGTCTTTTCTCTGGAGACTTTTCTCTGTGACACTTAAAAATAGGCGGCAACCAGTTGCACCAGCAAGCCAAGATAGTGCTAGCTTTATTCATCATCAAACAATGAATTAGTGCAAGACAGTCCATTAGCATCACATGTAATTAGGCTAATCTATTAAAATCTCACCCTCTGGCAAATGCATGCACAGTCCCACTTCAATGGATGCTGTTCCATGCCAGATTAGGACGTGCTTGTACAATAAATCCACAGGGTTCTTGACAAAAGCATTACATTGGCATGCTGTCTCGCAGAGCCATTTTATAGCATTGTATAAAGCAATGATAACATCAACTTGCTATTCCAAGTCCTTCGTCTTCAGTCCCTAGAATAGAATAAGGACATGAAAGGAAAAGCATTGTCATTTCCACTGAAAAATAAAGTTTTCTCTTTACCAAAAACATGCGGGTTCACTCGATAATCATGTTTAATAGGCGTTTGCATTAATAGTGGGAGCGAAGTTTCCTACATGGCACCAGATATTCGCTGAGGACAGAGAGCAGGGATTCCTGGGTATTTCCTTCCACATGACATTCACAGGTTTGGAGCGGAGGCTGGCCTCCTGCCCGGCCATCGATCGGGAGATCTCGGGTTTCACAATAGCTTTCAGGTGTGTAGCCAATTCGAGACCCTATTTTTAAAACTGATGAACTAAGCAGCTCTTTTCCCTTTTTTCCCCCCTCTCATCCAGTCATCTGTTCAATTACTTTATCACCAAACCACAGTCAACAGACCTGCTGGATTCGGCCTTGCGCTTTTACACATCAACAAAACACCTTTGATAATGGCAGATTGGGAACATGATATGACCAACAAATCAGTCGAAGGAGTCCCTACATCAGAGGAGAGATGAGATTTAGGACGGTCCTCTCACGTTAGGTCACTCAAGTAGTTCTTTTTGATGAAGGGCGAAGTTGCTGACGCTGTACTTGCCTTCCTCGTTTAAATGTCAGACTGCCGGCACAAATCACCATGTTGAAGAGTTCATCATGAAAGGGCAATGTCTTTACTGGCCGTCTAGACCGGCGGGGGGGGGGCTCTTCACACAAGATTAGATGGGAGCAGCGGTGCTGATTACACAAGGGGCTGTGAGGCACACGTAATCACGCCATACGGCTTTGTTTGTTACCAGCTCATACCCTCTGCCAGACTGGAGAGTTTCCATCGCCCGTTCTGCCCGCCTGGACGTTGGTTGGTTTGTGTGGCAAATGATTGCAGAGCAAGAACAAACTGTGACAACGAACATCGTTTGAAGAGGCTGCCATCCATCCGGTTTCTAATAGATTCCAAATATATGATTTTTTTCTCTTACAGTCACCGTTACTGAAGTTAAAGCCGTTCGCCATGAAAGAGGCTGCCAACAGCACAGCGAAAACACCACACATAATCTCACTCTTCAAAGCATTAGCAATTCCTCTGCTGTGGACAACAGACTCTGAGCCTTTAATTAAAAAAAGATATTACAATAATGCTATTACAGTGTTGTTGGTGGAGCAGGAATCTGGAAATGAAGGTGTTTTTACTTTTATATGATGCATTTTCTTTTTGGGGGGCTGCATCTTATACCTCCACATTGCTAATTATAATTTACAATATAAATGCACAGCTGTCTGTCAGGTAGATGAGAAGCAATATCTCAACAAGGATTTTGGTACCTGGAAGATGAATGGGGATTAATAAATCAGCCTGGTCTCTTTTGTGAAACGAGCACAATGCAAATAATAGGTTCTGTGCATAAAAAGTGAGAGAATTATGTCTCCCCACCAAAAAAAGATTATGTGGAGGAGACATGAAATAATGCAATGGAAAGGAAGAGTTTGGAGGTTGGGGTGGCAGATGGGCGGATGAATTTCCCTTCAACTCATTACGAACACATACAATGAAGTTTTCTACTGTGAGTGAATTCATTTTAAGTTTTTTCTTATTTAACCATGACTAAAACCGTACGTTAACCAAACTGTTTTAGTTGCCTCAGCTTAAGCAAAGTTTCAGTTGTCCAAACCTAACCTTAACCTTAACCAAAGGCAACATTCACGTGACAAACGTCTGAAAATGGCGTCTCCCGTTCGTGCTTTTGTCACGTAACCCTTTTGTGGTGGAGGAGCCTAATCTTGACGTTATCCGTGTCCAAAACATGTAATCTGCATTTCACAGTTTGTGTTCATTTCATGAAATTCTGTGCGACCGTGTTGAATAAGTAATAGTCTGGCCTGCTGCTGTTTTTGTGTCAATGCTGCCTATCATTTCCGACAAGAGCACTCTCTCTCCTTCTCTCTCTCTATGTCTTTATCTCTCTCTCCTTTTCTCTCGCTGCACCATTGTTAAGGTTGTGACTGACCTTTTCTGTGGCAGCCTGTCTAACTACCCTCGGGTATATGATAGCTGGAGGATAGGCTTTAATTGACGTGATACCATTCTTGAGGTGGGAGAGGCGAGGGAGAGGAGCAGGTAGAGAAATGTTGAAAGTAGGGAGGTTGCGCTCTTGAGAGGTTTTGCTCAAGGGGGAAAATGTCTCTTCACGAGTTTAGATGACAATGATATGATATGAGACAGTTAGATTCCTCTTTAAGCAAAGTTTGTCTTTTATTCCGTTGCCACCACGTCGCCAGCCAGCAGGTTTATCGTGATGCGGCCAATGTTTTTACTGTAAATTGAGGTTCTGGATGAAATTCTTTAAAAAAAACATCTGCTGAGATGAAGTGCCTAAGGTTAAAGACCGCTTTGGAATAGCTGTACAGTCAATTTAGGAAAGTCATTTTGAATTTCTTGAGTAGAACCATATTTCAATGCCTGACTGCACCCAATTGTGCCCAAGTCTTTTCTCTGACCTTTTCGTTGGGCTGTAGATTTCTTTCTCAGTCATGCTGGAAACAAGACGACGGTGCCAAGCCTGGGAAAATACTTCATTGGCTGCTGGTGTGCTTTAAGTACCACAGACATGCAATCCTTATCTCAAGAGCTCACTTATCTTTTGCAAGCTGGAAAAAGACAGCTCTTCTTTAGTATGGTCTCCACTCTGATATGAACTTATACTTCCCCTATACCATAAAGTCATCGCAAATATACCTTTGAAAAATTATTCACCAATAACGCAAAGATATTCCTTAACTCTAACTATTGTTTGATGGGCGACAGTCGGAGAAATGTCTAAACGTTCTTCTTTCATATTCGTCGAGGCTAATTATCCGCTGTGATGAACTCCAAAGCTGTCTGTTTTTCAGCACACAAACAAAACAACGTTGTGTGAGTAAAAGCAGATGATAATTCATTAACCCCAGAATACAGGACATAAAAAATATTGTCACTGTAGCCATGAAAACAGCTGTAATCTCTGAAGTTTTTGCCAACCAATTTACTTCATAAACATTCTTGGGCCATAAATAGCAACAACAAAAATGAAAACACAATCTGAGAGGCATATATAGACAGTCATAAATCCTTACAATGAGATTCGTTACGTTTCGTCATAAATTTTTGAAAGCACCACCAGTTGGTAGCAGGAATATGCACAATGGAGGGAAAACAAGCTGTTTCGACAAGCGGTATCCTGGGAAGAGTGAGGCCGTCCTGCTGTGCGCTGAGGAGTGTGAATTAGCACAGACCCAAATAAGACCACAAGTGCCAAATGTGCAGGTCAGATGGGCTCATTCTCTGCAAAGTGCTTTGAGACATGCTTGTGATAAAGGGCTATATAAATAAACGAACTTGAACTTGAGCACACTTGCACATACCATAGACTATTATCCTCACACCATATGCATTTCTCTAAGCAGTCTTCTCTATTTCTCAGAATCCTTCTCAGTACAACTAAGACAAAAACAAACAAACATAAGATACACTGTACTGAGACGAGCCAGTGCTTTTCAGTCACTCACACACAATCCCATTCTTCAACAGGGTTTCCTCTTAGCCTCTGCACTGCTCACACGTTGGGCTACTAGCCTCTCTCCAAATATTAGACTTTTTGGAGAAATATCACTGAAAACACATGCCGCTGTCTTTGCCTTTTCTGTTATATTGTATATATTATATGGTGGGTGGGATGAAGCTACTCATGTTATCAGAGGAGCCAGCGTCTTGTGATTTAAGTTGCACTGGGCAACTTTGCACGTTGGTGGCTCCAAATGGCAGCGAGAGGTAACTGTTTCAAAAAATTTGAACTTCAATACCCAGAATTCATCCAATATGACGTCTGTAAACTGCACGTCATGCTCATATTTACCTATTTGGTCGGTTTGTGATGCTTTATACCAAAGGAAACCAAAGGGAGGAGAGAGAAAAAGAGGAAAAGAGAAATGTTGGTGAGTCCAGCTTTGTCTGGACGGAGCGCTCACTTGCTATATTGGGCGGAGAAGTTTTCCCACCAGTGACCATTCCAGACACCAGAATTTGATTTGGGCCAACAGGGCAAATTTTGCCAGTGTGTAAGTTGATAGGGGATTCAATCCAAGGCTTGCATTAGATGCTCAAAGTGCAAACACACTCCTTCAGAAAGACCCTGACAGGCAAAAGGCCTTGGAAGTAATGCTTGTTTAACTTCTCATCTTTCTTTCCCTGAGATCACCAGAGTTAATTTCCAAAATGCTTTATATCCATTTTGGGAAATCTTTACTGGAATTTTAATATCTCTCCGTCATGTAATATTAATATAATTTAATATTATATAATGTCTTTTAATATCTCTCAAATTTAGAGGATCCTGTCTATAAAAAAAATATTTAGTCAGTTTCATCAACCAAGCAATTAAATTACCCACTATCCTTTATAAAAAAGTAAGAGTGTGTAAGTTTTTCCAAATAGTGGATATGGGCAGACAGATGCAAACACACACACACACACACACACACACTTTTGAACACAACTCTTCAAACGAACCAAACTTTTTTTGCAAAGTCATTGCCATGAACTCTTCAGTCTGGGAGTTCGAGTGCCTGTTCAAAGCATAACACCGTGTGACAATCAATTTCCCTCCCAATCCTCCAATCCTGCAAAGGTGTCAGAGGAAAGAGCAAAAGGATTAGAACTTGATGAGAGCTGAAACCTTCTCTACATAACATCAGCTTGTTTGTCAGAATAATTAAGCAGGAATGTGAAAGGTAAATAAAGATTAGCCAGTAGTTAATTCTGATGCTAAAGTTGTATTGAATATCTAATAAACTGGAATAACACCCCACCCTCTTTTAATACCACCATAAATTGGAGGATAAAGAAACAAATTAAATCTAGGTAAAATAGAACTTCCAGTGTGTGTGTGTGTGTGTGTGTGTGTGTGTAGCATTATGCTGTACCAACTGCAGGCAGTTGTAAATGTGGAAGTTAATAGGATTAAGCAGACGTGCACATGTACTTGCATCCATATGTGCATGCACGCACACGCACGCACGCGCACACATGCACACACACACACACACACACACACACACACACACACACATACACTTACATGCACACACTACTGGCCACATTAAAACCTTAATGGAGCAGGCTGCTGCTTTGACATCTGCTTCTCGTTCTGCAGAGTCAAGGACTTTCAACTGTTTATCTGCCCCAAGAATTTTAGCGTAGTCTTTAAAAATGAAAAATCTGGGTGGTAAAAATAATGCGTGAAGTAAAGCTCTTCACCTCACCTTCATCCCCCCAACACTGCCATCAAGCTGCCCCTGAGCAAGGCACTTGACGATATTCCTTTGATGATGATAATGATTTACAATATTATTGCTGCTGCATCGATTGAAAAGAAGCTTATAGACTGAATGAAACAAAAGTCCAAGGTGTTCTTCTATGAAAAACTTTAAAAAGCCTTTATTTTATATCACTTACAACACTCCAACATGTTTCCACATTGGCCTTCCTGACAATTCAGGATGTTTGAAACTCCCTGACAATTCATGTTCATGTTGACCAGGAACTGTTTGAACCTCTCTGATGAAGGTCAATGCCGAAAAGAGTTGGAGTGTTGTAAGTGTTTTTAAATTTCTCTATGAGCCCATAAAATAAAGGCTTTTTAAAGTTTTTCAAAGAAGAGTGCCTTGGACTTTTGTTTCATTCAGTTACATACTCCAAACCAAAGAGCACCTTCTTTTGAAGGTTTTTTTTTTGACAATTTGCACCATTTTTGTAGCACTCTGTTTTACTTCTTTGTTCCAAGCTCATTCATACCCTTACACAATAGGCATCTATTTTGCGCTGAATGTGAGTTTCTTCCTTCATACCTACTTTTTCATCTCAATCCAATTAATACCTAGCTACATTGTGCATGCTGGGAAATAAAGGTGTTTTTTTCACTCTGATTGAGCTATTACACAGTTATGGAAAGCACGCCTCAGCACACATTCCTGTGCTCTGCCTGTTGTTGGCGGTGAGAGCAGCTTCGCAAACTCTGCTGGATTGTGATTAGCGTTGAACTGGATCCATCACCGGTGGAAGTTCTTGTTGATTTTTGTTGGTATAAAATGTAAACATGCAGCTTCCCTGTGCAGTCAAACCACGATTCTGAAGCAAATAGCCTAATTAACCTCTCTCTCTCTCTGTCTCTCTCTCTCCCCCTCTCTCCTTCCTGCAGTTTCACTCTCACACTCTGCCTCAGTGTCTCTTTCGCACTGGATAAAATGCTCAGGCTACAAAATGCCCCTTTGGCAGTCATGTCTAGTGAAACCTGTCCTATTACACCGTTCATCCTCCACATTCATACAACAAAACCTCAACCCACTCCCTCACCTTGTATTGCTGTATATTCGCTCGCCCCAGCTGTCTACAGTACTGGCTCACATAGTCAAATCTTTATAATTGCAGTGATTAATCTAAAACAATTTATTTCAGTGAATATCTAGTTACCAGTGGATCGAGCGAGTACAGCAGTTTTCTGTGAACAGGTGTAGAATTTATTAGGTTTGGGAATGCTATCTTCGCCCTGGCTGGTAGGCTGATTAATGACTGTGGATGTAGAACTAGAACAAATCCAGGTTATCCAGGTTTGCTGACTCTCATTCTTTGAATAAGATTTACCATCTTGCCACTGTTACAGAACAAATATGACTCATGTTTAGCATGGCATTATCGTAGCAGAGTGGCAAGTATTAACGCAGCCACCCATTATCGTGCTGAGCGATAATATTGTTATATTGCCCAAGTCCAGCTGTGTAGCTGTATGAATGTGAAGCAGGCTGTCGATTAAAAAAAAAAAAGCATGCTCAGTAAACTTTAGCTAATAAATAATATAAAAAACAAAGCAATATACTGTACTACTAAACTATTTAAAACATGTATGGACTTTATTCCCACGGCAACCATTTTGAACTTATGTATGCTATGTTCTACTATTGTACCATAACATCATACAAATGAACCAGACAAACATTTTTCATTTCACACGTTCCCCACTGAAAAACGCATCAGAAATCCAAGAATCCGGAGAGATACAGATTCACATTATAATGTATTTGGCCTACTATAGCTAGCTATAGCCTAGATAGCTAGCTGTTACTGAACTATAGTAGATAACTTGATAGACTGGTTTGTCTCTGTCATGTTTTCACACACTATGCCAGTCTTCCAGGTAGAGTTTCCCACCCTGGGTGTGAGGTTCAAAATGGCCGCCATAGTCATAGTTGAGGTATTCTGTGGATGGCAATATTCACTGTTCTGTATCTCTCCACACTGGAGCTGCAACCACAAGTTCTGCTTACTGTAACGCAGAGGACGGAGGAATGGGAGACGCTGTACAACTTTATCAGTCCAATCACTTCCTCCAAGAGTGTGTGATGATCCGACACAAACACACACTCTCTCTCTCTCACACACACACACACACACACACACACAAGATAGAGGGCTGGAACAGCCCAAAATAGCAACAAATTCTGGCATCCATATTATTCGAACTAGACATTCCCATAGCCAGCAAGCCTCTAAATGACACACGGGCCACTGCTTTCCCGAGACAGACACCCACACCCACACACACACTCACACACACACCGAGGTGTATTGCATCTGTCAGTGATGGATTATGGTGAGAGCAGAATGAATTGGACGGTACAATGAAACAACGTTAGTCTTGCCACAAGAGATGAGGGCTGTAGAAATAAATGGGCACTTTCTAAACAGGGGCACATAGTGAGATGTTTCTTTGTTTTGCTGTTATGTCTACAACACTCTCTTCTTCTCTTCTGCCTTCTCACCACACACACACTGCCTTGTTCTCTGGGCAACATCCCAAATGACAAACATGTCATGTCATATTGAAATATTTGTTTATCTCTTCCAAGTTATCTTTTCCAACTGAAAAAAACCCAAACAATCCTATTGCTCTCTCCCTCTCTGTATCACCCCCCCCTCTCTCTTACTCATCCATTTGGGTTTGAACCTCTGTCACCCCAAGCAGCATCTGTCATTCACTGTGTGTAGAGGGAGGAGCGAGGGGAGCGGCGGCCTTTGACCTCTCCGCTGGCACACCGCTACACAGCGTCTGTCACGTAGAGGAATATGAATCACACCTCCGCGCCCTCCTTCATTACCTATACTGCTGCGAACATGCTTGCATGCTCATGGGCAGACAGACGCACGCATACGCACATCGGCATGCTGCGAAAACACAAACACGTGCAGAAGCCGTGCGCATGACACATACAGGCGTAAACAGACACCACACACACACACACACACACACACACACACACAGCCAGCGGCAGAGTGTGGCCGGAGGGAGCGCTCCAGGTGAGTCGGTGCTGCTCTGCTAACTAGACCTTCCTGCCTTTGGACCTCTCAGCTGCTGTACCCTTGAACTCTGCATACAGCCCATCTGTACACCCAGATCCTCTCTGCACTTTTCTCCACTGTTGCCAAGGAAATCATTAACTGCATGTCTTATAGGTATTTATAGTAGTGCAACGCAATTCCCGCTCACCTGCTTCCGCCAGACGAAGCGTACAGAAAGCACTGTAGCATAGATTCTGGAATAACGATAATTGGCAATATAAGTAGAGGGGAAATACAGTGTGACAGCTTAATTAATTCACATTGAGGCCCCTCTGAGTGGCAAAGAAATGTTTTACTGCCGCTCACAGACTATTATTAAGCCGAGACCATTTCTGTGCTTTGAATTCCCATTTAATAGTCTCACTACAGGGGCCAGTTGCTGCCTTATTCCAAACCGCGCCTAATAAAAGCAGCTACTGTAGAAAATACAATTTCTTCCACTCTATCTGATACAGGACCGTCTATAGTGAACACTTAGTGAACGACTGATACAAGCTGATATAATTTGGCCCTTCCGCCTCTTTCCTCCACTTCCTCTATGTGTTCAATAGGCACTTAGAGGCGCACTTGTTCGTGAATAAGATCTTAGATCAATTGTGTGCAGAGCGGACTGGTATTTTCACCTCTGTTTGTCCAGTATCTCAGGTGGATGTCCATCACTTTGCCTGGTGTTTGTTTAGTGGATGGTGTGCAGCATGAATACTGAATACCCAGAGGTGAGACTGCTGTAAATCCTCCCATCGCAAAAACACTAAAATAGATCAAACAGCATATTTTGCCTAAAATTCAGTGTCACAGTGCCACAGTGCCACAAATTCCAGCTGTAGTATCTTTGTCCTCAGCACCCCGGCCTCCATTCAGCATTTACAACTGACATCAAAGATTCCTACTTCCACCACAGCCTTACATAAGAGGGCTTTGGAGAGACAAATTATTGGTTTATGTGGCAAACAAGCCCTTGAAATTAATTTTGGGGAAATTAGAACAGCTTCTGTCTGCATTTCATCATTTTGACTTCTTTGCAAACAGCTTGTTTTTCCCCGCTGCTTGTTTCTAAGTGCAGGGCTGCGACTGAATCTGTTGCCTCGTCATTACCGTTGATCATGGCCATGCTTATGAGAGGGATGTAATTGGTATGTGTGGGTACATGTTAATTGCACTGATAATATGGAGAGCTGCTTCCTCGGTTTTTATTCGCCTGTAATTATCTGACAAGATCACCGGCTCTTGGAGAGAGAGCTATTGTGTTGGCTGGAGGTTGAAGATGGAGGTTGCTAGGTTCAAATCAAGAGGCAGGAAGTTGAGAGCGTGCAAATCAAAAGATGAATATCTTTTGCTCGAGGCCTGAAAATGGATTCTCTCAGAAAAACAGCTATGAGAGAGAGACATGATGAAGACACCGTGGCGCTGTACGTTTCATCTGTTCCTATGCAACCGCTCTTGAATATACCTCGCTTTCAATGTGTGAATCTGTCCTCAGTATCCATTCTGAATTTAGCTGCTGCAGGAATTCCCAAAAGCACAAAGACAGAGCCAAAGATAACCTGCATAGAACGCTTGTCAACAGAATATGTTGACTACATGAGCTTTGCATCATCGTCCTCATGCAAAAAGAGATATTTAATTGAATCAGAAATGTATTGTGTCCCAGAAATAAGATAAGATAAGATAAGATATCACTTTATTAATCCCCTTTGGGAAATTTGGGAATGGGAACAATTGGGAACAATACAAATTCTATTGCTGATGATCTTATTATTATTACTAGTAGTGGTAGTAGTATAAAAAGCAGAAGAGGAGAGGAGGAAGTAGTACAAGAAGAAACATAATTTGCTCTTTGATTACAATTTAAATGGGACTACTTATCTCTCTAGGTAGAATTCCTGCTCACATCTGCCACAGTGAAGCGATGCGTATTTGTTTATCAACACCTCTCCTCCACAGAAGCTCATATCTCCCTAAACGACACAACACATGTTCTCTCCACTCCGGCACCGAGCCGCCCGGCTTCTGGGGCAAATTAATTCCCAGCTGGAGGATGACTGTTATGAATGGGCTGGGCAAGAGAGATGGATGGGCTACCATTCTTCGGCTCAACCTTCTGCTCCCGGTAACAGAGACGCTGGGGTCTGGCCTAGTTTTGTGGCTTTGTACAGTAGCTCTGGGGACTCTCTGTGGGGGGGGACACCGCCGCGCTAACACACTCTGAGCCGCAGCCCAAAGGAAATCTACATACAAAGAGGATGCTGTAGCACTGCTGAGAGCTGTGGAGTGAAACTGGGGGTTTGGGAGCTGTACATTGATTGTTTCCATTCCCAAATTCGGGATCCTTTGTTTTGAGATAGCCCACTGCACTGTGTTGACATTAGGTGAGTGTATGTGTGTGTATGTGAGTCGGTAGTTCAAGCCAAGGAGGTCCTGTTCTCTGACAGTCATTCTGAGGTTTGTGTGCTGCTACCATGCCACAACATAGACTAGATTTATCCATTTTCACAATCCCTGTCAGTCATCAGCACAAAGTGAGCAAAACAGGATAATTTTGACTGACAAATCACACCATCATTTGTCTTTCAACCAGGCAACATTGTATTAGAGTTTCTAGTAGAAAAGGAACACAACATGGTTGACCGCCAATCACTGGTGTCTGGTGAAAACCCTGTACCTCCAAAATGTCAACTTATCAGAAATTAAGACACCAAAAACCAAAAAAATTTGGAAACTGAGAAGGCATTTTCTGTGTAATGATTCCCAGCAGAATGGCTGAGTCACTGCTTGAGCTGGTGTTGGTCTTTTCTTAAATCTAGATGACCTTGACTTGAAGAAGGGTTAGTTTGACATTTTCTCTGTGCTGGAGTGTTGATCTATCTTGTTGCTGCTTGAGCCCACAAAAACAGTGAAGAGTTTAATTTAAAATGAGATATGTATCTACTCTGAGAAAACAATTGGTCAGATCAAAGTAAAATCTGTTATTGAAAATTGAAAAAGTAATTAAATACCTTGAATTCTTTACTTACAAAATATTGACATTGTAGAGGGTGTAATCATCTGCATATTTTAAATATCAAATACAGTAGATATACAGTGTAGTATTTTGGAATGAAACCCTTCAAATAAAGCAAGTTCTGAGGTTGGCCTCGATGCAAGATGAACATTTCTGTGAATTCAAATCTCTGGCTATAAAAGGAAAAAGTGAATTAATATCTATAAATGCTCGTGATGGGTACAGAAGCTCTTGGCATTAACTTTCTGTCCCTTTAAGCTCATCAGCTTTGAGTAAGGTATTAGGCTCTCAAACTGTTAAAGCTGTCATAGGCGATGAAGATACGAAGGCTTACCGTTTAGCTCAAAGCCGTACTGCGCCGCTTTGAGACCTTATCCAGCAGATCAGGAGGTTGTACTATTTTGTAAAATATTACCACCTTTTTCAACTGATTCCCCATTGTTTTCTGAAGTAAAAGGCTTTATATATATATTCTGTCTTCATTGCCTACACTGCTTAACCCCATCTTCTACTTTATTTCTGTCAAGGCGCTTGATAAAACAAACAAAAAACTCCCTACAGAGTCTTTTGTGACAGACGATCCCCTTTAAATCTCAAGCATTTGGGATACCATTGCACAAAATTACAGCATCACGACAAATCAGTGATGAATTTGACGGATGGATCACTGATTGAAGCGCATATGAAGCTGTCCACTCGTCACTCAACCTGCAGTCTATCTTTTGAATTGCTCATTGCGATGTACTTTAATGGCACGGAAATGATAGAACATTTCTGTTTGTTTGTCGACTGCTTCTGTTTGCTTGTCAGTTGCTTGACGAATGGGAGTAGAGAAAATCAATAATCTGCCTCATCCCATATTGGTTTTTGCTCAATAATATGACGGAGTAGCTCTATCAAGCATGTGAAAGAATCTCTCTTTCCCATCAGGCTGTGATAACCTTTGCTGGGACATCAGTGGTCAGACAATAGTGCTGACACTTTGATCCAGAGTGATTTATAATGATGACAAACGTAAAGCATGCTTTAATTCCCACATTATCAAGATTACAACAACAAACCAACAGTGTGGCGTGAAAGGGTCAAAGCTACAGTACCAAGACATTATAATATTCAATCTTGTTGTGTGAAAACCTAACGGGGTTTTTCATTTTTCACTTCAGATGAAGGATTAAACGGTTGAGAACATTCTCCAACCTCTTGGGCTTATGAAACCCATTCAAAACCCATCGGAACATGTCAGAAATTCATTGTCATCAAGCTAAAAACAAGGCTGTTTTTCTTAGTTTCTAAAAAGTTGACATTTTTGGAGATGCAAGGTTTTTTCACCCGACAGCAAAGATCTGCTTTGTGTGGGTTACAATAACGGGACATGAAAACCCTGGAAGCCCAATCGCATCAACTCAATCTCATCAAAGCTCTGGATTTTGTGTCTACATGGCCTGTGTTAACTCAGGATATTAACCAAGGATTAGATTCTCCAACACGGAGGAGTGCTTGACACTGGCAGGTTGTCCACCCCAGCACCTGGCCGCTAGCCAGTGGCCCGCGTTGATGTGGACCGGTGCCCTTTTCAAAGGCAGGTACCTTGTGGCTTTTAATTTTAATCACATTGTCACTTCAAACAGATAAAGCACAGAAAGCGGAACCCCTTCATGTGCTATAAAGTGGCAGCCTCCCCCTTGCATACACACACAATCACACACACACACACACACACACGGATAAGCACACAAACACACGTACACACAGACCCACTATGAAAGACACTGTCTGTGCCTGGCATTTGGTTTCACAGACACACACACACACACACACACACACACACACACACACACACACTCTCCTACTGTAAAACTTTCAGTGATGCATGCATGAAGAGCCAAATCATTTTGTCCAAGCGAGAACCAGAAAGAGTCAAAAGGCCTGAACCCCTCACACTGTTCCAGTCACACAGCAGGTATTTATCATGTGAAATTATGATACTGAGGGACAGATTAAAAAGATGGATTAAAAAAAACCAACAATAAACCTGGCGATGTCTGTGTTCAAGCACTGTGGCAGTATATTTGGCTCACGCTCTCCTCCTCCCATCCCCCCCATCCCTCATATCTCTTCACATCATTCACACCCACGTCTGTCTCTAATGTTCAAAAAACATTTTTTTTTTTTGTTGTTGGGTGGGTTGGCTGGGGGCGGGGGGTGTCACAGATTCACAGTGAATGACTATTCCCATGCTATCTGGGCAGAAACAAGAACCCCAGTCTCCTCAATCAGCTTATAGGACGACTGCTGCTGATGTATGCTTGAATCCCTCTTAGTCTCCTTCTAGTCAGCTTTTCCAGCTCCACAAGCAGCTCAGGGCCCCTATGGAGCCGTAACTACTCAACCCAGGGGTAGGACGGACGCCCAAGACCCCCTCCTCCACACACACACACACACACACGAACACACACACCTCCCCCACCATCCGCCACCAACCACCAGGAACTGTGGCTGCTAGATTTGTCTGTCTATCAGCTGCTTTGGTACGTAACCAATCATTATTCTAAATAATTCAATCAATATACAACATACTGTAGCATGAACTCTGAAATGCAGGTTACTGTACTTTTTGGGGACATGGATAATGTGAAGATTACATTCCTCTACCATGAAAGGCTCAATAGCATGAATTGGTTATGGTTAGGCAACTAAACCTCTGGGTTAGGTTTAGGGTTAGACAACTAAAACAATTTGGTTATAGTTAGGGTAAGGTTTTGGTCATGGTTTAATAAGAAAAACTTGAGCTGAAAATGAACTGAAAACTTCACTTCGGTATACCACTTCTCCTCCAGCCGCTGTGGCCTGCAGATGAAAAGGTTAGTTTGCTGTTTCCTGCCCTGCCACCACCTCCAACAAGGAGAGCAGCGCTGTCTGCAGAGCTTTCGTTCCAGCCGGATACCACCTGATTTCACTCATTATCCTGGGTCCTGAAATAGGCAGGCCAATTAAATCGCTTTTAATCAAGACCGTGGTTCATTAAATCGGGTAGGCTTTAAAGCTGCCTGTCTGGAGAAAGCAGCCAGGACCCCTTTGTCATGCCTGGAGCTGACCAGCACGGTCGTGGGAGAAGTCTTGATGAAAGTCTCTCAGTGCAACGCTGAATAAAGGTCAAGCTTTAGCAATTTTAAACCAAGATGGCCTGCTTGTCTGTGTAGCTATGTTGCACACTTGTATTATGTGTACTGCATGCTTAAATAGACTCTTGCTGGTGTTGTCCTATAATCCTGTATGTTGATTGATTGATTGATTGATTTAATTGATTGTCTGTGTCTGTCTCTTGTATTAATGTATCTGTTGGCAGATTATTTTGTAAGATCTCTTATGGAATTACCTCCATGAGGACAATAACTTTGTATTTGGATTGACTTTGTTTTTAGCATTGATTGGAATATTTGCAAGCCTTAGGATTTAAAAAAAAAAAAATTTTTATCAGCTAACGCCTCTTATTAACCAAGCTTTTAACTGGCATCAGTAGTCAATACTAATCTAGCCTGACTGTCAATGAGATCAGGTTAGGAGGGGAAATGGGACCTCCAGTGACAGGAATCTGTCAGGACCAGGCTGTCCCATGAGAGAGAGACACTTGATAACAAGTCTTGGTGGTAATGAGGAGAAACCAAAAACACACAGGGACACACTGGGTTGCCACAAATATCCAAAATAGCAAAATACCAAGCAATAGAAGCAGGAAATGAAAAATAGAGAAAAATACTCAACTCAACTTCTCAATAATTCTCATATTACATCAGTGGCCTATTTACTGTAGTGCTGGAGGACAATGTTGGAGCAAACCATCCTTCACCCAACAAACCATTACTGACTGCTGGATGATCAAATCAGGAGCTTAATGAAACCATGGTGTAAACTACTAAGACTTAAGAGACTCGCAAGCTACTTCTGATCACTGATAACATCCATCCCAACATCTTCCCTGGGGCCGTTGGAATATGTTAATCAAATTATATAATCATGTTGTGTTTAACAGAGCAAGTATCCAAAGGCCTCGGAGCGTCGCTTCCATTAAGCGGGGACGTCATTTACACACACAATACAAGCACTCCCGTAATTAGATTCACTGTAAATATGTTGTGGTAAATGTCGAGGTTAGCTCAAGGAAAAGCACTACAACAACTTCAATGTAATCTGTAATGTCAAATTATTATGGAAGAGTGCCATCTCAAGGAATATACACCAGATGAGGGTTTTTCTTACATGTGCTACATCAAAGCAAAAACATACATAGTATATTGACTGAAAGAATATCTCTTCTAGCTTTTTGTTTGATAAAGATGAGCAGCAGCGCTGAATCAGCACGCCTCACAGCTTCCTCCGCTGCACCTCCAGTGCGCTCCTCAGAAAGAGCAATGAGGCTGACATCCATATCTCTGAATTGCTTTTGTTTAACTGCATCAATCTTATCTAACACTTCTTAACTCCATCCCACGCTCGCCAAATCAAACGAGTTCAAAACAACATGCACTTTGTGTTTCATGTGAGACGCAAATGGGCAGCCAGGATGCTGCCATGGCCATTTTCCACACAAATACAGGTAGGATGCGTTTAGGAACCTCTTAGGACAAACAAGTAGGATTGGAGAAATTGAAGACAGGAGCTTGGCATTGTATTTCTGCCAAGCAGCACTGGCAATGCCAAGCTCTGATATTACTCAGGCAGAGCCCAAGGCTACGCCAGCCAACCATGAGGACAAGATTTGGCCTTATTGTGAAACCCAAATCATGCCAAAATATTTGATCCACCCAATATTGTCTCATTGTGTGCTGAGATTCACAGCAATTATGCAAACATGTTGTATTTATGGAAATATCCAGACGTCCCATGGTTTATACAGTAGATGTACACTGCAAAAAACGTCCATCTTAACAGGTCATTTAGTCTCATATTCAGCCTTCAAATTTTATTTTTCTTAAAACAAGAGAAGAATTCTGCCAATGGGGTGAGATAATGCCGCTTGTTTCCATTGCGCCGTCTCATTTGTTTCAGGAATTTTCTAGAAATGAGTGTCAAGTCAGAATAAGGCAGATCACTGCACTACTATCAAGAAAATGACGCTTGATTCTCCAAATTTCTAAAACAAGTTGATTTGCATTGGGAACAAGTGAAATTACCTCCCCCCATTGGCAGATTTTTAAATGACTTGTTAAGATGGAGATTTTGTGCAGTGTACCAGGGAGTGGAGCACAAAATGAGAAACACTATGATAAATTATAAAAAAATGGGGGGAGAAATAGGGGACCCTTGTCTTCTCCCCCAAGGCAAATGCTTCCTGAACTGCTCCATCATCATAGCTGACACATCTTGCTGACTCGGAGACAATCACCAAATAAAGATGGACATATGACTGTATCTATTTTGAGGAAGGAAACCTAGACGATGGGTCTGACGATGAGCAACTTCCTTGATTGATGCTTCACTGCTGTTACATCAAGAAGCGTAGGTATGTAAGCTTCATTTAAAATTCCAAGCCACGGAGCGCAGACAGCACAAGTCTCACGACTCCCAATGATTTATGCCTGAAGCCTCCATTCAGAGGTCACATCTGCATGGTGAAACGTATAAAAATGAAGACTTTAGAGGGCGTTGGAGCAGACACTGAGAACATTCATTTAAGACTCCGGGGGTGTGAAAGGTAGAGAGAACAACTGTGTCTTGCATATCATGTTTTAAAGCACTTTATATTTTAAATAAAATGCATGACTGGCAGGAAAAAAAGATCACATTTCAAGACTCTTTAATTCTGTTCCTTTTGAAAAAGTCCCCCTGCTCCCAGCATGCAACTCCCTTTCTCAAATGACTGCAGTCTCACACAGATCCTTCTCATCTAGATGCTGCTTTTGAACAAACATCACAACAAAAGATCACTTAGTAAGTATGAATACTGTGTGCTTCTTACAGACCTGCTTGAAATAATACTTGCACATATTTTGTTACCATTTTGTTTTAACCTGCACAGAGTACCACATGGCTGGGGTTTACCACATTGCACAATACAGTGAGATAAAAAAGAAGATGACCATACGCACATCTCATGAAATTTTTAGCAGGTGCTGGAGTGCAGTTGAACTCTAGGGCTTCATCAGGTATCCTATGATCCTCCGATACCTGATGAAAACCTAGAGTCGAAACGTTGTGTTGAGATAAATAAATATGTGGGAGCATTGTTTTCTTTCTTTAATACAATGAGAACCAGAAAGTTAGGACTATTTGAAAGTAAATTTAGTATACTTTTCTGTGATTGACAAGTTATCTGACAATATTTAAATTGATAAATGGTAAACCCCACCCATTCCCCACACAACTAAGTTGATACAGGTCTGCCTGGTAGCTATATCATTCACACACTCGAAAAGCACTTGATATATACAGTATATATATATATATATACACACACACACACTTGAAACCAACCTCAAGGAGAAAGTGTTGTCACTGTCATGATAAATGTATCTGTTATGCAAGCGAGCGTCATGGCTAAGAGCTCCATTACCGACAGATAAAGCATCTGCTTTGCATTCACTGGACATTTGCTGCTAAATTAGCCCCATATTTGGACAGGGGAAGGGTGGCATCTTATTTCAGTGATGATCTAGGCGAGGTACAGTACAATGAGCTGCACACATGTGAAGACAAACATATAAAGTGTCAGATAATCATAATCGAAACACCATGGAATGAAAACATGGAAATCTGTGAATGCCATAAAAGGGAATGCACATGTGTTTGAAACCTCTGATGATATATCCGCTTTACATATCACCCAATCTCAGACTGAGGCGTTTCAGTGACCCTTAATAAATCCATCTAACCCAGACAAGAACTGCCGACTGACTGTTCATGCATTCTCAATGAACACTGCTGCTTAAGTAATATATCATGAAATATTCAATTTTGGTCTTTAATGCTCCAGGTCTCTGACTCAGGAGTGGTCTTTTATTACATAATCAACTGGTTGGGAGTATCTCTAACAGTCAACTGACAGTATCAGTTTCTATCCATGCATCTAAAATAGAGAGGAGGGTATCATCATTTCACTGGGAGAGGATTATTCTTCGCACTGGAAGCCTACTGTATTCAACCATTTCCTGTGACCCTCTATAAATACTGTACATCAAACACTCATGGTCCACTTATTTGTTTCTTTTAAGTTGATTTAACACAAAAAAACATCAACAGAAAAATAGCCTAACCATGCTCATTATGATTGCTTATTCATTTTTTCCAGAATGCTTTTCTTCCAGGTTTTACAGGTTTTTTTGTGCCTTTTGTACCTCCCTCTATCTATTTTTGGTTTTAGAGTAGAGTTGAGCACCTCCAGTCAACTACTCGTGATGTAACATCAGAAGAAAGTACATAGTAGCTTGCTGTATGACAGTTGACGTCAGACTGCGTGAGGTCACGTGGGCATAACTGTTATGCATGTTTGTTAAGCTCGGTTACAAAACTATTGTTGTTCAGTGCCAAGGTTGTCCAGATTACACCGTGCGGTTAAACTGTGTAGCGGTTACGCTTGAAATGCACCTGCACGTCCAATAGGTGCGCACTCCCCTTCTCTGTTTTCACAGTGAACATTATGATATACAAGCCTACTAAGTCAAGTCCGTGCATCTATAATTCTTATTTCTTCCCTTTCCATTAATATCAGCGGTTTTGCCTAAATCTAAATTCCCCAATGTCTTTTCTGCTTTAATTGGTCAGCGCAACGTCCCTCAGTTGAGTAACGGGTCAAAATAAACAAATCTGTAGCCGATAGTAGCCTAAACATTATTTCTCTATTGTCAGCTGACAGTTAGTTGACAGCAGCAGTCTGAAATCTCTATAGGCTACTTAATGCCACCGACTAACCATGATTACCTCATATCCCTTGTGTGAAAATGTCCTTGACATGAACTAGGCTGCATTTAGAAGTGCGCCTGATTCACACCAATTCACTACTTCCGCGGCCCCACAACTCATGCAGTTCAGATTCATGAAAAATAAACAACAAAAGCGCCTGTCCTTACCTGTAAATGCCCCTGGTACATATTGAGCACACAGTCGGTCGCGGATCTCTCCGACAGTGGGGTGTTTAGACTTCTTCCAGGCTTGCTAGATTAGATAGATGTTTACATTATAAGCTATGCAAAGAGTTCTTCAACAAGCCCGGCGCCGCCTCAGCTCACTTCAGAGCAGACAGGACGGAGCTGTCCTCTCCTCAGGTGCTGAAGCTCGCACTTTCTGCTCATCCAGGCTTTTCTCAGACGCCAGGCGCGAGGAGTGCGACGTCGGACCGCACTTTCTCCTCGTAGTGCAGTGTGCTGACGCTGGCTTCTGAGAAGTGCTGCTTTGGTTTGTTAAAGACAGCTATCGAGTCCGTGTAGGGCAAAAAAAAACAATCCCCCCCCGGTTTTAAGTGTTCATTCCCCCGTTTTAAGTCTTCATCCTGGACGCACTGCCGCTCTCCCCCTCTCTCTCCCTCTCTCTCTCTCTTTCTCTCCCTCTCTGTCTCTCTCTCTCTCTCTCTCTCTCTCGGCTGTGGTTTAAGTGTTTTGACGCTCCTCGGGGTTCATTCTCCTCTTATAGTGCGCTCCTCTGCCTGTTCTCCTCCTAACCCAGCCCTCTGGTGCCTCCTCCAGTGCTTACGTGTTCCACAAGGAGGCATACATACAGAGGCAAGAGCATTTCACATATAGGCGACTTCACAATATGTTTAGAAATATGTTTCAAAATACATAAGCATTGTCCAAAATGTTTGTGTTTTGGAATTTATTACAAGTTTATTTTGGACATATCCATCCATCCATCCATCCATCCATCCATCCATCCATCCATCCATCCATCCATACATACATACAGTAGCCTACATACATACATACATACATACATACATACATACATACATACATACATACATGCATGCATATAGTATATTTCCTTCCTAATACATTTTGGACACTAAAAATATATATTTCAAATGAATCTCGTCTACATGTGCAAATACATTCTTGGCCAATCTTTGCAGATTGTCTAATTTTGCAACATCTTTAAACATTCTGAGGTTTATGTGAAATTTAAGGTTCTTGGGTATGTTACAGCATCTGTTGGTGGTTTTTGTATGTTCAACCTCTGGAACTTCTAGTCAGAAAGACTTTTCAGACACTCATTAATCCTCTCTTGCATAATCACCTCAAGTTATTATGTTATATTATGCAATATATTTCACCATTTAATATTAAAAGCATAGGCTATATAGGACACATTATGCCTTCATTAACATAATACCTGTTCCTGTGATAAACAAATGAGTATTTTGCTCTCAGTTGTCCAATTAGTGGAAGACAGCGTTACATAACCAAACGATGCAAGTCATATAGTTTCAAGGTAATGATGTAGCCTATGTGGACTGGAACAAAGGTATGGATGTTTCTGTTCTGCTGCTCAATTAAGAAGTAAAAAGTCAATGTTGAGAAAAGATAGCGCAGATAGACTAATTGTCAGCAGTGAGGTAGTGGCAAATAAATAATAAATAAGATGCTTAACTATGAGTGGTTAACCTCACTCAGTGATAAGGCAAATAACCACCAAAATATAAAAAAAAACAATTATATTTTCAGAAAAGAACATTAATTCATGTTTTTTCCCTTAAAATACCCTATTATCATATAGTTTACACCAGTTTAATGCTACTTGCTATGATGGATTCTCTGAATTTCATATCATAAAGATTTATGCTCAGAAAGATTTCTATTCACTCTAGATAAGGTAGAGGTAACTGTTTGAAAAATGTGAACTTCACTACCCAGAATCACTCACTGCTGTTTAGGAGACAGTATTTCGCTCTTAAGTTTCGACTTGTCATTTCTTGTGGGCGGGGAAGATTTCTCACCAGTGTCCATACTTGACAGCAGAGTTTCATTTGGGCAAACAGAGTGAATTTTTACATAGAAATCTTGCTTAGTGCCGCTTTAATCTTCCACTCTTGCCCATATTTGCTAAGTGCACTGACCCCAGTAGATCTGTTCTCAACAATCAGTCAACTAAAAGTACCATGCAGCAAAAACTGATAAACGCAAGTTGTACCCGTTGCTGTTGTTTATTGATTTGAAGCTGTTCTTAAGCATCAACCACCCAACTCTCAAACACTCAATATTAAATGTTCTGTACAACAACTCAGCAACACATCAGTCCTTTCCATCCACAGGGTGTTTTGATATTCTTTATGCCTGACCAGATGAAACGAAATCCAGCCTCCAGGCATGGAAATCAGCATGCTTATTAGGCCCCGTGTTGCTGTGTATATTGTTCACTAGAAATACATTGAAATAAATTCGCCATGCTGAGTATCAATAGATTCTCACTCTTTCATATTCCCTCCCACTCGTTTTATCAATGAATAATGATTACATTCATGCTCGTGTGATGTGAGATGACAGACACGTACGTGCTGCTCAGAATCTATTTTTAGCCCCAGTTGGACCGTGATCCTGTGTTTTTTTCCCCAGCCATCAATCTCCCTGTGCTGACAGATAGTGGCTGTCTAATAATTAATGTTAAGATGAGTGGAATTATTGTTGTGTACAAGGGACTAGACAGCCAGCGCTATGTGACTGAAAAACAAATCATTTCAGTCAAATTGAAATGTTTTATCTGCTGTTGAGTGGCATCCCAGCTGAAGGAATGAGCCGCTGAGTTCTGATAAAAGCCGAGCAGGAAATTGAGGGAAAAAAAATCATAATTAGAGTCATTGCTCATAAGTTGCATGTGCATATTATGTCCCATGGCCTCTGCAACCTTTAAAGACCAGCTCAAAAAATATTTGAGATTATTTTATGCAAAGATTTAGAAGCAGGGACGGCCCAGTAAAGCAGAAAAGCAGAATACAGTTGGAATAATAGTGTGGCAAACTAGTTGCGCAAATTGTATTTTCTAAGGCCAATACAAAAAGAAAAAGGCCCACAACTTCTGCGTTTTGTTCATATGAATTCGGACATCTCTGCTCAGAAATACACACACCCATCAAATGCATCAGAAACACACTGAACCACCAAAGAAATAACTTATTATTTACTACAACAATTTTCTGTTATTTTCAGCTCTAGGTTCCTCTTAGTGTGTCCACATTGGAAAATCACTATTTTTCAGTGTCATTTTGTAGATACTCAACATGCTGTCCATTTGCTTTGTAGGCCTAGCATTATCTTCTCATGGGTTTTGGGAATTCCTAGCAGCTGCCAGGTTTGTCATAGAATGTGATCGAATTAATTCAAGCAAATTGTTGGCTGTGAGACGCACTGCAACATAAGCAGGCATATTGTGTGTGAATTGTTCTTGCATAAAGGGACTCAGGGTTTGTTTAATTACTTTGTTGAGTGAATCACTCACCTGAAGAGGCAGGAGTAGTGCACAGTCTCTAAGATCTCTACTGACTCAGTGAACATGAGTAAGTTTATGATAACGGCAAAGGATTGTGGGTTGTAGTGATGTCATAGGTGCAAAAGCCATATGGTGAGCAAAGCCTTTGCTTTTGCTCATCATATGGTTTTTGCACAAGTGACATCGCAATTCAATTATTACCTGTCATCGTGCATAATTGGTTCATCGGTGGCCGTTACTGAAATAGCTATTCAAGACGAGCCTTTGGATTCTAATAATGCCATAAATCTCAGAAAGGCGTCAGAATACATTGAACTCTGACACTACAGTATTGTAGATGAAGTAGTGCCAGAACATGGAGTGAATTCAAAAATTATTAACAGCACGAGAATAGATGCAGCTGGCACATTTGGTGAGTCCATTATTAATAGACTTAATAGACCAAATATTCACCTGACAAATGTGTCTGATTAAAAATTAAAAACTCCATTTTATCCCATGTATCATCTATAGGCTGATGTGTGTTGTCGCAGTCGGTTTAATTTAAGCTTAACTTAATTAAATCGAATCCTATACAATTAAAATGTGCTGCAGCTCGCAGCCTGACTCTGTTTTTCCAAGCACATCCTGAACATATGGGACCAGCGAATAAGCAATTGTCAATTTTTGTTTAATTGAACCTAGGGCTCACTTTGAATGCAAAACAGGCCCTGAGGGTCTGCCAGGTGGCCACTACACTGTTCATGTCAGGAAATTACATAACACACACACACACACACACACACACACACACACACACACACACACACACACACACACACACACACACACACATTATAGCATCTAGTGCTCAGAGGCCAGATGAAGTTCTTTCCTCAAAATAGCGTCTCACATTCAAATTCAACCAAACATTTCTTTCAGTGAAGCGTACGGCTCGTTCTGTTTTTCTGTCATTTTACCACAAGCAATTTCTTCTGATGGTCTCTTACTGTACAACCCAAAGCAACAGGTCAGAGGCTGCGTCAGTCAACACCATTCTGTAGTCCATTTGGTGATCGAATGGAAATAACCGTCCTATCTCCTGGGTTGTTTGTCAGTCTGGGCACTGTGTGTTTGTTTTTGCGGTGGAGTCGGGCCTGATGACGTCACCGGTGGCTTTGTTTGCTTGAGAGGGGTCTGGCCTTCAGTGAGCGCCGCTCCGCAGTCTGACAAAGTGTGTTTTCGAAAACAAACCTATCAGGCGAGGTGTGGAGTGAGGGCTGTTTATCTGCTCTGTGCTCGGTGTAACTGGAGAGGTTTGGTTCTCTAGTTATTCAGAGTGGAGGAATGAAGCAGAAATGTAATGAAGGAGACAACGGACAATGGATGTAATGACAATGGATTTCTGTCATAATAAAGAAATGAATTGTGCACCATAGAGCTGACACTTTTCCTTTTCTTTCTGGCAACCCTGTACTTATGTGACACAACATTCCCTTTTGAAATCGTTTGCGCAACAAACCCAACACCTGAATAACACCATGCTCCATCAATTCACCTGAAGAAAATGTGATTTATTTTGATTTTCACAGACAGACAAACTAAACTAATGTCTAATCTGTTGTTTGGAGGACAAACCATTAGCAGAGAGCCAACAAACACAGAGCCGGGGGCGAGTATGACAAAAAGGTAATAGAGCAAACAAATTATGGCAAATGATCTAGAGTGGCGGAAGACGTGACACAGTACTCTACAACAAACAAGTACAACATATGTCAACATATCAGAAAAACTGGTCACAATTTCTCTGATATTAATTTAGTTTTCTACGATGTATTCTTACTTTATCACACTCTGTATGTTTAGAGGACAGTACAAGCTAGCTTATCATACTCTCAAACACGCTAACAAGATACTGGGCAAGAGGTGAAACTGCTGCCAGTCGTCTCGACACCCAGCAGTAAGAGCTGTAAAAGCTCGTTAGCCAAAAGGTCGCCATAGTCCTTTACTGCTTTAAGGATAGTGAAGACCTTGCAGCGGTATACTGTTTCTTTACCAGTGTCTCCAGTGACTCCTGTTAGAGTTTGATTAAACTGATAGTGTCATTTGTTTTCCCTCGCTATCCATAATGTATTGGAAAATTAAACAGCATGCAATGGCCTTGCTTTCTGGTAAATTGCAGCCTGGTTCAGGTCTGCAGCCTGGTATCATACACTAGATAAGGATCGAGGAGGGTTACTGTTGCAGAGAAAGTGGATGGAGTGGACAGAGGGTGAGAGAGAAACTCTACATGCAAGAGGAACCTCTACACATCATTTTAGACAGATAGATAGATAATTAGATACAAACTCATATGGGAAAGAGAAGAATTTCTTGAATAAAAAGGAGTCTGTATCAGAAATGATAGGCTCCTTAACAGATAGACTTGGAGTGACGTCTTGCTGGCATTGACACGTCAGATGATGACGTGCTTTCTCTTAGCCCAAATACTACCTGCGTCATGGTTTATGTTTAGCAAGAAAAAAACAATAACAACTGGGTGTTTAAATCCTGTTTATAGCGTGATTAAGTAGAGGTAGGTAGGCAGTGATGCGAGGAAGTTGGCAGCGATGAAAAATCTAACTCCTACCTTATGTGCATTTGTATCTTTGCTCTTGCTGAATAATTTGGCCCATATGCTTCATTAGCATCCTAAATGTGCAACATTAACAACTTAGGATATTTTAAAGTGTACACAAAGGTATTATGACCACTTGACACACACATACATTAAAAGCTTATGTCACATTATCTCAGCCTTTGCCCGGGCAGCTCTGGTTTCCTACAAGCATCAACCCCATAATGCTGGCCTGATAATGTTCTCATCTCCAGCTCACTCACCCTGCAATCCCCTCTAATGTTGGGCTATCACAACGTCTGAATCTTTAATGCCCAGATGACATGTCCACAAAGGAAGCAGCCTCTTTAAATATGTAGCCTATCCAGTTGTTCTGCCGGCTTCATTACCACGGTTATCTGTGCACGGCATGGGATTCATAATTCATGTTTCTCAAAAATTCTCTCAGATGAGTAGCGGCATACACAGAAATACCATTCATCTCCAATGCAAACACATACTTGTATGTCAGCTGAACTGCTCCAGATTAGCCAAACTATTCATATGCATAAGTATTTATATTTATCTGTAAACGCGGGATTTTCTTGATGAATATAAAAGTAGATCAAGGGGCCTGCACTGCTTTTGATATCGCTACCCGCTGATTGTTAGTGTTTAGAGTGCAAATACAGCTGCCTGGCTTTGCTACGTTTCGTTCTTTGGTGGCCGACAAAAGCGTGTTGCTTTCACCAGCCGGTTGACCCCTCTATGCCTCTCCTTTTATCCATGCACTTTATTATTTGTGGCAGGGTTAATCATTGAAGCAACAGAGATTTTATTTTATTTTATTAAGGATCCCCTTTAGCTAATGCAAGAGGTGAACTGTATTCTTCCCGGGTTTGCAGAAAACACAATCAGAAGACCATGTAGCACTGTGACAGTCCTCACTGCAGGACAATCAAGTAACAGATAGTACAAACAACACTGTTAAATAGGTTGAACACACTTGTTGCTATACTGTGAAGTAACATTTACGGAGATAAGCAGTACATCAGATGTACTATAGCTGCTGCTGACAGCTAAACACCTTGGCTGAGGTTGATGTAAATTCCAATAATGAAGAAAAAACATACAAAGTAGTGACACTAATAGAACAGGACATCCAAGTGACAGTTTGTTGCCTGCCAAAGTGGTTAGTCAAGTATAAGCCATGGTCAAGATTTATCAGCATTTGGCTGGTGTTTCCCATTCTGAATACAAGCCCCTAGTTTGACCCTTTCATCAGGACAGAAGGCCTAGCAAATGCACACACTTGGCCCTGCACACCGGGTGCAGACTTCAATCAGTAATGGGGAGAATGAGCTTGATTTACTGCTGGAAATGCTGATACTATGGCATTGGCTCAAAAATATCATGAGTAGGACCAGGATTGATGGATTTCACCACAGCCACATCTTATATATCAGTTCATGACTCAAAAAACATGTTTTTGTGTGCAGCTTCCCTTTAAATTAATGGGCCTGTCACTGAGAGAGTTGATAGATGATCTGCTTGATAAATCAGTAGTAATTGAATGAATCCTTCAACCAAACATACTGTTTTGTAAACCAGAGTCATTCTTTTCAGCTGTTCCAGCAAGATTACAGTGGATCACATACTACAATGTGAGGGAATGCATTTGCACATTGCACACCTTGTCATGGCAGTTTTGTGTTACAGTGTCAAACAGGTTGGCTCACTTGTGAACAAGCTCTCTGTCCACAACAACGAGCAGTTAATCATCCCTCTACCTGATCTCTCTCTCTCTCTCTCTCTCTCTCTCTCTCTCTCTCTCTCTCTCTCTCTCTCTCTCCCCCTCTTCCCAGCTCACTCAATGATGAATATCGAAACCTGACACCTTTAGAACAGAGGAATGGAGATCTGATGAAGAGGGACAGAGAGATGTGGAGTGTGTGTGAGAGAGGAAAAAAAGGAAATGTGAGAGGGGTAAATGAAGGTGAGAAATAAATTTGTGTTGTGATAGAGAGAGGAAGAACTAGATAATAGGGGAGAGAAAAATGGAGAAAGACGTGACAAGAATCAGAAGAATCCCTTTATATGCCAAGTGTAATACTACTGTAATGATTATTATGACATCCTTCTATTAGTTGACATTTTGTATTTTGAGCTGGATTTACAGGAACGAAAAAGTAACATTAGTGACAAGTGTGACCCAGATATTTTCATATTTAACCTGCAATGAGAAAAAAAAAAGATTACATTTGGCTCACAAAGGATTAGAAATCAGATTTATTTATTTATTTGTTTTTTGTTCTTGTGTAAATCCAGAGTTGGCTGCATGCCTGGTGTGTGTTTCCACCTGGTACAGTGTATTCAGGCTGACAAAGTGACGGTGTGATCATCTCTCAAGCCTGTCAATGGTGACAGCCAATCACGCGCCTCTGACCTCCCCAACTCGCAACAGCACAGTGGGATAATTAGCTGGATAGACACACACACCCATACACACACACACACACACACACACACACACACACACACAGGCATATCGCTGTTGTAGTCTGAAAACCTCAGATTCCGATTTTGGTGATTTTCATGTTTTCACTTCCTTTTTGGGTTGTGAAAATTCTCCTCTTACTCTTTGAAAACCCATTGGATAATGTCAAAAGTGCATTGTCAGCAAAGCCTTTTCCATACACATTCACATAAATCCTTGCACACACACACATAAACATGTACAGTATAATGTCCACAGTTATGGATACACACACTACTGAAAACATACACAGAAAAAAAAAATGAAACCTTACCCACATGCTGTACTCCATAAACAAGCTTTTGAGCACCGTATTCACACAGAAATAGATACAGTATATTCCCTCACAAACACACATTCAACACATATGCACACACACCACACACACACACACACACACACACACACACGCACACACACACACACACACATACTCCTCTGTTTTTATCTATTTTGCTTAGATTCAGCTCTTGATTCAGCCCCACCCCCCACCTCCCCCCAAAGTATCTGGCTGCAGAAAGTTATTTGTGTCACAGGTCTGAGATGGCATTAACATTAATATCTTTTGCTTAATCCCCACAGTGATGCACCCATATGCTCAATATCTTGTTTGCCATTTAGGGTGCAAACTGCTTGTAGTATGCTGAAAGTAGGACACACAGACATGAAGTTGCATGGTGGCATTTCCTTCCATTTTCTAAAAGGAAATAATTTTCCTCTGCTCCTTGTCACGGCCTGAGTAGCATTTTCCTTGTTAAAAAGGTGTAAATCATTTCACCACTGAAGCTCATTAAATGAAACTGCACACACAGTCCCAAACAGTGCCATTACGCTCTGGTCCATTGGTTACCAATTCAGTCTTAACAAATGATGATTGAACAGCCTTTTGGCACAAGGTGACGGGAATGTATCATAACCTATTTCCACCAGGCTCTCACAGAAAAGTACTTTTCACCTTTTTTCAATGAAAGACGGTGGAGAAGAGAGATAAAGGTAGAGCGATAGAGGTCAGAGAAGCGGGCTTGTAACTGGAATGTCACTGGTTTGAATCTCTGGACTTGCTCTGAAAATCTGTTGAAGGAAAGTGAATGAGCAACACTCGTTCCTCCTCCAACAACTACCAGCAAGGTGCCTTTGAACAAAGCACTTAAACCCCAAATTGATCCGATTGCTGCTCAGTGACCAACAGCAGAAGACTGTGATTGTCCTGGGCAACTCCCACATGTGAAAATATGTATTTGTATTTCTAAGGCTAGCAAAATCTGTATCATCTTTTAAGTCACTTCTGAAAAACCTACTTTTATACACAGGCCTTCTCTTAGTGTCTATTTTAACTTATTTTATTCTATTTTATTTTAATGTTTTTTATTTCTTTTTATTATTTATTGTATTCCATTTCATTGTATTCCTTCTTTTAGATGGTGTGCTTTTCTATTTTTAAGTCCTTTATCTAATATGATATTTTATTGACTCTTTAAACTCTATTCCTTGTCGTTGTAACTCGGTTTTGTTAGAAAAGACATGCAGCACAAATCACACTATATATTGTGATGTGAGATTAAAACTATTAGCTGAAAACTAATTAGCCTACTGTCTGAGAATTGATTGGCCTCAGAGACAGATCCTAGCCTCATTGCTTACTATCCCAACTTGATCAAATGGTATTAGGAAATAATTCTTGCAGCAGCAGACGGGTGGGCTTTACCCCATCCCAAGACACTTCAGATATGGTCGGATAGGTTTTCAAACGAAGAACAATATATTTGACTTCTAAAGACTTTTCTGTAATTGTCTAATTTTTCTCAGAGTCATTGTATTGTCCTTAATGTGGTAAACTAGTTGGTTTAAAGCTGATGTTTATAATTGTAATAGTATTTGGCACCTAGGCATTTGAGACTTTGGGGTCCACAGTTTTCCTGAATACAGTATGGTGATACAGGAGTGAGCAGACCAGGAGGTTACACAATATAAAGACAAAAAATGTATTACACACCCACACGCGCATACACACGCACGTGCACACACACACACACACACACACACACCTACACACACACACGCACACACACACACACACACACACACACACACACACACACACCCCACAGGCCTGTCTCCATCCATCCCTATTACATGTCCACCCATGGTAGGCCTCATTAACCATCTCTCCCTTGCTCTCTCTCACACTCACTCACACACACACACACACACACACACTCACACAAAGCCAGAAATAGGGTCATGCCACCCTCTCAGTCGCTGGATTATTAAAGACTGCTCTTGCCCCCCTCAATCAATTGGAACGACTGTTATAGATGGTTTGCTTTGGTGTGATGATATAGCGAGCAGAGTGATTTAGTGTGGGTGGAACTTTGGTAAAAGTTTAATAGTCCTGTTGTCCTTAAACCATGTGTCTGTTCTGTGTTATTATAAAGTTTTGATGCGTCTCAGCAACTAAAATTCCTGCACATTTACTGTATTGTACTTGGCAAAAAAAAGTATACTTCCAACGCAGACTGGCATTGAAATCTGGATTCACAGACTGGACAAGGCTTTATAATCCTGGCTCAGTTCAGACGTCAGTGGATTGTTCCCTGTAGACTAGATGGTAAAACTAAATGGAACCAAAGCTGGATTACTCATCACTGGTCAATATTACACTGATGGAACAAGTTTTTTAGAGACGTGACTAATGAGGTGGAGACCAACGTCAAGGATTTCTTTTCACACTTCCGTTTTTAATGATGTGCATTTGGGCAAAAACAAATAAATAAATACAGTAAACAGATGATTATTGGACTTACTACATGTAGATATTATTCCATGTCAAATAGTAATGTATTAATAGATACTGTACTCTAGACTATACTGTAAAAACTTGAAATTTGTAATCATTACTACCTTTACAAAATCCATTTAAAAGAAGAAATCGAATCATTGTCATTTCTACGGAGCACATAGTCAAGTGATTCTTGTATAACTTTAGTATTTGGAAGCAATTTTGAACATTTTCATACACAGTATGTACTCTTTTGCCTGTTCAACTCAAGCCTTCATTCTCTGCCTTTACTGGCCCCTTTACATGCGATTATGTATTCTGTAATGGTACCAAATAAGTACGATCACGATTTAATAGGAAGAAAAAACATTCTCAACCTTGCTTTAGGGTGAATACTTCACTGTGTGAGCCAGATAAACAGGGAGCAAACAAATGTCAGTCACTCTTAATTTGTTTCGTGGCCAGTACTAAATTAAGCTTTCCTCCTTCAACTACTTCTCCTTTTTTCTTTATACAGTTAGTTCGGAAATGAGCTTACAGAACCTCATGAGACCTTGACCTCTGAGGAAATATATAACAAAAATGGTTTCTGATTTTCTTTCTGACTTTTGCTCATAAAATCTTAGCCTGCATAACACCACAGCCTACTGTATCAAATAGATTTTTTAATCCTTTATCTATAGAGGTTTTTCAGGTGCGCCATTGAATCTCTTAGCAACCATGTCATGCCAACCATGCCAATTCTGGACCATGATTGGAGGTCCAGAATTGGCTGTGCATATTGGCTATATTGGCAACAGGGTTGGAAAACATAGTAATAAGTAAATTTGAATAGTCCAATAAGGTAGATTTGTTTCCAATTTAGGTGACTGACACAGTAAACTGCCTTGTCTTTAGCACAGTTATAGTTTGAGAAGAGTTCAGCTCAGTTACCAAAACAAACAGCTGGTTTTGGCTTTGTTAGCTAGCTAATTTGCTAGCTGGATAATTAGCAACCAATGCTAATGTAATATGTGACTATAGCCACTACCAACACATTAGCTTCTACTAGATATGTTATCTAGTGCACAAATCAGAAGTGTTCACAACAAGACTGATTCTTACCTGATTCTATGATTAGTTTGCTAACATGCTGACATTATCTAAACTGAAATGATCAGTTCCCGGTCTAAAACAGCACACTTACCATGTCTATTCAATTCTGTTGAGACGGCCAAGTTGTACATTTAGAAATGCAATTAGCTGTTCATAGCTGCTGTTGCCCAAGAGCTGAGGACCTGCACTATACTGTACCTCCACTTTCACCTGAAAGCCCTATTATTTACCATATGAGCAGGCTTCCTCCTTTTCAACAGCCCTGTTTCTTACAGTTACACATTCACCTGTGAGCTGCACAATACAACCATCCACTCCTGCTGTTGGCCACTAAGCAGCTCCACTGGGGCAATTGAGGCTTAAGTGCTTTGCTCAAAGGCATCTTGACAGTGAAAGGAGAGGAGAGCATTGTATCCCAGCTGTGCCACCATCCACTGTAGCAGTCTTTGGCAGCTTGGTGGTGTCATATGGTGCAAGACAATCCAGCGCTGACCCTTCACCCCAGAACAGCTGGCTGCCGATCTGACAAATTAACACAAGGGGACATGAACTAACCCGTGTTAATCAGATGATACTGGCCTCTTCATCTGGTATCCGTCACCCACTAATGCTCTGTCATTCAAGGGAATGCCTTCTGTATATTTTAGGAATAACAAAAAAATTTAACTCTTAAGAGGATCGTCAAAGTTGACTGATTCTTGACCTGCTAGACCGTTCAGTCCATCAAAAAATACTTGCCTCAGTGTTTAGGTTGTTTGAAGTGTATTGTTTTAGTATTTGGAAGCAATACCTGTCAACAAGGCTAAAAACTATACATATATTGAACAATGTGCAGACACTTGGGAAGTGGTTCTCAGCTACAATGACTGCATTGCTACCCGCACCCCTAACAAATGCTAACCACCTCTGCTTCCAATTTGTCAACAGCCCTCAAGCTGTTTTTGGATGGACTGAAAGAATGGTAGATCAAAACTCTCTAAGACGTGATAAGAAAACATTTTGCAAAAGTCTTCGGTACCCTTTGCTCTTTTGGTGTGCCACTAGTGGAGATAAAATGCAGAATGCTTTCAGGTGGCACCAAACTGGAAGAGGCCCTTCAGACAGGCAATACTCTACTGAAGTGATGTCATATATTAGACATAAACATTAGAGCTTTTAGGAATCTTATCAGTATCGTCTTCAGTATTGTTTTACAAAGCTGGCATTTGTAAAACTTGTGCAAGGCAAAATATTTAATCTCCTATGTTGTACTGCTGTGAACAAAAACAAAACATATACAGTATAGTAGGTGAGTATCAGTAACATCTAATTTTCTCACCTCTACCTATAGCTAAGGTGTTGAGGTGTCAACTTCACTTCATTGTGTGAATGGAATGCGTGAACACATATTTCAATCCTCCACCCCCCGTTAGAAGGCGGCATTTTCCATTAATTGCTTTACAGCCCCTCTAAAAACACCTTCATGGTTGCCTTCAGAGAAATATACAGCTCAACATAGATTTCAGCTGCTGCTAAGAAGTCCACTTGAAAGCCTGATTTGTTAAGGGATCATTTGAATGTATCAGTAAGGAAAGTCTATTTTAGTTCTTTTTGTCCCACTAGAATTGCTTTGCAATGTGTAACTGATTTAGCACAAACCCTTTGAAAGCATTAGAGACGATGTCATTATCATAGGTATGATGTGCTGAAATTGCAATCTGATGAATGCTGCACTTTCCTCCCTGAATGACATTTTAATCACAAAGTGATGACACAAAGTCACAGCTTTAAGCTTAATAGTCATTCCCCTTTTGTGAGATGTGTGACTGCGCTTTCACTATTGGAATCCTTTGACAGCATCTCTACCATTAACCTCGCCTTTTGTGAGCCACCAAAAGAGGAACTAATTTCCAAACTTTTTTAAATAGATGTCATAAAGTAGAATTTATTTCACAGATTAAATGTTAACAGCTGTCTGAACCTCATGAGCCATTCTATTCATTTCCAGCAAGTTTGCAGTGTATCATTCTTAAAATTGCTGCTACTGTAAATAACAGGAATTTAGCATAAGCTTTAAATTAATGGCCATTGATCCAATCATGTAATTGCATAGACACACACTTGTATTAGCAGAATGACAGACATGATGAATGTAATCACTGCCAGTGTTGGGCAATTCATCCAGGCTGAGTGATGGAGTGCAAGTCCAGAAAGAATGCTCTCTATCTCTCTCTCTCTCTCTCTCTCTCTCTCTCTCTCTCTCTCTCTCTCTCTCAGCCCATTCTCCAGTGTTGTCACCATAGTGAGAGGCAAGCAGAGTGAAGGAAAACGTACCTCTGTAATATTCATCCAATATTTGATGTGCTGCCTGCTTTTGGGAAACACATTTAGTGCCAGTCAAGAGAGAGAGAGGGGGACAGATTCCTTTTTTCTCCCACTCTCTCTTGTTCATATTTTCTTCTTTCTCTCCTTTTCTCTTAGTCACTGACTCGAACACACGCATGCAAGCACACAGACCCGCCCACCCACCCACCAACCCTCACACACACACACACACACACACACACACACACACACACACCTACCCTCCTCTCCTCCCTAATTCCCTGAGCTCTTTTTTGCCGCTCATGATTTACTGAAAAGGACTTTAGACCTCTGATTAGCTGACTAAACTTGGCCAGTGTTACAAATGCAGTGAGCTGTTCCTCTTGGAACCTTTTGTACGCTTAAACATAGCAAGACACTATCTAAATGAGTCCTTGTCATAGTAAGTACATTGTCTTGTCTCCGCTCCAGGTGACTCAGCATTGTAGGTGCTAATTTATATGCCACCGAAGACACGAAACAAAAACAAAAACGGTTGATCAGAAAATGAGACTGCTTCCTTGAGTGAACCAACACACATGGATTACATACTGATTGGCTTCTTGTTTCTCTGCTTCTGAAAACACCCGATTTATCAGCGACCAATTACTGGTGACCTTCAGTGACCTCCGACCTCGACTTCATCAGAGCGATCTACAGTAGAAAGAGATTGTTGCGCTTTCCCTCAGGCGGTGAAGTGAGGTGTGTGGGCATTTTGATCCTCTGACACCGCAATAACAGATAATTGCTCAATCTTGTCCCTGTGCAGCTTCAGTGTGTCAAATTAGTCAATAGAAATGAAAATTGACTCACACAGTACTGTAAAGTACATTCACACTCATTGAAACCACTAAAAGCTTACTGTCATGGTTTAGTTGTATTGCTTCTCTAACTGTAGAAAAATCAAATAAGTACAGATGCTAAATCTGGCATGTTCTTTCTTGTTTTGACGTTGTTATGTCCTTTGTGTCTCTGTAGTATCAATTGTGATGAACCCATTTCGTTTTGTTTGACTTAAAATGTTGCATGACAGTCTGGCAAAACTACAGGGAAAAAAAATCACCCTGAAACACTTAAAAACTTTGAGAAAACAGCTAATGACGACGTACCTTGTGTTCCTGGGCCCATTTTTGTTTTTTTGATGGGGTATTTTTCTTATTCCTGCAGATAACTGGCCAAAGCAGCAGCCTCAGTAGACCATAATGCAATGCAGCCACAGCTTTTTTTGTAATTTGAACAAACGAGGCTCTGCACACCACAGCATTATTCTCTCTCCCGTCTCACTTGTTCTCAACTGGAAAAACTTACTACGCTATCGTTATTGCTCTCTTTACCTATCCTCCCGTGCTCTTGTTATGTATACAGCACAGAGAACACCTTTCTCTGGGGGTTGTCGAAACTGAAGTAGAAGTAGACGAGGCAGGTTGAGGGAAAGTGGGTACACCAAAAAAGTTAGTTACAACACAAAATAACTCATCACAAAATAACTCCTGCAACATCACAGATTGGTGTAAGAGCATCCAAAGGTTTTTCTTTCCTTTAAGTTAGGCTGAATGGATTCTGGTGAAGGACAGTACTAGAAGGATGTGTCATTGTGAATTCCACAACTTTGATAAACTTCTGTCGCTAGGGATTTTAAATATTATTTCCTCTCACAGTAGGGGGTAAGCCTCTTAGGGATTGAATGCAAAAGTCCTACTTTCCTTAAGGACAGAGTAAAGTCATTTTTTAAAGACATTTTATCCTCTCCCTCCATTGTTTGATTTCAATTCAGAGCCAAACAACTGACATTTCAGCATGTAAAGGACCCAGTCCTTGCCATTGTAAGAGATATGCAAGCCAGGAGTTGCGAAAAGCACAAAGGTGCCAGAGTCTTAAAAAGGAGCTATCACTGCCTTCCATAACACTGGCAAGTCTGCGATATTGCCTCCATGGGAGATCACAGTTCTGCTCTGTTCATTTTCAACAAGTCTCCTGTGAGTGAGCAAAATAAATGGCCTCCACAAAACACAAGGCCCCAGCTATTCTATGCAGATAGAAAACGGTTTGTTGGGGTCAATCTGGTCTCTTTATACAGATTCATTCATGCGATCCTCAAGGGGTTTGCAGTCATTTTTGCATAGTAAGCACCAAGCAGCCATTTGTGGTTACAGGGCAGTTGGCATGTAGATATAAAAAACCAAGCCACAGCCACTATAGCAGTTTTTCATCAGCTGTCTGGCTGCAGGCCAACCACAGTATAAACATGATCAAACACCTTGCAGGCCACCAGTGGATATGAGATGATGGACCAGTTAGTTTTGATCAGGGGCCAGACAAAACCCCAACCCCAGCATACTGAATATCAATATCCTAGTGACAAACACTTAACACTAGTTGGTATGACATGGCAGCCACTAGCCTGAATGGCCTCAAGATGTTGCTGCAATTCATTTTATTGCATCCAGAGTATGAACACAACCCATTCAAAACCTTAGAAGAAATCTTGACCACTTGAAGCGGCTGGTCGAAGATGACTTCCTCAAGGAGCACTTACAAAACAGATTAATGTGAAAAATAGACACTTGGATGTGTGAGCTTGGTCTGTACATGCTGGAAGCAGTGCTAACCTGCACCACATGGATGTGGAAAACGGTGCTTCATGCCGTAGGGTGATGGTGAATTTGGAGATGGCGTTTTCCGCTTCTGAGACGTTCAAAATCAAACTTTTGAGTGTCTATTCTTGAGTGTCTACTACTCTGAAGATGCAAGTTAATTCAAATAATTTTCTGTGACATCTTGATTCTGGACTAGGAAGTTTTCTGCCAGTAGCCCAAGGGTGCATCCCCCCCCCCCCCCCCCCCCCCCCCCCCTCACTCCTCTGTCACACTCCTGTCACTCCTCTGCCAACTCAGTGCCACTCCTCAGTCAGTAAGCTGACAGCAGCCAGTGTTTTTTTGTTTTTTCTTATCATCTTGACTAATTTGGTTCACTGGAGAATTGTTGACAAGAAAATTTTGAAGAAAGGTAGAGAAAGTGGAGCGCTCCCAGTCCTGTTTGAGTTTTTCATGTAGAGGGTGAGGGATGAGGAGTTGGCGTGGGACTGCACCCTGAATCCAAAGGGTTACATGGAAGCCACTCAAAATGACCACAGGCATGATTCACATTGATTCACATGATTCACATTCTCATTTTAATGGGAAAACAACTGCAATGGGTGCCAATCCTGAGGGACTCATTGATAAAGTTCTAAACTATCGGAAACACAATTTTCAGATTAAGATGTACGATGAAAGAAGATGATTGTATTTTTCATCTTACTTTTAAAATGTCACCAGGGAATGGTACTGTCACCTTTCTTGTTTATTCTCTACACTTCTGACTCTGGATCAGGTCCCCTCCAGAAGTTCTCTGATAATTCCTCTACTGTTGTGTGCATAAGGTCGGGCAAGGAGGAGGAGGAGGAGGATAGGAGTCTGGTGGACAGCTTTATCGGGGTGTAGTTGATTTCCAGTGGAGCAAGACGCCACAGACCTGTCACTGTACAGGAGGAGGAGGTGGAGTTGGAGCAGTCTCACAAGTACCTCAGGTGTGAAAATCAACAACCAACTCTGACAACACAGAGGTAAGAGAGAGCACAGTACACTGTTCTTGTTGAGGAGGCTCAGATCTTTCGAAGTATGCGACAGACTCTGCATGTTCTATCAATCAGTTGTCGCCAGCGCACTGTTCTTTGTGGCGAAGTGCTGCTGGGGAGGCAGGAGCAAGGCGGGGGAGGCAGGCAGGAAAAACAATCTGATGAAAAAGGCTGGTTCTGTTGTAGGGCTGGAGAGCCTGGAGGTAGTACAGTAGCAGAGGGGCGGATGAAGACTAAACTGAACTCCATCTTAGACACCACACACCCCACCTATGGTGAGCTGATGCAGCTACAGAGCATCTTCAACCTCCGCCTCAGCACCCCAAGGTGCAACACAGAGCACTTTAAGCACTCTTTTTGCCAAGAGCAATCAGACTGTACAATGCCTCCTGTCTAAATGGTCACAGTCTCATGCAGCCAATCAGGACGCCTGAGGCAGAGCGGCTGCTTTGTCTATATGAACCATGCTGGACTGCCTTCGCATTCCTATGCTCTGGACAATCTATACTATATTTGTTTGCACAGTTTATATGCTTCAGTACATGCAGTATGTATACATTTTTTCAATAAGTTATATACATATAGAATATAGGTACATGTTACACTGTATATGTTGGCATATTCTCTGCACATGAGTGAGGACATTTCTATGGACACTTTCTGTACAAATGCGACCACAATCCACAAATATGTTCAGATTATGATAGTGATATTGAGAAAAGACATCATTGCACATGTGCCTTGCACATTGTTATTACACACATATACATCTGGAGGTTTGATAAGGTGGACAGTCAGTGATGCACATACACCCAAATTTGTACATTCTGTATATTATGTTATTTATGTTTGTAAAGTGATGTATTAGAAGGTGTATAGTTTGCATGTCTACACGCCTAGACATGGTAGACCCATTAATGTGAATACAAGCACATTATTCCACATTATGTATATACAGTATGCTGTAATTTTTCATTTTGTTTTTTTCAAATTCTCATTTTTTGCACACCCTCTAAATTCTATAATCCATACATTTTTCTTACTTTCATCCATACATTTCTACTTTACATGTTCTGGTGTTGGAGTTGTTAGTTGCCTATGTTTATGTATAAATAACCCCCGTATTTTATTTTTCTTTACTGTATCGTATTACTATTTCCTGCTGCAACAACCCAACTCAATTTCAGTTTAATCTTCTCTCTTATTTAAGCAGTGACAGAAACTCCTGTTTTGTCATTAGGCACAGGTGCTATTGGTATCATCTACCTTTAAATTTAGACCACCATTACATGCACACTATATTCTGGATAATAGCTCATATCCCAGTTATTGAGGACCATGTTGAGGACATGCACATGTTTATATGCATCTTCATATCCTGATCCTGATCCCTGTGCGCATTAATAAATGGAATATACTGAATATTACCATGGAAACCAAGCTTGTGCTGATTGTGAGAGCCAACAGAAAATGGAATAATTTGTTTACATACCGCAGTATTAGCACATCCTTGCTATCTTATTCAGGTTTGTGGTAATTGGTGACCATAAACTGGATGGTGTTTGCATACATCAAGTTTCAAATAGAATATTTAATAATATTCCAAACATTACGGCCTTTCAGTGTGTATGTAAACCTACTTACTGACATAACGGTCATATAAAGCCTCAGTGGCACCAAACACATGCTTTTCCAGTACATGTTCAAGATGTGAAATCAACTGCAGTCCATCAACTCTTGTGTTTTATTTATATGCATGTTTCTCAACTTGCTTTGTTCCCAGCCATTTCTCTTTGTGATGAACATTTGCATAATTCTGCAAGCAGCATTTGCATGATTCCTTTTGCTGAAATGAATAAGCTAATAATAATTCTGTGAAACTATGTATTGTTCAAACGTGCTTCTCCTTGAAAAAAACAAGTCTTGTGTTTTGATTGAGGAGGAGGAGGTTTACGACCCTATCCAAGGATGGAGCTTGATAAACAAACATCAGATTAGATAGATAGATAGATAGAAAACTTTACTGATCCCAGAAGGGAAATTGAGTCGTCATAGCAGCCAAGACACACAGATGACAAAATACATTAAAACACAACAGATAAGAACACAAGAGGCTATGATGGCTAAAAAGCAAGTGACTAAATGAATAAATAAAGATATAAATACTTGACAAGTTAAAAATAATAAAAGTTAGTCCACAGACAGTTTAACGTCGCCAGGCCTGGCAAAGGCAGATGAATTGTAGAGTCTGATGGCACCTGGCAGGAATGATCTCCTGTGTCGCTCCTTTACACACCGGGGTTGAATTAGTCTGCTACTAAAGGTGCTCTTTTGCCTGGCTATCATGTCATGGAGGGGGTGGGAGGTGTTGTCCATAATCACCAGCAGTTTTGCCAGCAGTCTTTCCTCCACCACCTCCTCCAGTGTGACCAGCTTGGATCCGATAACCTTCCCAGCCTTTTTTATCAGTTAATTCAGTCTGTTGGCGTCCTTCCACAGCAAAGAAGATGGTGCTCGCAACCACAGACTGGTAAAACATGTGGAGCATCTTATTGCAGACATTGAAGGACCTGAGCATTCTCAGGAAGTAAAGCCAGCTCAGGCCCTTCCTGTAGATGGCCTCTGGTGTATTAGATGTGGCAGGTCTAGTCAAGCCGAGGCGTGAGGCTGTTATGTGACGTTTATTTGAGGGCTGTGAGGAGATGAAGACAGACCGCTCCCCTCTAACCTACCAGTCCCAACAAATGTACCTGTCGACAACAGAAAACACCTCACTCCAATTCAAAAACAGAATTCATGCTGTTTTTGACTGGAAACTCAGTTAGCTAACCATAGTATCTTGTTAGATAACAATCACTGTCTTGTGGTAAACACATCGGCACACTAGCGTATCTAGTAGAAGCTAGCGTTTAGTTGCATGTTAACATCGGTTGCTTTGCAAAATTAGCCTGCTGGCTTGTTTTCTAGCTAACAAAGCCCAAAACAGTATGTTTAGGTTAACTGACTCTTCTCAAGCTAAAACTTAATGTTTTCGAGTAGAGACTAGGACTAAATTGGAAACAAATCTATCTTCTCAGGCTATTCACTTTTATTCATAACATTACGGAATGGACACCCACACAACCACAGTCTTTTTCAGGTATCTAGCCATTTTTTTTAGCCATTATTTGCACACAGCTAATTCTCCAGTGGAGCTTCATGATGGCGCCAGCTGTGGCTGCAACGAGTTTGTGACGCAACTGCAAAGCCTGGTGCTGAATTAGTCGACCCCATAACCAAAAGATCACAGATGCAATCCTTGGAATAGCCAGTGCCTCCATCCCTGTTGAAGTTTACTTGAGCAAAACACCAAACCCCCTAACTGCTTCAAGATCACTGATGCACTGATGAAACCTCAGCGTCCCACTTTCACAGATCAGTCACTGCACTTTATCCAGGCCCCCTGCATTCAGCTCACAGCTCTAAGTACTTTGACCTTTTCAGTGGATATTCCCTCTACCCAGGGAATAGTTAAGGCAGGGAAGAGAAGTCGGCTTGTGACTCAAAATATGGCAGTTCAAAACCTGGATCAGCTGGGAAAAAACTGTAAAAAAAGAGGTATTATATGGTCTTAGTGGAGGACCTATCTTGGCCTGACATGTCTTGGCCTCACCTGACATGTGACAGAATCTAGTGGTAGTATGTCTGTGTAGATTATTTTCAGTCATCCAGGTAGTAAGATGTCAAAAATAGAAAAAAACCCAACAAAATCCACTGGACTTAAAATGAAGAGCTGAGTTGAAGCCTCTCGGATGAGTGGCGAATCGTCTTCAACTCTTCATTTTAAGTCCAGTGGATTTTGTTTCTCTGTTTTTTTGGATGGTAGCTTGTGTTGGAGACGTTGCAGAGGGAAGAAGTCTCTCGGTTCTGGGCAGCGGGTGTCAATTTAGCTGCTCTCCATCTGGTAAGTGGTTTTCCTCCTGGCCACAGCAGAGAAAAATATCTTCCTTTCCAGATGCAGCAGATTCGTGCTCTTGCAAAAGTTCATTGAAATTGGGGTTAGATAATATTGTTTGCACTTACAAGAAAAAAAATCACAGAAGCCTTTTGCTTTTCATTACTGATCTTACAAGGGTGGAAACAATGAATCATATACTAGCAATTTTATGCCTGCTAAGAAACCTTTCTGTCTGTTTGAGTTAGCAGTAAGCTCATGCTGAGAAAAGCTTTACCAGTGGGTGCATCATACTCAATTTTGATGGAGTACAAAAGTACAACTGGGTTATCTAAACATAAATAAAACAATAACTGCACAATTCTCCAAAGAGGCATTCACTCAGAGGATTATGATGTCCTCACAACAAGCAAGTAATACAGGATGTCATTTCCATAATGCCTTTATCATTGTTGTTTATCTGGGCAGCGTAATTGTTTCCCAGCACTCCTTCTCCTCTACATTGGAAGGCCTAATTTCCATTTATATTGCTACTTAACGCACACAACCGCCCATGGTGAGGTTAAACCATGGAACACCCTGATACCGCAGACAGGAGTCAGGCGCAATACTGCTGACATCTGCACCGAGACGACGACTCAGGGGTCAACAGGCTGTCATTATGAAGTAGTGGTCAAGTAGGGAGTGGGAATGAGTGTATGTGTGTGTGTGTGTGTGTGTGTGTGTGTGTGTGTGTGTGTGTGTGTATATACACTACCAGTCAAAAGTTTGGACACACCTGATTGAATGTACTATGTTTTTCATTATCTTAAAGCCATTTTGATCTAAAGGCTTCTGCTTAAATGTTTGAAATTTGTACAAATATAAATAGTGAAGTTGATGCGAATTTCGTTCCAAAGCCTTTGCCTTTCCATCAAGGCAAAAGGCGGCTACTTTAAAGAATCTAAAATATAAGATAGATTAGATTTGTTTAATACTTTTTTGGTCACTGCATAATTCCATTTGTGTTATTTCATAGTTTTGATGTCTTTACTATTATTCTAAAATGTCAAAAATAGTAAAAATAAAGAAAAATGTGGTGTGTCCAAACTTTTGACTGGTAGTGTATGTGCTACACAGTGTGTGTGTTTGTGAGTGTGTTTGGTTTGTTGAAATGTGCATGACTCTTGGGTCAACACACTGATTTTTCATTTCTGAATTTATTTCAGCCAGTTTTCCCTCATGTCACAAGTATTTCATTGTTGGCATTTAGAGAAACACTAAACTAAATGTTAGGGGTGTGTTCACGAGGAGACAGGACCCAGATGCAGAATCGAACAAAAAACGGTTTTATTTCCAAAGATAACAGAGAAACTCCTTGCGGGAAAAAATGAGACCACGAGCAGGCAAAAAATAACTGAGAGTGCCCCGGAGGGAAAAAACTCTAGAAAACTGGAACTACAGTTTCAACAAGAGATACGCAGTGAATACACTATGACGGGAGGTCTCCACGAGAGCGAGGCGGCAGGAGACTTGAGCATGAGCGGGAATCAACTGGCACTGGGGGAAACTAGGAGTAGGCTTAAGTAGCCGGGCTGATGACAGGATGAGAAACAGGTGTGCCTGTGAGCCTCGCTCCCGTGGAGATCGGGCCCGCCCCTCTGCATGGACCTGCTGAGGCAGAGGGAGAAAAGGAAGAGGATTAGGTGGGCGGGCAGAACACAAGAGCCAGATCATGACAGTACCCCCCCCTAATGGACGCCTCCAGGCGTCCTACCTGGCTTACCCGGGTACCTAGTGTAGAACTCTCGCAGCAGTTGTGGGTCGAGGATGAGGGAGCGCGAGATCCAGGAGCGCTCCTCGGGACCGTACCCCTCCCAATCCACCAGGTACTGATATCCTCGGCCCCGCCTGCGGACGTCCAGAATGCGGGTGACAGTGTATGCTGGGTGACCCTCGATGAGACGGGGGGGAGGAGGCGGTGGCACTGGTGGTTGGAGAGGGCTGACCGAGACAGGTTTCAGGAGGGAGACGTGGAACACCGGGTGGACGTTCAGTGAGGCAGGGAGGCGGAGCCGGACGGCACTAGGGTTGATCACTTTCTCCACCGTGTAGGGACCGACGTACCTGGGGGCCATTTTCCTGGACTCGGTCTGGAGAGGAAGATCTCGTGATGACAGCCATACCTCTTGACCCACCTTGTAGTTGGGAGCAGGGATCCGGTGGCGGTCCGCCAACCGCCGATTCCGTTCAGCGGTCCTACCCAACGCTGCCCTGGTCTCACGCCACACCTGTCTGACCCGGCGGAACTGGGCCCGAACCGAGGGCACCGCCGCATCGGACTCCTGGCTGGGGAATAGAGGGGGTTGGAACCCCGTGTTGATCATGAACGGGGACATACCCGTGGCCGAGCTGATCAAGGAGTTGTGCGCATACTCCACCCAGGGAAGGTGTGTCGCCCAGGAGGAGGGGAGCCGGGAGGCGACGCAGCGGAGAGCAGTCTCCAGGTCCTGATTGGCCCGTTCCGTTTGCCCGTTAGATTGGGGATGGTAGCCGGAGGTGAGACTGGTGGCGGCCCCCAGAGCCCGACAGAAAGCCTTCCATACCTGGGAGGTGAATTGTGGACCTCGGTCCGATACGATGTCCTGGGGGATACCATGGAGCCTGAACACATGCTGAACTAGCAGATTAGCGGTCTCCAAGGCGGAGGGGAGCTTGGGAAGGGGAACAAAATGAACCGCCTTGGAGAACCGATCCACAATAGTCAAAATGGTGTCGTTTCCTTCTGAGGGAGGTAGGCCCGTAACAAAATCCACTGCTATGTGAGACCAAGGGCGTGGAGGAATGGGTAGGGGCTGGAGGAGACCCGCCGGGGGACGGTGTGAGGCCTTGTTGCGAGCACACACCGTGCAGGCGGCAATGAAGGCTCGAACATCAGCAGCCATGGACGGCCACCAAAAACGCTGCTGAACCAATGTGAGGGTGCGATGGACTCCCGGGTGGCAAGCTATCCGGGAGGCGTGTCCCCAAGAGAGCACTGAAGATCTCGTGACCATGGGAACGAAAAGCCGTCCGGGAGGGCACCCGTCCGGCACAGTTTGTCCCTGGAGGGCTTCCTGGACCTCCTTCTCGACCCGCCACCGGAGCCCCCCCACCACACAGGCGGGAGGAAGGATGGTCTCACTGCTGGGCTCTCTCTCTTCCTCGGAAAACTGTCGGGAGAGTGCATCTGGCTTGACGTTCCTCGAACCGGGGCGATAGGTGAGGGTGTAGGAGAACCGGCCCAGGAAGAGAGCCCAACGGGCCTGACGGGAGTTGAGGCGCCGCGCCGTGCGCAGGTATGACAGGTTCTTGTGGTCTGTCCACACGATGAATGGCTGCGCCGACCCCTCCAACCAGTGCCGCCACTCCTGAAGAGCCAGAACCACTGCCAATAGCTCTCGGTTTCCCACGTCGTAGTTGCGCTCCGCAGGACTGAGGCGACGAGAGAAGAAAGCGCAGGGGTGGAGCTTGCCGTCAGCAGGCTGGCGCTGGGAGAGGACGGCCCCGACCCCTGAATCCGAGGCATCAACCTCGACCACAAACTGCTGCTCAGGATCTGGGTGAGTAAGGACAGGCGCATTGATAAACATGTCTTTCAGTGTGCCAAAAGCAGCATCAGCAGTAGGTGACCAGGCAAAGTTTACTTTACTCGAGGTGAGGAAAGAGAGAGGGGCCGCTATCCGGCTATAGTTTCTTATGAACCGTCTGTAAAAATTAGCAAACCCTAGGAAGCGTTGTAGTTGCTTGCGAGTGGTGGGAACAGGCCACTCCCGGACTGCCTCCACCTTTGAGGGGTCGGCCCGCAGCTGCCCCTTCTCCACCACGTATCCTAAGAAACTGACAGAAGACACATGAAACTCACATTTCTCAGCCTTGACATAGAGCTTGTTTTCTAGGAGTCTTTGTAAGACATCCCGGACGTGACTAACATGTTCCTCTTGGGACCGGGAGAAAATCAAAATGTCATCGAGGTAAACGAAGACAACCTTGTTTAGTAAGTCTCGTAACACATCATTTACCAAACATTGAAAAACTGCAGGAGCATTAGTCAGTCCAAAAGGCATCACCCGATACTCAAAGTGTCCCAGGTGCGTGTTAAACGCAGTCTTCCATTCATCCCCCTCACGGATCCTGACGAGATGGTAGGCGTTTCTCAAATCTAATTTTGAGAAAACGCAGGCGTCGTGTAGGGGGCTGAACGCAGAGTCTATGAGTGGAAGAGGGTACTTGTTCTTGACTGTGATGTCGTTAAGTCCTGTGTAATCAATACAGGGGCGGAGCGTTTTGTCCTTTTTCTCAACGAAGAAAAAACCCGCCCCTACAGGTGAGGAAGAGGGCCGGATCAGCCCCGCCGCTACCGAGTCAGTGATATAACTCTCCATAGCTTCCCTTTCAGGCTTGGAGAGGTTATACAACCGTTTGGTAGGGAGGGGTGACCCGGGGAGCAACTCGATTGCGCAGTCGTAAGGTCTATGCGGGGGAAGGGTGCTGGCAGAAGTCTTACTGAACACCTCCTTTAAGTCATGATACTCGGAGGGAACATTAGTCAGGTCAATTACCTCGGGTTGCTGGCAGGAGCTGGAGATCCGGGCCGGGACTGCAGATTGCAGGCAGTGAGCATGGCAGTGCAGGCTCCACTTGCGGATGGTGCCCGTGACCCAGTCAATGTGGGGGTTATGCAGCTTGAGCCAGGGAATGCCCAAGATGACGTTGTTAAGGGGAGAGGTGATGACAAACAATTCTATATGCTCGTGATGATTGCTGGAGAGAAGTAGCCTAAGGGGCTCAGTCTTGTGAGTAACAATTTCCAACAATTTACCATCTATGGAGTGGATCTCCTTGGGTGAGGTTAGCTTATACACAGGTAGGCCATGGGCTTTAACGAAACCAACGTCAATGAAATTGTCATCTGCCCCCGAGTCGACCAAGACCTCGACCGAGAGGGAGTGTTGTGTGGCGTGAATCGTACCTGCTACCCGGAGGCGTGAAGCGGAGGCTGACGAGATTCGGCTCACCAGGAACCTCCTGTTCCCCGGTGAGCCTGGCCTTTTGGCGCCTCCGGGCAGCGGCTGACGTAATGTCCCTCTTGGCCGCAGTAGAGGCAGAGTCTCCCTGTCATCCGTCTCTGTCGTTCTGCTGGGGTCAGGCGCGCCCGTCCGAGCTGCATGGGTTCCTCCGCTGGGGGTTGGCGGGACTCGTGGGCGAGGAGGGTGGAGCCTTGAGTGGGTGGTGCGGGGTCCTGGACGGGAGGCGAGGAACCGGCTGCAGGTCGTCTTCTCCTGGTTTCCAGCCTTTCCCTATTCCTCTCCCTCAGTCTGTTATCTAGTCTGATGGCTAAATCTATGAGTTGGTTAAGTGAGGAGCATTCTTCACGCACTGCCAGCTCATCTTTAATTTCACTGGAGAGCCCTTTACAAAAAACAGCCTGAAGAGCTGCGTCCCCCCACCTGCTCTCCGCGGCTAGAATGCGGAAACTTACAGCAAACTGTGACACTGGCTGGTTTCCCTGCTGAAGATCCAGCAATTGACCCACTGCCTGTCTACCCTTGACTGGGTGGTCGAAAACCCGCTTCATCTCATCTGAGAATAGTTTGTAGTCAGTGAGGAGGTCTGATTGCTGACCGGAGATAGCTAAGGACCAGGCGGCTGCCTGTCCTGTGAGAAGACTCATGACAAATGAGATTTTAGCTGACTGAGAAGCATATGTATTGGGCTGTTGGCTAAACACTAGTGAACACTGATGGAGAAACTGAGCACATGTCCCTAAATCACCGGAGTACCTGGCCGGTATAGGGATGTAGGGCTCTCTGGTTTGCTGCGCTGGACTGGCGGCCTGGTCAGGTGCTTGGAGTTGAGGGGAAGAGCCGGAAGGTGGAATCACTTGGTCTTTGATGGCCTCCAGTTGGCCGCCCAGTTGAGACACGCTGGCGGTGAGCTGCTGCAGGTGTTCCATCACCTGAAGCAGGGAAGACTCGTGCTGATTCACCACTGCTGCCTGGCTGGAGAGCGCCCGCTTAAAACTCTCAGATTCTGCTGGGTCCATCTTGGCCAGTTGATTCTGTTAGGGGTGTGTTCACGAGGAGACAGGACCCAGATGCAGAATCGAACAAAAAACGGTTTTATTTCCAAAGATAACAGAGAAACTCCTTGCGGGAAAAAATGAGACCACGAGCAGGCAAAAAATAACTGAGAGTGCCCCGGAGGGAAAAAACTCTAGAAAACTGGAACTACAGTTTCAACAAGAGATACGCAGTGAATACACTATGACGGGAGGTCTCCACGAGAGCGAGGCGGCAGGAGACTTGAGCATGAGCGGGAATCAACTGGCACTGGGGGAAACTAGGAGTAGGCTTAAGTAGCCGGGCTGATGACAGGATGAGAAACAGGTGTGCCTGTGAGCCTCGCTCCCGTGGAGATCGGGCCCGCCCCTCTGCATGGACCTGCTGAGGCAGAGGGAGAAAAGGAAGAGGATTAGGTGGGCGGGCAGAACACAAGAGCCAGATCATGACACTAAAGCTACAATATTCAACTTTTTGCCTTGAGGCAGGAATCATATTGTTAGTCCCGCCATCCTCCTCCACAGTTGGCCAAGTTCCTGCCCCAGCACTTATTCATCTTGATAAACCGTCTATCTTGAAACGGCGTCTAGCCTGAGGCTGAGGGAACCGGCATCCATAAAGCCTCCACAGGTGCTGAAGAAGCAAACGGAGCCAATCTGCAGTTAAAAAAAAGCAGCTGTTCTGTCTTTTCTTACTGCTTTCCGCTATACTTGCTGTTACTTTGACTACCCTGTACTGTGCCTGCTAGCCTCAACTTGGTAGCCACAACCCAGACCGCCGCTGGCCACGCTCACAGGAACTGATATACACCCAAAAGCATCCCGAACATCACTGAAAAGACAATTTAAGGCAAATGGGGGATGTAGGCATGTACACACAAGATCACAGACAGACACAGACTGATAATATACAGTATATCTCTTTTATTTATCAATATTTAATGTGAAAAAAGTTTCATATTGCAGCTTTGACTGAAAGGATAACTTATTTGCTGGTCAAATAGCAGACAGTACTGTCGTAGAGGTATCCCTTTATGCATTTATCTGACATTTATTGAGTATTAGCACTTCACACAAGGCCCTCATGAATGTTATACATTAAAATCAAAACTCGACTGACCAGTTACCAGCCTTCTCCTTGTAACTTCTGAGAGCAAAACCTGATTTTTCCTCCAGTAGTTCAGCAGCAGTTCGGCAAACATGTAGTCAAAAGTGTAACTTCCACATTGGCTGTGTCTCTTAGGCCTCGCCTTCAGCACAGGAAGGCTGCATCAATCACCTGGGGCAGCGCAGGCCTCCACAGTCAGCCTCCATGCTGTTGGGTTTAAATCATTCCTTTCAGCTGTTTTTAAAGTGTTATGTCACACTCAGTTTTGGCTGTTCATCGTCTCCTTTGGCATTTTTGAAAAATGTAACCGTTTGGGCAATTGCACAAAGGGAAGGGAATTGTACAAAGGGAAGCATGGGGGGTGGGAGGTTGGGGAGTGTGTGTGTGTGCGTGTGCGTGTGTGTGTGTGTGTGTGTGTATGTGTGTACAACTGGGAGGCTTAAACCATCAAAGAGAGCAACAAGACGTGATTTGACTGTGAGCTGAAAGAAAGTTTTAGCATGTAGTTAATCTTTAATATGAATAAGTAATTCAAATACTAATTGTTCTTTTCAGTTTAATGGAGACCAAAACAAGCCACAGAATCTGAACCTGAACAACGCTTGAATAACACACTCTTAAAGAGGCTACTTTGAATTTCTATCAGAATATCTGTTTTCATGTTTTCAGGTTCAGGGGGACAAATTAAGTGAGAGTTCATGTGGAGAGAAGGACATTATGTCATCGTCCAAACTGATTTTCAGACATCCTCACAGTTTCCTGAGGAGCTGACATTTGGCAGCAGAATCTCTTACTAGGCAGCGACATTTCAATTTCGATGAGTAATGAAACAGTTGTCTGCCTCCCAAATTCTTTGTGATTGGAACAAATGTTGCCTTTCATGTACAGAAACTAAACGCCCGGAGTGAACTCACCAGAACTCGCACTCAGATAACTTCTGTGAGATGATATTGGTTATAAGATAAATTGTTAATAAAATCATCATCTGTACCCACCTAAAGGGATTTTACCCTAATATTTACGCTGCATAAGCACTGTTAAATATCTCAAAGGAGTTGTGATGTGTGTGTGTGGAGATTTGCATATTAGAAATAAAATACAGTCTGTTTCACTTTGGCCCTTGGTTTGCATAGAAACCCCCCAAATGTGACTGAAATTTACCAGAATAATTAATAATAATTAATAATTAACACATGCATTTTACATCCAAAATGCATGCAGTCAGTGGGTGAAAATAAGGCACAAGCATGAAAATGCAGTGAAAGTGTTTTGGTCCCTAGGGAGATATGCTCACATCACTTTGTTCTTAAATTACATACAATTTGTTCAAATGGCAAAACTATTAAATAACTCAAGAGGCCTGAAAACAAGCTGAATCATCCTAAAAGCACAAGACATTTTATATCCAGAGATAGAGTTGCGTAGGTTGTCATTAAACTAATTGCACTGCACTCAATTTTTAAAATGAATGTCATACTGCATGGCTGTTGTTTTGTTTCGGTTTTTCCATCCAATTACAGTAACTTTAAAGTTGGCTAAATTTGAATGTTCTGTCATGTGATGTCCTAAGATGACGGCCGAAATGAAACCGCTGTTTGTGTATAAGCTCAGGCCTGCCGATGAACACACTCGATTTATTGGGACCTTGACAGCAGATTTTGTATTCGGCAACAATTCATGTGATTGCTGTCATTGTCCAAAGTGTAAATCTGTTTGATGACGGCTGTGCGCCTGGTACCAAGCCACCTGCTGTTCCTCTTCACCCTGCTGCAGTATCACTTCACACTGACAAATGTAGAGTGGCACTGTGAATTACATAGCAGACATTGGATGTCTTCATCATTGTTAGTGCTGGTGTAAATATGTGTGTGTGTGTGTGTGTGTGTGTGTGTTTGTGTGTTTGTGTGTGTTGTTGTGTTTCTATCTTTATGAAGACCAAATGTCCTCACAAGGTTAGAAAATTAGGAAAGTCCTCTACCGTGAGGACATTTCACTGTTCCTTACTTCCTTCCTAACCTTTTCCACCCTGCCAGTCCCACTGGTGAGTCCATCTTTACAAACTCATGTTGCACAGCTAAGCTTTGTTCAAACCCCCAGAACTTTATTTTAAATTCTAGTCAAGATCCCAAGGTTTCCAGAGATACCAAATATGCCATGCTGAATTTCAGCTGAATGTGTATAAAATGATGCACAAGACATCTAGATTTTATCCATGATGTAATGATATAATGGTGCAGCCACTACATCAAAGCCAAAAAAAATGTCATCTTGGGTTTAAATATTTCACTCAATATAAGTGTGCTACACCTTCAGTGAAGCACTGGAACAAGCAGATACAGAATATGTATGTGACATTGTCATACAGTATGGGAAAAAATGTCTTTTCTAACTTTGATGCTACTTGAGAGGAAATTTAAGGGTAAGGTCAGGGTGCGAGGGGTTAAGGGCCTATTTTAGGGTTAGAGCTTGGATTTAGGTTAAGTTTAGAATTAAGTCCAAGCTAGAGTTAAGGTTAAGGTTATCTCTCCTTGATGAAGGCATGTTAGCCAAAACATATTGGCTTTTTTAACTGTCCTAAAATGGACTATGTAATGTTTTAGTGAGGACAAAACATGAACTAATCTGGAGGCAAATTAGAGAGACTTGCACTTTACTTCCACCATCTTGCAATTCGTCTTATAATGTATCAGCTTTTACTCATGCCCTAATATGACTCCTTCAGGTGCTTCATGGTATTACAACAGCTTACTCTCATAACTGAATAGAATCTGATTTTATCTTAAAATAGAATTCTCAGAACACAGCAGACTAGCCAGTGAAAAAAATGCTTTTTAATAATTTGACACAAGGAAGAGTTGCCTTGTTATCTTTCTTGAATATGCATGTGTTGTTTTTTTCCAAACCAAAGAGCACTTTCATTTTTGTGGGTACTCATTGGAGCGCTTTTCTCCCTTCACTCATGTTTTAAGGGTAAGATTAGTTCAGGTTTAGGATTTGGGTTTAGGGTTAGGGTTAGGAATGTAGTGGTGAAGGTTAAGGGTCAGGGAATGAATGAATTCAATGAAGGTCCTCACAAGTGCAGTCCAATTTTGTGTTTGTGTGTGTGTTGTGTGTGTGTGTGTGTGTGTGTTGTGTGTGTGTGTGTGTGTATGTCTCATTGGTGCGGTATAATGTAATCAGCTACATTTGCTGTCCTATCAAAGCTAATTCAATTGATGAGACTTTGTTGCCGGATTGTTTGGAACATTTCATTTGCTGTCCCCTAACATTTGAGTCTAATTTGACAGAATGGTGGTACTCTTATCTAAAAATATCCAGCTTTCAGTTTGAAAATGAGGCACGGCAAATGGGGACAAACAGAGACTGAGTGTAAATCACTTTCAAAGCCCCATGGCAGATTTTATTCTCTTATTGCGTGTCGGTGTGTGTGTGTGTATAACATCGTGTTTGTGCCTGTGTGTGTGTGTTACTAGTGCAGTGTGAGATGATCAGCTACATTTGCTGTGTCATCAAATGTAAATCAACTGTTGAGATTTTATGATTGTGTATACGTGTGTTTCCATCTATGTGTGCATGTGCAGTTTGTGTGTGTGTGTGGCTCACTATGTGTGTTTCTGATTGGCTGTTCTCTCACATCACCTGCCTGGACAGTGTCATCAGTGTGAAAAATGGGTTAACATCAGTGTGGATATTGGGGTGATACATCGGCAACTTCTGCAGGCAGAAACCTGTCCGATCCTTCAAAGACGCTGCTTTCCTGACAGCAGTTAAAATGTTTTGTGCAATATTGGCTCCTTCTGTTTCATGATTGCTGTCTAACATAAAACTTCCTCAGGGCATCCATAAAAAGCGGTTTGTGGAATCCATGCTGTGTAACAAATTTTACGTCTATTAAATTATGTTAGCCTTTGGTTGAAGCAGAATATTTGTGCTGTAGTATCTTTTACAGTAAAATAACACAATCACAAATGCAACTAATAGGTAAACCTTGTTCCCTATACAAGAAGGAGCGATCACATTCTTAATGATTTTTTTAACATGCTTGGATTTAATGTGCAACAAAAGAAATCGAAAACGGCAGTATATGCTTTAAAATTTCAGGTTGCTAATAATAAATACAAGTAATTCTTATAATTCTCACGTTACGTTTAGTTTAGTTTAGTTTAGTTTAGTTTAGTTAAGTCCCGAACATCGATGAAAAGCCAATTTTATGCAAATGGGGGGGTTAGGCATATACACACAGGGTCAGACAGACACAGACTTATAATGTATAATATATCCTATTAATTTATTGTTATTTTAATGTCAAAAAGGTGCATATTGTAGCTTTAAAAGGGATATGAGATTAACTATGAGTGCAGCGCAGTACAGAATTTTTCAGTCAGTCAGTCTTGACACTGTATGAAATGAAAGGGCTGAAAAACTGCATATTTATAGGTCATGTTAAAGACTACAGTATACTTAATTTCACTTTAATTATCCCCCAAATCTATACTCCATTTGCAACCCACAGAGCAGTCCTGTGGGGTGGGATAGTTCACCTACATCCTCACTCTAATTGCTAATGGCCAATTAAGAGCCAAATGCTTTGTCCATGAATCTGTGGTTGATGGGCAAAGTGTTCTCTGGTGTCCTGTCTGTTGGGCTAATGTCTCACAGTCAACTGGGGGCAAACTAGTGAAGGTGAAACATCTCATTATGTCAATGACAACATTATTTCTAGTGCTTTTTGGCAATTACATATTCCAAAAGATCCCAAAATGTCTGCAACTTTTCTCTGTAATCTACTCAGTCAAATTGCCCTCTAAAAGAACAAATTGATGTGACTTTGAGAACTATTATTCTTTTTTGTTTTTCTGTGAATTCAGGTGCTGAAATTGTGATGAGAGAGGTGTTTATTTTTGTCACTCTGTTCCTGTAATATTTCCACAACAGCAGGTTGCACCCTTATGCAGATGGATGAGACCTCTGTTTGGCAGCCAACAAGAGTAATTCTCAGCTAAAATTAGACAAAGTAAAAATAGACACATCTTCTTTTTTTTTTCCCAGCAGAGCTATTTCTGTCCCATTTCCTCATACGAATCCCACCATAAAGCCATTATTTCCTCTTGTTTTGGCAGCTGTGTCCTGGACATTATTATTCAGAGTATCATCCAAGATTCATCTTCTCATCAGCTCAGGGTCTTAAGCATTTTTCACTCCCTTTTCTCTATTCTTCCCGAGGGCCTGTTAGCATAGTTACCAATGCCGACGTCATTGTGGTTAAAGTTTGAAACTGCAAATGAAATTCAACGGATTCAACAAAATGCTTGTTAGTTTATAATGGTTTATAAAATGTCATGGCATCACTCACTGTGGGTTTAAGATCCAGCCTTAGAGATGCTACAGCAGCTCTGTCGGCTCACTTTCCTGTCTCTCCTGACAGGAAATCATCATGACTGTCATAAAAAATAGTAAAATACTTAATACTTAACTTTACTGCATCCCTGGCACTCTCAAAATTTATTTTTAACCTTTGTTTATCCAAGGAAAGTTGACTGAGCAGACAAGTGCCATCATCTGCTTCACATACACAGCTTCAGAAATTCATACTGCCCAGTACAACCACAGCCTTCTACTGTTTTTCCCTGATTATTACTTTAAAAAAAAAAACCTTGGTTAGCCTATCACCTCCCCTTCATCTACATCTTTTCTTTATGACGGAAGGCAATTTAAAAAAAGGGACTATAGCTTTCATGTGGATTCACCTGGCCGGTCTATTTCATGGAAAGAGCAGGTATTCCAAATATTCGGGATGCTCTGCGTATATCAGCTGAGCCACTATGCCACAGTGACAAGCCTCAGCACCTGCGAGACTCCAGCTGTAGCCGGGGGAGAGGAGGTGTCATGGTGACCCCGGCGCCATGCTGCTGCGGCCGGCCTGGGGGAGGCAGCTGGCAGGCAGAGATTGGACTCAGCTGGCACTGCTGGAGTCTCCTGGGGGGAAGGATGGATGCGTGAGACACCAGAGCCAAACCTCCTGTGTTTCCCAGTGCCAGAGGCCAGGGCTGCCCCTCAGCACTGTCTGCCTGTGTGTGTGACTGCTTGTGAATATACTGTATGTGTGTGTGTGTGTGTGTGTGTGTGTGTGAGTGTGTGTGAGTTCTTGTTTGTCTGTACTTACTTTTGTACTTTTCTATACTTGTATATACCCTCACAAGGATAGAAAGATGAGGAAAATCCTCTGAACATACTTGCTAACCTTGAGAGTCCAGAAATAGGGAGACTTTCAGTTCTCCCCCATGCAATTTTTAGATTCAGAGACCTTATTTCCTGCATTCTGGTGACTTTTTATGTATGCAATGACAATGAAAATACACTATAGACCTATACTTTCCTTGCATGCCCACGATGCTGGGCCGCTTCTGATGCACTGTCATTGTCTTTCTTTGTGGTGAGAGACATCATTTCAACCCCCCCATGCTCCAAGCAGAAAATCAACTCGACAAACTTTACAGAGGGCAAAAACTTTTCCTTTAAAACTTTCAGTGTGAAAGGTGAATTCGCCCTTCCACAACCACTGAAACTTGCAGGTGTATTTCTTTCTCTTTGGACTCTCCATTTCTTTTTCACAGCATACACACGTTCGACTCCAGCCACCGCTGAACAATAACGTAACCATAGAGACTACATGTTTTGTTGACCGTTTGGAAACAGAAGTGATAGTATAGAGCCTAGATGCCTTTTGTGTTACTGTTTTTAACAAAGATAGTAAATGAACAGATTTGGAAATTTGATGAAAATGTAGAGGAAAATTGGGAGATATGACACCATGGGAGAACACTGGGAGAGGGGCCATGACGATCTCCCGGGAAACCAGGAGGGTTGGCAAGTGAGCCTGCAAAGTGGGGACATACTACCGGTCCTCACTTCTTTAATGGGCTATTTTAGGGGTTCCAGATTAGGGGTTAGGGGTTAGGGGATGAATGCAGTCAATCAGGGTCCTCACAAGTAAGGCAGATGTGTGTGTGCAGGGTTGGATGGTAACGGAATATTTTTAATAGCGTTACGTATACTAAATACAAACAAATGTCACTGTATTACGTTAGGTTACTCAGAAGGTCATTTAAGCTCATTTAAACTCAGAAGACCATTTTAAGTAGTGACAGCTAGTAAGAAAATTTGTGTTTGTATGCAAACCTGAATTAAATTCCCTGAACTTTGTAAGTTTTCACTTTTTCTTTTCAGTAGCTTTATATCTCAGATTTGGCAAAGAAATCAAAAAGCAACAGAACAGTGTGTGTGTGTGTGTGTGTGTGTGTGTGTGTTCGCAGCAGCAGGTAGCAGATGCACCATAGGGGAGGTTTCTGCAGGCTGGAGGGCAGCTGTAGGACCGAGTCCACCGGGCCAAGAGGGGACGTCTGCACCGTGCGTCTGTCAGTCAGCGTGTCAGACCCAACCAGCTGGGAGACAACAGAGTCAATGGGGGCTTAACACAGGAATGAAAGGGTAATTCATTCTCCCAGAAAAGTATACCTGTGAATACAGAAAGCAACAAAAGAAGCACAAAGACGTTGTTTGAGCTATGCACATCATAAAATTCATTTGGTTATAAAACCGTTTGCTCTCTATTCCATGGGTAATGTGCTTTGCAGCTGATAATTCCCTAAATTTACTGTCAAATTCTCTCTCTATGTACCCAGAGGTGGCATAGTGCTTTAAGGGAAAATCAACCCTTGGATCCTCTTACATTGTTAGATCATCAATCTGTGATGTTCAATATATTCCAGGGGTTATTTTGTGACGAAGTGTTGTAATTTACTTCTTTGTTTTATCCACTTTCCCCCAGCCTGCCTCTTCTACTTCTACTTCAGTTACTGATTTCCTAGAATGACTTTTGACGACAACCAGAGAACGGGAGTGAACTTGTTGCTTTCAATCAAAGGTGTGTGTATATATAGCTAGCTAGCCAACTAGTGAACATGATTGTGACCCCGCCCCTTACTCAAAATGCAACATCTCTTGTGGCTGCACTGCATTTTGGTCTTTCGAGGCTACTGTCAGTGGAGAAATTGGTCTCTCCTCCTCTTCTACGATGGATTTCTCCCTGTACGGTTGTTGAATGTCGGTGCAAAATGGTGAGTCTAGAAAGAAGCTCTCGCTCTTTGATTCTGAGGGACTGACACCAAAACCTGTTTACTGTAGCTGCGCTGAAAATATCTAGATGTTATGTCGTCTACGTCTGTCCAGTTATCTGGGTTAAGCAAAATACACCACCAAACAACAAAATGGGCCCAGAAATGCAAGGTATGTTGGCAATTGCTGTTTTTGCACCAGTGTTAAAGTGTTAAAGGGTGGATTTTTCCTTTAAGGTCCCTACTCTTTAACCACATATACCCCTGCTAGCCAAGGATTAAATCCCCCCAGAGCCTTCTCTCCTCTGTCTTCAGCTTTCTTGCTGTCTTAATGAAAGAAAAAGCACAATGGGAGGTGGAGTGCCCGCTCTCCTTCAAAATAATCAATCAGCCAGTCTCTATCATATGTCCCACATAATCAAGATAATAGGTCTCTGTTGGCCATTAACCCCAAGTAACCAGCTGTACCAACCAGGCTGGAAATTTGCTTGCTTACTGCAAACTATTTTCCAGTTGAAATGTCTTAGTTGGCTGTAATGGGCTCCTCCTCATTTTATTGCCTCTTATGTTCCTCAGCACATCGCCCTTTTCACACGCAATTACCTCCTCAGCTCCGTTTCAGGCTCATTAGTGGGACTTGGAGGGTTATCGCTCCCTGAAAGCGGAGGCTTTGAGGGATATGACAAGTTCTTCTTTTTCTGGAAGAGGTTAGTTTAGCTCATCTGAAACCGTAGAACTGTAAAACCATCAACTTTCTTCAAAGTGTGAAGTTCAAGTGAGTTGAATTTTCACTTTTGTTTTTCAAATGGATTTTATGAGCGCATGTTTTGCTCATGATAGGGAAGATATGGCTGAGTTCTACTTTTCCCTATTACTGTATCAATTTATTTATAAATTTGGCTACCAACAGTATTAGCATTAGGGATTTCTGTTGTAGGCTCCTCTGTATTTATATTATTAAGGCTTATTATATACTTGAAAGATTATTCTAAACCACATGAGTATAAGCCATCAATGCCAAAGCGTATAGGCTGTGGTGGTAGAATGGCTGATGTGTTAGAAAGACCCAAAGATCCCATAACTGAAAGATCACAGGTTCAATCCCTGCAACAGCCAATGTGTGTCCATCAGCAGCCTGTCAAAGTGTCCTTGTGCAAATTTCTGAATTTCTACCTGCTTTCTCTTTGCATGTAGCTGTGATAAAAGAGTCAGCTGAGTGTGTAAAATGTAAGCACATGTAGCAGAGGCTCAACTGTGTCACCTTGGACACATCTGAACCTAGATGCCCTTCCCAGCAGGGCATAAAACTCCATAATCAGCAGACAGCTCTAACTAGTCATTATAGCCGTGTTGCCTCATGGCATGGTCACACTGCAGGCATGACTTACATTTTGATGTTCGTTCCTGGTGGTGAATTGTGTTGTTTTGCCTGCTGGGTCTCACCCTGTACTTGAGTATATGCCCTATAATGCTTTAGAAAAAAATATTCTAACTCATAAGATAATAATGATGTATACATATGCTACAGCAAAAATGATAATTAAAATCAGATGAAACACAACAGTATGTCCCAAACAAAAAAGTGGTAAGCTATTTCTTAATTCACAGAAAATGCCTTTCTGCAAAGAAACATTTTAAACTTGTTTTTGAAAGGGGGTTTGGGGGACCAAGATGTTGCTTGACCTGGAGGTGCGAATGGGGGTTTATGGGGTAATAAGTTCCTGGAGGTAAAGTGAGGCATTTCCAAGGATGCACTGGGAAAGTCAGGAGAAGGGATTTGAATACAATCCTGGAAGAGCCAGTACAGTAAAGCCATCTGGATCCAGCCCTGTTTGGGATAAACTGTAACTTCTGGAGACTTCTGACAGGAATCCCAATGAAGAGTGCATTACAGAAGTCCAGTAGTTCTTTGGTTTTGTTGCTGTTGAGCTGGAGGAAGTTGTGCATCATCCACACCCTTATCTCAAAGCAAATGTTGAGATGTGACGAGGCAGCAGAGGAGCACGGGGCAGTTTTTTATCTACAGCTGAGTCTGGTTGTCATAGTAATGGAATAAAATCCCACGCTTCCTGATGACCAAGGGGAAGCATGTACAAAATAAAGAGGATGGAGCCAATAACTGATCCTTGTGGGATCCCATTGGTGACAATATGTGCTCTGGATCTGCAGCCTCCCAGTGGAACATATCCAGTTCTACCAGAGACATAAGACTTAAAACCAGTTCAGGGTGGAGCCGGAGAGTCCAGTGGTGTTGTGCAGGAGCTGGAGAAGAATGGTAGGGTTGACAGAGTGGAACGCTGCTCTCCGACCATCTAATACCTCTTTTTCCTCCACATCTGTGACTTACATTGCCACTGTTTAGAAGCCTCACAATGGGAAAACCTTATCGCTTGAGTTTTGGTGTAGTTTTGGGTAGGCTGCATGCATTAAAAGCTGGGCTGTGACCATACTATAAAGAAACCTCTTCTGCATCTGAATCTGAATTGGTTGCAATATGCAAAAGGTGAAATACCGATTGCCTGTGTGTGTTTAACAAAAGTGGAGTTCATACAGATTTTGCTAAATTTCTGCAAAGCTACCAAAAGTATTACAGTGGTGTATTGTATGTTGAGTTGCTTCTGCCTCAATCAAGGCAGCTCACAGTCAGTTATTACAGTGCCTTTAGTGATTGCTACAGCTACATTTCATTTCATTTATTTATTTATTTATTTTTTAACAGGGACAGTGCACATTAATCGACTCGAGGGTAAATGTGCAAGTGTGGCATTTAATGAAATAACTCACATTGTGCTCTCCTATTTAGTCCTCCTATAAAGTCTAAAAATTGTTTCATGTACATAAGAGTTTTAGCTGCCGAAATGCTGCACAAACAGAGGGGAACGTTTGAGTGGATGGTTTCAAGTACATGTTTCCTTTTTTGGCCCTGAAGTGGTCTTTCAGATGCAATCACACAAAGTCCCAAGACTGCAACTGCTTTGTCTCTAATCACAGAAACAACAAGAGAAGCTAGAGAAGTCTAGAGTGGACCAAAATACACCAGTCACTCAAATCTGGATAAATAATAAAGAAATCAGACCGCTTACTTCATGTGGAGACAAGAATAGCTTTGTGATGAAACGCCACAGGAGAGGACTTAACAAAAGCTAACCGCACATAACACTTAGCTGAGATCCAGAGCTGGGATTAATTATTCAGCAACACAACTCTTTGGGTTTCTCGTCTTGTTGCAGACAAGTTATGCAGTGTGTTGGGCTTCGTCCAGGACAGTTGTACTGTAAAGTACCAGACAACATCTGCTTTGCTCTGGGGCTTAGCCATTGGCTCATAGCATGTTTGATACTGCACTCAATGTGATTTGTCAGGTATTGTGATTATTTGATTAATTAAAGAATATTTAGGAATGTATTTTTGGATTTTACATTCTATCCATTCTCTGTTTACAGTAAGAAAAAAACATCCACTTCTGATGTAATGGAGTCAGTCTCTCTCTCTCTCTCTCTCTCTCTCTCTCTCTCTCTCTCTCTCTCTCTTTATGTTACCCTCATTCAGTCTCCTCATCCACCATTCTAGCAGTCTGGCACAACTTCATAACAGTTGTTTTTTTTTCCTTCACTGAAGACTCTTCCAAAGGGATTTATGTAAGTTGTCGTGTCTGGAGTATTCTCAGTTTAGAGCCCATCCGATTAAATATGAACACATATTTTCTTTTACTTTAAACTGGATTCTCTTGTCTGTGTCACTTGATTTCAAGGGGGTGCCTTTTCTGTAATCCAATACAACAGTTTGACCAGGGGGAGAAAACCAATACACAGTTAGGTAAATCTTTTCTGTAGTCTTCTTATTTGTTTGTCAGGTGGTTGTTTTATCTTATACAGAAGCGTCCTCTAGTGGAAGAGGTCCATACCCGCCTGTATGTCTCTTCAATATGCAAGACATATGAGAGATGAGAAATATCCAATGAGAAATATGGATGTTTAGTTTACTTAAGTTTACTTTAGTTTAATAGTAGTTCTGTGGTATACTTTTTGTTTGTGCAGTGATAAAACAAGTAATACGATTAAAGACACAAAAAAATCACTTCAAAACAAACAATAACAAAAAACAAATCAAGAAAACAAGGTGACAAAGAAAATACATAAATGATTTGAATAATAGAATCTAAATGACAACAGAACAATATATGTATGGTTCAGTTAGCAAGAACTTTATATTGTTATATAATCTTTTATCACTGAAGAATTGTCACCATCAACCAAATGACCCAGCAGTCACTCATTCTCCCTCCCTCCCTCTTATATAAAATGACCCAAGACATACAAGCAGATATGTTGAGAGTTCATGAAGGTGGAGGCTGACACAACACCGCCTTGTTGGTAAAGAATACATGGTCAGTAGAGCGGTTTGTATCGCTTTCTGTCTGGGTGCTCTGACAAGAACTTTAGGTTAATATATAAAAGGAAATAAATCATGGGAATGGTGGCACGTCTAAATAGTTTGAAAAATCAAGGCGAGACTTGATCCTAGTTATACCATATTCTTATTGATGGCCACTCCTCAGGCTGAAGAACTTTGACAAAAGCCTTCATCAAAACATCTACCTTGTTAATAGTCTTCATGCTGCAAGCCCCATTGTCCTGTTGACCATCCTGCTGTACCATCATGAAAATACAAAACTAGTACAGAGCCGTGCAGCAGGGAGGTCAAATCTCATTCTCTTTTATTCTCTCTTTCTCTCTCTCTCTCTCTCTCTCTCTCTCTCTCCGTCTGTCTTTCTCTCTCTCTCTCTCTCTCTCTCTCACACACACACACACACACACACACACACACGTAGACACGGTTAATGAGTCTGGCCTCCTGTTCTGCTCCTGTACCTTCTCATAAAGGGCCTAATTAATGTATTTAACCATTGGCTAACAGGCAGCCAATCCTACCAGACACAAATCCCAGCCTCACTCCACTCACTGTTCTGCCACTTTCATGCATCTATAACCTGTGGGATTGATTTGTCTTGCTGTGATGATCCCTTTCACCTTGTGAAAAAAGTGCAATCAACTGTATTTTTAGTAAGTTGATTTTGACGTCATATAGGATTAGCACAAAATCACTAAGAAAGCCACTAAAAGGATAAAGCTTTAGTGCTTGAGGGAAATAAAGCAAGCCCTGAAATTTTATTCAGGCTCCTTAATATTTGATCCCACGCCTGCTAGAATCGTTTATTCTCTCATAGAGCATCCCATCTTACTTGTAGACACATCTTTGCCAACTCAAGATTGCATAAATTAAAGTTGAAGTGAGCTCTTTATGTTTACTGTGACTGAATTCACAGAGCCAGAAATGCAATTCTTGTGGATCTCTGGCTCCCCCTGCTGTCCCCCTGAATTATTAAACTTCACCATTATTTAATTTACATGTTAAGAAGTTAACACAATTAGAGAATGTAGAATAAATATAGACTGTATTGGTTATAGTTGCACTGTTATCTCTGTACCTGCAATACAGATAGTCATGGAATACTGGACAAAATCATATCTAACAATACAAATATTCTCAGATTTGGGTCAAATGGGGGTCTGTGGGCCTACTGTGCTCACACCAAAAGCGTCATGAGCTACATAAGCGGCTGGCAGTCATTCATTTTCAATGGGAGCTGGCGACGAGAGGCGTCCAATGCCGTGGCAGCATCTATATCATCAATAGATATCTATTAATATTATTTCTGTACACAATGCACATGCACACAATAGGCTAAAGTAAAACAGCATTTTTTAACTAGGTATATTTTGCAGGAAAACGTGGAAGTTTGTTTATTTGATCATGCTTTTCACAGTTCACGGCAGGCCTGCCGAATAGCTCTACTACAAACTTGATATATTGGCCACAGCCGGACGTGATGTCTGCAGCGCTGCTTGAACGCCCCGCCCCCTGGCGACGACTGCTGGCGGCGAGCGGCGAGCGGCGAGCGGCGAGCGACCAGAGCGCACAGTTGTGTACTACATGAGGGGTCCTTAATATGAAAAAGGTTGAGAATCACCGGCTTAGGAGACAATAACAGCAGTCATTTACAGCAAAAAGTCAAAATTGAAAATAAGAGATTTTTGTCTACAACCTGCTTATGTAATCAGCAACATGATTGAGTGTAAACTAACACGTGTGACATAACTTAAATAAATAAATAATAATAAACTTTAAAAAATATATATATTTATTTTTTTCAAAATTGGCAAAGATACCTGTTCAGCACACACAAAATATGCCATTTTAGATCTTCCACATATGCATGGATTCTCTGTAGTCCATTCTTTACATTTTACATGTTTTTTTTTGTTTTTTTGTTTTTTATTTGCACACACTCAGAAGAGAACAATACAGCAAATCAGAGCCAATTGTGCAGGTGAGATTAAGAAACCCCAAGGGGCTTATGGTGTATCCCACCTAAATACGCAGTAGGTACAACTTTAGTAACAAAACAAGGAAATTACAAAATATAAAATAAATGTCGACAAATAAACAAAATAGTAGAAGATTAAAATAAATTAAAAAAAGAAAAGAAAATGAAAATACAAAATGAAATACAAATCAAATGAAAATACTAATTAAAGTAAACTAGAGATTTTAGAAGTGACTAATCAGTATAAAGTGTGATGAGTGTGTGTGGATGAGAGTGTATATGGATTAATGTGACTGCTGGATTAGAGTGGACCTTATTTTATATTTTAAGTTATGGAGAGATGTTGATGATTTTAAATTAGTCATATACTTATAGCTGTGCTCCTCTGTACCAAATTGAAAACTGGCAATGGGACGAACAAAAGAAAGGGAGATGAATGTTTTACATTTATCTGAGCAAGTACAGGTTCAGCATCTTGCTCAAAGATGTTTTGCCACATCTGTCACATGGCTGCTGACGCTGATGGACCAGGACCTGTGACCTTCCAGTAGCGGGATGATCTCTCGGACACAAACTGCCTTCGTTGTTTAAAGTCCTACAGTCTCTGCCTCTCGAACAGGCCTGAGGATGACTTCCTTCCTGTAGGAGAAGCTGGTGAGGTTGACCCTGTTGTACTGCCTCTCCCTGCACTGCAGCAGGCGGTACAGAGATAAGGTGAACTTAACCAGCACCAGTGTGCAGACGATCTCCACCACCAGCAGTGTGGTGTAGGTCACCATGTGGGCCTTGCACTGCTGAACTTTGCTTCTGCCTTGGTAAGTGAAGGAGGGCGATAGCTGCTGAGAGTCTGGCTCCATGGGACAGGTGAAGATCACTGGGGTGGTTGGTGGTGGGGCGGCTGTTGTTTGGGTGGTGGTTGGGAGGGTCGTCCTGAGGGTGGTGGTCGTGGGTGTAGTTGTGGTTGTAGTTGTTGTGGGCGTGGTTGGGGCCGGGGTGGTGGAGGTGGTTGCAGTTGTAGTCGGAGTGGTAGTCGGTGTTGTGGTTGGCAGAGTTGTAGCTGGTGTTGTTGTTGGTAAAGTGGTAGTCGGTGTTGTGGTTGGTAAAGTGGTAGTCGGTGTTGTGGTTGGTAGGGTCGTAGTCGGTGTTGTGGTTGGTAAAGTGGTAGTCGGTGTTGTGGTTGGCAGAGTCGTAGTCGGTGTTGTGGTTGGCAAAGTTGTAGTCGGTGTTGTGGTTGGCAGAGTCGTAGTCGGTGTTGTGGTTGGCAGAGTTGTAGTCGGTGTTGTGGTTGGCAGAGTCGTAGTCGGTGTTGTGGTTGGCAGAGTCGTAGTCGGTGTTGTGGTTGGCAAAGTTGTAGTCGGTGTTGTGGTTGGCAAAGTTGTAGTCGGTGTTGTGGTTGGCAGAGTTGTAGTCGGTGTTGTGGTTGGCAGAGTTGTAGTTGGTGTTGTGGTTGGTAAAGTCGTAGTTGGTGTTGTGGTTGGTAAAGTGGTAGTTGGGAGTGTAGTGGTCAGTGTGGTGGTTGTGGGAGGTGTGGTAGTGGTGGTGGTGGTAGGAATAGTGGTGGTGGCAGGAATGGTGGGGCATACAAGCTGATCCTCTGTTAATGACATGACTTGCTGCCCCATTAAATCCTCTGGATACTCACAGACTGCAGGAGACTGGATCTTGTCAGTGTTGGCCTTCATCCAGCGGTACAGGTAAATCAGTTTGCAGTCACAATGCCAAGGGTTGTCATTGAGATAGACTTTGTTTAGTTTTGTTAAGGGCTCAAAAATATCCTCAGGAAGTGTCCGAAGGTTGTTGTGAGCTAGTTTCAGTGTTTTTAGAGATGCTAGCTTTTCAAACGTGTCTGCATCCAATGACTTGATCGTGTTGTTGATGAGATTCAGGTGTGCCAGCTCTTCAAGGCCCTCAAAATAGTTGGCAGACAAGGTGGCAAAGTGATTTTTAGAAAGGTCTAGCTTCATAAGATTCTTCAGCGGGCTGAATATTCCCTTAGGAAGAGAGATAAGATTGTTTTGACTGAGGCTGAGGTCAGTCAATTTGGGCATTTCTCCAAATAGCACTGGTGGTAGAGCAGTCAGTTGATTCTTCTGTAGGGTCAGTGTTTTAATCAGAGGGAAGCCAACAAAAAACTCTTGAGGTAAATCAGTCAGAAGATTATTGTCCAAAAGCAGCTTACCCAGTTTGTCTCTATGTGGAAATAGATTAGGTGATAATTCTGTTATTTTGTTTCCCTGCAAGGCAATTTCCTTCAAGTTGGGCAAATTCTGAAAAATCTCCTCAGGAATGGAGGTCAGCTGATTCTCGTAAAGCCTCAGTACCTGTAGTTTGTTAAGCTTGGAGAACATTTTAGCAGATACAGAGGGGAGTTTGTTTCTAGCTAAATGGAGGACCAGAAGGCTCTCAAGATCATCAAAAGTCCCTTCCTCAATGGATTCTATCTCGTTGATGTGTAACTGGAGCTCTCTTACTTTTTTAAGGCCATCAAACAAGCCTTTCTCCAAATTACGGAGCTTGTTGAGCTTTAGTATAAGCCTCTCCAGGTTGCTGAGGTCTTTGAAGACTCCCGGCGGGATTGACGTTAGTGGAGTGCTGGAGATCTCGATGTGATTGAGCTCTGGCAAACCCTCAAAAGCTCCAGCCTCTATAGATACTATGGGAGTAGTCATGAACTCCAGCTTTTTCAGCTGGGGGTTTGCAGCAAAGGCTCCTTCGGGGATGGTTTTGATCTTACTGTCCAAGAAGAAGACCTCTGTCACAACTGGTTTCAGAACGCGTGGGATTTCAGTCGTATTTGCTTCAAAAACAACCTGGTTCTCTTTGCGGCAGACAGTCTCCTTTTCACATTGTGGTGATGAACACTCAAACAGCAAAGACAGAAAAAGGGAGACAACTTTTCTTCTGGACATGCTTATTCTCTACCAAAAGAAAAAAAGATCAAATTTATACCCTATGTACTACAGTTTAGAAGCTTAACACACTTATTTTTCTCACTCTTGCGATGAATTATCAGCTGTCATGTATCAGTGACATTCTAAAAGCTTTGCCAGGATATCGTTATGTGTTATTCCAGTCGCAGTCGCACACAAAACAACATTCCCTACCTGATTATTTCCTTCCCCAGTGTCAAACAGGAGGTTATTGCGGCAACGGAGAAGTGCAAACAAGCACAGTCTCATGAGTTATCTGCTCTGGCTTCTGCAGCGTGAGATAAGACCAGGGAAGGAACGCCTTTAATGTTGCAGCTAATTACTGCACTGCTCTGAAGCAAAACAAAACTCTCTTTTTCTATGTATTTTTCTCTGTCTTATTTCTTATCATCACTGACACTTAACGGGCGTCCAGAAAGCCCCCTGCTTTATAATATTTAACTTAATACACTTATCTAGCACTTTTCAAAACAATGTTGTGATATTTTCTTATATTCAGGTGTTTAAATGTGAAGGTTGATGAAGTTTTAAACAATGACTCAGTGCGTTCTAGAGTGCAATACCTACCGCTTAAACACACTGTGTCACTGTGTGTGGGGTTACTCATCCCAAAGAGTAATTCAAACAATAGATCTGTTTAAAAAGCCTGACTCTGTGCATCATTCATGGCAGAGTCAGCTGTCACAACACAGATGGTAAAAGTTTTGACTTGTTGGAAATGTACATCGGTTAATTTCCACAATTTTCCTCCAGCTCACCGGCGGTCGTCTGCAATTTGTTGATTAGCTTTGAACTTCATGTTTCCTGCATAGAAAAAAATATCTTTTGTGATCTTTGATGATTATCAGGCAAGAATCAGTCATAATGTTACAGTATTTGTGACTCATTTGTTATGTCAGGTCTCTGAAATTGCAAGTAAAACAAAAAGGGTGGAATTTGGTATTTGAGCCAAGATCCATCAAGCAGTATTCTGAGCAGCCTCCACTAGATGGCAGTCTTTCAGATTGAATCCACTGGATGATTTGTGTTTCACAGAGTGGAAAATTGAGATGAGGTAGATGGGTGGCTTACTTCCCAAACTAACACCATTGCCCTGTCTGACACACATGACATGCATTGAGTATTGCCAGGATCCTCCGCACGCAAACACAGATCGCTGTGGCTGCAAAGGCCAAGTCTGTGGTATCATGTGAGAGCCTCGTTCCCCTCTGCATGACCCTTTTAAAATAAACTTAGTCTATCTGGACTGTGTTTTGTTGTAGACATTCCACTGTATCAGCATAATCAGAAACCCACTGGTACATAAAAAGTGGGCAAACCATGACCCCCATCTGATCCCAATAGGACCAGCATCCAATTACCTATAAACAACAAAACTTTTCAGTTGTATTCATTTTTTTTCTCCCTGAAATTACACATTTCTCAACATATGCCAATCTACTTACTAGAATGTATACTATGAATTTAAAGTATATCAAGAAGATTTATATTACCTTGTAATGGTGAGTAAACTGCGTAAAGGTCCAGTGCAATGAGGATTGTATTTCTCAATTTCATCAAAAGACCTGTTAATGTCATGTTACCCAAATTATTATAACTGTCGCCTTTTGAAAAACTCTCCCTCTGGTTGTCAACAGAATCAAACAGATTTACAATGCCAGTCTACTTCCTGGTGTAAATGATGTTACCTACACCCAGGCTTTAATGAATGCTCTGATTGGTCGATAGTATGCATAGTTAATGAGGTGCCCCATAGTCTGTCAGAAAATAGCCTGCCAGCTACTTGCCAAACTAGCCAAAATCTCTGTGCCCCCATTGCCATGTGCCAAAGTTCCAACACTGGATATTTGTTTCCCCAAAGATAAAAATATTTGTATGCAGTGGATGGCACAATCATAGGGAAGGTTCGGCTCTCACTCAGTCCTACAAGCTTTGTACCATCTAACCATCAAAAACTGAAACAAATGATGCTCATTGCTATAGAAATCAACATCAAACTTTTCCTGACTGAGTTGAAATCATTGCACTGGATCGTTTACAAAAATTAAAGGGTGGGTGAACTGAGCTTAGCTTGGTTTATCCTCCACTATATCCCTGAATAATGTAGAAATAAAGGATAACTTGCTGTCAGATTCAGACAGACAATACAATAAACAAGATATGATTTCACAAGTTCACTGTCTATAACTGTCTATATTAGAATGCCACGATTCACTGAATGATTAACACAGTTCCAGCTTTCTCCCACTAAAAGTAGTGCATTTATTCAATATTTTGAATTAAAACCATTGGATTATTTATGTTGTGATACAGTTGAAAGTTGAAATAACATGTTTGATTTTGTAGGTAGGGATAGCCATTGTTTCAAAGTAAAACTGTTCCCTAAACATATCGATTTTATGCACAAAAAATCATCATCAAAATTACATTATCCAAACTTGCAGTTAGTAATAATCAAAAATATGACTGAAAAGCTGAAAATTACAAAATTGTTGAACAGTGTGTTGAATGCGGTCTTATTTTAATTAAAAGAAATACTGTTTAAATGCATTTGATACTAGATTCACCAAAATGTTCAAGTTGTCCACGAAATGTCCAAGTGAGTGTTATTACAGTTAGTAAGATGTTTCTTTTCAATTGTTTTTTTGGTCCTTTGTAAAAAAAAAAAGAAAAAAGAAAAAAAAAACAGAAAAAACAGCATTGCAGTCTCAGGCCACAGCAAACTTGCAGAGGAACACTGAGTGGTAAATTTGATTTATTAAGAAATTAAAAGCTAATTAGAGGGAAATCTGTTTACTTGTGTGATCTAGTTGGCGCTTCTGAATGGAGCTGCAGTGGTTCCTTGTGTTGTCAATAAAAATATGACCTTTTAGGCTCTAAATACACAACTCTCTAGGCTTCACATTTTCCAAGTACACCACAGTGCTAATGATCGTTAGCCACAGTAATCAGAGAATAGTTTCCCTTGGCTTTAAAAGTTCTTGGGTTGCTGATGTTGGGTGGTCTAGTCTAGAGCACAGAGTTCTTGTTTCTGCGGCCTATATTCCGGCTTCCTCTCTTGTTCCTCTTCCAGCACACACAGCAGATGATGAGGCTGCTGATGATGACAGTGCACACCACTGCGATGATGATGATCGAAGTGTCCCTAGAGATCGCCCCTTCTTCCCCCTCTCCACTGCTGGTGTCGCCCCCCTGCTCTGAGGTGGGCGTGACTTTGACAGCAGGGGAGGAAGTGGTCCTCTTGGGGGGAGGTGTGTGGGGTCTCCTCCTCTTCTCTGTTGGGGTCACTGCAGGCTCCTCAGTAGAAATGAGAGGCATCAGTACCTCATCTGTCAGCAGGGCAATCTCCTCGCCATTCAGATTGAAGGGTATGTCACACACCAACAGGCTGTTGTTGGCCTTGGATGGGTACTTTGTCAGCCAATCCCTTAGTGGCAGGATATCCTGGTCACACCTCCAGGGGTTCTGCTGCAGGAGTACCTCCTTCGCCACAGTGAGGGCATCCAGGTTCACCTGAGGCAGGTTGGGAAAGGAGTTGTTTCGTAGGTCTATCTGGCCCAGGTGTTTCACGCCCTGGAGGAAACCTGAAGGTAGGGAGCTGATGGAGTTGTGCTCCAGGGAAATGTTGACCAGGCTGGGCAGACCTTGGAAAGTGCCAGCTTCCAAGGTTGTGAGCAGATTGGTGTGAAGGGATACCTCCCCCAGCTGCTCCAACCCTCTAAAGGCCCCGGTGGACACATAGCTAATCCGGTTGCGGCTGAGAACAAGTAGACGCAGCTGAGTCAGGTTCCTGAAGGTGTCATCCTCCAGACGGCTCAGCTTGTTGTCATACAGCCACAACTGATCCAGGACCATGGGCCCAAACACCCCCGGAGACAGACTCTCCAGCTGGTTTTCATACAGGGATATTTGGGCCATTTGGGGCAGGTTTAGGAAGACCCCTTGCGGAAGAGATGTGAGCCTATTGTTGGAGAGGAAGAGCTTCTGGAGTTTCTGAGTCTTGGAGAACAGGTCAGGGTGGAGATGAGTGATTAGATTGTCGTGTAGAGAGAGCTCTTCCAGGTTTACGAGGTCATCCAAAGTGCCAAGGGGGATCTCCCGGAGTGAGTTCTTATTAAGCCGTAAGGTCTTCAGCTTGGTGAGATCCTTGAAGGTCTCCCTAGAGAGTTTACTGATATTGTTTCCAGCGAGCATTAGGTACTGCAGCTCAGTGACAGGATGAAAAGTTTCCACAGGTATAGAAGTGAAAAGGTTCTTACTGAGGTCAAGGACCTTCAGAGCAGACAAGGAGGATAACCAGGTGGGGCGGAGGACCAGGAGCTGGTTGCTGCTCAGAGTCAGAGACTCAAGCTTTAGAAGGTTTTGGAACAAGGCCTCAGGGAGATCTTGCAACTCGGTGCCGGTAAACCCTAAGGCACCTAAGTTAAGAGTGGAATCAAATGTGCCAGGGCGAACCTCCCTCAACACAGTGTCTTTAACCACAAAGATGCCAAGGGCGTTAGCAAAATCAGTCAAGTCCTCTGGTTTCAGTGAATAGATATTGCAATTTGAGATGTAGAGAGTGGTGGTAGAGGAGGGAACAGCTGTGGGGAAGTCTGAGATGCCATTGCAGAGGATTTTGTTTTCACGACACATGCATCCATCCGGACATGCCCAAAGAACAGCATTGAGGGAAGAGAGAAGGAGGAGCAAGTGAAGTGTGATTGACAGATCCATTATTTCCCTAGAACAAAGGAAAAGAAAATCTCATTATAATAATGATGACAATATGTACAGATAATAAACAAATATGTTAAATGTAGCAATCAGGGGTACAGTGGTATTGTAAGCCTCTTATCACCTCTTGAAATAGAGTCTTGTAAACTTGGTATGTGAGGTATCAGATTCACTCACAGAGCCTATAGTACAACCACTATATTTGTAGCCTCTATTTTTAAAGTGGTATTCCATCGAAACTGACTTTTAGGTTGTTACTCTGCAAGACATTTTCATAAAATGTTCCAGGATTAGTTTTCTCGTTGTTTTATGTTTTGAGTTATTTGTCCCCAAGATCACAGAGAATGGTATACTTTTACATCGTTGAATTATATTGCAAGCAAAAAACTGTAGATGTTTAATGGAAAGATGATCGTCCATAAAATTTTCTTTAACTATTTCAGGCAATGCAATTTGTCGATGTCAGAAGATTGCATGTGTTTTCCTTGATCTTGAAAACTCAGAACTCAAGCCTGTTTAATGTTCCAAATATTGGAGGCAGCACACGATCCACTGGTTTTCGCGGGTGTGCCACCAGCTTGGGCCAAACCACACAAGACAGAATTGGCTCTGGCTACGACATTACTGTACTTCTAATTGGCAAACCTGACCACAGGCTTACAGAAAGTGGTCGTCCGGCAGGGAAAAATGTAATTTGTGGTGATGAAGTATTAGTATTAGTAGCACGACATGCTATCGTGTGCACACAATATTTAAATATGTGCTCGAGTTGCATAAAAAGCATGCATATACAGTAGATATAAAAAGTGCACGTATAGTAAGTTAATATATAGAGCCAGCAGCTGCACCAAACATTTTTCTGAGACATGGTGTTGGAGAACTCCAAGTGTTGACTGATCAAAATCTTTTATCTATAACATCCCTGCCTATTGACAATGGTAGAGCCCATTACCTGCCTTGCATTGTAAGATTTATCAGTACGCAATGCCTTGTTAACTCATCCCCTGATTTTAAAACTAGTAAAACTTGACCAACAAATCTATCCTTAATATATCTTATCTAAAACATGATTCAATGTAATATATCTTAAATATCAAGCTATTTAAACCAAATAAATAATGGAATAAAGTTAATTCAACTAATTATGTTAAGTGGGTGAAATCAGTTTGAAACTTGTTTTATAAGCTAAATAAGCTTTACAAAATGTCACATATTAAACTGTGGGCATGCTTGCACAAATAATGAAATTGTGCACACAAAATAATGACAGTGAAGGCATGCATTAACCAAAATGAGACAGCGACGTGTCAGCTGTGCACTCCAACTTATCAAAACAAGAGTGTCCATACCGTCTCATGCCCTCAATGTAGTGAAGTGTGGCCTCAACATGTTTTTATCTCCTCTCCCAGGCTCCATAGGCTTGACACTAGTTTTACATTATTTCTGATTGGTGGAGCTGATTACAGGCTCTTGGGACTCACATACCCAAAAAGCAGCCGACTAGGCAGGAACATTAAACAACAGAGATAAAACCTTTGAAAATTTCAGGAAAACGTCTATGTTTGCAGAATAACAGCCCAAAAGTAACTTTCAGTGGAATTGCCCTTTGAATTGGAGTTTACTATTGGCTTCCGCTTTCAATTAACAGGGTCTGTTCATGAGGGAAGCTGAGCTGCTCTGCGCTCGAACACTAATTTTGGAGAAAAACAGAGTATGATGTGTTGCATTTGTGGTGTTTTCATTGTGCTTCACTGCTGTCTGAGATTTGATGCACAATGGTCTTTTGTTTCCAGGGTAGGAAAGCAAGAGACTCTGCCTGTGGTTTTTCCTCTGTCAGTGAACAGCTAAAAGGGGGATCCTCTCTTGCCTCTGAAGACTTTAAATTACCACCATTGTAAGGCAGTGATTCACAGGGCAACTCTAATTGGTAACAGTGCCTAAGAGTTGCAGCCTCAGCATTCCTGTTTTAATCAAAAATAAAACATTTGTATAAAATTATGACCCAGTGTCTACGTGGCTATGAGCATTGCCCACAAAATTCCTTGGTGTATCACCACGCTTACCACCCTTTGCCATTAGAACCATCTTTTTAGTATACATATGTTTTGAAAAGTGAATCCCAAAACTGCTGAGCATGTCCTCATTTGATATGGACATGGTGTTTGGTTTGAAGCCACAAGTGAATTGATTTCTGTGGAATGGCTACATCTCAACAAGACAGATTGCCTGCACATGTTTGAGGCTGAGGCTGAGGCTGGGGCTGCGCTCACTGTTTGTAATGGCACCGGAGGCTCCACATACAAAGCGGTGCCAACATAATGATCTGCTTGGTGCACTCTCCATACAAATCCTGGTAGGCCATTTAAAGTTAGCTTGGCAGGCTCAAGTTGTTTTCTCAGTAGCTGGGGAGTATTAAGGTGCAGAAAGAGCCTTTCCAAGGAAGTAGCTTTCTAAAGAGGCCAGTGTGTCCCAATGCTGAGCTCAGCCACAGAGGAATCGGCTTTTCTTCCTTTCTTTGTTTTTCCATTCTTCACATCAAAGACAAAGAATCATAAAATGGAAACTGGGGCTTCACAGCTGTTCCCATTTTCAATACATTTTGTACGCATGGGTCTACATTTTTTTTTGAAGAGGTGGAGGGCTGGGTCCCCTCTGTGAAAGGGAAGTGAATGGTATTATTGTTATTAAAATGTTAATACCATTATAACACATCTCATGTTGTCCTTTATTGTCACCCACCACCACCACTTCCACTACTACTACCAATAATAACAACAACAACAATAATTATAATAATAATGATAATGTTCCTCCTGATTAGTCACATAAGGTTGTGTGGTGGAACATGCGTTACCCAGTTGGTTGCATCATTGCCTCCACTTCTCTGTTCTTTACTGTTGCGACAGCGAATTTAATAGATAGGGTCAGGAGTCACAGTTAGGTCAGAGATGAGTTTGAGTAATCTCAGATATAAATGTCATGTCCAATTGGATTGGGGATTTTAGCACATTTGAGGAGCTTTCAGAGAAATGACACACGGCAGCATCACTGCTTTTTGCACGTCTAGACGCAAACTCATCTGTGACTCCTCTATGAGTTTCATAACATTCCCATTCTCAAAAAAAAAAAAAAAAAACTGACAGCGAAACCATGTTTCCCTTCTGGTATAAAATGTCCCAGTCAAACCAAAACCACCGTCTGCTCTGGCCTGGGACAACCTGGAATGCGTACAGTTCAGTGTAATGACTAAAGCATTTCCAGTTCACCATTAATTGCGGTGATTTCTTTCCCTCCCCATTTCCATAACTGAAGGATCAGCACTTTGCCTGTCATGAAAAGACTGAGCTAGCAAAGTAGGGAACTTTATTGTGCTGAAACTGAGTATCCAAGGCACTGGAATAAAAGCTGTTTGATTTTATTTATTTAAACTTTTTTTTGAAAAAGACTTTATGTAAGACAGTGTGAGGAGTCAGACTCAAAATAGCCCAGACTGACGCACATTTCCCTACAGGTTACACAACACTGCACTTCATTCAGCACTTCAAGTTACTATGTTATTAGTATTCAGATTCACACATGAATACACACATTGCTAGGCAAAATCAAAAGATGAATAATTTAGCTTGTCTTTTCATGATAGAAGTACTATATGTTATAGTACATGACATTATTGTTGTTGCCTTATTAGATCAGCATTATTACCTTATTTTTTCCTCTATTATCTCATTTCTTTTCTTTAAATAATAAAATTCCTCATTGAAATCTGCTTGTAAACATTTGACAAGACCCCACAAATGATTAGCAATCAGCATTCTGTTAATCAGGCCAACATGCTGTTTTTGCAGAACTTACCTCTTGCGGTGGCTGATGAGTGAGTGAAGTGAGAAACTGAGTTGGTGTGGAGTGCCAGTTATATTTTATCCTCCCGTGCGCTGCCCCCCTTCTCTACGGCTTCACAAATGATCTGACGAGGGATTCCAGCACTCTCTGAACTCTCACATCCTCACATTTTCCTGCTCTTCGTCATCACTCTATTTTCCTCATCAATCTGTTTTCCCCCCTGAGCTCATGAAATCTGTGCGTCCTTTGCTGAGGCTCCAGTGGCACTGTTCAGCGTCCCGGCTGTCCCACTGCCCCCTCTGCCCCTCTCGCATGCTCACACACACACTCACACTCACACATTTTTGCTAAATGTGGTGGGGGGGATCGTGCGAGGGGGAAGCCCCACCCTCTCGTGCTACTCTGTGCCTGAACTGGATTTGTATTCACAGAAGATTTATGTTTTGGACGTGGTGTTTATATGTGTGTGTGATTGTGTGTGCGTGTTCTTGTAAGTGGATGTGTGATCTGTGTTTTAATTATTGTATGGGATCCATATGTTGCCACAAGAATAGAAAGGATTGTGAGTATCATTTTCTAGCCCTCTTCGAGGAAAACAAGAGTTGTTTTTGTGGTTTGAGGTTAGGATTACGGTGAGGGTTCGAATTAGATTTGGGTTAAGATTAGGAAAAGGGTTACGGTTAGAATTAGTGGTTAGGGCATGAATGTAAGACGATAGAATTGTCTCATATATATAAGGGATTGTTTGTGTGTTTTTGTGTGTGTGTGCCTGCTTGTGTGTGTGTGTGCAAAGTATCAGCTGCACATATCTTTGGTATGAAGTCTTGGGTATGTTTGTAAGCTGATGGTTCGGATTTTTGGCAGCCTTGGACATGTTCACAAATCTGCTGTTAGGAGATTACAGATTGCAGGCCGATCCAAAAAAGGGCCAAACAACCAACAAAATTCTGTTCAGTCTCGCTTGTGTTGCAGAAATTATGCATTTTCTATCCTTGAATGTCGTTGTTGGAGTCCATGTTGAACCTCTGTGAATACATGTGTAGGAAAATTATGAATTGGTGCAGCAGTTTGTATCGTGCAATGTTTGGCAATAACCTTGCTGAAATTAGGCGTTCCCCACTGTTGGCTAGTTTTTGTGTTTGTGTGTGTGTGTGTGTGTGTGTGTGTGTGTGTGTGTGTGTGTGTGTGTGGGTGAATGGGCGGGTTTACGAGACTGATGGGATCATGCATACCCAACTTGCAGCCCACAGGCAGACAAGTAATCAAGCTCACCTCTCAATATTATACCATACAGCACTACATTCTCACATGTTCTTTGTTTAGGGAACGGTGCTTGAGCATTTTGTTTTTCCAAACCCACTTAAGTAAAGTAATTCAGTGTGATTTTAGCCTTGGCACTAAAATTGGGAATGCTGTGTTCTTCAATAAATCGGTGAAAGGAAGGTTGAGCAGTCAGTGTGCTGCTCCTATTAACATTCCTGTGTTGCTGTAAGTAAATCCATCTGTTCTGCAACATGACAAACCCCCTCTTCACCAGAAAAAAAGATAGCGAGGGTGGAGTTAACGTATAGACAGTCACAGGCTCCAGCACACAAAGCCCTCACTTCATGGAAGCATTTTGTTTGTCTGATAGTGCGGTAAAGATAGACATAGACAGTAGAAAGAGCTGTGATAGCAATATCTGCATTGAAACACACTGTGTGTACCAATGTTTTGTTATTGACTGAAGTCACCGCTACCTATAGGGCCCTCCTTCATGGTGACACAGACAAAATAAATATACCATTAAGCTGCATGGCATTCATGGTATTCATTCAGCTAACTTGCTGGTAAAGATTTTCTGCCAAAAATGTCAGCTAAAGGTGGCATGGCTGTTATGCAAATTAAAAGTCACAGGCTTATCCCCTCTGTCTGTCCCACAATGTCCATTAGCTGCAATATATTTCCCAACCTCTACTTTACCTCTCAAATAAGGGAGTAACATCTCAACATAGAGCCTTAACATCACAGATAAACCAGACGCCTTAGACTGGACACACTTCACACTCTGTCCTGATCTGAGTGGGGTCCAAGGTCAGGGATGAGCAGATTGAGATGAAGAATGATGTATTGTGGCATGATATTTCCCCGTTTCACAGATGAACAGAGAGAGACTGACTGCAGGCCCAGGCTCCTCTCTTTTCCTGATGATCATCTGTTTCTCTTTCCCCATAAATTCTTGCAAAATAGAGTTTTAAGTGTGTGAACTCCCAATTCCACATCTGAAAAGCTTTTAATTTCCTAACAAGCAAGAAACTGAACCAGCTCCACTAGGGTTGCTCAAGTCCATGTGATGGGTAAGAGTAATGGTTCAAAGGTACCAGTGGCACTAGGCCGATGGGCTGGCAAAGAACAACTGGGCAAGCAAGGTTACCTGAGTTAACTCTATCAAGTGGCCCTGCCTGGGAATACATAATGAGTGCATATTTCCCCCAAATAGATTTAGCAATAATCTAACAAATCTTTAAGTCAGCTAAACTCAAGATTTAACTAAACTTGGAACTCGGATAGGAAGGTAGTTTTGCAGTGTGATTACTTGTTGCATGTTCGTTGCCATCTTGAAAGACTAACACGAAGGATTACAATACAGTAATGTTGCAGTAGCTGCACCATAACTGCCTGGGGCAAAACTGCAGGCTAAAACTATAGTTTGTTCAAATCAAATTTAGTCCCTTTAGCAAAATATTAAGATGACAAAGGTTCCATTTGAACAGCAGATGAACATGGGTTGCTCAGTTTTTGGACTTTTAGTCACTTGTGGACTAGAATAGCCTGGGCCAGAATGAGGATTATCCCACTTTAATGTGAGACATGTCGCTTAGACCAACAGGGTTACACAAAGGTTGTGTGAGAAAGGCTTGTGAATAACAGGTCAACATAAGCCTATTTAAGCCATTGAAAAGTTTTATCGTGGATTCCCAGATATGTATGAACTGGCCAGAGCATAATGCTTTCCACAAGGGTCGTTGAACTTTTACACTGTTTTCCAGATGCAGTTATATATTATTCTTCACCCATGGGCAAACCCCTGCAGTGCCATTTCCTGTCCTCACACACACCCACTCTTACTTTTTCTTCTGTGAGCTCCCTCTCTCACCCTGTGTGTGTGTGTGTGTGTGTGTGTGTGTGTGTGTGTGTGTGTGTGTGTGTGTGTGTGTTGTGGCTGATGCCCACTGTTGTGTGAGCTCAGTGTACTGGAAAGGCTTAATCACCCGTTGTCATAGCGATGAACTTGGGTGCTGTTCACCAATTCATCCTCTTTTGTTTGCTGTTTGTTTTAAAGTCCAATCAGTTGTCATGGAATTTGTGGCATTTGCTGTCATTTTGTGAAGGTTTTAAAAGCATTGAAAGCTATTTTGAGCTGTAGTCCAAAGTTCTTAATTGTTTTGCTGTCAAAGAACAATGCTAAATGACTAAACAATCTGTAATTATCAATGCAACAGGTTATAAATGCAAATGAGTTTCAGTGATGATGCCAGAATTCTCTTGTAAAAACTTTCTGACATCTCCATATAAAAATTCCAGGATAAATTTTACAGCAACTATCTTTTCTTCTATCTTTGTCTGTTGTTGTCTGTTCTAATTTGCCAATATTGTTGTATATGATGTAGCCCACTCCAAAAAGGGGAATGATAACTATGTGCACATCGTTGTGGTTTTGCTTTGTCATGGAGGCCTGTGAAATTACAGGGTCACTGTTTTGCAAGAGAAAAGGAACAATCATCTCCAAAGTTATTGTGTACCACGACATTGAGAAATCGAACAAGTGCAGTTGAGCTTCCTGTTTTGGAGGTTGTTATGAAGGTGGATGATGGTCTGATCTCATCATCCCATTATCTACAGTTGTGATTCATTTGGGGAAAGCACATTTCTCCTGAGTTCCCATCAACACATTCAGTATGACATTTAAAGAGGAAGCTGAATCCAGATAAGAGCATTTAAACTCCTCAGATAATAGCAGGAGGTCAATCATTTTGGTGCCAAGGCGCAAGTCTGTGAAACCACAGATTTGTATGGAGCACATTCATTTATTGGTTTCCTGGCATTGTCGCATACAGCCTTGTGTGATCACAGAGGAGGGCTGGAAACAGTCAGCTGCTAGACTTTGGCCTACATTACATTGAGGTTATTACCATTTATAAAATGTATTCATATAATATTTTATTTTATTGATGGAAATATAAAAATTGTGGGTAACCCTTTAAATTACAGGCTATTAATTACACAGTGATGACTGCAAATATCTAAGTAATATCCAAGTAAAATAGATGTAATAACTAGTTATAGCATTAGAATGATTGCTAATTACTGAGTAATATACAAGTAATGTACCGGTAATTTTAGAAAAGACATACCAGTCCTGACTATGTACAATATTCGCATAGGTATACAAACATACTCCATAGTAACTCTACACAAATAACAGAAAACAACACACCCCAGAATGTAAAAAAAAAAAAAAAAGGTAAAAAGCACCTTTTTTACTCAGTAATTACCAGTCATTCTAATGCTGTAACTAGTTGTTACATCTAATTTACTTGGAAATTACTTAGTTATTTCCAGTCATTACAACATAATTAATGGCCTGTAATTTAAAGGGTTACCAATTTAGGACACAGAATTTCTTAGCTGAGCTCCATCCACCAAAGTACACCAAGACACCAAGTGTGTGAATGGGTATGTAATCAGTAGGATAAGAGCAACTGCTTTTCAGATATTACAGATTATATGATCATTAAATCATCTTCATCACAATATATGCTGTAGATGTTGTATCTCAGGAGCTATTACCAGCACTTTACCTGGGTTCAGACATTGGACAGAGCATGGAGATCATAATGTGTTGAAAACAAATCCGATCAAAACAAATTAGTTTTAGAAAAATGAAAATGCATCTCAGTTTTGTACTCATGAATACTGATGGGAGAGGCAGGGATAACATCATCATGACATAATGGCTTTTCAGGCTCCTTGGCTGCAGGAACCATTTAGTGATTATCTTCTACATGCTATTTCCTCTGACTATTGGTCTACTGAAAGAAAGAAAGAAAGAAAGAAAGAAAGAAAGAAAGAAAGAAAGAAAGAAAGAAAGAAAGAAGAAAAGAAAAGGAAAGGAAAGGAAGAATTCAATCCAATCTACTGAAATGGATTATTTCAGAACTTGAAAGAAAGAAAGAAAGAAAGAAAGAAAGAAAGAAAGAAAGAAAGAAAGAAAGAAAGAAAGAAAGAATTTGTACTGAATTGGATTATTTCTGAACTTTATTGTCTTTACACTCAAAACTGAAAGCATGTTGATTTGTATCTGCCCTTGTCGTCTCTTCATGTAGTTTGAAGCTTACACCACTAGAGGGAAACAAATATCAACAAACTATTGCAAACTGCTGATTATTATTGGCTACATCAGCTTGGCTCTGCTTTATGAAACTTAACATCACATATCTTCAGTTTTATTGACATAAAATACCTTAAGAGAAAACAGCTAAACACAACATGAAGAAAAATGTTCACATACTGCATCAGCCACCATGTATAAGCTGCAACTTTTAGGGAAGGAAGCAGAAAGAAAGAAAGAAAGAAAGAAAGAAAGAAAGAAAGAAAGAAACAAACAAACAAACAAACAAACAAACAAACAAACAAAGAAACAAACAAAAACAAAGAAAGAAAGAGAAAAAGAAAGAAAGAAACAAACAGAAAGAAAGAAAGAGAAAAAGAAAGAAACAAACAAACAAAGAAATATTGAATATAATTTCAGATCTTAATCATCCATACACTCAAGCAATTACTAATTAAACAAATTAAAGCAAGTATAAATAAACCATTGATGATTATTATTATTGACTACATCAGCTTGGCTCCCATATCAATTTTACTGTCCTAAAATACTTCAAGCAAATACAACTAAACACAACATAAAGAAATTCCACATGTATCAGTCACTGTGTATAAACTGCAGCCTGTGGGAAAGCAGAAGCAGAATCAGCCCTGAATTCCACTCTTGTGCATCCGGCCTGATATCATGTTTCATCACCCTTGAGTGTGGCCGCGCACTCGGCCTCCATCTCAACCATGGCTTTGTTCAAGCGATACATGCCGTACATGGCGGCAAGGATAAGGAACACACCTATGGCCACCAGAAGGATGTGAAAAAACATGAGGAACCCAGCGTAGGCTGCATCGGAAGGCAGAGTCCACACGTAGACCCAGCCCCGGTGACGGTTGTGGTGGACAAACTCAGGCCCCTGCTCAACCACCAGTTTGTCATAGAAAGGAGGCGACCGGTAAAGAGTCGGGGGAGTCTCAGTAGTGGAAAGTAACTCATCAGTAGGCAGGGCGCTGCTTAGAGTACGGAGGGATGGTGATGCTGTGGCAGGGGTGGCAGCTGTGATTGTTGAGGTCGTGACTGGCGTTGTTGATCTGGGGGTTGACAAATATTTTGTCTTTTCATTTGCCTTTTTCATTGCAGATGCCACTGGAGTGGCTTGTGGGGTCGTTGCTGTTGTGAGAGATGGTGTGACTTTTGAGGTGGGGGTCGTTGCTGTTGTGAGAGATGGTGTGACTTTTGAGGTGGGGGTCGTTGCTGTTGTGAGAGATGGTGTGACTTTTGAGGTGGGGGTCGTTGCTGTTGTGAGAGATGGTGTGACTTTTGAGGTGGGGGTCGTTGCTGTTGTGAGAGATGGTGTGACTTTTGAGGTGGTGGTGGATGTCGGTCTGACGGTTGTAATATATTTTGTTGTTGGAACTTCGTACATTACGAAAGCCTCGGTTACGGTAGGCGATGGTTCAGTTGGGTGTTTTTGCGTAGTGAAATAACTTGCGACTGTTGTACCATCACAAAAGTTAAACTCCTCAACACGCAGAGAGCCAAGGGTGCGGAGTAATTGGTACATTGGACTATGGCACATCACATATTCTTTGTCAAGAACCACACCTTCATTAAGTCGTATCCATCTTGCAATACCTCTAATACTACAAGTACAGTCCCATTGGTTTCCACTCAGAGTAAGACGCCTCAAACCTGTATTTAAGGAGAAAATATCCCCTGGAAGACTCTTGAGATGGTTATTCTTCAAGTCAATGACAGAAAGCCCTACAAGGTCTTGAAAGATGTTTTCCGGTAGGCTCTGCAGTTTATTGTCGTTCAGATGCAGCATGACCAGTGTGGTTAGCCTGGAGAACAGGTCTGGGTGTAGGTGCTGCAGGTCGTTGAATTTCAGTGAGAGCTTCTGAAGGTTGGGAAGGCAGCAGAACAGGTTTGAAGGTAACTCCCTCAGCTTTTCATTGAAATGGAAGTTAAGATTCAGCAGCCCAGACATGTTAGCAAACAAGTTGCCAGGAACAGTGGTGAGGGTAGTGCCATACAAATAAAATCCTGTCATGTAAGGCATGTAACCCATCAGCTCATCTGGGAGAGATAATAGGGGGTTATTGTAAAGGGTGAGCTGGATTAGCTTGGGCATGTTGTAGAAGCTCTTCTCCGGGACGCCCTGAAGTCGATTGGAGGACAGGGTGAGGGTCTTGAGGTTCCCCAAAGACCAGAACACTTCAGGTGGGAGGCTGGCAACCTGATTGTGGTGGATTTTCAGTTCCTCAAGATTAGCAAGTTCATCAAAGATCCCAGCCTCTAGCTTCTCTAGCTCGTTGTTATAGAGCAGGAGCTGCTGAAGATTAGTCAAGGAGTGAAAGATGGTAGGTGGAAGCTCTTTGATGGAGTTCCTGCCAAGGTTCAGAAAGGTTAGCTTGGTCAGTCCATTGAAAACATCTGAGGCAAGGCTAGCGATTTTGTTGCGGTTGAGGTCTAGGACCAGCAGCCCGTCAAGTCCCTCCAACATCTCTGGAGCGATGGTCTCCAATTGGTTCCCGTCTAAATAGAGCTGCTCCAGACTGGTCAGGGGGCTGAAGACTCGGGCAGGAAGGCTGGAGAGATCATTGAAAGACAGCTTGACAGACTTGAGTTGTGGGGCAGCGTGGAAGGCCTGGGGATGGATAGTGTGTAGGCGGCTGTAGGTTAGGCTAAAACGCAACATCAAGTCCAGGTTTGCCAGGCTGTGCTCATTTATGACATTCATGTTTGTGTCATTGAGCTGCAAGAGGTACGTGTGGACAGGCATCTGCTTTGGGATGTCTGTGATGCTGGAACCAACACACATGACAGCACCTTGAAAATTACACATGCAGCTGCTGGGGCAGATCATGGTGCAGGTCAGGTGTGGCAGTGTGAGGAGGAAGAGTTTCATCCAGAAAGTGCCTGTTGAATTGAAATAAAGACACATTTGGACCATTATGATCTAACGTGAAATTTACTTGACAGCATCACCCAGATTATGGTGTAAGGTCTCATAAGGTCCCACATTTTGTTCAAAATCTGATAAAGGCTGACATTTTGTTCAAACTCTGACAATACAGTAAAAGCTTTACATAGTCATGTTTATTGCCATGTAAATCCAAAATTGAATTCTCAAAATCAAGCTGTTTTCTCTGCTGAAGTGACTTTTCTGTCAGTAAAAAAGACAAAACCTGCAGCTAAAATGAATTGGAATAGAAGCAAAACATTTTACCCACCGCTCAAGTGAGAATCCATGATGGTCCCTTCAATGTTATGATCATGTTGTGTCTTTTGCTACAAATATATGAGTGACACCGAGGATGCTGGTTCATTTCCTCAGGACTTATCTTGACAGGCTGCTGAGACCCGACTGCCTGCCTGTGTGGGCTGAACTGATAATACTCGCTGTTGTAGCATGTCAGTTAGGATGTTTTGCAGCAGGCCTGATGCCTGTAATATAACAATGCAGTTAGATAAGTTTATTCTCTTTGCAGACTATACGCGCCATATTTGGTATCTATTTGATCCACTAGCACTTCAATGTATCACAAAAAGGGCTAAAAGGGAAAGACCCACCAATATGTATGTGATCAACAACAAACAAGTTATAACTGTCAATGCATAAAATGGAATTTCCACTTTATATACATATATGTATATATATATCTCTCTCTCTATATAAAGAGATATATATCTCTATATATATAGATATATATACATATATATATAAAAGGAGTTTAAAAATGTGAAAGGCTGTTTAGAGATTGGAGTAGCGCTGTGAAAAAATGTGGAAATTCATTTCTAAACTCATGTCTTGTATGTGTGTGTGTGTGAGTGTGTTTTATTAGCTTGTGTGATTTATTGAGCTCTTTTATCCACAGTCACCATCAAGCCCTGAGTGCCAGGGTGTGATGATGCTTACTGCTTATCAACAGTCCCAGGTTCCAACAGGGTTTATGATGTGCTTTCTTGGTACTAATAATAGCTGGAGTATTTGTCGTCAATAAGTCAACATGCTGCAAAAGCATGTAAGTAAAAAAATTTATTGATTTTGGGCAGAAAAGGGTTGTGAAAGTAAGAATAGAATTGTATAAAAATGTATGTAAACTTTTCTTAAAGGAAATCCAGAATTGGAAAATGCACATATTACATAATGGCTTTTCAGGCTCCTTGGCTGCAGGAACCGTTTAGTGATTATCATCTACACACTATTTCCTCTGACTATAGGTCTACAGAAAGAAAAGAAAAAAAAAGAAAAGAAAAGGAAAGGAAAGGAAGAATTCAATCCAATCTACTGAACTGGATTATTTCAGAACTTTTATTGTCTTTACAGTCAAAAATGAAAGCATGTTGATTTCAATCTGCGCTTGTCGTCTCTTCATGCAGTTTGAAGTTTACACCACTAGAGGGAAACAAATATGAACAAACCATTGCAAACTATTGATTATTATTGGCTACATCAGCTTGGCTCTGCTTTATGAAACTTAACATCACATATCTTAAGTTTTACTGTCATAAAATACCTTAAGAGAAAACGGCTAAACGCAACATGAAGAAAAATGTTCACATACTGCATCAGCCACCAGCTGCAACTTTTAGGGAAGGAAGCAGAAAGAAAGAAAGAAATGTATAATTTGCATAAAATATGTTATTTTCAGATCTTAATCAGCCATACACTCAAAAATAAAAGCAAGTAGACCTATAAACAAACAATTGATGATTATTATTGACTACATCAGCTTGGCTCTGTTTTACGAAAGTTAGCATCTCATATCAGTTTTACTGTCCTAAAATACTTCAAGAAAATACAGCTAAACACAGCATAAAGAAAATCCACATGTATCAGTCATCATGTATAAGCTGCAGCCTGTGGGAAAGCAGAAGCAGAATCAACCCTGAATTCCAATTGATAGTTAATCTTGACTCTTGTGCATCCGTCCTGATAGGCTATCGTGTTTCGTCATCCTTGAGTGTGGTCGTGCACTCGGCCTCCAGCATAACCATGGTCTTGCCGTTTTTATTGCATTCTGAGTTTAACAGCATTGAAAACCTCCTAAATTTATTTTTTTCTTCATGAAATTCGATGACTTCTCCTGGAGTGATCTTACAATTAGAAAAACTGAAACATTTAGCCTACCTTTTTAATATTTTTATATAAACTGTACACTATCAGGGTACAAAGATTGTCTTTGGGTAATTTTTGACCCGACAGTTAGCCTGTTAAATCAATTACAGACTAAATAAAATTTTATAAAAAATGTATAAATGATTTGTAGTAACTATGAAGCACTCTTTTTCTTGCAAGAAAAATGGTTTTCTCGCAAGAAAAAGAGTCAGGGGTGGTTCACTAGTCCACTTAAGATGTATATTTTACAGTAAAACCGTACAGCACTGTACAGTGTACAGTGGTGTACGCTGAATAAATACAGAATACCTGGATGGTGAGGTAGGAAAACACAGTTATTCCAGAAGTTGTTGATATGGGACAGGTTGTTTCTTCATGCAAAATAGATTTGGGGTTAAATATTAAATGAAAGGCTTTATACTAACAGAGACAGTGAGACCGGGTCAATTTTGACCCGAGGACAAGGGGAGCATACAGAATATGAAGATATCACAAGGGTTAAACTCCTCATCACGGTACAGATTGGTAGATGATTGAACTATGGCACATCACATCTTCTCTGTCAAGAACCACACCTTCATTAAGTCGTATCCATCTTGCAATACCTCTAATACTGCAAGTACAGTCCCAGAGGTTGCCACTCAGAGTAAGATGCCTCAAACCTGTATTTGAGGAGAAAATATCCCCTGGAAGACTCTTGAGATGGTTATTCTTCAAATCAATGACAGAAAGCCCTGCAAGGTCTTGAAAGATGTTTTCCGGTAGGCTCTGCAGTTTATTGTCGTTCAGATGCAGCATGACCAGTGTGGTTAGCCTGGAGAACAGGTCTGGGTGTAGGTGCTGCAGGTCGTTGAATTTCAGTGAGAGCTTCTGAAGGTTGGGAAGGCAGCAGAACAGGTTTGAAGGTAACTCCTTCAGCTTTTCATTGAAATGGAAGTTAAGATTCAGCAGCCCAGACATGTTAGCAAACAAGTTGCCAGGAACAGTGGTGAGGTTAGTGCCATACAAATAAAATCTTGTTATGTAAGGCATGTAACCCATCAGCTCATCTGGGAGAGATAATAGGGGGTTATTGTAAAGGGTGAGCTGGATTAGCTTGGGCATGTTGTAGAAGCTCTTCTCTGGGATGCCCTGAAGTCGATTGGAGGACAGGGTGAGGGTCTTGAGGTTCCCCAAAGACCAGAACACTTCAGGTGGGAGGCTGGCAACCTGATTGTGGTGGATTTTCAGTTCCTCAAGATTAGCAAGTTCATCAAAGATCCCAGCCTCTAGCTTCTCTAGCTCGTTGTTATAGAGCAGGAGCTGCTGAAGATTAGTCAAGGAGTGAAAGATGGTAGGTGGAAGCTCTTTGATGGAGTTCCTGCCAAGGTTCAGAAAGGTTAGCTTGGTCAGTCCATTGAAAACATCTGAGGCAAGGCTAGCGATTTTGTTGCGGTTGAGGTCTAGGACCAGCAGCCCGTCAAGTCCCTCCAACATCTCTGGAGCGATGGTCTCCAATTGGTTCCCGTCTAAATAGAGCTGCTCCAGACTGGTCAGGGGGCTGAAGACTCGGGCAGGAAGGCTGGAGAGATCATTGAAAGACAGCTTGACAGACTTGAGTTGTGGAGCAGCGTGGAAGGCCTGGGGATGGATAGTGTGTAGGCGGCTGTAGGTTAGGCTAAAACGCAACATCAAGTCCAGGTTTGCCAGGCTGTGCTCATTTATGACATTCATGTTTGTGTCATTGAGCTGCAAGAGGTACGTGTGGACAGGCATCTGCTTTGGGATGTCTGTGATGCTGGAACCAACACACATGACAGCACCTTGAAAATTACACATGCAGCTGCTGGGGCAGATCATGGTGCAGGTCAGGTGTGGCAGTGTGAGGAGGAAGAGTTTCATCCAGAAAGTGCCTGTTGAATTGAAATAAAGACACATTTGGACCATTATGATCTAATGTGAAATTTACTTGACAGCATCACCCAGATTATGGTGTAAGGTCTCATAAGGTCCCACATTTTGTTCAAAATCTGATAAAGGCTGACATTTTGTTCAAACTCTGACAATACAGTAAAAGCTTTACATAGTCATGTTTATTGCCATGTAAATCCAAAATTGAATTCTCAAAATCAAGCTGTTTTCTCTGCTGAAGTGACTTTTCTGTCAGTAAAAAAGACAAAACCTGCAGCTAAAATGAATTGGAATAGAAGCAAAACATTTTACCCACCGCTCAAGTGAGAATCCATGATGGTCCCTTCAATGTTATGATCATGTTGTGTCTTTTGCTACAAATATATGAGTGACACCGAGGATGCTGGTTCATTTCCTCAGGACTTATCTTGACAGGCTGCTGAGACCCGACTGCCTGCCTGTGTGGGCTGAACTGATAATACTCGCTGTTGTAGCATGTCAGTTAGGATGTTTTGCAGCAGGCCTGATGCCTGTAATATAACAATGCAGTTAGATAAGTTTATTCTCTTTGCAGACTATACGCCCCATATTTGGTATCTATTTGATTCGCTAGCACTTCAATGTATCACAAAAAGGGCTAAAAGGGAAAGTCCCACCGATATGAGTGTCATCAACAAGAAGTTATAACTGTCAATGTATAAAAAGAGTTTAAAAATGTGAAAGGAAAATATTATGGAAATGAAATAAGTGAAACAAGTAAGTGAAATAAAAGTATTGATTTTGGGCAGAATTTGGGTAGAAAAGGGTTGTGAAAGTAAAAATGAAGTGTATAAAAAATGCATGTCAACTTTTCTTACAGGAAATCCAGAATTGAAAAATGCATGAAAAAAGGATGCGTGTCCATTTACATTGGAAACACACGCTCATGGAAATATGACTTCTTTAACAACTGGAGTAAAGTCTTCACTATACTGTATTTACGCATTTTGTTTAGCATGTGCATACATGTGTGTTTGCATACACACATGCCTGTGCATATGCGTGCATGTGAACATTTACGTGTGCGTGTGTACGATTTACCTCTGACAGCACTGTAGTGAGTGACTGACTCACTGGCTCAAAGCAAAAGTCGACAGTTTCTTTCATGCTGCTGTTTCAGACTGTGAAAGCTACTCAGCGTCACACGCTGCTCCTTATCACAGCAGCTCTCCCATTGTTCAGGCCCAGACTGTGACTCAGCTCTCACAACGGCTTCCCAAAGATTCACTCGACTGAATCCATAATTCACTACCTGGCACAGCTGCTACTGCATCACACACACACTTAGATGTTTATTCCCACCATCTAAGGGATTTGATATCCACTTCAAAATGGTAGGTCTAGATCATTTGTAGTAAAAGGTAGAATTTGCATAAACATATATAATGTTGTTCAGTAATATTTTGAATGTTTTGTTATTTTTTGTAGGGGGAAGTGATATAAAAATGGTCTTCTTTGCGAACACCTAAATAGATCTAGAAAGAGAAAGTGTATCTTCAGTAGCCAAGTTACCCACATTGGTTTTATCTTGGTCATGATCTTTTCAGGTGCTGAGACGAAAACAGCTCCTTTAGTCGAAAAGAAATCACCCCAGAAATGGCAGTTACAGATTCACATGATAACTTTATTCAGTTCACAAAATAAAGGGCAGTGCATTCTTCAAAGCAGTGACAGTTGTGAACACAAAATACAAAAAAATGTTATGCCCAATGCTGCCACAAGAGGGTGACATAATGATAAAATAAGGGCAAATAATGTCCCTGGTAAAATATTTCCTATAGCTGTCTCAATAGTCAGGTGCAGTAGTACATCTGACACTCAAGTATTTCCAGTCAGTAGTGGGTTATTTACAGATTAAAGAGCCAAAAGTCCTTAGACTTCTCATGAGAGCACCTCAATGCAATGACCACTGAAGGATGGTATTGGTTATGGTACAACTCTATATTGCTGGAAAAGATACAGTGGGATTATATTACTGGTGATGTGAGTCTTAAGGCTATGTTGGATTTTGCAGCTTGACTTCACAGTGTTCCTCCTTCTCCCGCGTCAGTCTCACACACAGTACTTCCAGAAACAAGCTGCAGACGGACGAGAAAACCACTTGTAGTGAATTGTATAACACGTTACATATTTATTACATGTCTACATTTTGTATAACTAGAATGGAAACAATCTGAAATATTTATACTGCAACAATTTTCCAACAAACTTAATCAATCTGCTATTAGAGTATGGTGCATTTAAGTGCAGATGTGATTAAAGCAACTTACGTTCCCCCCTCTTCCTGGTTATGGATTTGCCTTCTGCCAAAACATTGGCTGTGATCTCCCTCTCCAGCTCCAGATCGTCCCTCAGAGCCTGCAGCTGGAAGCAGAGACGATTAAAGACAGTAAGATAGCCATCGTCTCAGTATCTATTCACCATCTATTCAATGGCTGTCGTAGTGAGCCTTAATAGTGTAGTGGATTGAACTTCAAAGGTTTCTTTATTTGCATCCTCACTCATATTATGAGAAACATTGAGATGCCCACACTCCAATCATATGCATACAAGGTATACTGTAGATGTGATGAATTATGAACCAAGACATTTCATCCTACCCGTTCCCACTCAATATATTCACACTACACATTTTGATAGGTTTGCTACAACAAGAATTACATCCAAGTGTGTTTTGAGGTGAATTAAAATAGCCTTACCTCCTCTAACTCAGCTAATTTACTGGCCAGCTCAACACCTGCAGATAAGAAAACTAGTTATCATCTAAGCACAAAATACATTTGTATTATTTATCAGTTTCACCATTTTCTTCTTCATGTCTCACCTAGAGGATCGTCCCTTTCAACAGGTACTAAGCTTTTGTGGAGTAGCAGTGCTAGAATCTTGCTCTGGGCATCTGTGTCTTCTTTTGGATTAAAAACATGGTTTCCTGGATAAGCAATGACAATAAAAATGCATCTTTAAGCATCATAAACAGTTTAAAAGAGTACATAAACTAGTCACACGAAATCCATCCCTTACAAAAGCAGGTATCATATGTCAAGCTGTTGCATTTTGACAAATATTTATCTAACAATGGCACATGCAGGAGAATGACTAAAGGGACAGAGTGGTTGCCTGCAGCGGCATCAAACATCTTAAATAACTAGACATTTTCATTGTTCCAGTTTATAAGTATACAGCACCATCATCAAACCAGCACCTATACCACTCTTTCACACTCACCAGGGTTTAGTATGCTCCTCCCCTCCACACTTAGCACTCCCTGCAGCAGCAACAAACCCAGGAGTCCTAAGCAGTAGCTCACAGTCGCAGCTCTATCCATGACACTGGAGGTATGGTCCCAAACAAAAGCCTCACTACGAACTCTCCCTCAGGCAAGGCGAGCGATCCACTGCCTCAGGTCCATCACGTCAATATATTTATCCTTGCCCGGGGCTGGGAGGAGGGGCCAGTCGGCACTAAATCAATAGCTAGTCACCGTGGGTTTCGTCAATAGGCCACCTTTTCGAGGGGACCAAGGAGCGTCTGACTGAAATATGATGATCTGACGTTGTAGCCGAGGCCAGTAACCCTACATCACTGTGACAGGAACAAATCAAACAGAGCGAGGAAGTCATCAATCAGCCCGCTATTTACGAGAGGCCAGAATCAGATGTTCTTGGCACTTGCGAGTCCTTTTCTTTTACATTAATTAGTTCTTTAAATAGGTACAGGGGAGCATCTTGGTCTGGGGTAGAAAGGGGGGGGGCAAGTGAATTGATTCTGTCCCTAAGTGCACCAGAGCCGGAGATGAGCTCCTCAATCTTGGCTTCAGGTCTGATCTGGAGCTGAGGGAACATCCATCACTGAGGCTGCGGGCCCCACCACTGCCCAGCACCTCCCAAGTCACTGTATAGTCTATTTTGTGCATCAAGAAAATCATATCTCACGCCTCTGCCAGAGGAGCAGGCATTTTTTTAGGGAATTTTAGGGAAATGAGCTGTCTGGCAACTCATTGAATTTGGCTGGTTGGGGTCTCGTAAAAGTCCCTGGCTGTCACTCTCCCATTCAGCCGTCACCGAGGAGCCTGTTGACGTCAGGAGCGTCTCAAGAGCCTTTCACAGGTCCATCACTCTGTCATTCAGCTGTCCAACGCACAGGAGCTCAAGGACTCGCCGGAGAGACTTGCAGTGTGGATCAACCATGAAGAGACACTCATCGATACAGATGATGGATACCAACACCTGAGTCACACTGTCTCAGACTGTGTTCCTACATGTTGACCTGATGCAGCACTGCATTTTTCAATCAATAAAACTAGCTGTTATATTTGAATTTATATTTTTTCTGATCTTATTTTGAAATAAAATAAAACAATATCTGCACACTGGATTGATGCCCCGGCCCTTAGTGGTTTATTTAGCAATGTCCAAGTCAAGTCAAGTCAAATTTATTGATAAGGTGCCTATAACCTAAATAGGTTTGTCACAAAGTGCTTTACATAAAACAAAGGACACAAAAACCAGATGCATTACAAAGATATACAAGACAAACATCACAAACTTCAAGAAATGGGGCCAGACCCTTGTCTGAGTATGAATGTACCTGTGTGTGTGTGTGTGTGTGTGTGTGTGTGTGCATGTGTGCATGTGTGCAATGTTTTAACCTCAGGGATACAGATTTCTATGTCATTGTCTCACTGTTTGTATCAAGCACCAGGCCAGTATTTTGGATGTAGCTACATACACCATCTCCTTACTATATTCCAAAATGACACTGCAAGATGGATAAAAGCCTTTCTAAACAAATGAACCGGTTATGAATCTTAATGTCTTCGTGTTTTTTGTTGACGTTAGAGTGAGTGATGTGTGAGTCATGCAGTCATCCTGTTCATCAATCCTGTTTCTGTTGAGACTGTTCCCTGCAGTAGAAACCAATCAACTACATCAATAACGAAAGAGGTCAGGGTCATGTCAACCTAATAGTGGACAGTTGAAAAATAAGCACTCAGACTAATTCACTATTAACTATCTACACAGTCTGTGGGCATATAGTAATGGTGTTATTGATTGGCTAGTAGCTGGACTGCTAATACCAATTCACTCTAATTTATCTTAAGAGTAAAACAGTAAATTAGATATAAGGTGCGGTGCAGGTGTAGCAGACAGCTGCACATTGAAATGCTGGACACTAGAGGGAGCAATTATATTAGCATAATCAGAATATGGGCTGTCACATGGTGCGTCTGTTTGTGTTTGTGTGTGTGTGTGAGATAAGGAGAGAGAGAGAGAGAGAGAGAGAGAGAGAGAGAGAGAGAGAGAGAGAGAGAGAGAGAGAGAGAGAGAGAGAATGCAGTCTTCTGAAAACTTCTGAAGATGTCCCTATCCTCTCCGTTCAAACTAACGCAGTGTGTAGCGAGTCTGTTATTTTCTCTCTATTTTAGCCAAAATGTTGAAGACAGTCTCAAGATGTTGGTCCCTTACACTGACCGAAGGCATTCATTTGAACCACAGATTTGGACAGAGGAGATGTGTGCCCTCCGGTCCGTAGGGACGACTCCCACAGCTGCAGCTGGCTGCAGTCACTGAGCCAAGAAGAGGGAGCTGCGTCAAGCTAGCCAGATATGGCTAGAATGATACCAGAAGTTGGACGAATTTGCCTTCAAAATAAATTCAAGAAATTAAATAATTCTATTCACTTTATTTATTGGCATGACTGTTATCAGAAACAATATTGCCAATTTTACAGCAACCAACAGCCCATGCATTCAAACCACACTGAGGTGATAAGTTATTTAGTTTGAAAACATGTAGCCTACCATCATCATTCATAATTAGTTATCAAAATTCCCTAAATGAGAACATGTAGCTTTGTTAAGCATTCAAACGTCATTATATTGAATAATGTATAATTAATGTATGACAAATACTTTTATTAATTTCACTTTGGTACTCGTTTGGTACCCGACAACGAGGGTTTTATTTTGAAGGTTATAACCGGAAGTTATCTTTTCAATCCGTCTAGCTTGACGGTCTGGTCGAAGAGGGAGGGTCAGAGTGGGAGGGATGCTCGCAGAAAATCTGACATGCTAGCTACAGCAGAGCAGCTGCCAGGCTATCACACCAGCGACGTTTCGAGAGAGGTGGCAACCGAAACTAATCAAAAGGGCCGTCCAGCACCTGAAACATCAATCGGGTTTATGAGTTAAGGCGATCAATCAGACTCCGGTTAACCTTCGGAAGGAACGCGGAAGTGTAATTCAACGTCAACGGTTTTGACACATTATCGCTGACAACATGGCTGAATTTAGCATCGACAAGAATAAACTACCTGGAGTGAAAGAGGGTAATACGTGTTTGCTGGCTAAACTGACATAAGCTAGCTGTCTAGCGTCACACATTTATCCAGATAGCTGACGTTAGCAAGAATACCCGTGTGAACGCAGGTGTTTCTCTTTCTCTTTCACCATACGTTATAATGGTTGTTAGCAAAGCTTGCTAGTGGATGCTAACTGCACCGCAGTCTTAAGGCTGGATTCAGGTAGCCAGCAGTGACTTAACTCCATAGCCGTCAATGATGTCGTTACATATAGTGGTACAGGAGTCAGGTGACTTATTTAGCTTTGCTGCTGTCTGGTCACATGGAGGTGTTTGCCTGTTTAGTTTGAGGTGGTTCAGCTCTGAGGACGAGATGCATGTGTCTCTTAAGAAGGCAGCATGGACACAGGACTGACTCTTTCTGTTGAATTTTAGATGTGTCTAGACTTTGCTTGCTCACATGACCAGTATTCATTCATGCCTGCAAAATTTACTGCATTTGTGTAACATTCTCTTAATGGGGGTTTGCGACTAACAAGAACTTAAAGCATAGGCTATCCCCCACTATATCACCTTCCACACTGGCCAAGACCTAGCCTGTTGTTCCACATTGCTGGAAAAACATGAAGACAAAGAGCAGGTTGAGAGTGTTTTGCATTGAACCGGGGTTTGGATGGGATGCTGTGCTGATGTGAGTGGGAAGCAGCTGCTCAGTGGAGTGCTTGTTATTCTGGTCTGGAAGAGACAGGGAACGTGCCTTTCCACCGCTTAGCTCGTCTCCAGAGGGAACTAAGAAAACTGTTGGACACATTTCAGTTTCCCTCCCTCATGTGATAGGAGAATAGTAAACACAGTGAGTTGTCTAGATGTAGCTCACTGAGGAATTGGGCTTGCACAGTTTAAGACGATTCAAAGCAAGAGCATATGGTGTTAATATTCAGACCTGACATTGTTGGCTGGTTTTACACCTCAGTTTGTTTATTGACCATTTCTGAGTCTTTTGGTCTTGGTGTGTGGCTTTATGTTGGGCTTATTTTCAGTTTCTTGACCAAAGTGACTGAACGGTGGTGGGAGAACTTAATCCATAGCTTGCCTTCTGTCACTTGATGCTTATTGTTCTGTTTTAACCCAGATAATTTTGTCATTCTGTACCAGAATGTTAAATATTCCAGTTGGCCATGTATTGACTTTAAAGCTTTAAAGTATTGAAGGAATTATCACACAAACTCATATTGTTAGGCTAGTTACGCAAGTTAAAAACACTTATGTGTACACAGTAGTATTAATCAGACCAAATCTCAGGTTTCTTGGCTAAGGAGATTAGGCATATGGTTGAAGCATGGTCAGTGTTAATCAAATCCCGTGCTGGTCTGAGGGAGTGGGGGGTTTTGTTGGGGTCTCACCCTCCTCTTCCCTGCATCTGTTCATCCCAGTCATTCATCCCAGTCATTCATCCAGTTCATATATCCCCCCACTGACTATAGCCAAACTATCTGGCCTGCTGTTCAGCTGGATGACTAGCCTTCAGAGCCTGTCATTGCCTTGTGCAACAGTGCCATGTGTTTCAGTTTGAGTCCCAGGCATTTTTCTGCCCGTCAGGAATATTGGCAAATGGTTTCTTTATTCATGGCTATCTCTAAATGCATCCTAACACATATTTGAAATACTGCACACTCGTGGTCTGCTACTGGTTATTAATTATGTATATGGATGAAGTAATCTCTGTGAGAGCAGATGATGGGCTGTGAGCCTCACTGTCTGAGGTTATGGAGTGTGGCTCGGCTGCTTAATGCTTAATGAAAGCTGGGAAGAGAGTAGTAAATACAGTGATGAATTGTAGCGCCAAAGCCCTGCGAAATGTGACTCTCAGAAACAAGATTTCTCAGAGGATCTGGAACAACATTAGTAGGTAGAAATACTGTGACCAAGTTAAATTTGGTCATTATGCATTGAATAGACTCACTGGAGCATGGCTAATTACATGTTCAAAATCATGGCTTGACTTTATTCTCCTTGCTATAATGTCCAGTCTAGTTTTGCAGCCGAAGAAAAGCTTCTTACTGCAGCGTTTCCAAATTGATATATGCTAAACAGAGCGGAGTAAATCCATGTTGACTGAACTGAATGAAGCAGATGTCATAAGGTAGCCTATGTTCATTATTAGCTCTGGATGTGAGAATGGTCTAAAATATCCCATTAGGCTGTAGTTCTCCCTCGATTGAGGAATTTGTCAACTCTTGTACACTGATGGAACCTGAATATCCAAGATCAGCTACCAGTCCGCTTTACTTCAGATCGGTTCAGGTGGATGTGTGGTGATGCTGACAGGTATTTCAGAAAGAAACTCAGTTCCTAGAAAGGGCTGCACCATTAATTGAATTTCACAATAATTGAACAATTATAGCATATTGGCATATCAGTAATATTGAAAACTTAAATGGCATTTAGATTGTCTGCTGTAAATGCTCATGAAAATGCAGTAAAATAATTTTGTTCCTCAAATGATGAAGGCTAATAATCGTGATCACAATATACAGCTGGATAATTGGTATTATCGTTGTAGCCGTAATTGTGCAGCTCTAGTCCTAGAGCTTAAAGCTGAGAGGAAAATACTAAAAATGATAAGTTGCTGTCATAAAAAGCTAGGCTAAATGTGCCTCACTGACAAATAGGTCTTCCAAGATTTTTCAGAGGCTTCACAGCAGCAATATTCAGACTTGATGCTGTCTTTTTTGCACTTCAGTTTCTTTATTGCCCATGCTGGAATATTTTGGTTTAGGCATTAAGGTTAATCTGACTGATTCCTTGTTGCTGATTAACATATTGTAATTGCATCAGCAGCACTTAGGATGCAACATCCAATTAAAATATACATAAAAACATTCATCACTCTCTGCGACTAGTCATTGGCCTATTTGCTTTGCTCCCTGGGTTCCCAGGTCATTTCATCTCAGTCTTATCTGCCAATCAAATGTAGATCTGATACGGAGGCATCTGAAATGTGGAAACTTCACCAGAAGTGTGAAGACTCCTCCTCATGAACTAGATAGACAGTGTGTGTCCTCAACAGCAGCCTCATGCTTTCTCTTAGCCTAGGTAACCCATCAGTAGTCTATAAGCCTGGGTTGGCATGCAGTAACCTGTCATCCTGCCACTAACAAGCTCACTTCTCTAACCTTTAGGATACCATCGCCTCTAAATTCCCCTTCAGCAACATTCCCCCACAAAAACATAATTCTTTATTTTGGCCTGATTAGCCAATTGAAGTGTGTGTGATCAAGTGTGCTCACCCACAGTTTCACTTCATGTTTTCTCAGATGGAAATAACCCACAACCAGTCCTCGGGACCACAAGCATTTGCCTGATGGGCTAATTTTGTGTTAGGCATCAAGTCTAGCTTTACAGAAACAAAGCACATCCTGTATCAGACGTCCCAGATAATAATCTTTTCAGAAACGTGCTTCAAGTATTTCATAATCCTCTAAGAGAAATTAGCAGAAAGAAGTAATTTTGCTATAAAGTAAACGTCTCAGCTTATCGCATCAAGCACAATTGAACATAAAATTAATTCATGAAAACGGTTTCTCCCAAATCATGTTGCAGACAGATTCTTTCCTCCTGTGGTAATGTGAAGTGGCACTAGCATTCTTTTTCAGTCTATCATACTCACTTAAACTTGGCTACCTGTCCTTGATTGTGGGTAATTTTGTGGTTAGTTTTGTTCTTGGTTAAGCATGTGTGCAGGCGGATGTGCTAGGTGTTAAAAAACAATGAAAGTCAAACTGAAACAGCCAACATCTCAAGTTCCTTGAGTCTGACGTGTATCAGCTACATATCTTAGATTTTGAGTCAACAGACTGTTGTTTCTGGACTTTGTTGTTTTTAGTCTTAATATTAATAGGCTACTTTAGCATTTCTGACCATTTCAATCTTAACTCTGTCTTTCCACAGTGTGTCGAGACTTTGCAGTGCTGGAGGACCACTGCCTGGCCCACAACCTCCAGGAACAAGAGAGTAAGTAAGACTATAATGTAGTCATGTGATTTTCCCTGTCCCCCCCCACCCCCATCCAGTATTATAGGTTTCATGGACAGGTAACTCCCATTTATTTTAATGGGGGACTGCTGTTTTCATGCTTTTATATGTTCCTGATCACATCACTGATCTGCTATCAACTTCAGCCTCCTATTCTTAATGGCTGTAGGCTGTCTCAGCTTTTCCCAAATCAGCTCTTTTTGTTAGGATGGGTTCAATCCTGAAATCTATTCTCTAGGTCTAAGGAAGGCTTGGTTGCCTCCTGTTCTAATGAGGATGAAATAGATTCAGGGCTTTCATATGGTTAGGTTCCCTTTTCTAGACAGTCTATTTACACAGTTAAGCCCCTAATTGTTGTCATTTTCTCTGTGTCAAACCCATTACATGACTGGGACTATTTCAGACAAGCTACCCTACTGCATTCCTAGGGTAACGTGGGTACGTATTGCTTACTTTGCAAGAGGAACAAACTATCAAAGATTTTTTTTAAAGCGTCAGAGTAGAGAAACGAGTGCAGTCCAATGCTCCAGTTTCCCCCTCTGGAAAATTTGTCAAGTCCGACAGGGCAAACCGCAGTGTCAGTGGAAGCAGCCTGATTAAGCCAATATAAACCCCGCTTCGCCCACAGAGTGTGCATTGTGCGAATACTGCAGGATGCCACAACAATAGTGGAGCGGGGTTGTGGCAGACTACTGCATCTGCTGTGTCTGGATCACATTAATGCGTGTTTGCTGCAGCTGTAGCGCAGGGCAGCCTTCACTAGAAAGCTAGGCTCTAGATAGAGGTTAGACAGCACAATCAGCTTAGCAAGGGTTTTTATACAACACCAGGGAACACACTGTGAGATACCACTGTCTGTGACTGTGTGTTTATGTGTGTGCACATATTAGGGACATTTTTGTGTGCATGTGTTCTGCACTTGCGCACACTGTAATTCTCTAAATTCCTCTATTGTGTGTATATTTAGACTGTTTCTGCGTGCCTCATTAGATGAGCTGTTGCTTTTATGTGAACTCATATGTGTGTAATTAGGCCTTCTTCTTTTTCTCATGATTTTAAAAAGCATCTTTGGAGACTCACTAAAGAGGGCTTTATTTGTTCCCCTGCTGTTGACTTAAGTGTATTAAGATACATTTTTGAGTCCGATCCCATGATTATGTTTTGTTCTCCATCAAAAGCATCTTTTTCACATGTGAGCTTACTAGAGTGACTCTCAGGAACTGCTGCTGGCTCCCTTAAAGTAGTCTAAGCCCCCTCCTACCGAGTTTGGTCGAAAGGACACTTTTCTGCCCAGAAGAGCCGACAAACTCAGACCCAGACACAACAAGGCCTTCCTTTCATCAGACACAAATAAATATCATCTGCAGATGGCTAATGGCCACAGCATCACTTCTCATGTCCCTCACCTGCACTCATTCACATGGAAATCACAGGAACCAACAGAAAGAGGCTACCGCTTTTGGATTGTGTGGAGAATTAGTGGGCTATTGTTCTGCTTTCTTTGTTGATTATTTCATGGAGGAAAGCAAATGACAACACTAGAGTCTAGACAGTGGAAATATAGCCCCTGTTATTCCTCTGGACTGGACAATAGTTTAGTTTTCTGTGTTTCCGTAAAGATGTCAGCCTTATATGACAATACGAGGCTGAATTATGTAACGAGCCCTGTGAGGAAGAGGGCCAGATGTCACCCAGCCATAGCCTAAGTGCAGATTAGGCTCTGTTTTGGCTGTGATGGATTTGCTTTGGGCTGGCCTGTCCTTGTGTTGTCCTTAGCCCTTTTAAGGCCACAGTGATCCATGACCGAGCCCCGTCCCCCTCCGCTGCCACTCCGACTGATCCGGTTTGAGCTGGCGAGATGTTTGTTTCACCTTTGACCCTGGAGGTCACCGAGGAGAATGCTGGTTCACACAGCCGGGCTGTTCCCTTAATATTCTGACTCTCTTTTTTTTCTGGATCACATCAACAGATGGCCATCCCTCTGCCAGTCAAAAGAGAAACATTTAGCACATTTGCTTCCATTTAGTGTGGAATTATAGTTGGTCTTTTTTCAATTCAAAATCCTGCACATGCACAACATTGAAGCACTCAAAATGTTGCATCAAAACATTTCTCTGTGGCTGTGTCAACACTTGGCATCCTTATCTCTGGCATACTGTGTCGCAGATGAAAGCATTCTCTCTCTTTCCAAGACAAACAAGAAGGTTTGAGCGCACAGCTCTCCACTGATGAGTCTAGGGCTACAATTTTTTGGACAGACCAGCTTTCCCACCCTTGCTACCCTTTTTCTGAATGATATGAGACCTCTCCAAGGTTGTGTTTGTTGAAAAATCAACAGCATCACAATGTCCCGTCTTGTTTTTTGCTCCCTTGAGAGACAAATCAATTTTCCTGTTGAAAAACCTGGCATTGGATGAATGATAGCCTCCTTATCTCAGGTTTTGACGTCAGTTTTGCCTTCAAATATTTTTTTTTCGCAAGGTGTCATAAACACCCCCCCCACCCCAAAAAAAAAAAAAAATCATTGTCAGCCCTTTGACTTTTTATCAATTTGCGGTGGCTGTGACTCACAGCTTCGTCTTTCCATCCCACCAGTCACAAGCGGGAACTTTATGGAGCCTCTCTCGGGTAAATTGCAGGACGTAATTTGGCCCTTTTCACATGAAAGCTGGGAGCGGATCGATAACCAGGTGAAACAGAGCTGAGCAAGTGAGTGATGCTCTCCAAGCTTACTGAGTGTCGGGAGTGCGTCAGCAAGCAGGATTTATCATCTGTTGTGGCTCGGCACGTGCCATCACACAACCTTGGAATGGCACCTCGGCTTGGAACATTCATTTCTCAGTGACTAAGAGCGCCAGAGATCGAAAAGTCTGCGTCGTCTACGTTTATCTTCTCCACAGAGCAGATCTAAACAACACAACTGCTCTTCTCAAAACATAAAGCAAGTGTGTCTCTGTAAATAAACTCCTCTCAGTGCTACTGTCACCCATCTAATTCCTCAGCAGCAGTGCGGTCTGGCCAGCTGACCTACTACGGTTTGTGTGTACACAGACTTAAGAGCAGCGCTTGTGTGTTTGTGTCCGCAGTCGAGAGCCACTTGGCGTCCAACGTCCATAAGAGCCGTCTGGTGCAGCAGGACCTGGCGGTGGCTAAGAAGCTCCAGGAGGAGGAGGATCTGAGGGCCAAGGTCCAGAACCATAGGCAGCACCGTGACCTGTGGGTGTCCCACACACACACACACACACACACACACACACAAAACACACAACCACACATACACAGAATAGGTGTTAGATGTATAGAAGGCAACCTATAACATTATATATTTGTATATCTAATACATAGATAGGATTGTGAGGGTTACTTTTAAACTGGAATCCATTACACATGACTGATTACCTGGTTTAGAACTCTAATCAGCAAGAGTTACTTTTGACTTGACCGAAATTAAGCATAGATTTGTAAACAGTAATTTGAATGTAATTTCATATTATCATCTTCTAGAAGCAGACTTAGCCATTATTTTAAGTGTATAGGGTATAGGGCTATGTAAAATTATGTTGGTTTATAATTTTACAATTTATGATTTGTCTGTTGCTCCTCAAATATGTTTTATTCATCAGAATTATTTTGCAGAAGTGTCTGCAATCTCATTACTTTGTTTATGGAACCTGTATCAGATTAGTGTAATCCTGTTGCATGTAATCTGTTACTCTCCAACACTGCACATACCTCAGTAAGAGGCTGTGCACATAGATCTCAGTAAACACAGCCAGGCGTTCTGCTGCCGCTGCTTTAGCCCAGCAACCTGTTGCACACCATGGGATGTGATAGAAGCCCACAAAGAGGCACCATGGGTAAAAATCCTCCACTCTACTCTGCAAGTTTTGTAGAAAAAAAAAAAAATGTGCTGACTCACAGCACAGTGAGAGCAGTGTTCAAAAAGTCAGTCGCATACACTTATATATACACACACACACACACACACACACACAAGCTAACAACCACGCACATAAACTAATAAACACACACACACACAAGCAGCACCAGTAGCGGGACAGCACCCCCCCAGGGAGAGGCCAGATGCTCCACCATGGATGTAGGCAGGCCAACGCCGCTTGGCATGCTGGGAGCTCCTGCTGCCATCCACTCTGCCCTTGCCAATGCCACCTCACATACACCCACACTGACACATATGCGCCTGCACACACACACACACACACACACACACACACACACACATGCTCCTGAAGCCTTGGTGCAGCGTCACTTCTACAGGTGCTTTAGTAGGTAATGATGAAAGCATACTAAGGTGCAACTGTCTCCTTATTTTTGCCAGTTTAAGTCCTCGTAGTCCCCTGTAGATCAACATTAAAGCCTTCCTTAACTTTCAAAAGAACTGACAAGGTGTGGTTTAATTAATTTTAAAGTCAGTCACATTAATTTGGATGAGGAACTGTCAGCTAGTCAGGTCAAATGCAGGTGGAGCGCAGGATAGTTAAAGGATAGGATAGTTACAAACTGGTGTTTACACCTAATTAAAGCATTACACTCGCGCATGTGTACACACACAAACACACACACACACCTCCAGTCAGATGGTGTTTTTGTCCAAGTCACATTGCTCAAAGATGTGGAGGAGCCAATAGCATTAGGAGCCTGTAGAGTACATCAACATCACAACAGGCTGGGATATTTCTGCTGCCTGGAGCACAGATGCCATTTCTCATAACATGCTAAATAATTACCTCAAAGCTAGTCATTGGTGTGGTATGTTCACTGCTCAGTGTTCCTCTCATGTAACTTGCTTATGTCACATGTCCTGCTGTGTAGTTTTAGGTACACTACTGCTAGATGGATAATAGTTTATCATGATTTTATGTTTTCGCGATTAATAATTGTGTAATTCGGCGATATTGAAGTGTTTGTATTTTCAATTCCCCTAAAAGTTCCAACATGGTTATCATGCGCTAGAGCAAATGAGGGACAATTTTAACACTAGATATTAAGTAGAAATGTATAGATGAAAGTATGAGTGTCTGAAAAATACCAGCAGTAGTAGCAGTAGAATTTACTGAGACAAAAAGTGAGATATATGCAGTATGAAATAAGTGAAAAATATCAATATATATGCAGAATAACAAATATGAATAAAGCAATTTGAAAAATTACAGCACATACTGTATATTGTACAGGATGTTCAAAAACGTGCTGGTATTCACTTCAGCAGGTTTACAGAGGGCCATATAGTACATACTGTAAGAACAAAAAGTCTCGTCTGTTCACGTCACGATAGGCGATCATGATAAGAGACAGTATACATCTAAGAGGTCCATTCTATCAATTATCATCATCAATATCCCAGCCCGTTTGATTTGTGACATTATTGAATTAACCACTGTTAGTTAGAACTTGTGTCTGATAGTTTAGAGACTATTAACAGTTGTATATCTGTTATTAATGTTGTAATGTTCTCCTCCCCACATACTAACACACACACATGCGATGGATACCTACACACTTCAGTGAGCGCCAAGACAATGAGATCGCACAGGAGATTCAGGAACAACTGGTCCGACAGGCAGAGCAGCAGAGACAGCAGGAAGAGAAGGACGCGGTAAGGAACTCACACACACACACACACACACACACACACACACATTCAGACACTATTGCCCATTCAAGCAAGATGTCAGTTACATCCACCCATCTATCACATACCAGTATCGATGTACAGCCAAGGGTGGGTCATACCATTTGAATCATCAGCATGCCATGTTTATACCTCTCTATTGTTAAAAATGAATCGGAGCCATAGTGACGTGGCAATGGATATTTTGTTTTATCTCAAAGTCATGGGGGAGAATGCTTATGCCTTACACAATGTGCAGAGACTTGAGTCATTTCCAATTCTACAGATTTGTTCTCAATACCTACTGGAATGTTTTTTGGTAAATGTTTTCCCATGATATTGGTGATGAACGGCACAGATTCGGAGATGAGCAGTTCAGTGGTTGTTGGTGATGACTGTTCTGATTTGTGTGTGTGTGTGTGTGTGTGTGTGTGTGTTTGTTTCTAGGCCATAGCTCGTAAGCTGCAAGAGAAGGAGATGAAGGAGGAGAGGAGGAGACAGAAGCAGCTGGAGGCAAACTTTGAGGAGGAGTACTTTGAGGATCAAGGAGGTGGGAAGAGGGCCACTGGCTTATGTTTATGTGTGTGTGTGTGTGTGTGTGTGTATCTGTAGGTGTACGTGTGCTTGTGAAACTGTTTGTGTATGCATGCACGTGTGAGTCTCTGTGTGTGTAAGGACATGGGAAAAGATATGCGTGTGTTTGCTGGGACTGGGATGTTTTGAGCTCTGTGGGTTTGATGTTGCACAGCGCTGCAGACTGTTGCTGACTTGAGGCTAAGATTTAGGAATGCTCTTGTAAGCACATAGTTGACCTTGAAGGGAGGCTTATGTGTTCGCAAAAGAGCAGTCATTTGTCATTTTGCTCCCGTTCAAGAGCACACAGCACTGTAAATGGGTTTTGCAGTGCTGTGAATGGACTATGGAGGTTTGTGCTGTTTAAAAAAGAAAACTGTCTCAGGTTACTATAAACATACAACAAAGCCTGAATGCATAACAGAATTAGATATCTGATTCAACCACAGATATTAAGTGGATTTCCCAGTGAGTTGCTGATGACTGCACATCCCATCTATATAGGATTAAAGGATAGAATTAAGCTTAGCTCGTGATGTGTTAGATGTCCACCGACAAATATCTTCACCCACAAATCCCTATTTGTCGTGCCTAAAATGTCAGTGAGCACCTAGGTGTTGCATGTGGATTCCTTTTAAAGTCTTTACATGAACGCACACCGCTGGCAACATAAAAAAGGGAATTAGTTAATTTCCTAAAACCTAGAAACATTGACAGGTGGTAGTTTTGTTTCTTTATTTGTCAGCACAGAAATGGCAATGTGGTTGCAAGCGGTCTGAGCGCAGTTACAGTTCTTGAGCCACAGGTGTGTGCAGATTCGAGAGGCTGACTCTGTGTGTGTGTGTGTGTATGGGGGAGGTATATTTTAAAGGGTTCTTGTTTTAATGTTCTCTCCTGACTCGTAAAAGCTCAGCTCTTTCCTCTCCAGCTGGCTCAGACTGTTAGCGTTAGTCTGGCAGATTGACTCGCAGCTTTCCTGCCCGGACCCTGGCCCATGTTGTACTTGGATTCTGGCTTCTCCGGAGGCTTACATTTAGCACACACCACCCCACTCATATCACTACTAGATGTAGAGCAGAGAAGTGAAACTGTTCTCACTCAGAATAAGCTTCATACTGCCAAAGAGAATCAGTCTCTAGGCCCAAAAAAGCTTTTCCTGCTTGTTTCTTATTTCTATGCCTAGCACTTCTCTATTATTGATGATACATAAATATTCTATAGACACAGCAGTAATTTTTACCTCCACTGCCTGGGCGCTGTTGTGTTGACCCTTGCGGTCCTTATTATTGACTGCTTGTAATGTTGGTGACAGGAATTGAAGCTTATTCCACTGTCATGCCATTGTCAATTGCTTTGGTTAAGAGCGTCAGCTAAATACCTAAAATATAGGATGCAAAATTGGATGGAGGGAGAGATTGTCAACAGAGAGCAGGTGAGGGTAGTTGTCATGGGGGCTAGGTTTGAGGCACATACACACACACACACACACACACACACACACACACACACAGAGACACAGACACAAGCCTCTTTGTTGATACAAGCAGGGATGAAGAGATGTCTGCAGCTGTCAGTGTACCTGTCCTGTCTTGTCTATACGGATGCCTGCTGTCCCAGTGCTTGGCCTCTTTCTATAGACAGACCCCTGGTAGGGGTCAGGATGAGCAAGTATCCTGTATTTGCTGACTATGCCACTGTTCCCCCCTCTCTCTGTACCTGACTCAATGTGCCAATGCCAGGCTCACCCTGTTTGCTGTAAGTTACATAACCACTCACCTATATTGTCCCAGCCGTGTGTGTGTGTGTGTGTGTGTGTGTGTGTGTGTGTGTGTGTGTACAACTGTGGCAGTGTGGCCTGAATGTGTACACACCATGGTGGAACAAAGACTCAGATTCAACTCCTTTATTTACCCTGTATCTAATGCTAAACGACAAAGACGCCACGGTAACTAACCAAATAGATCTTACAAGATTGTTGCGATGCACAACCAAGTGCATGTGTTCAGTTTTGGCATTCGCTCTCTACGCAGTCTCGCCCACTTATGTTTGTCTGTAAAGGGATATTCTCCATCACAGAAGCTTGCATTTTTAAATCTCCATCCTATTGTAGATTTTATATCCCTCTTGTGCACATGCACACACACATTCACACTTCTGTGTTATCGGTGGTGTAGCTTTTTGTCGGGCCGTGTAATTGGCTGCTCCTCACAGGAAATGAGGGGGTGCTGGCTGTCGTGTTTGTCTTAATCCAGCGGATCACAGTCGCACACAAACCAGCGTGGGGGCAGAGCCCATCTCCGCTCAGCAGATAAACGACTGGAAAAAGACAGAGGGAGGGAGAGACACGGGAAGGGGTATTTAAAAGGGCGATGGGAGAGATTATCCAATGTGTCCATCTACTGTTTTCAATCAAGCCTCCTTGGCTGCGCCTCATGTGGGCTGCTCTGCTCACTGGGATCAAGCTTACTGAGCAGGGAGCAACTTTGGTTAGGTAGCCCAGTCAGCCTGAACAGGTACTAGTCAAGGTGTCTTTTGTACCTGCCTCCCTTTTCGAAAGTTTAAAAGTCAACAGAGTTGTTTCTGTTGATTAGATGTCTAACAGCCTGTTAGATAACTGGCATTCCATTCAGCTGACTCTTAAGCCCAGAGAGTACTGGCCTGCTGTGTGCTTCCTCCGCATGCTTTTCCACTCATTTGTTTTCATTCAAACATTTGCCAGTCATTGGCCGACTCTCAGCAGGACGGTTTACCGGGGAATGCAACTGTTCTCTTTCAAATAACCTGAATTGTGTTCAGCTTTACTAGTTTTATTTTTTAATTTTTGTCCACGCCAGTTTATGCCCTGGCCATAATACAGTATTTGCTTGGTTTCCAAATACTATGTTCCAATTATTGATTTACAGCTATGTCCATCAAGCTCATTAACTCAAGGGTGCTACAGGACATATTGTGTGATCACTACTTAATGTCAAGAGTCTGAAGTGTTCAGAGCCTGTCCATTGTTGTCACAGATTAGGCCCACGCCACAGTCCCCAATACTGTCTTTCATTTTGGCTCCAAACACTTGATGCCATTGACCTCACTTTGACTTGTTATTCACAGGGTATTTAACCACATCTCTGGTATAATGGACATTTTGGGGGCAGCATGGGTGCCACTCACACCTATTCAAACTCTGTAGCATGATGTTTGTCACCGCTCATGACCCAACACTCTCCTCACAGGTGCTGTGACTAACTCCATGCTTACTAACCAGCTTAGCTTATCTCATTCCTGTCTGTGTTGTCATTGTTCCTGTCTCCATGCTCTACCTCAACCAAAACACCATCATCATTCCCTCCACGCCATCTCCTCCTCATCTCCTCCCTGCTCAGCCGCAAGAAAGCCTCTTGACATGGACAAAAACAGCCGCCACAACTCTGTCTCCCCAGGCCGACATGATGCGCACGCTCCAGGCAGCTCACATCGCGATTGTTCCCCAGATTATAGTTCATCAGAACCCAAAAGGAGCAGGTACCCGAGACAGGACCCAGCAGCACCCCACAGCCGCTCCAGATACCCTGAGCACTACCTAGTGGCAGAAGGAGGGCGTAGCAGGCACGCAGATCCGTATCCAGAGCACTTACTGCCCTCCAGAGGCAAGCATGGGGACAGGTACCCAGACTATCAACCCACCGAGACTGGCAGGACCAAGGGCCAAAGGGGGGAGGAGGGGGAGAGGGTTGTGAGGAGGAAGGAGAGACCAGCCAGACCGCCGCCACCGCAGAGCCCCATAGAGAGAGACAAGGCCTTGGATTTGGAGAGAGGCTATGACAGAGACAAGAACAGACACAGAGACAGAGAGAGGGACAGACATCGAGACCAGGAGAGGGGCAGGAACCTGGAATGGGAGAGAGATGTAGGAAAAGGCCAAAGGAGAGACAGAGAGCAGGAGCCCAGGCAGGAGAGAGAAGCAGGAAGAGACAGGGAGAGATCCAGAGAGAGAGGACTGAGCGGGGACAGACAGAGAGAGAGAGACAGGCAGAGACCTAAAGACAGAGACAGACAGCGAGCGAGAACCAGGAGCAGAGAGAGAGGACTCGAAGAGGACTTGGAGCCCGTGCCGGGTCACAGCAGAGAGCGGCTAAGGGAGGACAAGGCATCCTGGGAGGAGGAAGAGGATGATGGTGAGAGGGAGAGGAGGGCCGGGGGCAGGCAGCGCGTCCACTCCGGCCCCAGCGAGGTGTTTGAGGAGCACAGGAGCGACGAAGGGAGAGGGGAGACGAGGGAGTTCTGGGACCCTCGGCAAGGGGAGGGTCCCGGCAGGGAGCGCAGTCACACTCACCCCGTCAGAGAGACAGGTACCGCCCTGAGCCCGCTTCCGGGCCCCGCGGGTGTGTGTGTGGTGTGCAGGGGTGTGTATGGGGTTGCTTTTCCGCTGCGGGGCAATCTGGTGGGGGCTTCAGGTGGTGGGTTGGACCCCCTAACATTACAAATCACTGATGAAGAGACTTCATTTTCCTCCTCTTCTTCTCCTGATCTTAAATTGTGTTGGTCACGATGATGATAATGAGGATGATGACGATTTCACTGTAATTGCTGATTGTGATTCAGATTTTGATGCTTCCAACAGATTCTTGAAATTATTGAATTTGCTGCTATTGCGGTGTGGGGTGGTTTGCTTATTCTGACATTGCCGGGCTAGTTGCACTGAACAAGGAGATGTGTAAGTACAGTGTGTTCAGATTGAAATGTGTGTTGTGATTTTCTAATAGAATAGCCCCAATGTACGTGATTAATTTCACCATGCCATCAGTTGCTCCTTAAATACAGCATTCATAAAGGGCTTCAGGGTTGTTGGGCTGGTCGTAATTCCATTATAGTATTTTGTCCCAAAGCTGTCACAGGCATTAAATACAAATCCACATGCAAATCACAATGATGAAAACCAGTGGAGATGCACTGCAGCCCTTTTGGGTGCCTTTTGGGGTTAATCAGACTAGCATGGTATCCACAGTATGTTTAATAGAGTGTGTTGCCATTCACAGGTCGCATTGTGCACCGTGGCGGTGGGACAGTAGTAACAGGAAGTGAGTACGGGCTGAGCGAGGCCACCCAGGGGCTGACGAGACTGGAGCTCCGCGAGCAGGAGCTCAAGGACATGGAGGTGGCCAGGAAAATGCAGGAGGAGGAGATCAAGGTGCGGAAGGAGACCAAAGAGAGAGACACAGTCAGTTTGTTTATTTGTACATATAAAAGATAAAACCTGCTTTGTGTGTGAGATAAAAACATCAAACAAACCACCAAAAAAATCAAGACGACAAAAACAGTCAAGTGAAGTGGATAACAGCATACCATGGCAAAGATATTTTATGTTTAAGTCTTATACCACGGACAACTCTTCCCCCTTTAAGCAGCCAAACAATGCTAAGAGATCCTAAAATGGCTACTGTGCATGTTAAAGGTGCACACACTAATACCTGTATCTGCTAACAACCAAAAACCAACCTCAAATACTGGTACTTTGTATTGCTGAAGGCTACAAAGAGCAAGAGCTGAGTACTAGCACACAGCTCTCCATTAATGCTGGAATGCTATTTATCTCTTATAATTGCAGTGTAAAATTACACCAGTATTCAGCTTTCTGTAGAACAAAGTTGTTGGCTATAATACAAAAATAGAACTTAAAAGTACTTGCTTTTCAAAAAAAGGTATAAGCTCATCTCCAGTTTAGATGATGGTGTAAGTTCAGTTCAGCAAAGTCCACATTCACTTTGGCCTGTTTGTATAAATAGACGTCACAGCTACACTTTCAATCGAGGCAGACTGTCGTAAGTTCTTTTGTGCCAAGTTTCAACATCAGCAGCCGATGAGACAGAAACAATGGAGTAGCATGATGTGATGAAACGATATAACTTCTAAGTTGTAAATGCCTTTGAAGCCGTAGATGTCACACAAGTGTATTGAAAGGTCTCCATCTCAGACAGTCACCTCCCATGTTACATAATGAGAGCGGGAACAGAGTGTTCCGCGCCAGGGGAAAAAATCTGACTTTTTGATTGTTTTTTTGGTTTCAGGCTAGTAAGGTAGACAAGCGTGCGGCCCAAATGGCGCAGGATGAGGTGAGTGGGCGCCAAGTCTGGAAACTTTCTCTCATTTCTTTTCTCATTCTGTCTGTCCTCCACTTTTTATCCGTTCATTTCCTGTGCTCAGCCAATTATATCACACCAGCTTGTTTCTAGTTTTATAGTCGTATAACCCTCAGTACACACACCCATGCCCTTTTTTACAATCTTTCTGCCCCAAGATTTTATGGGTAGATATAATCTATTACTGTACAAGTGACATAATGGTTATTAAATGCTCTTTTAAATAGATGTATTGCTGAAAGTGATGTTTGCAGAATACTTTCTTGATCCGTGGGTAGAAATTTAGTCGTCATACAGCAGTTAAAAGTCACAGTATACAAATACGCAATGACAAGAAATGCGGTTGACATATTGCTCGCTAGTGCCGCACCGTAACATGAAGGAGGAGGAGGTTTTTCTGTGGTTGTTTACGTTATCCAACTGATGTGGTTAAGACTGATGTTTTGCGCTGGCAGGAAATCGCCCGGCTGCTGATGGAACAAGAAAAGAAGGAATTCAAGAAGAACCGAGAACGGGAGAAAGAGAGGGAGCGGGAGAAAGAGAGGGAGAGGCTGGCGATGGACAGGATGGCGATGGACAGGAGGAGGCAGGAGGGAGACTACAGGGTGATTGTCTTCAACCATACTCATTTTTTAAATTCACTTTGTGGTTTGCAGCAAATTATTTGTGCAGCCTATAAATTTTATCTTATTTTCCGTAAATGTACATCTGTGATTTTACTCATATTTCCACTACGGCACAAGAACCATGATTTTTGGCTGCCGTGACAGCGTGAACAGACCACCGTTTAAACAGTTTTCCACTGTTGGTTTCCAGCCCAACGCAGAGGAGGTTGTCCGACCCAGATCACGAGACGAGTACGAATACCAGAGGCAGAAGAACCACAACAAGCCTGCCAGGTACAAGATTCATTACTAAAAGATAATTACAAAATATTGCTTGATACAAAGCCAAATAGTAGAAACTCCAGTTGTAATCTCAGTCATTGACTAATGTACTTGCTCTCTGTTTCTCTGTCCGTCTCAGGCCTCCTCAGCCTCGCACACATGACTATGAGAATGTGAACTCCAGCACCGGCTACGGCTACTCAGACAACCCCTTCACCCCCCGCGCCCCCTCTAGACCTGAGGCTGCTTACAAAGGCATGTACCTGAGCTCCAGGCTTCATTTAGGCCACCTGATTAAATTAGAATGTGTTAAATTGTAGTTTTTGGTGGCTTGATATGATACTGTTCACCTGGTACTCTTAGTCATGACTGTCCTGAATATCATGCAGATGCACTGGAAAGGAAGTGGAGGTTTTGATTTTGCTGGAGCTAGAAATCCACAGAGGATAGGAAGGTGCAAAAGGGATTTCCTCTCCTCACACAGTCCTCCATAATTTATCAATCCAAAAAACACAATCTTAGCAAATCAACATTTTCCGATTTTTTTCTACTCTCTATCACCGATTGCTATAACAATAGTGATTCAACCGATACCCAGTTCATGAAACCGTGTACATTTGCTGTTCTGAACACCAGGTGTCTGGTAGGTCTTTACTGACAGGAAATGTTAAGTTTTATGTTTACTGAAGCAGCAACAGTGGTTTGTTTAGAATAAACAGAAGAAGAACTGGGTAGTTAGCATGAGCAGCGATAGCCACCATGGCTGAACAGACAAAGAAAAGAGCGCCACCTACAGAAACTCAAACTTCATCAATAGAAAATCAAAGGAAAAGGATGTCACAGTACTGGACACACTGTTTGATCGCCAAGTGATTTGTGGGTGCAGTGAAAAAACACCAGAGCAATAACTGCTTAGCACCAAAGATGTCACCAAATTTATAAAACAAAACAAAAAAAATGATATTGCTGACACCAGCTCTCTGTCTCTCTTCTTTTCCAGGTGCCTATTACAGGCAGTGACTCAGGCTCCCTATGTCGCCCAGCCATTCTGTCAGTTCTCCTTTGTCACCTTTTTTATTCATCTATTTTTTTCCAACCATTCACACTCTGTTGACCAAGAGGCTTGGGACAATCTAATGAGTTGGCAATGGGATTTTTCTAACACCCTCCAAAGGCCTGGAGTTTAGAAAGTGGGTGTCTTCGAGTGCTGGAACCTCGCTCACCTTTCCTTTTTTCTTTTTTGTTAACTTTTATTAATATAATTGTTATTCCTTTTAACTGGCTCAACACCGAGACAAGCCAAAAGAGCGGCCTTGTGACATGAACTCCCATGGTTCTTAGCTGTTGAAGTAGAGGAACCGGATCCTCTCTTGCTGTGGTCGTCGTGTGCTGATGTTCCGTCCCGTCTGCGGACCGTGCCATCACAAGGGCTTTTATAAGGCCTCTGCTGGATATAACCATGCAATCTCAGTTTCCTCATCACTCTCTGTGGGATGTGCCTGTGTTTGATCCAACATGGCTGCTACAGTGTCTTAGATGCAAGATGGCAGCTGCTTTGTACTCCCGGGCTGCAGCTCTGTCCACTTATCATGCTGTGCAACAAAGGCTATCCAGGCCCCGTCCATGTGCCACACTGCATACGATTCCTTTCGAGGGATGCGTTTCTATCGTTTTATTCACATAAAACAACAAACAAACCTATATCAAGATGCTGGGTGTTTTGGCTTACATGTTTACCACTCTTTCCGATCCAGTGGAGGTGGTGCTTTGTGATGATCCATGGACTTATAGCTGGCTGTAGGCTGTGTCTTCTTCTGCTTGTGACGGGCATTTTTTAACCTCATCGCCCTTATATCGAGAACGGGGCACAAGCGGAGGGACGATTAACATTCTGTGTATGACTCAGTGTTTCTATGTGCATGCTTACTGAAAGTGTACAACTGTGTACATGCATTTCTGTTCTCTATCAAAATTATCTGGCTCCCTCTTCATTGTAAACAAGGGCTATAGCCACACAAAAAGCCAATAATCTCTTTGTGAATGAACAAAATATGTGCTAAACAATATACTGCTGCAAAATATATTACTTCTCTGCCAGTATTTGATATCGGCTTGGTCATTTACAAACCAAAAGTAGTATAGGCCACGTGTGCGAAGCCTGTCAAAAATGGAGCGGTAACAAAATGGAATGCATGTACATTGCTGGTCTGTGTCAAACCTTAATTCATGCTTGTGCTAACGGCACAGACGTAGTGTGATTGAACATTTGCTCTTGTTGGTTTATTTAAGTGTAAATAACGTCTGAATTTCTATTTGTGCTCCCAAATTATCTCCCACCCCACTGTGGAAAATAACAGGATTCTCCCTTCAGTCTCCTACTTCCTGGGTCACACTTGGTATTTTAGAAATTTGTCCATAAAGGGAGCTTTTTATTTTCTTATTGTTTATTTTTATACAATATTTTGCTGGACTCGGTTAGTTCCCTTAATTTCCATTCCCTAAGCTTCCCCGCTCTGTCACTTCCACCCCTCTTCTCCTTTTGTCTCACTCAAAGGCAAGCATCGCTTCCTGCCTGCAGTAAAAGCAAACATTCCCACAATAGAAATGCATCTGGATGTTGGGAAATTCAGTCAGTCGCACTATCAGCTGGGGAAACTTCTGTGGAATATAATTCTATTCAAAGGGACCTATTTTAGTATGCGTTTTCACTGCTCCATGACCAGTTATTTTCTGTTCATATTGAATAAGGATAGTGAGCAGTGGCAAACAGAGCACAATCAAGCTTTATGACTTTACTGAAGCTTTTGTACTGTATCATATCCACAAAAGGATTCAGTCCTTGAAATTTTAGACGGACCTTCACTCATACTGTATATCAGCTGGCCTCAGCGCCACTTCCAAGTTCTCATGTTGTAATAAAAGTCGCTGTAACTATAAAGTAGCTTCCGTCATGATTCCCTTCCTGATTCAGAGAATGTTTTTTCCTCCTCATCTTCTGTATTTTTCTCTCCCACTAATCGACTCCGTCTTTATCCAAGTGTGTGATGTTTGTATTGCTGAGGGCAAAGTTGCAGGAGTATTTGTGTCGGGTGTTTCTACATCTCTGATATGTGCTGATTGTTGTTGACAGAATGGGATTTGTGCCATATGTATGATTTGTTTTGTTCAGGGACTTGAAGATGGGGAAATCTCAGCTCTTAAAGTTGATCTGGTTGTAGCAGAACTACCACACCCCACAGAGGAGGTGCTCATACTTTATTCTTTTATGAGAGCACCACCTTGTGGACATGTACAAAAGTGATCTGATCAGGATGTTTATTTGAGTGTGTATTTGTGGATGTTGTGCATCAATCGTTACTTTGGCTTTGAGTGCAATCCAAACTGAAAATTGAGTGTCGAGTTTCAACTTTTCTTTAATCCAGGGCTTGTATGCAATCTACAAATCATAAATCAACACATGTATGTGTTGGCACTTACTGTAACAGACTTCTTTTTTTTTTTTTAAATGAAATGAATAAAGGAATTGCTTTTACCTTTAGCATCTCAAAATGTAATAAACTATATCAGCATTTCCAATGGTTATGAATTTGGTTCATTCATGAAATCACATTCAGTCCCTTGACACACCTGCTGCTGCCCAGTGCATATCAGTGAAAACATTATGCAATCATTAATTAAAGAGAGAAAGTTTGTAGCTATGACTAGGCTTGAAAAATCTGGAGGAAGGTGGGGGAATTTTTTACAGTAATTTCTTCAACAAGTTACCGCTCCCATCGCCAGAATGACAGTTAACCACAGAGATGACACCCTGTCTTCTTGTGGAACAGGTTTAAAGCATCACAAGGGGGAAATAAATGACAGAGAAATGATGTTTTATGTTTTATCTTCAGCTGCATGTTGAAGAGCTCCTTCCAGGCTTTGACCTGCTGAAACTCGGTGTGCAGTGCCACTTTGGGCCTGGAGTAAATCTGCACGGCAAATGTAATGAAAGACATTGTTTACATTTTAAGTTTTAGGCACGTTAGCTGACACTGCCGTGACCCTGGAATGTATCACAGTTGTTCTGAGTATTAAGTACTGCGTCATTCACCTGTAGCTATTGGCGCAGGTCAATATTCACACTGCAAGTTAACTCAGCACCTCACTGTCATGCCAAATGAAAGGGAAACCTGTTTGAAGAAACCTGTTTCAACTATGTGTCGGCCTCCAGCTGTTTGCATATACAAACTGTGACTTATTCAAGCAGTCAAAGATCATTAACTGAGTCACAAGAAACAGTTAATTGAAAACAGTATAGCTGACTTTTTTTGTGCAATCATTTTCACAAAGTTTGCAAAAGAAAAAATGTCTGCAACAGCTTACAGCCAAATAGAAGCTACATGCACTGCGGTATCTTGGTAATGAGTTTAGTTTAATCATATGCTTATTTGTTGTGCATTAGTTACCTTGTAGGAAGTACATTGTTTGATTTTGTTACATCATGCATACTGTCAGTGCCTGGCCTATATTGTAAGCATTTTTAATAATCCGTGCTGCTCTGCTCTCAGGGAAAGTACAAGGTTACACCCATCATATGAGTCTGACTGGAGCAGGATGAGAGTGGCTGAGTGGATCTGGTTCACCAACATACCTGACATAGTGTTGGCTGCTCTGCATGTGGCAACACCACTGCCCCTGCCCTCACAACCAAGCTACACCTCTAAATACAGCCAAATGGTAGTTGGTAGATTGAAATGTATTTAAATCAGGTAGGAAACCCAACTCACCACCCCCATACTGGCTTCAGAGCACTACCCTCTGAAGCCAGTATGGTGGGTGGTGTGATTTTGAATTTTTTTTTACCTCCGAAAATGCTTTTTGGAATAGACAAACCCTGCTTGATACTTGGCTGTCAACTGCTGCTTGTAAAAGTCATTCACAGACTATAAGGCGATGCAGATTTTTCGGTCGAGCCACACTAGGCTGAGCTGAGTTCGGAGGCCTTGCTGCTCTTCCGCCTGGCTGCTGAAACTGTGTTGAAACGGAAAATGCGCACATGACATTTTCCTGAGTCAGTTCAGTTTTTGCATGACAGCTGAAAACTGTAGTCAAACTCTGTAGTCAAACTCTTGAGGTGCTGCCCATAAATCCATCCAGACTCCATCTCATGCCGCTCCTGTCCCGTCCTTGAGATGCTCATTACACACACTACCAGAAACAATGACTGAAATTCTTCAGCACAGAAATTCCCAGGCAAAGTTTCCAGCGGTGTGGGTAACAAAAAAGTCCTGGAAAAATACCCTATGAAGAGAAATAGGGTTACTGTGTTGTATATCAACAATGTTACAATTATGTGCGGGTGGAGATGTGTGTGTGTGTGTGTGTGTGTGTGTGCCATCTGCCATCTGCACATGTTTCATCATGCATTGTGGTGCTGGATCTGCTGTGTTACAAAACAGAAATAACACTGTTCACAATCACAAGCAAGTATTTATTCAATTGATAACCATCAAAGTTGTTCTAATGATCTAATAACTAATTCATCTAAGTCGTCACTGTCTGTTACAGTATCATTCAAAACTTGTCACAGCAGACAGGAACACAGGCCAGTCAGCTGCAACAGGTGTGTGAACAGGTAAATGGCACTGCAAATTGAAAGTTACAGGCTGATATACATCATGACCAGCAACACTGCTTGTTAAGAGTGTGTTGCCTTTGCTGCATTAGGAAATATGATATATAGTAAAGGCAAAGACATATCTTCGCCCAGGAAAAGAGCAAGACAGGTAAACAACTCACCTGTCGTGTCTGTGATCCAGTCCAGTCTGAGTGCTGCAGCACGGTCAACGGGATGCTGTGTTCATACTCAGTAACTTAAATGAACGCCCAGGACTAAATATTGTTCCGTGTCTCACCTTGCAGGTAAAAAGGTGAGTGCGGCTGTCTATCAACTGGTACACGCCGTGTTGAGACACGGAGGATCACGCCTATAAACTTTGTTCCGCCTACTTATTAGAGAGAGAGAGAGAGAGAGAGAGAGAGAGAGAGATCACCAATTACCTTCTCCATAAGTTGTCGTCGACCCAGGTTTCGAGTCTCTAAATCATACTGACAGAAAATGGGAGATTCTCCAGACTCTTAACCTACTATCGTCCGCATCAGCCTGCAACAGTCAAAGCGCCCATGCCGTGCTCAGCTTTAATCCGAGCCATTTACATTTTTTCTCTCGACCTGATAAAGCCCGAGGCGCATCTTCAGGAAAAACCGGTACGGGTAGTCAGAGGAGGAGAACTATTTTTTCAGACACTAAATTAATCCTAAATCTTTGAGGGGAAACCTTCAATAGAGAAAAGACAAGCTTGTCTTTTTAGGGAGGGGAATCATTACAGCAGCAAATTAAAACTCAAAAGTTAAATTGGAAAATTACTAAAAGTAGGGCCTATTAAAATGAGAATTATGGGATACAAGTAGGCTTTTACTTGCACATTGACAAGATTACATCAGCTGGAGCTTCTTCTGAAGCCACGCCTGAGTAAAACCAGAGAGTCTCATCCAGGATCAATAATGACTTCTGGTTATTATAACCAAAGATGTAATTGACAACTCACCAAACTCAGTTTATCCACCACCAGTTCTCCACCAGTTTGGCTTTTTAGGCTGACTCAAGTCTTTAGGGTTTAAATTCATAGTCCAAGTAAAGTAGGGGAGACTGGGGATGGTTGTAACACTTTTGGTTGTAGTGTCTATAACTCAGGGGTTGTTTGTGCAAGATCTCTCAAACTTTGATACAAGATTCCCCTATTCGTTTTCCTACAGTCATTTAGACATCTACTGCACAATCACAGATTATGGGATGTAACATCAAATACAAAGAGTTCCACTGTTACAACGCTGCTTAGTGATGTTACCGAATCCCAATATCATGTTCGTTAAAGCACGAATAATGTCTGACACGAATATTTGCTCCTTCCAAATTTTTTCTATATTATCTGGATGTTTTGATATTATGCTTGTAATCGTGGAGAACACATACTGACTTTTCTCATTGAACTCAGAAGAGAAGGGGGCGGGGTTTGTTTCTGTTGCCCAGTCAGTTTACTAATGTCTGCTTCATACACATGGAGTACAATAGAGAGAGAGAGACAGTTGCTAGTTTTCTGTTTGCTCTGGGTATAATCTAATTGTTCTGATTAATAATTTAGCACTAGAGAGGCCAATTTGTCTGTTTTTTTGTCCTGGCAGGTCTGATCTGCTCTGCTGATAGACTGTGCAAGGCAGAGTTGGTTGGACGGGGAATGGATGAAGACTCCCTATCCTCTGAGTGTGTTCAGGACAGCAGGGTGTTGGTTTGAATCCCTGTCTGTCCACTGAATCCCTGTCTGTCCTCTGAATGTCTGTCCTCTGAATGTCTGTCCTCTGAATCCCTGTCTGTCCTCTGAATGTCTGTCCTCTGAATCCCTGTCTGTCCTCTGAATCCCTGTCTGTCCTCTGAATCCCTGTCTGTCATCTGAATCCCTGTCTGTCATCTGAATCCCTGTCTGTCATCTGAATCCCTGTCTGTCCTCTCGCAAAATACAACTTTGACAAATTTGAGTAGGGGCACAGTAACCAAAGATAAAGGCTATTCCTCCCCAGGAAGCTTTTGGTTTTTCTTCATTTTTATAACAGAATATACAGATTCAACAAAATGTGGAGGTACAATGAAAAGGAATTAAAAAAAAAGAGGTTGATACAAAAACATGTACAGTATTGATCACCATAGCTCATTTCTGACTGGTCAAACTGACATAATAACCCTGTGTTACAACCATCCCTGGTCTCCTCTGTAGTATCAAACAAGTAGGGGGAAGCATAGCTTTTCAAAAATGTTACAATATTTTCTTCATATTGGTGTTTGTTTTCCTTATGATGATCACCAACGGGAGGTCTAACTTTACCCATCTTTTTATTTACCACTGGTAATAGTTTGGGATATGAACCCAAGCAAGTTAAGAATGACACTCTCAGACTCTCACAGCCTGTCAATAGTAAGTGTTAATATTTGAGGGGTTGGAGTTGAGCTGCAGAAGCCTCTGCTGAATGCTGACATGCGGGTTGAGAGGCAAAAAGGCAAACATTCCCATCGTCAGGCGTAAAATAAAAGGCAGGCCGTTTGGCCCAGGGCACTGTGTGCTGTGCCTGATGCAGGAATGACATCTGACTGGTTTGGAGCAACATTGAGGCCTATCTGTGCAGGGAGTCACCCTGATATGCATGCCAAGGCAATCTTCAGGTGCTCCGTCTAAGCTTGTACAAAAGGACCAAAGACTACTGAAGTATAAAAATCATTTTTTATGACATTGATCCACCGGCGCTTTTACAGTTAAAAGCAAGCGGCCGTAGAAAGACCTAGTGACATAAAAACAGATTGCAATATGAGGTAATAATAGACAGCAGCCATAATTCATAATTCATGATTCAAGTGTACAATAAAGAGCTATAGTGATCCCATAATGGATTTTCAAAGGATACCATACAGATATAAGCCCCACAGTAATATTATAGGAATGTTATAATGACCTTTCATTATGGTAATTACTCAGTAATGATTTGACTCTTGGTTCTGTACCAACAGGTCTACAACTGTATATTTGATGGTTACACAAATTACCACCTTGTTTCTGTACTGCAGCTTTTAATTTATCTTATATGCTGTTACTGTCTCAGTAAACTGTAATTAGGGAAACGAGGACGCTGCAATTTAAAGGCTGTGTAAATACTACATTCTAACATTATTACATGATTATAACATCAACCAGGCCTGTTTACTGCCAGATCAGTATTTGATTGTGATTTCCAAAGATCTGCAGGTTTGTAAGAGAATATCGACCCGCAGATCTTTGGAAATGCTGAGCAGTAAAATGTGAAAACTGTGACTTTTACAGGCCCCAGTTTTGGAAATAAGGGAGGGGACATCAGGTATAAATATAAAGAAATTAATGGGATTCTCACATTAGTGATACTGACACCAGCATTAGGAACAGGAACAGGTATTTCATGGTGACACCCGGTGACCCCTGCTGTCTGTGGGTGTCCTGCTCAGATAGGCCACCAGATGGCGTCCTCCTCATATATTTTCCAGTGTGATGCTGCACCTTTACACTCAAGTCTCCTGCAGGCCATGAAACTGTATGATGACTGTGCTGAACACACCTCACCTAACAGATTATATAGGTTTGCTTGGTCAATATTTGAGATCACTACAGATGGACAAACATTCTGCTTATTTATGTACGGTGAGCATATTGACTAGCTCATACTGTAGTAGTGTTGGTATCAGAGGCCTTGGAGGCAGTCTTCCTTGAGAAACTGTGTTTACTTTGGTGTAATTTACAGTAACTCAACATTTTGGTTTGTCACATTTCCAAGGCATTCAGATCAAAAGCCGGTTTTACCTACTTTCACTTTTCAGCAACTCTTCTAATGAAAATATTTGGCTCTAATTAACTCCATTGACTCGATGCTATTTGCGGTTCCACTGTAGCTCCGCCCAAAAGTCTGCTTCCTGCTTTTGTGTAATGAGGGAGAAAATTATGCAGCAGGAAATTAGGCTGGATTATTTCCTACAGCAACCGACAGGTCAGAGGGGGTGAATGAGGGACACCCCACCCCCCACCCCCCTTTTTAACAGCGAATTCTGATGATAACTTTCTTACTGTAGGTTGCACAATCGATGAATATGCTAGTGCATTTTTTGATGAATACGATGCCGATGTTTTTGTCAGCGTCCAAGCAATGAAAACTACCACAGACTACCTCTTCTTCTGTGGTTGGCTATATGCACTATACCCATTCCAGATTCTCCTGGGGTTTGTGAATCCACTGTGCTTTCTATCACCCACTTCTGCTGAAAATAACCTTATCTGTTTTCTGTAAACAATTTGACTGATTCACAGCAGTATACAGTACCACTTATAGTATAACTGAAAGAAAAAGTGAGCGTGCTCCAGTTCCCAGAAGGCAGACTCTACAGGAGATGTCTCAGAGAGGCGTGCGCGCGCGGGTGTGTGTGTGTGTGTGTGTGTGTGGGTGAGTGTGTGGGTGGGAAGGGGGTCTTACCTCCTTTCAAGGCTCTGCGGCTTCACTGTGTACGCTATGCAGGGAATGTCCTTGTGTTTGTGATAAGGCCTTACCGTCAGTGACGAGGAGACCATTTTCCCTGGAAGTGTTAAGTGTGTGTGTGTGTGTGTGTGCGTTCATGTGTGCGTGTGTGTGTGCATGTGTAAGGCCAGCATAGGCCATAGTTTACCAACATGAGCGTTATCCATGCAGAAGTATAGGCATGGGAAGGGGAATCAGTTCCTCTATATGAACATAAATAATATAAATTCAGTTCAGTAAGTATGGATTTCACATCATTAGAAAGATAAACAATATTTGACAATTTTGTACAATATTTTACTGTCGTATTTCATGAATCTTGATGAATTACATTTCCTACATGTCTTCATCTCAGGCAGTAAGACACTGACCTATGACTGCACATGACTGTCAATAGGAGTGGGAGTATCAACTGATCAGGAATCAGAGTCCAGCTGGCTAACGCAACCACAATCTTAACCGTCACACACTGTGACCATCCCCATGTTTCGACTAGGCCAGCATGAATCACAGCGTGGAGGTTGATCTATTTACTGTTAGACACTTTGTACAACATCGCACTGCCTGTGACCTCTTCCCCTTTTTAATGACCTTTCATTTCTTTTCTGATGCCACTGAGGAACAGGGAGAATTATTGTTTTTTGACAACTAAAGTGGAAGTATGAGGGTCTAATTTAATCTTGGTTGCTAACTTGCGAAACATGTGATGCTGACAACGTAATATTATTGTAGCATATGCCCCTAAAATATGATTCACAACAGAGTTCATATCAACTTTGAATTGGTGCCTGCAGGTGTTGCTGTGAAGTCGTAGTTTATCTCAATTACTGTGGACAGTTTTACATTTCATTCATTATACAGTACTGTGCAAAGGTCTTCGGCACATGTAAAGAAATTCTATAAAGCGAAGATGCTTTCAAAATTAAAAGTTTCTAAATATAAAAAAAATACCATAAAGAGCAGTCTACTGACACACTAATGCAGAAAACAAATAAACATCTAAGACAAAATGTATAAAGAAAAATCTAGGGTGCCTAAGATTTTGCACAGTACTGTGTGTACACATGCATACAGTAGCATCAAGTAGCTGCATCAAAATCATTGTTGAGTTTCAACAAGAGTTGCTGAGCCCACCCTTTGCCTTGGTGGCAGCATTTTCGTTTAATTTGAATAAAGAACTGCACAAGGCTTAAAATGAGTTGATTAGGTAGATTAGGCTTATTGTTGCCTAATCGTCATGTTTATTGCAAGGCAACCATGACTTATATACTTCATCGGCAATATTTAAAATGTTTCCCCCTTAATGTAAGGTGTTGTTAAGTTACTTCACTTTTCTTACAAACCAGCACCTGTTACTTGTGCTGATCAGCACATACAGTTATACAATCACAAATCATAACACCATCATCATTACACTAATCTCACTAGAACCAGGCCTGTAACCATTGTTACTCACATTTTCATAAGATGTGAATCAGTCATTACACATAAGGGAGTGGACTACTTCCATTTCAGAAGGCCAGTTTATGCTGATTTGCTAACACCATGCTCTCCTTGTGGGAGGAGAGGGAGCTTTTTTTGGAACTGGACCACTTGCCGGAATGGGAGGTGACGTTTTTTTCTTGAGCTTTCCTACACATTCCTCTGGCATTGAGTATGAGATGAACTCTATTTCTAATCAGACCTGGGCCAAATAATGTGATAACACTTTATGGTGAGTTTTACCCAACTTAGGCTCCAGATGGAGGGGGCTTGCCATACAACTAGTGCTAGAAAGTTAAGACAATCACAGGAAAATGAATTGAAAATCAGTTTATACTTTTCCCTGATTAACAATTTACCTGATACTGTATTGGATGGGTTGAAACAGCTTGAAACAAACACCAGGAATTATTTATAACTACCGTTTGACCCAGGCAGACTTTTAAGACAACATTGAGCAATGGGACAAAAAAAAAACACAAAACAGGAAGATCAAATGTGCCCCAAATAGTTGTGTGGGTTGAAATGCATGTGATTTTCCAGATGTGTAGTCTTATGACTCCATTCTGTGTCCCCACTTGAATTAAACCAAATGCTTGTAAGCGAAAGATGCAAAACGGCTGCTGTAAAGTGGCCGCAGGCTGGTGCTGTCACCAAGCAAAGTGTTTTGATTGAGGCTCATTTCAGGAAAGGGTGGACACTGATCCAATCTAACAGGCAGATGCACAGTGTTTACAAACTGGCATCCCCTTCACCAAATACGGTCAAACAATCTGATAATTGTCTGGGTGAAATGAAGACAATGTTTGATCCCATAAACAAGAGTTTCATACTGTATATTGTTGAGGAATGGAATGACAATTGAGCATATTAGCCTTCGTTTGTTTGGACGAAAAACTCCCTCAATCGTTGTTGTTATCTTTATTTTTCTATTTTTTGCCACTGTTGTTGTTACTGTTTTTTTATGTCTTCCACTATCCATTAACCATTAACCTCCATAGCAACAATACTAGCTTATTGCATCAAGCTGTAACAGTAAATTATAGGTTTACCATAAACAACATACTGTACTAATGTAAGTTTAAATAAAGACAAAACTCTAGTGGACATGGTAGGAAATCTTTTTCAGATGCTGATAATGTGGTCAATTTCAACATTATTTCAAGGGGAATATGATATTTATTGTTCAGTCAATTGTTCATCAATCAGTTGAACACCAGTCGATCAATTAGTCAATCAATAAAACAAGATAAACTATAGATTACAGCATTGTTCCAGTGTTGTGGAAGTGGATCAAATTGGCAACATGGAGAGGAAATCCATCAGTGGCTGTTGTTACTTGATTGGCCTGGGAACCCAAATAGACATCCATTAAAACACAGATGCCCATTTGATAGGATTTTTTTTCCAAGGAGCTGCCACTTTAGAATTTGTTTGTCATGCTAACTTCTATTGAGTGCAATAATAGTAAAGTTTAACTATTCCTGATTTTCCTGGGGACCCCCAAAGGACCGGGGGTCTCTGGATCTGGATGTCAGAACCACTACCTTAGCACACTGTGTTAAGGTGCCCATAAGAACAAATACCCAAAAAGAATATGGGAAATCATTGATTTCCATGTAAAAAATCAATTCATAATCACCTTACAAATATTTTTTTTTATAGTAGGCTAGGCTATTGCACTCAGGGATGTAGGGATGTAACCAAACTGTCTCATCCGGAATTTATAATGACCTGTTGTTATAACCGAGGATGTAATATAGGGATAAACCCACCTAAACTGTTTACCCAACTTTTTTTTTTTTGCAGAGTAGAGTTTACCCACCTTTTCAGGATGACATAAAGTATGATTTAAACTCATTTCATAGATCATAGTAAGGGTGTAAGTTATCTGAGGCTAGAGTCTTTTGGAGAAAACAAAAGCAGAAATAATATAAGTGAATTTTGTTTAGATGTATGGTCTTCGTTTGCCATGATCACCGACTGGAGCTCTATAGTTTACCCAGCTTTTAATTTGAAATTCACATTTACCACTACGTCACTGATTCGCTGCAGTGAAAGAAGACGGGTGTAAGTTTTTTTTTTATGCCTTCCTAAGAAAATTGCTTCCCATCACAACTCAACCCTGTGGTGTCAGGTGGAGCGGAGACCTCCCGTGCGTCATGCGCCTTTGACTTTAAATAGGAGCTGGAGCGCAACTCAGAGCGCACTGGATAACGGTCTGGGAAACAGCGAAGAGACATATTCAGAGGAAGATCGTTTTAAAATCAGCTACTATTGACTAAAACGAACGCTAGTCGCTGTATACAAGTTTTTTTTACCCAACCTATTCTCGGCATTTTTATTCTTTCGACTCATCCACCCCGTTGTACCTGGACACCATGGCGAGCTCTGGACTGCAGCTTCTCGGTTTTATGCTCGCACTGGTCGGTCTCGCCGCCACTATTGCAGCTACGTACATGGTTGAGTGGAGAGTGTCCTACGATATCACCGAGGATCAATATCGGACCTCTAAGGGGCTGTGGATGACCTGCAGCGGTCGCAGCGGCGGGATAGTGACCTGCCAACTGTACGAGTCGCTCTTAAAACTGCCAAGTAAGTTTCACGGCCTCTGCACGTCTTCCAGGCACTAGGGACTGCTTATATATTTGTGCACAAAGTAATTCATTGATTTGTCGAGCTATCTTTAAATGAATGAAATCCCTATAATAACCCAGTGTGTCTCAGTGTGTACAAAATAGTGAGTTTAGATTGACCTTACCGAACTTTACGGTCAGCTATTTTTTTTTACCTCTGATTGTGTCATTCCTATAATATTCCTATAATGATATGCCGTTTTTTTGTGAGTTTTGTATAGTATATTTCTAATACTACTAGGCTACTACTTATTTTGCTGGGGAGTTTTTCCCTTTTTCCCCATCAGTTAGTCAGCTGCTCACCTTGCCTTTAACAGTCTCCCTATAGCCTATATTTTTATTATTATTATTATTTACTTTTATTTCTACTATTTTGTCCAATTGAGGTCAAACATGTAACATACAAGAGAGACATGGCCAACATAGCAGCATATTTAGGTACAGGGAGAGGAACATTTCATTTCAACTAATAAACTAAGAAAGAGTAGAAACAGAAAGAGAGAGAGGAGGGAGACAGAAATAGAAAAAGTCCTCTTAACAGTCAACATAAAGCTTCTGTATGAATGAGGATGAACTCACATTCCCACCTCTCCGCCTCTAGTCGAGATCCAGGCTACCAGGGCGGTGATGCTGGTCGGCATCTTCCTCTCCAGTGTGGCGCTGGTAGTTTCCACAGTGGGGATGAAGTGCACCCGCTTCATGGATGGAAAGGAGCAGAGCAAAAGCACAGTGGTTTTGGCTGCAGGAGTCATGTTCATCATTTCAGGTGGGTCCAACGCAGCAAAACCTGCCAGGCTGCTTAGAGGTGCCATAGTATTCAGTGTTCATGGTTTTGTTTTCAAATAGCCTATACTATGGCTCAGGATAAGAATAACGCTCTTCATAAAGTTTTTCAAATAAATGCCATTTAGTTAAAAGGATATTTATGAGCCTGGTCTCCCAAAATTTCAGGAAATGAGCAAAATGTAAATACAGTGTTCCATACGTGAAAAGTGACAGAAATAGGCTTGGTTTTCTCACCATGAAAGGATTACGTGAAAGAGGAACTTGAAAAAGGCAGTAGTTTGACATTGAACTAGCATGGTGCAACATAATGAGGAAGTAAAGAGGGTGGGGTCAGGCGAGGTCAGGTGGGGTGGGTGAGGTTGGGTGGGGTGGGCGTATTCACCTTCAGTGCTGGCTACCCGGGTTCAATTCCCAACTCATGCAAAGAAGTTTTCTACTGTGTAAGCTTTCATTTTTAGCCAGTGTTTCTTAATTCACCTTAACCCTAACCTTAACTAAAGGTGTGTTAACTTGCCTAAACGTTAGCTAATCTTTTCACGTGACAAACAGGTGAAAATGGCGTGCCCAAATTGTGCTAGTGTCACATAATCCAATTCGTGGTGGAGGAACGTAATCTTCAAATAACTCGTTCCCACAAATTGTCATCTGCTATTCGGAGTTTATGCTGATGAGACTGTGTTGTCCTGGAAAATCCTGGAAATTAAATCCTAAACAATATAATGCTTTCTTCCATGTTCAGGTTTACTGACCCTCGCAATAACCTCCTGGTATGTCAGAGTGATTGTTGAGTCCTTCTTTGGATCCAATAACCTGAGGAGGTACAGTGATTACTTAGTATAGAAGCCATACACAAATATGCATAAATACACACACTGATTTGATGGAGTGGGAAAAGTAAGCAGCTGATTACATCTCATCAAATGTATCTTAGATTGTACATTTGAATGCGTATTATCCCTACTGTTACTGTTGAACTGGACTGATGTTGAGCTGTGTCCTCTTGCAGGTATGAGTTTGGCAGCGCAGTGTTTGTGAGCTGGGCCGGTGCCATCTTCACTCTGGCCGGGGGGGTTTTCCTGAGCTGTCGGAGATGCTCGAAGTCCGGCTCTTCCATGAGCCAGCACAACCTCCACACCTCCCCCAACCATGGGAGCAACTACGTCTAGTGGGGAGGGCTGGGGTGGGGTGGGGTGGGGTCGGGGGGTGGGGGCAGATGAGAGGTGTCGACACAGCCGGTCCAGAGCCGAACTGATAGACCGCAGCAGGTTGTATCACTGGTGGTGTTACAGTGACAAAAAAACTTCCCACTGTGGGACTGTTGCATCAAGCCACAGCCACCAGGATTAAACACTTGGACTGTGTGTAATGGCTGTAAATCTTATTTATTAGCTTGTTTATGGAGTTCGTCTGCTACAGCAAAACATTTTTATGATGTGTTTGTGGGTGCCATCAATCACAACAGTAGCGTCTGCTACCAATTTAAGCAATTCGATTTTTCCTGCCAAGCGGTTACTGCACTTGTCCAGTTCACACTCTAGACAATAGACTTTGTGACTCACTCTTTGCAATTGTCAATGAAGAATATTTATTTTAACAGTTTACATTGTATTCATGAAGTTAGATAGCGCACAGTATTTTACTCTACAAAGCATTCCCTTTATGTCTACATGTTAAGTACATTTTCACACTGAGGGTGAAAATGTGAAAATGTATGTAATGTTTATATGTGTTTCAATTATGTGACTTTTTAATATTTTCAGTTTTGTAATTTGTAAAGTTGCTTTTATTGTTTATGCAGTGCCTTGTATGGCAGTTTGAAAGATATTTGTATATTAATTTTGAAAAGTAAAATAAAATTATTTTTGTTTTGTTTCATCCGTGTTCAACCTGTCTTACTCTTCAGCAACAGGAGACTTTATTAGAAAACTTTGTTTTTGGGATAATAGAAAATATCGCTGCTGACATGGAGAAGTCTTGTAACTCCAGTACTGAAGATTTATTGTACAAGTACAGCGTGTTTTATGGTGGTAGGGCTGCTGAAGCCCATTTGAAACCAAGAATAAAATATTAAAAATTCATGGTTGGCAATTGTAAAATATGGCTGTTTTTCTAAAGTCCTGCCATGTTGACTTTTTAAAGGTAAAAGGTTTTCATTGGAGAGCAGTGATGTGTTGTGCAGCCAGAACTTCAGCGCTTCATGTCACCTAAATCTGACTGAGGGATTGTTCTTATCAGGATGACTGAGGATCTTAAATTAATGATGTGATATTTTGCCTGTTATCTTGTAAGCCACACCATGATACGGGGTTAATAATTTCAGTTGACAAGACTCAGTGGTTAAATCACTCTTTTATCCTCAAATAGTGACCTTCCATGTACAGCACACTTCAGTAAATCATCTCTTTGCTTTACATGTGCTGTGTTTTCACTTAGTGATCTGGAAATGCTGCACAAGAGTCAAGGTAAAGAATCCAGTCTCTGTTTGATCAAAAGAAAGAGCTAGATGGGAGTGGAAGCAGCTTCAATAAATTAGTCTGTATGAAGTTATGAAGCAGACAGCCCAGTATTCATTTCTCTGAAGCTTTGTCTGTAATGAAACATGTAAAATCTTCATCTTGGGACCCAGAAACGTTATAGGGTGTGTAGAAGAGAAATAAAGGGGTGATATCAATTGCAGGCAAAATAACAAAAAAAAGGTTCCAAGGTGACTCTCTCTTCTTGTAATGATTAAAAAGCATTTAAAGCCTTTATGGATAGGGCTAATACAAAGATAAGTATCAATAATATTAATAAACAGGATCTATGTTTGCTCTCACATTGGACTTCACACAACCCAGCACCTGATATAGGAACTGTGTACTTTAACTGTTCAATAATACACAACCTCCAAATATGACATAACATATGTTTCTTTTTCAGCACCATCAAGTTTATGCTTTTGCTGATGTGCGATGTTTTAGGACGATGATGAGAAATGACATGTCAAACTGTTGATGTGATTGGACAATACCAGGATGGCCATTTTCATCAGCACACACTCACACATCACGTCCTTGTATTTCCTGCCATATACAAGGAAAGTTTTTCATATTGAATTCACTCTAATCAAAGTCCCTCATCAGACAGAGGATCATAATGAAAACACTGATCATGGAAACGGCAGTGCACAATAAACTTTTATTCCATTGAAGTCATTTTCCATGATAAACCGGATCACATTCCCACATACAGTATATACTACAATACTGCAGTAATGAGGGCTTTCCTGAAAATGAAGCCGTTTCCTTCCTTTCATATCATATCTATGTCAGTTTCACTGGCAAGTGGCACCTGTTATTGCAGCTGGTGGTGCGGCCTCAGAGGAGAGTTTATCAGAAAGGGAGTGAGAATTTCTGTAAATCCACTTGTGTTGTGTCTTCTCTGGGCCAGACAGTCTGGTCTTAGTTCACTGTCTCAAGGACATAGAAGTATCTATCACACTGGGAAGATGCGACATTTTTGTCTTTGTCCAGTTTTGTGCCAGAATGGGATGTCTACCATTTGAAATAAGCAACACCAATGCTTACAAAATGATTGATAACATCAAACAAACAAATTAAAGTACTCTCTAAAGGGCGGTAGGTAAATTAAGACCTTGTTTAATACAATTATAAACCAGACTGGATCCTTTAGAGCAGTGGTTCTCAACCTGGGGATCGGGACCCTCCAGGGGGTCACAAGATAATTTGGGGGGCGTCACAAGATGATTTATGGGATAGGAAAAAAACAGATTTCTACTATACAAATTTATTATCATGTCTATTTCTGATTTTTCTCAAATTTTTGCGTTTTTCTTGTGAAAATCTGAATCGTTTTCAGCCTCCAGGCCTCCTCTGATATTCAAATGAACCAAACCGAAAAAGCAAAATCACTCTTTGGTTGAACTGTTCAGCACTGAGATAGTGAATGAACTTCTGCGAAATGATTTTTTTCTCTAAAATGGATCTGCTGGAACAGAACTCTTCCAGTTAGCACAAGCCTGCTGTTATCAGTGTTTTGCTGGACTTCATGGCAGAAAAAAAATGATTGTCCTGTAATTGGACAGCGCCAAGCTGTTAGGAGTAAATTACCTCACTCTTAAGTAGAAACACAACAATCAGCAGTCATGGTGGGAAACAGTGTTGTCGTCCCCCAAGCGGATGGTAACCCACACAAATGTCTCCTGTGGGACCCTTCCTAGACCAAGACCTCCCTCCTGCTCCAGGCACTTCTTCCTGTAACCTCAGTCAACAAGGGGAAGCAAAAATTGGGCGAAAGGATAAGAGGTATGACGACGGGTATGTGGCAATGGTTCAACGCAAAGTGAACAATGCAGCTACCATTAACCATCTTGACATCTTCTGCTTTTTCTTTTGGGTTGAGACGTTTTTAAAAGGCTGTTGAAGTTTGTTTGTCTCACCTGTTTGTTTTTTGTCTCCCTTTTTCAGTTTTCATCATTTGTACATCCAAATAAACTTAACCCTGTCTAAAATTAACTCTAAACCAGATGTTTTGAAGACTTTTATGTCATACAATTCACTGTTTTTGCCCCACATGCTGTATCCAAACACTGCACATTTCTTTTTTTATGTGCCTCTTTGAGAAAAGTGTCCACTGCGGTAGTTTCTGCAGCTCAAATGTTGTATTTGGCTGGAGGTATCACATACTGAGGGTTACAGTATTCATCTTCTGACGTATTACTGCTCTACTCCCTTTATTCTAAATAAATGAACCGTAAAAAAACAAAAAAAACAAGCAAAGCATTTAGTGGGAAGCGAGACATGGAAATAAAACCACTTTGGCTCCCGCAGCGAACAGAAAACACAGGAAAGGCAAAGGCATCATTTCCCTCAGACACCTTTACAAATCATGTGACTTTCTCTAAAAACACTGATATGGAGAACTTTCAACTTACACATTTTGGTCATTCATTTGGATCATATCGGAAAATGTTATTACCAATTTTTCATTCATTTCATCATAAGGCAATCCCCCATCTGAATGTACACAGTCTCTATTTTCACACCACTCGCTTAGATTGACCTCTTCTGGTCTCAAAGCAGGTGTGGGTGTAATTCACACAAACCATGCACCGCCACTCCAATGATATGATATGAATGAAAGAATGATATGATAGAAGGATGCAGGGCTACATTTAGTACATCCTGTACCAAGTGTGCAGGACATTATATGTGAATGCCAAGCCATTTTGATGTGTCTGGCGTATAGATTTTGCCATGCTTGGAGCGTCTGACAAGCAAGATTACACACTGAATGCTATTGCTTCCAAATACAGATACAAATGCAGTTTTTATAGAGGCAGACACACACACAGACACACACACACACACACACACACACACACACACACACATTGATTATGGTGTACACACTGGGCAAAAGTAGCATCCTTACATCATTACAGTGGTGGGTCACTTTAATCAAACAGGCCCAAACAGGGTTACAAGTGCCTGAGACTGTATACACTTCAACAGGTGCGAAGTCAAGAATAAAAAAAAACAACAAAAACAAAAACAAGGAAGGTTTGGTGATTATTTAAATGTTTTTTTCACATTCATACACTCACTTGTTCATTTATATAGGAGGGTGCCAATATATTGTATTTTTATAAGCTCCATAATAGCATTTAATGATGTTTATTGTGTCTATTAACTGTGTTGCTGCTGTGACAATTTGCCCCTAGGATAAACAGATGTTTGCAGCACTGACTGCCCTCTACTGGTGGATTTCAGAAGCTTTTAAACTGCTGTCCTCTGGATAAAATAATGTGTGCAAGTATGTTTTAGTTTGTTTTAGCCCAAATAGTTTGGTTAGGCTTTGCCAGATAGGAAAATTTACCAGAAAGTTTAGAAAATCACACAAGCCTATTTCAAGGTCAATTTTAATCTAGGTTTTTCCAACTGATGACTGACTTTGCACTATATGACTGTCCTGATGCATTAAACCATCCCACTCATCTCTCTGCAGGTTAAAACAAACACAGTAGGAATTATTTGCTGGAGTTAGGATGGAGGCTGAAGCTGGGAAATAGTTGTATCTAAACAGATTAGAAAAGTGCATTTATCTACTGATTGGTCATCTAAGTATCTGAATATATATCCATCCAGAGTATTGGGTTGTTATGTTTCATACCAGCTCAATGTTTGCTTGTTTTTTAGTTTCACATGTTCTAACTTCAGACTTTTTGTCTTTCCAGTAATGATCCTTAGATTAACATGTTTTCAGAGGTAAGTAGAGTCATGGAGGAACAGTAGCCTAAAACTGAAGAACCTGAAGAGGGAGACATTGTCCAGTAAGTGGAAGCTGCCTCACTGCTGCTGACTGGCTTACACACGTTCACACAGTCAGAGGAGGAGGAACACACAACCTTCTAGTAAAAGAAACTTCTAGAAAAGATGAGAAGTCAGAGGCATTTCTACATGGTACGTAAACCTTGCCATCACATAGATTCATTGTGGGAAAAAATGAGTTTGTGTGAAATATTCTTAATCATGAATTAAAATGTCAAATATCTATTCGATTTTTATTAACATTATTCAGTCTTATTACAATTACAATTAATCCATCACAGTGAATTACGATGTATCTACCATGCAGACTTTATTCACATTACCAAGTTAATTCTCAGGTACTGTAGGCCTATGTGGTGTTTATCAAGTTTAATCAATTAGTTTCAACTATTATGACCAATGTAAAAGAAATCCCACATTTGTATTCGTGATACTGGTGTTTACTGGAGACTACTTTTGCAGCCATGTTTAGCCAATTTATTGTAGTCTAGCCCAGGCTGGATCCCAAACTTTTTCATATCAAGAACCCCTCCCCCCCAAAAATGATCTGCATTAGACCACGGCCCCCAAATAAGATAAAATTGAAGATTTTGTGCTATGGAACCTTGTCTGAGAAGATTTTTGTTGTTAGAAATGACTTAACTATAACTCAACTGTCTTCTGTAGGTGAAGTGATACCAACACGGGGGAGAGTGAAACCTACGAGCAAAACTGTTATCCTTATACGCACTGTCATTGTGCTACCATCCAGTGAGTGAAATAACAGTGAAATTAAACTAGGCTATTACTCAGGACCCCCTTGGAATTCCCTCAAGGACCCCTGAGGGTCCCCGGACCTCAAAGTGGGAACCGCTGGTCTCGCCTATAGGCTGCTGTCCTGCACAAGACCGAGCTTTGATTGTATTATTGGCCATTCATTTCTTGGAGGGGAGGAGTTAGCGGAGCCGGAGAGGGGTCATTACAAAATGTGTGTCCCTGACTAAAGAAACCCAATTTCCGCCCTAGTCCAGTCCGTCCTGAACATCTCTGGCCCGGGGAGTCTTTAAATGGACTATAAGACGACGTTGCATTTATTTGTGTTGTGACTGACAGCCGCTCTGTCGGGACTCCGCCAGTCGCTCAAGACAACTTGGACCGAGGAAGAGGATGGATGGAAACTTTTCACAAGCTGGTGTCTTGTCAGTAGTCCTTCTAACCGTCTTGTTGTCCTCCTCAACTGCTTTTCTGGAGCCTTACGACCTTTTATATGACAATGCAGTCCAGGCGTTTTACAAAAGTGACTACACAAGCGTGGTGCGCTTCATGGAGGGAGCGCTCAGCAGCTACGCAGAAGTCCGTCGCACCAAAGTCCGCTGCCGGCTGCGGTGCCAGGACCAGCATCCGTTTGATGCCGCTTTCTCGGACCTGCGCTTCTTCGACGTGGTGCTCCGCAGGTCCGCGTGTATGAACAAATGCATTGAGGAGAAAATTGGGACGCAGTCTATGCATAAAGTCAGCGAGGATGTCGTGCAGGACTTCCACCGGCGGATCCCCTACAACTATCTTCAGCTGGCTTATCAGAAGGTAAGGGGGGCGATTTGCATCTCAGTCCGGGTACACCGGCCCTGAATGAACACCATTGTTGTCCACACAGCGGGGGACGGTTTATTTTGCTGCTCTGCTCCAAATAACCTGCTCAGCCGCTGCATTCTCCAACAGCTGCTGCTGCCGAGCAACGTGATGCCGAGATGCTGAGTGATGTGAGAGAGAGTTAGAGGTTGAAAGTCAGAGTTACAGTAGAAATGTAGACTGGTTAAATTGGTAAAAATAACGGTTTGTCCAGAGGGTACATTGGTTACTGCAATGATTTCAAGATGTGTAAAAGCAGCAGAAAGCATTGGCTGCAGGCACGCGGGCACACAGCAGACCCTCACTTCTCCATTCATAAGTTTCCCATGCAATATTGTCATAGGCCTATATGTAACAAATTTACTCCTAACTTGGTTAAGAGGTTTGGATGAGAAAATTCTATAACCTCTAGGCTTATGAAACCCATTGGAGAAACATACAGAGTTGTCAAGCTAAAAACAGTGCTGCCTTTCATAGCTCTTGAAAAGTTGACATTTTGGAGATATGAGGTTTTCACCTGACAGCAGCAACAAGAACATGTCAAGCTCTCTGTGTATGGCCTTATATTAGTTTTCCGTGTGGGTAGACAAGAGCTCAGCAGCTGAATGAAAGCAGGTAGGTCAACTCTCCAGACATCTGTGCACTTGTTTTCAATCACAGAGAATTTCATGCTTTGTTTTTCATGGCCGCCACTGTGTGCAATGTTAAGTTTGAACAAATGTTTGTGGGTTCTTCTGTTTGGGCTGCTGTAGTTGTTTCTTTATGCCTTCCTAACTCATCCCACATTCACAGTTGCGGTGCCTCACTTTCCAGGAGAAAGTGCAGAACTAAAAGTCTACCTTAAACTCCTTCTGGATTGTAGTCAGGTAACAGGAGATAAAAGGGAGTTGGCTGTTGTATTGTGCATTGAATCTGCTTTTGCATGATCGTGACACTCCTCAGTTGCCTCTATTAGAGATGCATTTAAAAGTTGAGGTTATTCTCTCTGCATTTATACAAATTTCCAGATCAGCCCTTTCCCCCGAGGTCCATCTTTTGGCCGGACTGTTGCTAGAGCGCTGGGTGTGGGAACAATCCCAGAGACAGATGATATAGGCTAGAGGAGCTGGAACAAATCTTTATCCCTTAGTCAGACTCAGCCCTACATACTGTATGTCCCTCAAGGCCAGCTATCACATCCCAAGGATATCTGCAATTCTACAGTTTCATTTGTGTATCATAACACTGTTGGATTGATGGATGCTTTTATCCAAAGCTCCTTACAGTAGCATAAGTGTATTATATTTTAGCCTGTGAGGCCCCAGCTGCTCGCTATTAATGGAGCTGTGCTGGGAAGTTGCAGGCATTGATAAAGTCCCTCTTTGTGCATTAATCCTGCATCGATCCTACAGTAGTACTGCAGACAATTCTTTCTTGAATGTTATACAGTTGAACTAAAGTTTATTGTATGAGAAACATCTCTAATGTCTCCCAACCAACTTGTGAGCAGACTATTTCTTGGAACTTCTGACAGATAAAAAGGAGTAAAACTTTACCTTTCTAAACACTTCCTCTTAGGGATGGAGCAAAAGTGCAACAATACTTCAAGAAGCATGCACTAAAAAGTGTGATTTCTGCAATAATGTGATACTGATCCCCATAGAGAAGTTCTCTTTCCGCCCCTTCCCTCCTCATGGAGGTCAGAGGTCAGAGGTCAGCTACAGAACCGCACCCCCCAGAGCTGGCAGGGAATCAGTTGCTGAATACAAAAAAAAAATGTGTGGACTTGCGCACTTCATCAAATCTGCAAGGGCTCTCATGCGGACTTTTGATCATTGATGTACTCTAAGTGGGCAACGTCAACTGACTTAAACAAATGCAAGGTATACCTGTATAAGTTATTAATATCTACTTAAATGATAAAGCATATATTCAGCCAGCGTTGACTGTAATCGGCCTATAATGGCTAATAGATAAACCTTAGCCTCCTACGACGGCGAGTGAGTATTAAGTGCATAATAAGATATGCCAATGCAGTTATGTTGACTGTACATGTTCGCTGACTGCTTCCTGTTTCAAATTTCACATCGGTGGTGTCCACGGCAACGAGAGAGGGGAGAAGGCCCGTCCCATTCGCTCCTTTTTATGCAGTCCCGCACCCCTGCACCCTCGTGAACTCACATAGTCACGCTGTGCACTTCAGCCAATGTCAGAATACCTAAAAACCATAGTCCGTGACTCCTTAGTCCGCACATTTGGATTCAGGCGGCGTCTTGCTCAAGGACACTTCAGCAGGGCGGATGCGTGTCCTCAGTTTCCCTACTCACTACACCACCCTGCTGCTACTAAAATACAACAGTGGCTACATGTTGGTGTTCAAACAGTGTTGACTCAGGCTGTTTGTTGCACTACCATCCAGGTCTGATCTAACCTGGGTCACGCAGTCTCTCTAGCTTCCACCCTCACGTGAATGTGACAGTGACCTTTGAACCCTCTAGTGGCTCAGGGTTTTGGGCCGGCATGTGGCTCTTCAAAAGAGCCCAGCTGGGAACCTGGCACCGTCTCCTCACACAAACCTGAGACGGAGCCGATTTCCAGTGCCACTGAGAGAAGACTGGCCCCAAATGCCAGGGCGATGACACACAGCTTCCACCGCTCAGAAGTGGTGGGAAGTTAATCGACCGCATCGCTGTCTGCAGGCAAATGGTTTCTCCATTTTACTGAATCAGCAGAGAGAACCAAAGGGCCGAGGTGATGCACTCATAAAAGGACAATACATACTGTCTAGACATGAGAGTAGACATTGCCTTGCACAAAGGGCCCGGCACAGCTCTAGAAATATTACTCATCTTTGTAGCAAAGAATTATGATTTCTCTACCATCTGTGTGGAGAAAGAGTGGCACATGGTGTTCTTTCACTCATAACAAAGCAGAAACTGAAGCTCTTCTTAATGTTTTACTAGATTTTTATTTCAGCCTCCCCCGCATTGCTCCATGTCTCCTGCCGCGTTGACGTCTTTATGAACTGAGTACATGGCAGCACATCAAGGCTGAGAGGTCCGGTGTTGACCTTACCACAGGTAGGGAGAGGGAGAGCGGAGCCATTCCTATTGGCCAGGCCAGTAAGAGCGCATCGTAAGAGACCGGGCATGACCAGAGTGTGGTGTGTGTGTGTGTGTGTGTGTGTGCGTGCACGCTCACATGTGTGTTGGATAGGGGGCGCTTGGTGGTGTTTGTGAAAATAAATAACATTCCTCCAGTATTTAACATTCCAGCGTCACACACCCACCTCTTGACAGCCTCTGGCATAATGCTTCCATTGGGCCTGGCAGAAGAGGGTCTACAGTCACCAACTGTTCTCCTCGCTCAGGCCGGTGTGTATGTCCCCAATTCGCCCATCGTTTAGCCTGGCAAATATTTTGTTTTCCTGTTGTGGCCTGTTTGCTTTTCTAAAAAAAGAGAGACACACCTTGTGCAGATATTAAAGGGAGACTCTTGTAGCTGCCAGTGGGCTGGACCCCGATAGCCCCCAGTGATCTCTGCCCATTGGCCGCAGTTCTGGCTCCAGCGGCCCGACCGCAGAAGGATCAAAGGCCCTGGGCTGCCCCGGGGCATGGAGCGCTCTCCTCATCCAGATACTATCTCCAGGGGCTATATCCTTGCTCTGACAGGCCCCGTTACGCTACTATTCTAAGGAAAGATTGTGAAAGGGCAAGGAGAGGTTATCCTGCACAGGCTTGAGCTGCATGTATACCCACGTTAGATCTTTTGCCTCACTTGTCCCTTTGGGATTCTTTGGTGTAAATCATCACAGACCAGCAGGCTTGGTAAACACAAGCTGTGCAGTTTACTGACGTCATGTGACATGATTTCTGGGTACTGAAGTTCTGTAGGTCTGTACCTCTTTACCCTGTTCTGTTTATCCTGTGATGTTTTCTGGTTGTTTCATGTTTGCCTGATGAAGGTCCTTTGACCGAAACGTCGCAATAAAGTATCATGCAAGTGTAGACAGTGTGCTGGATTATATTTCTTTCTCAGCATCTACCTTTTAGATTTTTGTCCTACGCATCTGTCACTCAAAGACTTTTAGGTGTGCAAACATTTTTTTTGGGGGTATTAAAGTAAAAAAACAGTTACCTCTTACTGCCATTTGGAGCTTTCAATGTGCAAAGTTGCTGACTGTAGCTTTAAAAGACAATGTTGATGAACAGGCGGATTTTACATTCTCCTTGTTGAGAAATGTGGAGCATTGGCAGGCTACACTGACAAGTTGACTGCGATTTGACAAACGGAAGCCTTATGAATGAGGATTTCATTTTTCTCATCACACTGACGTAAATGAGAGGGGACAGCTTTCTCATGGGTCCATTTGTCTTTATTTGGGAAAGTGACACACGTGGTTTCACATCCTGATTTTGTTTTGGGAACTTTCCTCTGTCTCCCAGCGCGACATTAAAAGGTGATACTAGGTCAGTACATTTTCTGAAGCCTGCTGATGTTATGAGCCTTCATGTCCTCCCTTTCTGGAATGTCTTCTTTAATACCAGACTCACTCGTCATTCCTTTTCCACTGTGAATATGTTGATTTGATTACGACGCAGCAGGCTACTTGTGGCTGGAGTACAATCCTCCCCTGCTTAGATCTCTAGACTCTAGAAATCGAAAGCTGCTTCCTAAGAGGTTTGGTAAAATGTCAGAAGTGTGTGTGTGTGTGTGTGTGTGTGTGTGTGTAGAGCTGGTAGTAGTACCACTGCAATGCTTTCTCCACATTTCATTGTTGTTGTGAATCATTGTATCGTTCCTGTTCAGCTTGCAGTCACGCTGATACAATTAGCCAATCATAACAGTAGAGCCTGCAGCGCGGGGGGAAATGTCTGTTTCCAGTTTTGGGTTCCCGCATCAGCTTGAACCCCAGCTAGGAATGTTGGACGTAGTGGACTTTTGAATGGAAAATGAACACACTTTTTTACTGACAGTACTCATAGCAGTGAATAAGAGCGTGTGTGTGTGCGTGTGTGTGTTTGCATGCTAGATGGGAATCACAGATGCTGTTATTGTCATCTGCAGCTGATAATAAGGAGATAGAAGAGTTCAGACAGAGAGGGAGAGAGAGTGCGCTCTGCCTTTGGATTATTTAAACCAAATAGAAATGCTGTCATCGCTGGCAGGTTGTTGGCCGCCAAGCCAGATTCACGTGTTTGAAGTCGTTTCATAGAGATCCTACTTACAGAGCGATGGGGAGCCTGTTGGGGTCGGAGGGCCTCTCACTCATCACTCAACTTACGTGTCCATATGCATAACTGAAGGATATTAGTGATACAGTGGTGTAACACAGTATTTGGAGTGTGATGCGATAATATAGCAAGTTTGAATGTCTTTCGTTAAACTAAAAAGTAAACTAAAAAAAACTAAAAGTATTGGGATTCCAATGGTATTATTGTTCCATATTTCTTAAATTAGACTGCAGTAAAAAGCTGATTTAATAGCCTTCAGGGCAAAATCAATTCTACTTAAGAGAAAACTTTTCCAGATGGAATTCAAGGCCTTTCAGACTTTCAAGCACTCTTTCAATGCAACTTTCAAGAGCATCACTCCAGTGTCTTTCACAGCCTTGACATTGAAGTGAATCTGATACTTCATACTTCATCATCCTACACAGCAGTCAGGTGTAGGGATATTACACTGCAATTTTCTTTTCCTCCGCCCTTATTGGTAAGGCAAAGAGATAAAATGAAGCTAAAACTAACTTGGAGGCAAAAGCTTTTCTCTCAATGTTTTGGATGAGTAAGTTGTTTGGATGATCTCTTAATAATACATGCAAATTGCACTCCATCAACACCTCCTTTGAGCACACCTGCAGTGCTACAGGCGGCTCTCCTGGCTCCCTGTCCCAGCATGCATTGCTGTGCTTTGCCCACGGACAGCCAGACATCGTGGCACTCGGTTGTGCCAAAGGCCTTCTGCATGACTGGATTTGAGCGGATAACGGCACCGCAGGAATGCGGAGGCGCTCTGTGGCGCAACACACCGATATTGTTCTCGCCCTGATTAACAATTAGACGGCTGGAGGAGAGGAGACAGGAGGTGGGTTAAGGATCGCTGGTGAAAATACAGCGCTGTTTTGTGCACAAAGTTGAGACAGCAGATTTTGGACTTGGCCAGGAGGCAACTTTGTCAAGTGCTGGCATCCTCTGATGTGTAGTTTAGTCCAAACAGAAATGTGGCCGACTGGCTAGGTGCAGGAGCTGACTACAGTCAGGACATTTTTTAATAGAAGTTCCAAACCCACGCTCTTGATTAATTGTGGGATTTATTGTAGTGACTGCATTCTGACCATATTCCTAATTTATGGAGGATCACAATATCCCTCGTCACAAGAGAGAGGATTTGGACAGAGATTCAGTTTCCTGATCCAACCAGCTGGTGAACAGCGTCTGTATGTGTGTGTGTGTGTGTGTGTGTGTGTGTGTGTGTGCATGTGTGTGTGTGTGTGTGTGTGTGTGTGTGTGTGTGTGTTTGTGTGTGGGGGGGTTTGTGTATTTCATTAATTGAAGTGTTGGCAGGTGGTGAGTTCTTGCTACTGCAGATTCATTGCGTGTGTATATGTGTGTGCCTCTGCATGTGTGCCTGTGTATTTGTGGTTGTGTGTGTATGTGTGTGTGTGCGTGTGTGTGTGTCTATATGTGTTTGGTGATTATCAGTCTGGCCCTGGGTCTGGCCCTGGGTGTCTGAGCTAAGAAATCACCGGTGCAGAATGGAAAAAACAGCCTTTGCCAGGCATCTGTTCAGCTTTACTGGTGACTTGAACTGTGTGCTGGCTGCTCCGGGGGTGAGACCAGAGACACCACCTCTGTCTGTCACTTTATCTCCTACGCAGCAGACAGAGTGGCTATCAGCTCTTGTTTTCCATCCACACAGGGAAAATGTTTACTTCGCAACCATGTGTAACACCCGGTGAGTGCCCAGATTTAGGTCAGATTAGACCGAGGAGAGTGTGTCCAGTCGAATGTGCTTGTCTTCAAGATCGAGTTTCTGTAGAGCAAAGCAGTAAAGAGAACTTTGGCCAGTTTTGAGGATGTACTGCTTAGGAGAGAACATCTATAGACCAAACCACCATTTCTTTCTTTGCTGTAAACCCCACAGAGTTTGCATCAGTGAGAAAGAGCCTTTGGTTGTGGATGATGCTGATGAGGTAGAACATAGAGTGATCTCAGTTGCTGACTTATTCGTAGGCCATGGGTGTGTCGCATTAACCCCGAGTGTTAAAGTAGGGGGAAATGGAAAGGGCCAGTGTACACTGGCTAGCTGGCACTACTGTCCAGGGTGGTGTTGGTCACTGGTAGCTTTCTTTTCACCAAAATGTTGTTTGTTCACACAAAGCCAGTCGTTAGTGCAATATCCATACTGAATGGCCTAGTGTCCTGGAATAGACTAAACTCATTTTCGGCTTCAACGGAGTTGTTGGCAGAGATTTCTGCCAAGCTTTCAGTCCACACAAAGAGTAAAATGTTCCTCAGGTTTTTCCGAGGTATCCTATATCCACCCCGTAGCTTATTCTGCATGACCATGTGCTGTAAATCGTGCTAACCTCTCAAGTTGCTTCTCTCCTCAGCAGATCATTTCCAGGAAGTGGAGAGTTTGCTGTGGCGTTTGGGTTGGAAACTAACAAGGGGGTCGAGGGCGCAGGAAGTCGGATCTATTTTGGAATATACTGGAAAGTGCATAGTTTTGTTATCACTGTCGTCTTGTAATCATTTTGTCTTTCTACAGTTCTGATTTAGATCCCAAAGACACCACATATTTTAATCAAGAGATTAACCTGTGCTGCCCAGTCATGTATTGAGTTGAACGCTCCTCTGGTAAATTAGGTGAAATTTCATTAAAGTCCTCTATGGATGGAGGGTCGTGGTATTTGGTATGCGGCTGCTGTGCTGTGCCGGTAGTAGCAGGCAGCCTGGCCTTCAGATGTCAGAGCAAAGCCACAGCGAGGGCACATGTCTCTTATTACAACTGGGGTTCAATCAACACGGATCTGGGTGCTTGTGCAAGGCAGTCCAGTCTGACCACAATTCAGCAGGAGGAGCGGAGCGATGAAAGACTGCAGCTGTATTGTTGTTTAGGGTCCAATGTGGCCTCTGTGTTGAGGTTGTTTGCAGCCTGTAACTCTGTACGCCTAGACATGGTATCACTGTTACTTTTGTACTTTCTTCCGTTTTACTTTTTATTTTAGTGAGTCAATGTACAGTGTCCTTGGGTGACTTGAAAGGCACTTAAGAATAAAATGTATTGCTATTATGGTGTAGAAGCTCCTCGCATTGAGTATGCCTTAAAAGTATAGCCTATATTATTCATTACTTACAATATTATCAGTTTTCCATGGATTTTCTTCCATGATTTTGCTTTTGCTGTGCCATAGGATAGCAATAATGTGATTCATGATGTTTTTCAAATAAATATAGTTTATAGTATAGATTTCTTTGAGGAATTTGAAGAAAACATCCTCACTTGTGTAGGGAGAAGGGTCAGTCGAGGCCGTGCCCAGTTGTGAGGCACAAACTAGAGTTAATGTGGAATCGTCTGCACAACTGAATGGATTAAATGTGATTTTAAAATGTAATACAGTAACTATAAATCAGGTTACTCTAATTCAATCAAATTTTGATCAAACAGCATGGGATTGTCAAATATTTTTGTCAATACTTACAAAATTTTAAATATGCCAAAAGTGTCCTGAGGGGTGAGAAGCATTCATAATTTGAAGGCAGTTGTTTGCCTTCTTGACCCCAAGGCCGTTTCCTGTGAAATTCAATTAGGAGTGTTGATTGTTTATCCAGGCCCACTCAGCTGTCGTCAGCCTGCAAGGCGAGCGTCCCAGGGCGACTCTGTAATATATGTGTGTTTATGTGGCACTGTGTGCATGTGTATGTATGTGTGTGTATTTTAGTGTTCAAGTGATCGAGAGAGGGGAGTGGGGATCTGAATACATCTTACATAAAATGTTGAATAAGGTCAGGCCTGCAAGATGTACTTCAGCCACATACTGCCTGTCCAGTATCATAAACATCCCAATACGGACCTCTTTATTTCACACCATGAAAAGACAACATTACGCCTCTTGGAATCCACCATACACTCCAGATCTCCCAACTAAGTTTGACAGCTGGCACAGAGAGGTGAACCATTTCCAATCTGGTCAACCTCCCCGACGACTCCTCTTGTCATACCACAGCCAAAGGACTATTCGTCTTAGCAGCGCACAACGCCGGGGTTTCCGAGTCCTATCCCCCGCCGTTCTGTGATCTACTTATCTGAGTTGTGTGATCTCAGCGTCTCCTCTCCCCACTCGGTTTTCCCTTGCAGAGAAACAGGTAGTATTACACCTATTAAGAGGACAGGAGAGAGTAGTTTTCACGACCCCCTGTTGACCTGACCCCCCGTGGACACTGACCTCTCCGCATCTCCACATCTGGTTCAGATTGTGACCTACCTCTGTGAATTGCAGCTAATGACAGCGTTAACCAGCGTTTAGCCACAAGGGACCAACAGACTGGCCCATCCACTCTTATCAAAGTGGTTGGGTTGGAAATGGAGAAAGTGAGGTTGGATTAGGTCATCTCCAGCCAATCAGAGGCCCTTCTCAGTGGCTCTGGTGATGTCATGGTTATTAACATGCTACTAGTCTCAATTTTGGGATAAGGGACGCTGTTACTAGAGCTGATGAACACCCCATATCAGTCGTATGAATTACCTATCTAGACACAGTGGCCTTTGTTTCATGAAGTTGCTTTATAATCCGCCTTAGCCTCTTGATTGATTTTGTTTACACCATTATCCATGTAGCTCAAATCAAAATGAGACAATTATTTGGGAAAAATTAATTGATCCGTTTCTAGCCCCAAATCCCCCAAGATGTAACCGAAATTAGTTTTGCACTCCCAACATGTGGCCGGGTCAAAGCTCTTGACTTGTGATTAAACAGGATAATGTGGGGAGTGTGTGTATGTTGGCATCTTCCTTCACAAGGCTTTGCGTCAGAGGTCCTGGACCAGATGTCCTTGAAGAACCCGGCCTGTAAATCCAGGATCTTCACTGAGCAGCAGGAGTATATCATCTGCAAAAAGTTAAAGCGGGGGTCAGTTTCGCAACGTGTCCTGCTGGCTGCTACGGCCTGCCTTGAAGATTAGCTAGATTGATGAACAGGGTGCAAAGCGAGACAAAAGGAGTTAGTGAGGAATGGAAATCAGTGACAGCTCTTTGGCTGGGGTGGGCTGTGATGGATAAGTGAATTTGAGAGTTCAAGCCAAGACAAAATGAATCATCTGATTTGTAGAATTAGCCATCATTAGCTCAAAGTACAGCAGCAACAAACAATTATTTTAATAATCAATTATTCTAACCAGCAATTCATTGATTTGTCAGCTCAAGAAGAAATGTAAACAGTGTCAGTTATATCAAAGCTGGAGATATGTATCTGTTCTCCAAAATATTCCTTTTTTTATTATTATTTTGGATGCCACGTCAGGTTGTATCTCCATCAGGCTCATTTTCACTCTCCAATACTGTTGGGAAATTATTATTGGTCTTTGAACAAACCTCTGTGAAAACTGATGGAATGCAGTCATAATCACATCAGCAAGAGTGTCTGACTCGACTCCACAAACAAAGAAATGACCAGAAATATGAGCATTATGCCCATTGTGGGTTGATTTTTCATTTGACCTATGCAACCGAAGGAGCTGGGTATTTCAGTATTGTCCTGCCTTTTTACATATTGATATCAAACTATGCTGCCAGATCAACTGATCTGCTCAGGAGTGAGTTGCTCCCTGAACCCAGTTTCTGTGCTTTAGTGAGTATGACGCTTTAGACATAATTGCCAGGCTGAACATCTGTAATGGTCGTGTTTGGAGAGGATTTGTTGTTGTTGTCTTAGCTGTGTGAAAAGCACTCAATGGGTTTAACCCCACGTTACGTTTCTTTAATCCCATTGTCCTGCTTTTGAATAAACTTTCATAGAGCCTGTCTTTCTATGGAATATTTACCACACAAAAAAACTAGAGTAAAATATATTCTCTAATATCAAGGATTAATCAATGTCTTGTTTTTGAATAAAGTTGCTCATAGAGATTTCTTAAAATGCTTATCAACATGCTGTGGGGACCTTTGTAAGGATATTGGTTCTGATTTCTGATGTGTAAACTCTACAGCAGACAATAAAAAACACATTTGGCCTTCAATGTGATGTTTCGAGGTAAACTCTCATCTAAGCAGCCTGACTGTAGCAGTAGTATGGCAATTTATGGCAGCCTGGAATTATAAAAATTACACACAGAACAGTTTCCACGATGCCATGCGTATTTGAAGTGAATGAACAGGCCTGTTTGGTGATGTGATGGAGACGCAGCCAAATGGATGCTGTGATGTGTACACAGTGAGAACGGAAAGCAGATTGCATCGACCAAACTTCCTGGATTTACTATTTACGATTTTCTTAGACTAAAAAAAGAGAAAGTTCAGGGTTCAGGAGGATGTAAAATAATTCTCTCATGTTTTATGGCCCATCCAAACTGTATAAAGCCTGATTAAATCTCTGACAACTGCTTGCCCTCAGCTGAGAATGCATGCCCAAACTGCATTTTATTTTACAACAGCTTTTACAATGGGCCTCTGCTTAATATTATTGTTTCTGGTCGGCTTTATTTGCCAGCCTAATAATGAGTCATTAGAGCCCCGATTTGGAAGCTCAGTTTACGTAAAGCGTTCAGAAGTCTGTGATGTCACCCAGTGGGAGAGACCTCCTAATGTTCATCTCAAAGAATGTAGACTCTTTGGCTCCAGTTGTGATTTTTGAGAGAAACAACTGAGATCCGCCACCGCAAGACCATGTATTACCCCGTGACCACATGCGCTCAGCACAGGGGAAGGCATCAGTCTTCTTGAATGTCCACATGCAGAAGTAATCATAAAACTCTTATGGAAATAGAGGAATCGGGGGGGAAAATAAACACAAAGATAAAAGTTCTCTCGGGGAAATCATAAACATCGTGACGCAGCGCTTTGATAGTGCCAAGCCCAGAGAGCCGTTCAGTTTGGGAAGATGGAGATTTCTAGAAAGTTCACGAAAACGTTTGGCATCCACACAGACACCGAGGGTATCCGATGTCCGCCTGACTCCGTCTGCCTTGTGTGAAAACTGGTAATGGGGTGGCATGTTTATATTCGTTTATTGTTTTGTCCTCGAAAGTTGTTTTGTTGTATCGTCTCTGGTTCCAGTTTGCTAAAGTACTGAGTTTGCTGTTATAATTATGGTGGATATTGTTTGTTACTATATGAGGCCTCCTAGAATGAAGGGAGTGGGAAATTCAGTAGTTGAAGTTCACTTTTAACTTCCAAAATCTTAAGAAAAAACTTATGTTTAGAATTCTTCATTTTACAGTGTGTTTAGTGGCGCTTGTAGCCTGTATACTCTTACTGTAGCATGGAAACAATCTTCAAAATGTCTACAAATTTGCTGCCATTTTTTCTTCTCAGTTATTTTATGAATGAAGACAGTTTGCCTTTCCCTTCCCTACTAATTTCTCAGCACACTGTGTGACTCACATAAACTTTGATATAACTTGTTGGAGCTTTTTATAGCTTATTACAGAATTTGCATACATCGTTGGATTACTGAAGACTGTGTCATGCATTTTGCGGTTAACACTGTAATTATCAGGATATCACAGCATGGATATATTCCAGCTTTTCCGTGAACTTTCTTTCTTCGCTGGCACTGAGTCCACAACAAAATGCTGCTAGTGACAGCCTCCAAAAATATGGGCTCTTCCACTTAAGATAACGTATGTGAAAATAAGAGAATGCGCTGTTGTGTAATGGCACTTGTCTGTTAGTAATAAGTGGTCCAGCAGATTAATAGCATCGTGGTGGGAGAAGGGGGTAATCTAATCTCTGAAAACAATGCGTCTTTTGTATACAGTCAGCTTCATGGCTTCATCAGATCTCATCTAAATTTCCAGAGAGCTTCCTCAGAACATCCGGAAAACAATCATCCATGCTATTCTGTCTGGTAAATCCTGTTGTCTCTCAACATGGGAATGATTCCCCAGAGCTCACAGATCTAACCAGACTGTTCTTGGAAACACGGCTGGCAGAGTGTCGTCTTTTCCACAATGCAGAGACCTAGTTGAAATAAGTTAGCTTTTGTTGTCCTCCCTGGAGGGCTATACATTTTTCCCCAGGGGAGGGTGGGGGGGTTACAGTTCCTTCAAGTGCTGACGTATTAGAAATCTACAGGGCTCAGATGTTTCCTTTGATGCTGGTTTACTGGCAAACCCCGAGCTCTTGTAAAGTAAAGCCCAACATATTTGCTTTTAATGATCTAAATAAGGCTACGCATGGTAGTTAAAGTGGTTTTGGTTAATTATAGGTGCCTGGCTCTAAGAATATTTCACATGTTTACAGCATGTGCTTGTGAGAGTGAAATGTTTTGAGGATTTTGGCAGTCTTGAAATAAATCATAAGTATACTAAGCGCAGTTCTTACTTTAACAGTGGGCAGTGTGTTTTCCCTCAAGCTGAACCACAGCTCATCAAGATGCTTTGAATGTCAGCTGTGCCGCGGTGCCGAAGAACATGTTCACCACCGCTATACCGCGTCCATTACCGCCTCCCCATCGAAAAGGCTACTAATTAATACAACTCAATGCCGGATCTCACCTTGTGGGCCGGTTGCTAAGCAGCAGGGATACAAACAGAAGGACCAATGAGAGATTTGCTGCTCTGTGCTGCGGCTTAAAGCATCTCTTCATCAAGGAGGAATTTTTACTGGGTTGATCATGGCGAGTCCCGCACTGCTTTAGGGCAGAAAGCTGAGTCTTGATGCATACTGGAGACTATGTCATTCTGAGGAAATTATCCCCTTATTCCCCAAGAGTCTATACTGTAATACTGGGACCAGAGAGAGGAGTATGGCTTTCTGTACGTACAGTAGGGCCATTGTATCGCCCTACAGAAATTGACTCATGACATCATGTTCATGTTGGACAGTAAACAACTATCCTTTTATACTTTCAGTGGGAAAATCTTGTCAGGGGTTATTATTACAGTCCCATACTGTAATTTCTGAGTCATCTTATCTTAACAGCTTTTAATATATATATATCAGGTCATTGCTGGCACTGGTGTCATTCAAAAGACACTGAGGGATCTGTTCAAATAGCTCAACCTTTGTTATGTGTGTTTATTTCGAACATATAACAACCAAAAATAAATATGAAACGAAGCAAGAAAATCCATTAAATAGTCAAAAAAGAAACAACAACAAATCCGAAAACATACAGTAAATTCTTGACAAATGTTCGAACTTTTAAAATGCCGATGGATTTTAATTAACTTTTCACGGGTGATGCTGTCTGTATGAAGCAATCTCTCCCTCCCTCTCCATCTCCCCGCTCTATAACTCTTCTCTTGTGTGGGCCTCCCCTCACAGCTGCTCCATCCCGGCCAACAATAATACAGCCTTTTTTTCCTCTCACTTGTCGGGTGCAAAGCGGTTTTTCACGAAATTGTAGGCATGTCATACATACGGACAGACATGCTCCCCTGTTTCATGTTTTCCATGAGCTGTGTCATAGCTTCTACAGTAGAGCCCGGCTGTGGCTTATGGCCGGGGCGGTGAGGTTTTAATGCACCGTCAGCCTGTGCGAGGCTTCAGATCAGGGTGCGTGTGTGGTGTGGTGTGGGAGGCATAGCCGAGAGGCTCGGTAATGGGAAGGACAGGCGCTGACTGGGCCTCAGATGAAGTATCACTGCCAGGACAGGCTGACATCATATGAAATAAGCGGTGCTGCGATTAACAGAATTTGGAAGAGGAAAGGAGGGATGGACGACGCATATCGTGTAATAAAGGTTTTCTTGGTATGAATGCCCTCTCTCATCAATGCTCTTTTTATTCCTACATCTAGGGCGCGTTCACTCCAAGCATGTTTGAACACGATTATTCGAACTCTGGAGCTTTTACTCTTTTAGTTCAGTTTGATGGGGCAGGTGAGAACAATGCCAACCGAGACGTCTTGGTCCTCCAATCCTTCCAATCGAGCTGCGGTGTAGTTCGTTTGGAGTGAGAACGTAAATCTGAACCAACTACAACGACCCCGAAACACTATGGTTTTTTAAAATAATTTTTTTTGGTGCCATTTTGCCTTTATTTGAGAGATCAGTATAGATCGACAGGAAAGTGAGGGCAGAGAGAGGGGATGACATGCACCCCAAAACAATGTTTTAAGGCAGTGTTAGCGTAACAAAAAGGAACTGATGGCAAACCGCATTCTGGATTGATGCTCATATTCAGCTATTTCCTCATGTTTTCTTCACTGGTATGAACACCAGAGAAGGTAAATTACGGCAAAGAGTGCAGACAAGTCCATCATGCTTAGCTAAAGTTACAGGAACTGGAATCAGATTTGTTTTGCCCATTTCCCCGGCCTGTACAGGAAATTGAACCAACCACTTTCCGTTCACAAGCGCACTTCTCTCACTTTAGTCTACAGCAGAATGAATGATATGAGCTGTTATTGAAGTTGAGAAGTCTGGTGCTTCATGTAAGTTGGTGGCATTGAAACAAACCAAGTCTGACACCATGTTGCTGTCAAGGGTTACCCAGGATACTGTGAGACAGTATTCAGAGCTTGAGGGTGAGATATTAGCTCTGGAATGGGAAGAGCTTCTGTGCATATTGGTTTAGATTTGTTATTATCTCCTCAATTAAAGCTGGACTGTTTCTGGACCACCGATGTTTGACCCAAGTGTAGTTCCTGGAATGAGCCCAGCCCTCCCCACCCCCGTGTGAACATGACTGAGGTGTTGGGGAAAGAACCCCTGGCCTGTGTGTTTTCAATCATGCCACCCCCCCCCCCCCTCTAAATCGCCCTCACCTTTGGTTCACCCTCTCCTCTGTGCCCTGAGGCGCACACACACACACACACACACACACTCAGTAGGGTTGGATGAACTTAAGAAACCTATACCACCTTCTGGATAAGCTTTCTGGATGAGAAGATGGAGGCGGGGGGGGTGTTTTTCAGCACTGCACCTAACTAATAACACCCCTCATTCTATTACGTGAGAAGAAAAACCCGGCGTTACACTTGAGTGGGAAACCCTGTGTGTCTGGGGCCTGATTTCCATTGTCCTCTGTAAGCTGCTTAGGGAAACGTATCGCTTTCCTTCACCTGTTTGACATTAAAAGGCAAGGTAAATGTTTGAAAGGCTTTGGGAACGTCGTAGGCCTGGTTTGCTTTTGTCAGTCCCACCACTTACAGCTGTCATGGCTCAGTGCAGAAACTTACATTCAAAACAGACATTTATCCTTGGTTATCCTGAGGGGCTTGCACAGAGGCCCACAGTTGGTATTATTAGTTGCTGTAACTATAGCTTACTCCGACACTTGTGGCATGCAAACACGGGTAAATGGCTTGGTGGATTGCTTGGAGAAAGTTGACAGTTTGGGAACTTACCTGTCATCCCCCTGCTCTATAATTAAGGATGCTGTTTTGGGAATTACCCCTCTTTTGGAAGCATGTGCTTTTATATTGTTTTCAGTTGCTAACACATACATATACAGTAGCTCATAGACCCAGTGACTCCCCAGGCTGTCACATACCATATCCCAAAGTGACTACCTTTTTCCACTGACTCTATGTTGGAGAATGTGAAGTTAAAGTTTTATGACTGTGATTATTTAATTTTCTGTCTGCTCCCAGCTATTACTTCTCCTTACAATGCCACACACACACAATCATAGGCTGCCGCATTTCTTGGCATCCCAGCCCGCAGTGAAACCCAAACAAAAGGTCTGTCATTCGAATATTGTCTATGGTTTGTGGTCGGCAGCGTAGGTAATGAAGTTAATGGAAGCAGCAGTTGTGGCCGGAGGCTGCGTGGTCGGATGTCGTGTCGTATCTCCGTCCCTGCTGACCCGAGGCAGGAAGACAAGACGAGGGAAGATGTGACTGGGTTCATCCTCGGGGGGGGGATGAGCGTGATCCAACCGTGAACAGGGAGGAAGTGAGGTCAATCCTCACTTAGGGAGTTGCTGAGATGCATTTTTGGAACCACCCCCACACATCACTGATAATGGTAGTTACTGCATTCCCTCAGCAATTTAGATCATCTACCCACGTTTCCATGGGGGGAGGTTGTACGGGACCGTCCCACTGTGAGCTCACCCAGGACTTCGTTACTATGGCTATGACTGAACTCTCGCTTGTCAAGCTCAAAGCCAGCTGGTGCTAGTCGTAATGGCGGTGGCGGTCGAGATTTCCAGAAAGCTTTGTTTTGGAGGTCTGGTGGTGTTTTTCCTCCTCCAGATTGCTGGGGATTTCCTTTCTTCCCATGGGGATGCCCTGCTATCTGAGCTGTGACTCAGTGGAAGGATTTCATTCCAGTGACTGGGCCTTTTCTTTCTCACCCCTGGATTAGTTCATTTGATTGATGCAGCCAGTTTTTCTATTGTAGACATCCAAAATGAACACCTCAGTGAACCATCATACATACGTCATACAGTATTAAGCTTGACATGGCGTTTCACCAGGTTAGGGGCACAAACTATTAAGTTCTTCCATGAACAAATTCTCAAGAGTAAAATGAAAGGAAGTGTTATTGGGCCAGACGCAGATCAGTCATTCTCTCCTACTCTAGCAGCTGTCTGGGGGATGACTCAGGTCTGGAAGAGAGGAAACACTTATTAAAAGGTGAATGAATATAGCAGCTCCTATTCAGAGCCCTCTTTGGGGCGCGCAAACCATTTCCTCAGAGGGTATGAGGGGGTTGAACATTCAAAGTTCATCCATTCAGAACAAATACAAAGGGTTTTTTTCCCCTAACAAACATGGACACAGGAGGTCTTTAGGTAAGCACAGGCTTAGAGGAGGAGAGTTTTGAATGAATTGGCACTGAAGCATCTAACAAGCCTTGATCCAAGGATAACACAGCAGAAATAATCAACTCCACTATTGCTGTAATTAAAGAAGTATATTTTTCATGCATAGCCACTGTTTGCTTTGGTGTAAAGTCATAAATCATGTGGAATATTTCACTGGGACTTGATGTTGCTGCCAGAACCAACCACAAACTCCAGAAGTGGACTTTCTGTTCAATGCCGAGGTGTAGCGTCCTCACTCGTAAAAAAAGGAGGAAGAGTAATTTGCACCGAATGAGCGTGCCTTCCCCAGCACATCTGGTTTAACAGGAGAGTGATTTATGTTAATGTTGTTCGTAAGGCCACGACTCAAGTCAGCGGCTTCCAGCTTCTGCAGCTGACTGATGAGGGAAACCTTGGAAAGCATCGTGGCTTTTTTCCCTTACGTACTGTCTCTATGTATGTAAAAAGGCCCCTAATTGTCGAAGTAACTGTCAAAACTTTGTTCACAGAAGTCTCCTCAATTGTTGCCTCTCTATGAAGTTCAGGAGAAGACTTGACCAGCCTTGTTTGGTCAGCGGCCCCCACGTCAGTTTCCAGATGGCTATTACTCAGCCCTGATTTAGACCGAGAGCTTTGCTGAGTGATCTCATGGTCATTCATCAGCGCTATTAAAAACCCGTCTGGAGGGATTTTACTTGGGCTACACCTTTGGGTCAAACACACACACACAAGTGAAAACAAGTGAAAAACTGACCTTAGCTGGGTGTAAATCCCAGTTTGCCTTTAGCTACTACCTCGGGCCTGATTAATTAAACCTGGTGACGACAGTTTGGCCGGGCCTGCTCTGTGTCACACAAGGTTTCTCCAAAGAGTAATTAAGATTAGCATGAGCTGTGAGGTAGAGAGAGGGAGAGAGTTGGAAAACGAGGCCAGTTGTGCCCGATGGCCTCTTGTTAAACAGCTGGGTGGGGTGAACTCTGGCCTCCCTGGCCTGTAGTTTGGTTAACTTGTCAGTATGTCATTTTCTTCTCCTCCCTAGAAAGACTCTTGTGAATGCTATTCCTGCCGCCTCACTCCCTAAACGTGCTTTCATAGCTGAGGGGAGATGTAGTCATGAAGAAGAGAGATGCACTGAAAGATAAAATTGTTGTATGAAGAGTTGTGAAGTGTTGTAATTGCTTTGTTTTCTTAATCATAATGAGAACATTATTTCACTGACATCATAGGATTTACAGGACTCTCACACCCAATAAGGTTGAAGAGGGCATTTCATTGCATTTCAGGTATTTATTACATGGGAAACAGAACAAGGCACAAATGTTTCTGTTCAAAAAAGTTTCAGTTTGGAGATACAGCTGTCTGTGCGTCTCCACACCTTGTTTGCCTGTCCTAAACTCCTGGTTTATGGGTAGACTGTTGTGTTGTTGGGCTTCCTGACTCACAGTTTGAGACTCCTTCAAGTTTAGTATCAGATATTTTCCTCCCATCATTCCCTCCTTCACTCAACCTCTCAACACAGTCTCTCTCAGTCTCATTTTCAAAAAAGGAAGTAGCACAGGGGCGAGAGCCTTCTCAGGTCTGGGTCACACCTTGTAGTGAGCGTCAGCTGATGGACCATGCTGACTCAGAGCTGTCTGTCTCTAGACTGTGTGGACGAGTGTGTTATCCACTCTAGACGCTTATGGTTAGATGTACGATTAGTCCATATGAAGGCTTGGTTTTGTTCAGGCTAGGAACATGACATCACGGTAGCAGCTAAGGAAGTTCGGGGTTAGGAGGATGTGTGTGAAGATTGTCTGGAATTTCCAAATGAATCCATATCAGGCTTCATGAGACACTTGTTTAGTACAGTCAACATGAGAATCTGCTGTAGTAATGCAATGAACTGCTTTGGGAGAATCAAGTTTTAAATAATCTCTCAATATGTGACCTATTCTGTTCATATCGGTTATCGCCTCAGCTCCAAAGAATCCCTAAGGACGTATGTCTGTCAAAGCTTCCCCCAAAAAAGATTTTAAAAAATCCTTGAGGTCATGATCCTCTGTGCATGGGTGATCAGTAAACCAGGACTTAAATGAATCACTCTTGGGACTACCAAGCTCTTGAAAGTGCTAACTGTTGATGGTGAAAGCAGATTTTTGAGTGTTTTTGTCTCTGTGGTGCTGTCACAAGGCCACACTTTTGAGTGACATTATACAGTATATAGCTAATGCAAACTTGCTTCAAGTCATTCCAGGAGTTCAGGTGGAATTTAAGGGTTTTATTAAAACTATTTTGCTTTTCTTGGTCCTGGTCAGGTAGGACATCATTCATTAATTAAGTGGTTTTAATGCTGCTCGCAAATCCATCCAGAACCGGTGACGCAGTTGTTTTCTTACTTTGCTACTTCAAAGCTAGAACGTTTGACAGTGTTTGACTTGTTGGTAGACGGACAACTTTTCCAGCAGTGAAGCGTTCACTGGTGTCAGTCCAGATGTCACGGATTTGTGTTGTATATTCATTACTTTCAGTGCAGGTGTTTATAAATATTTTTGGGACATTCATCAGCTTGAGTTGTTTTCTTTCCTGCCCACTCAGACAAAACAGCATGTGTTTTGAAACACAGATTCTTTCGTAATTCCATATTCAGGATAAATGTGTGATTGTGAAATAAACTCAGATGTTTTTGGGGGTTCAATTGACCACAGTCTGCCAGCCAGAACCAGGATTTCTCAAAACAGAGAAGCAGACATTTTTATAATGAACAGACGTCTCATTTTAGACCTCCTGTTTGCCCTTCTTTGCCAAACCACTTCCTTCTAGTACCCCATGTATAGCAGGGCATAGTCTAGACCTGAAACTGAGACCTTTCAGTCTCTCACCTCTGTGGCCGGGGTCACAGATGACATCCATCCAACAAATGTCTTGAAATACTCTGCACCAAGGTTTAATAGCCGCTGAGGTCCAAAAGCCTCACTGTTAACTATTTTAAGTGGCAACTGGCATTGTTTCCTGCCACAGTCACAGCCCTGAAAATAAGTTTTCAAGCAGAGTGGAGAGTGTCAGAGCTGCCAGGGTCTGGATGTTTAGGATTCTTGGAGAACAGATCCTCTCAGCTTGTGTTGTGGTGTTTGGCAGGAGAGAACCAGGCCTCTGCCTCTCTGTTGGTCTGTCTGTCTGATGCATTGCTGGGGAGGGACGTTGGAAATATTTAGATATTTAAAGAGCATCTGTGCCCTGTTCGAGGGTCAGCGCTCAGTATTATTTATTCTCCCGGCTCAATTAGTCCGGGGAGTCTGTAACCTCTCAAAACCAGCGGGGAGATTGGAACGTGCAGATACACACATTCATGCACACACACACACACACAGACACACACACACACACACCCACACACACAGACGCTGAATACAAACCTCTGCCTGAGGTGTGTACATGCAAGACTTCACAGACAGGCAGACAACCAGATGCAGTTAAGACGCCTAAACAGGCAATGATAATAACTCAACACACTCACATGCACATATCTCTTATACTACTTATAAGGTAAACTACTTATAGGTAAAAAAACATACACATAGTTATGTCAATACAATCAGCTGAAGTCCATTAAATACTCCATTCCTGTGTGTGTGTGTGTGTGTACTGTACATGCAATTTGCTGAGCTGTGAAAGCCCTTATTTGATCCAAGCTGAACTCATGTTGACTCTTATTTAACCTCGGCAGGTAATCTCCGCATGTGTTTTTATTTCCCGAAGCGCTCTTTGCAGGAAGGGGCCGGTGTTCGGCTGTACAGTAGAGTGTGTCGATCTTATTGCCCGCGACCGCAGCAGAAACCATTGCCAGGTGGGGTGCCATGCCACGCAGTCGCAGACTTAGGGGTGCCGATGGATATCTCTGTCTCCCTAAGTGTTTCAGGATGGCTGGTGTGGAGGCATTAGGCGCTGTCAGTCACTCACTGTCACGGGCAGCGCTGACCTCCTGTGTCACCGGCAGGTCACATACAGAAACACTTAGACCAAGTGGAGTCTGGTGCTGCTGGTGACTTTGACTGTGACGGGATGAATCGCATGCTGTAATTCAGTCATTGGGTCAGTTAGTCAGTCAGCCAGTTAATTAGCCAATCAGTCAGTCAGTAAGTGAGTCAATTAGTCAGTCAGTCAGTCTGTCAATCAGTCAGTCACTAAGGCTACCTTCACACCGCAGGCCTTCATTGCTGCTCATATCTGATTTTTTTGACTGTTTATATCTAATCCAGGATGTAACCCATATCTGATGCCAATATGAACTGACAATGATGTCAGAAAGACACAAAGACTAACAATAACAAAATAAATCGCATCAATTTTTGTACCTGCACTTCTCTGGCTTGTTTGGAACATAATGGTTATTGTATATGCCTTCAAGTTTTGACTGAATTGAGACGTCTCCCCAAATACCAATCAAGTCAGCTATCGCGCTTTATCTCCATTGTTGTGTCCCATTGTCCTCCATGCTAACACTGAAGCAAACTCCAATTTGAGCGTTCAAATGCAAGTCACATAAAGGTTGCATTCCACATATCCATGTTGTCCAGATTGGAAATGGCAAAAAATACGACTCCATGCAGCTTTTTGCTGTTCACAAACATCAGATCTGTGTCACATGTGAGGGAGAAATTAGAACTGGGACACTTTGGGTTGCAGTGTGAATGTAGCCTAAGTCAGTCAATCACCTGATTAAAGTGCTTGATAAAATCTCCTTGGAAGAAATGTTTTGGTTCTAACCAGGCGAGGGACCTTCAAGGCTCTATCTCTGCAGGAGATGAGATATTTTTCAGGGTAGATGGAGGAGATTATTCGCCTTGCCTGGAGCGATGTGCGATGTGTGTGATATCTGCCTCCGCTGGTGTTGTGTGGGCACAAGACACGTAGTCCAGGGTTGTGTAAAACTGCCTTTTGAGAAGCAATCACACTGAAGTGTTTTTTTCTCCCTCTTTGAATTTTTGGTGTGTTGGAAACAAAAATAATTGTATGTGGCTCTTTATGTGGCTGTAAAATGTAATTAATGAATTAACATCATGCTCACTGACTGAAATCACTTTAGAATAGTATTTATTATGACAAAAATAATTTTAAACAAGTTTTTGTTGGAATGGGTCATTTTGTTATTAATCCGGCCACAATTAGCTGACCAAACTTGCTCTGGTGTGTCAGTGCAAAAATTATTAGTGCTTTACATAGCCTATGCAATTTTTAGTCACTAAGCAAAGCCAGGAACTGTAAAAGTCCCAGCACTGCATTTACAGCAGCAATTGTTCTTATTTTTTGTCTATATTCTGTCTAGTGTAAATTGTATTTTTTCATGTTTTTTAAAAAACATTCAATTTCAAAACATGTTTAAAGGCCTCCAACAAGACTCTTTAACAATTCTTTGAATCTTCTATGATATATGCTTCATGTTATGTGTATGATATGTACAGTATCTCTCTCATGCAGTCTGTCACTCACTAAAGCAGACACAGATGCACATGCAGTACATGATCTCTCTCTCTCTCTCTCTCTCTCTCTCTCTCTCTCACACACACACACACACACACACACACACACACACACACACACACACACACACACACACTATGAGGCTCTCAGTGTGTGGCCACACAGGATTTGCTACAGCAGGAAATAGAATATAAACGATGTGATCAACAGACAAGCAAATGGTGTAAGATTGTAAACAGATTGCCCACATCTGGGGAAGCTTTTTCCGCTTTCCCTCATTCTCTCCACTTCTATCCATCACACCGTGGAGAATTCAGATCTGGACTTATTTACTGTTGTGGCCGTCCATTATAGTGGTTTACGAGAGCTCAGTTTCACCACAATCATGGAGAAACAGACTTGTACTCTCTCTCTTACCCGGCATGGAATGAAAACCAAATGGATCGACTCGGACTCCACCAGGTCGATTGGCTTCCATTAGTCCGCATCCACATCGCTAGCGGCCCTGTACGTCCAACAGTAGAGGCTTTGCTGGCTGTCTGAAGGTTTGCCCTTGTTACAATGAACAATGGAGGGCAGAAGTAAAGTGAAAGCAGCTTTTCATAATGAAGGATGGAAATCCTAGCTGGAGCAGCGTTTATGGTCCCAAGGGAAATACACATGGGGCATATTATTGCCCGTTCTGAATTTAGGATTGTAAGGAATTAGCATGGCTGAGAGGTCCAGCTCATGGATTTAGTACGTTTTTATTCCAGGTAAAATTTTGACCGCGGTTTCTTCTGAGTCTATTTCAGACGATTACATAGACTAAGCTTTAAATAAAATGCTGCATCTGGCCCATGTGCTTGGCAGATGACTTTACAGTTGAAGCAACAAAGACGAGCTAACGGCGTCACTGAAATTACAAGCTGCATCCGACTCCTTGCTGTTCCATTCATGTTGTACACAACCACAGCCTTGATTACAGAGCGCCGTCAGCCAGCTCTGCTCACCCTGCTATCAGCACTTTCCCTGCAACACACCGAGTGAAAGCATCCCTCCCTGCTCTGAAGCAGGGCAGTGCCATCACTACTCACCCCTTAAACCACTCATCAGGCCTAGGGAGGCTCATGACAGCATCCCCTTCACATCCAGACTCCCAACTGGCACGGTGAAACCCACCAATGCCAAAAAAGCAACCATCCATTAAGTAAATTTAAAGACTAAAAGAAAGAAGAAATGATCAAAGTCCTCAGCTGAGAGTCATTCACAGAAGATCTAAAGAGTGGAGATTCTGCTGTTACAGCTGTGTGGCTGATTTCACTGCTTCTATAGCTGCCTGTGGTTGATTTGGCTCGATGGAGATGTAGGAGTGGTTCACATCATCATCATCACCCTGCTGAAGTCCCATTCATCATCTTTGTCAAAGATTTCTCGCCTGTTAACAACTGAAATTACCACCCACCAAGCGCCAGAAGAAGGTGAAATTTGTCTTTTGGTAGATAAATCTGAATGGTTCCCCCGCCACACTGGCTGGTACCTTTTTTTTTTTTTAAACACCTCAGTCTTTGGTCCTCGCCTGGTCTCAAACTTTGTCCCTCCTGGCCACCATACACTCTCTCTGACTGTGATGACAATGACATCAAAGCAAAACAGATCAAAGGCTCTATATCAAACAGCCCCCTGATTGGCTGCGTGTTATGCTGCTCTACACAAAGCGGAAGCGTCTAATTGTCTGTTTCTCTGCTGCCTGGACGGTTAACTAGCCCGGTGTTTGCTGAAACTTCCTGTTATTCCCATGTGGTGACATAGCAGGTGTGAGGCCACCAACAGAAAGAAAGAAACACTGAAGACAAAGACAAAAAAGATGCATTGTATAAGTTTTAAATTAACTCTAAATCTGCTCTTGTCTTTTTATTGAATGCTTCACACATGAACTGAGTCTATACATGAAATAGCATTGAAAACGGGTAAAGTGAGATACTGTAAAAAATGTACAGTATCGCCCACTCTTGGCAGGTGAGCCAAAAAGTTCTTTCAACATTTTGGTCACTGCCTTAGAAATTCAAAGATGTGTCCCTCTGAGTGGAGTGAAGATGTCTGAATTGAAATGTTTCTCTTCATCGCTGGGTGGACTGCGGTGGCCTCCAGCTCTGTGCGTCTCCTCTGACCTCCCCCGGCTCCTCCGTCACTGCTGGGGAATGTGAGGAATGCCGCTTACTGGGACGTCCCAGCACTAGGTCATCAGCCGGCACCCGCACGACCCCTGACCTCAGCTGTGACCAAACGCTGAGGGTGGGAGTCCCTGACCTTGTAGAGGATTTACCCATAGACAGGAAGAAGACAGGCACAGACTTGCTCACACACACACACACACACACACACACACACACACACACACACACACACACACACACTCTTATCTGTCTTACACAACTTGTGTGCTGCAGCACCAGTTTCTCCTGAGAGGATATGAGCTGTGACCCGGGAAGTTTTACAGACTACACAGCACAACTGCTCATTTGAATTTTATTGTGGTGCGGGACATCTGCGCATAGACATGACACAGACACGCATCTCACACACACACACACACACACACACACACACACACACACACACCTGGACCCTCATCTAGATCTAATAGGATCTCAGAAGGGTGTCTAGTGATTGATCTCATGTGATCTAAGTTCTCCTCTTAAGTAAGTGTGTGTGTGTGTGTGTGTGTGTGTGTGTGTGTGTGTGTGTACATAGGGGGGATTTGACCTGAATTCCAGTCGGCATGCTGTGTGTCAACAATGCTAGTTTTGTGTAATGTGACAGCAGCAACAGGAACAAGTCGTCTTAATGGAAGGAGTTCAAATCCTCCTTGGAGGCCTGCGAAGGGAATCGTAACACAGTTTTTACATCCAGCAGCCTGTGGGTGGTGAGTAATTACCTCCGCCAGCGAAGTTGGCAGCAGATCATGTTTTCACCCCTGTCTGTTTGTTTGTTAGAGGATTTGGATGAAATTTGGTGGATAGATTGATCCCGAGGCCCGAGGATCAGCTAGTTAGAATTTGGTGATGATCTGGGATTTGATACAGTGTTTGTACGCAGCCTTCGGTTCAAACAAAATATGTAAATACTTTTTATAGTTTGTTTTAGCCGACTGCGGTGCCAGTTGAGTGCGGTTTGTCGCAATACAATACAGTGTTTGCCAGAAAGTAAACGATCACAGGAAAGTGTTTGTGTGTTAGGTGTAGTTTCACGAGGCAGGAAATCACATTAATTAAAAGGAGATTTATTAATATATCAGGGGAAAGGGGGAGAGCTGGGGGTGAGACTCTGAGGGAGTTTGGCCTGGAGTCGTGACGCGGCCGGCTGCCGATGGTGGTGTTGTCCTGCCACCGGAGGGGGGCGTTTCCCGGGCAACTGACCCCCCGCCAGACCAGGACATAGTAGAGAATAGGAAAGGTGGAGGAGGGTCACATTTGTGGACAAAGAGGGGGCATGTTGGTTTGTTAAGTTAAGTTTATTTTATTTGACATGGACATCACAGCACCTGGAGCTTATATACTGTTGGACAGGTGATCAGAGGGATAGGGATCAGGTGTGTGAGCAATTACTGTGAGCAGCTGTGGCCGGTTTCAATTGGAGTGCATTCCAGTGCTGTCCTCCTCCCAAATTTCAGTTGACCAATTAACTCCATTTTAAGTGTATACTTATGCTTCTCTGTAACTGACAACTCGGTGTCCCACTATCTGAATTGTCCTGATAAACCCCACTTATCCGGTACTCCAAGCAAGTCAGAACAAATGATTAAAATTATATACTATTTCAGCAAGGTAAGATTTAACTTTATTGATCCCCGAGGGGAAGTTGAGTTAGTATGTGCATGTATGTGCCATGAATGTAAAATCCAGTGGCTGTGCATTACCTGTGTTGGTTTTCTGTCAGTGTGCCTACTCCACTGTGTTTTCATATCTTTCATATCTTAATTGAATTTTCCCTAACTCTAAGCAGAAGTTCCTATGTAGAAGTTCCCCCAGTAGATAAGATAAGCATGGCATGTGGGTAAGGGTTAACCCGCTCATAAGATGAGCTTGAGATCTGCTCTTTTTCAAGTCATGCCTATCTTTACGGCCATCTTTAAGGAACATGTGTTTTGAGGCGTCTGAGGTAATCATATCTGAAACCATTCTGCCAGCGTTGTGAAGCAGACCTCTCATACACCTTTTTAAATTAAGATTTTTCTGAAAATATCATTGATGTGTATGTCACCAACTGGAGTTCACTGTTTTCCCACTTTTTCATTTACCACTACATCACCAGGAGGGAACCCCCTTTTTTTCTTTCTTCTCTATGGGGAAGACGATGTCATTAAATTGGCCGCTCTCCAGCAGTAAATCACTGTCGGTGTGTGTGTGTGTACACACTCGAACGCACAAACGAGTTACGGCCACTCTCACACACACAAACGCAGACATGGCCACTCAACACACACACACACACACAAACGCGCAAGTTTGTATTTTCTCTCACACACGCGTCCACTTACCCCCACACATGGCGAGTGTGTGTGAAAAGCCAGATGAAATGTAGCGGTGTGTCGACCCCTGACACGGCGGCGCGGCCGGCGCTTTGCAGCAGCACCCCAGAGGGAAGTAGCGAGCGGCTGAAAATATGTCTAAAATGAGGAAAATGAGCTGCCTGGGGCTCCGGCTTATGAGCTGCACCTTCCCCCCAACAGCTCTACTGAAGATTTATTTGCTTTCTTTTATTTTCTCAGTGTGTGTGTAAAGTGTATTTTGACACTCCTGTGAAGAATGCACTTGGAATAAATTTGATTTGACTTACTGCTGCAGTCACGCGCATACCTTCTGTGCCAAGACCCACCAGTAGGTGTGTGTGTGTGTGTGTGTGTGTGTGTTTGTGCACATACACATGCATATCTCTTTACAGTTGGCCCTTGAAATAAAGAGTGGATGTATTTCTCAATTGTTATGGGTTCCAAAGTATGTCGAGAATTTGTTAAATCCGCACTATTGCTTCCAGCTTGTCAATAAAATTTACACACAACACTTTGTTCACGTTTTGATTCATGGGGTTTATATTTTCATACTTCCACGCTTCCCTAGTTAAATGGCCTCACTGTACGGTGATTTATTGGACATGATCATGGGGGCTGTATTTGTTCACAAGCCTTGACGTGTTTTTTGCTGTTTTTTTTTTTTTTGACGAGACAACACAGAAACCTTCCCACTATTGTCCTCGGTTTATGAGAAGTCAGGGAAGGGCCAGTGTTAGATTAGCTGTTCGGTTTGCTCTGCTGTGTTTTCTCTGTAATAAAGAAGAGGGTGAATATTCTCAACTGCTGATGGATGCTTTCCTCTTGATGAAAAACAGCCATTCTTTGTTTCGTACACGATCTTCGTAAGGACGGGATGATGATGATGATGGAAGGAGAAAAACTAATGAAAAATAAGCAACAGGTGTGCTTCGTTTCACTGTAGGAAGAGAAGGGATTGGTAACAGAAGAAAGAGGAGAAGGAGAATCAAATCAAAAGAAACAGCGAGTTTATCCGCTCAAAGTCACACTGCTTATCTTTTCTGGATGCATTTCGTGTTTTGATGAACTACAAACCGCCCACCTCCCACTGAGTGTTTAGAGGACCAACCTGTGTCTGTATGTCTTGCCCCCCCCCCTCCCTAAGGCCCCTGGAAGATTTTGGAGCTGAGCAGTAACCTCCTCTGCTCTTACCCCCCCCCCCCCCCCCTCCTCCCCCCCCTCCCACCCCTCCCACCCACAAAGTCTGGCTGCTCGACCCCTGAGGGAGCGTCTCCTGGATCCGGTTGCATCCTCGCTAGCGGCGGTCTCTGCAGGGGAACTCCGCTCTGTAACTCGGAGGGGGGAGTGGGAGTGGGAAAGAAAGAAAGAACGGGGGAAAAAAAGGTGAGAAAGACAGTGAAGTGGAAAATAGGAGACGGAAAGGAAAAGTGAGAGCAATAAGAGGAAGAGGAAAGAGAGAAGAAGAAGAGAGGGAGATGTGATCCTCAGAAGACTAACCTGCCTGCCAAGATAATTTGCCTGCCAGGCTACTGTCTGCTGCACCGTCCAGCCTCTCCGCTCCCTCCAACAACAACAACCCTCCAGACACACACACTCAAACTCACACACACACACACACACACACACACCATCCTACCTGTTCAGTGGATCTGGTGCATGGTGAGACGAGGCTTATTTCAGGAGCCTGGACCCACTATGTCATTAACAAAACACTTGAGCTGCCTCTCCATGAGGCTCAGACAGGCTTCATATAATGGACTCATGTCTCTCTGGTCCTCACATACCAACAGTGCTCATTTTAACCCACAATGCTCCGCTCTGGATCTGGGCAGTTTAGTCTCATGGTGCGTTCATGCTGGTGGGAAGGTCCGACATACAGGACCTCCAAGTCAGCTGCTAAACAGCGTTGCATTCATGTGCGGTCATGTCAGAAAATCAAACCCGGAAGACAAACAATAAATAAACACAGACGTCTTGCAGCTTGAAAAGCTAATTTGACGAACTTCATTCAAACAAATGTTAGGTTAGTAACAACAAACTTGCAATAAATGTTTCTCGATTGCCACCATTGCGTCATAACTTGGAAACTCGCAAATTTTTTCTCAGAGTTCCCAACTTAATCATCTGACTTTGGAGGGTGTTCATGTGAAATTTCCAAATTAGGAAATTTGTTTTTCCGATATATCCGATAGCACATGAATGTACAATCAGCTCACATACCACCATCAGCTTTAGGAAGAGGTTGGAGGAGGTACATTCTTCTCTCCTTCAGGTAATCCTTTAACTGTGCTGACTTTGCGGTTTCACTTACTTCCCTGGCCATTTCTTGACCTTTCTTGTTGTCTGAAGTTTGTTGCTGCCTCGGGCAGATTTTTAAAGAGCGGCTGTTTGACTGATGAGCTGATTATGTGGTGAAAAGATGGACAGGCTTGAACCGTCATTGTGTGATTGAGCTCTGAAGAGGGCAGATCCATTACCTCATCAGAGAATGGCCTGAACTAAGTTTGCAGTTTGAACCAGGAAATACTCCTCCAGGGCACTTGAACTTTCCGTACTCTACTCTGGGCTAAATTCCTCTGACATTTAGCAGTTACAGAGCCTTTTAGATGATGTTTCTGCCATGACAGCTGACTCACTCATCATCAACTGTGCTGATTAACATTCTTTGCTGACATGGGAAATAGATAGAAGTGTGGACTTCCATGCAACTTCAGCTGGGAAAGAGCTGTTTATATAGATTTGCGTCAAATGAAAATAACACATATTTTGGATATTGCAACCGTCTCACTTGGTGACCAGTGGTTCCTAAATGTGTAACTGAGCACTAAACGTGATTTCAATGTCACGACTCTGCTTTAACTCTCATATAGTCGAGGATCTTTTTTGGCTATGTATACACCAAGCAGTAAATACATTACATATTTAAACAATGCATCAACAGCTATAAATATCAAAAATATGTACCAGATAAGTCCATATGTAAAAGATAAAGCTTTATTTTTGTCATATACCCCAGAAGACATAGTCTAACATGTAGACGTATACTAAACTTTCACTTTTAAACCATATGTAACCTAATTACAGATGACAATAAACCATTTAGACATCTTTTAGACGGCTAATCAACATAAATTGTTCAGTGGGTCAGAGAACCTCAGAAGAAACTGTTCATTTCGGTGATTTTTGGATCCGTCGTTGGTTCTCAAATGCGTTTCAACGTGTTTCCTTTCAGCAAAGCCCCTTCAACTGAAGCTGACTGCTGTGGGAGGCGAAGCCTGTGTCCCCTTTGTCTGTTAAAAGCTGCTCAGCGCTACACCACCAGATTGATTTCAACATGAACAAATACATTTTATATTTCTCTGGGGTATGGAGGGGCGGGACGGAGTGAGAACTGGATGAGATGAATGCTGGCATTGTCTGCTGGGGCACACATACTCATTGCCTCACACAGACACACACACACATACACATTTCCCATAGCGTCCTCCTTAGTGCTTCCCTTCAAGACCCCGTTGTGTGTGAACAAAGTGTTTGCCTGCTTTGGATTTAACACTTAAACACCACACCAAGCCCACCTCTTCTTTTTTCCAGCCCGTCGTCTTTACAGGCCCAGTGGAAAAGCTGAGTGCGCCCACGCTCACGTGAGAGCGTGACCCTTGACCCCTGTCTCAAAGGGGTTTGTCCATAAATGTTTCCTTCAAATGTGCCGATCCTCGTAATGTCATTCTCAGGCGGGAAATCCCCTCGTTTCAGGAGCTTTACGGGGGACGGAGTGAAATGTCTACAAAATGTCCGAAGTGGTTTTGCCTCATGTTATCTCCTCTGAGATAGTGGTAACCTCTGAAACACTGAAACTTACAAGCTGTTGCAAAACTGTAGAGATAACTACTGAAAAAAGCCTGGCTGCTAAATCTCATCTTCCATCCGTGGGCGTCCTGAGTGTCACTCCATGTGTATACCTCCCCTACACACATCACATCCTCAACCAAAACCTCCTGCAAAGTGACAAGAGACAAAACACAACTGTTAGCCACATTTCACATTTCTGGCACCACTTGGATTTAAAAAATTTTTCCCAGTCCAGAAAAAAGGCCCCTTTATGTGAATGGAAACTGGTGGTGTTTGAAATCACAGGATGGCAGAGTAAAAATAAGACGTCGGCTAACCAGGCCTGTTTTTAGAAGCTCCTGAGAGAAAGGAGAGTGTGTTACTGTATTTTGGGGGCAGGAGGGGAACGTGAGAGAGGTGTTAGGAGGAGGAGATGGAGGAGGAGGCGGAGGAGGAGGAGGACATTAAAGGGCGATTTTCCACCCTGTCTGCACTACTCAAAGCGTACACACCTTGTGTTTTGAGGTTGCCGCACAAAGCCGGCCTTGTGTGTCCTGAAACTGCCCAGGAAGCGAGAGCAGACGTGGGAAAAGAGCGTGATGGTTGACTAAGGATACAGTAGCTGATGTGGAGTCTGGTGGCTTCTGGATAGCTTAGAGGAGAAGGTTGTGTAGCGTTTCAGCGTTAGCCCCCACAAGGCTTTACTGGGCTGCTATTGGAGATGGAAACGGATAATGGAACCAATCATTTTCCTCTTCAGTCAAATGATGTCAGCCACAGGGCAGGCGCAGTTACAGATGTACAAACAACGGCTTCGATTCAAGCTGCCTGATCCAGATTAGCTCATAATAGACATGAACTGTGTTTTGATAACTAATAGGTTCGGGATGATGACCGTCTGTTTCCCCGCTCTGGATTCCTGGTGAGTTCAGGCCGCTACGATGAAGTGTGCACGCTCAGTTTTCCCCTAATCAAAGCCAGCAGTCCCAGACCACACAGCCGGGGCACGCTACCCCGGCGGAAGTCCACTCTCCGCTCCCGTGTACAGTGGCAACATTATTCCACCGCTGTTTTCTTTTCGCCGTACAGTGCGCCCCGCCTGCCAGGGCTTTATAGGAGAGATGAAGGATGGAGGGCCCGGGCTTTTCCCAGCTTGTCATGCCTCCTGTGTCTCCGCGCGGCGCGGCGTAATGAAAAGAGGCTTTTAAGCCGCGACAGCGCCGAGGCTTTTTCAGGCATTCCTTCGACATGACCTTATAGGAGGAACACGCTCGGGCCCAGGGTGCGGCGAGGACAGGCAGAAAGAGGCCAGTGTGCGGAGCTGTCAGCAGGAACGGACAGATGAGAGAAAGAGGGGTGGCGTGATGGAGAGATAGACGGGGGGAGGGGAGGGCAGTAAGGTACACAAGGCTGCCCCCAAGTTTTACCCATGACATCACCGAGAGGAAAGCTCTCCTCACGCACTCCTGAGATTTTTTTTTTTTCCCGAGGCATGTGCTTAACGTGTTAAAGCCGTGTTGTATGTAATGTACACCTTGACTGGCTGGCTGGTTTCCTGACTAGCGTGGCAGAAATGTGAGTTATAGTCCAGGTCGTGTGTTAAAGTGTTGTTTGATTTAGCAATGGAGCAAAAACAAACCCACGTCTGGTGAGTTTAGCCGCTCCGCAGTGATGATCAAGCGACTTATTCACACCTTCAGTGTACAATACTGACATTATGTGGCCTATGTGTACAGCAAGTATGTCCTGAAGCTGTTTTCGTCAATCAAAGTTACGGAGTTAATGAAAAGATCAGTTTATGGGCACATGATGGAAAGGTTTATTTGTAAAGGCTGTAATGTTTTCCTGCCCAATTAGCGTCACACTTGCATCATGAGCACCCTATGGCTATGTATTTTAGTGTGTGTTTGTGTGTGTGTGTGTGTGTGTGTGTGTGAGTGCAGTAAAAATGGCTGACTGTATCGTCCTCCTTTCCCCCTGTCAAATCTTACCCGAAGTCTGATTGGATACAGGTCTGCATATTCTCTTACAGTAGGGGATCATCCAGTGTAAACAGACAGAAAAACAGACAAAAGTTGTTTTCCAGGCTTCCAAGAATTCCAAACGCTTCCTTGAACCATCAATCAATGCAGCGTGTGCTTTTGAAATGATCCAGAGTGGAAGGAAGAGGGGGCGCTTTTATAGAATTACGACATAATTCCTCGTGGCGAGGTCACTGGGCATTTGGACAGACTTTCCCATAGTTCAAGTTCCTCGTGCCAGCACCTTCTCCCAGCATATCTGCTACAACTAACACTGGCAATAAAAAGCTTTGTTTGAAAGAGCCAAAGGGTGTAAACCGCTTTCCTCGCCATGCAAGTGGAACCCAATCCTACTCCCATTTGCTAATGATTTACAAGTATTGTGAAATATCATTTTCCCTCGCATTTTCAACCAGATGCTCATATCCATGTGCCAGCCAGGGATGAATTGTGCTTCTTGAAGTGCCGTGTTTCCTAAAGCTTAAAGCCTTAACCCATTAAATAGAGTTTACAGTGGAAACCATAAGGATCCAGGGCTGTTATATGAATAGACTACTGTCCAGTGTATTTCAGTACTTAAAAGTGGCACAGATACACTTTTAGACTAATTTCAGACTAATAGTAAAGACATCAAAAGTATGGAATAACACAAATGGAATTATGCAGCGACCAAAAAAAGTGTAAAACAAATCAAAACTATCTTATATTGTAGATTCTTTAAAGTAGCCAAACTTTGCCTTGATGGAAAGTCAAAGGCTTTGGAAAGAAATTCATCTATTCACTATTCACTATTTATATTTGTCTAAGAAACAAATTTCAAGCATTTAAGCATAAGCCTTTAGATCAAAATGGCTTTAAGATGATGAAAAACAAACTTTTGACTGGTAGTGTAGATGTAGCTCATAAGCTTTCTGTAGCCAAGCAACAACCCAATACGTTTCACAGACAGACCTGTTGATGCAGGGAATCTCCTGCCAAAACTCAAACGCGGGTTTCCATACATTTCCTCTCTTATCATAAAATTCACCTCATTGTTGTGTCTAAGCAGCTGAAATGTCTGGCATTGTTTGGTCTTCTTTACACACATCTGAAGTCATGATATGCTGCCGTACCAAAGATAAATACTATGTGGGTTTTCTTGCTTGTTTGGCGGATAAATACCTAGTGCAGAATACGTCTCAAACCCCCGCCGCACAGCACAAATATTGGTTTAGCGACAGTAAAGTTGGTATAGGTCTGGTCAAGAAAATTACTACTGTGTTTATAGAGGAGTAAATATTCTTCCCATTAAAACACTGCCTGGATGGGTACAAACAGACTTGCCGCTCTCCAAACAGATGGCTGGAATGTTAAGGGCCGGTGCAACGGAGATGGCTTTCCTACTGTTTGTAAATCCATGGTTTGAGGTGTAGGTTGGACAGAATGAGGTTTGCACCATGCTGCTGGCAGTTGAACATTATCTCACTACTTTGCAATACGGTTGAAAGTACCACACAATGTGAATTCAGGACAAGCTTTATTTTCTTTCCACGTTCTTCCTTCCAGAATTTTTACAAGCGCAGGTTTAGCTGAGGACATGTTTTTGTTATAATGGACGTCACCGGAGAGACAAGACCCTTCGTAGATATGAGCTTAATCAACCGCTTGTTATGTCTGGCGACGTGTAAACAGCCCTCCTCCACATCTTCAGCGATGGCGGATAGGTTTGTTATAATGTGACCGTTCCTCCCCATTGCAGCACATTCCTTAGCAGCTTTATCACATCAACCTTTTTAAGGAGACACCACTTCTTCTCTTTCAGTTGTCTTAAAACCGTTATTGGCTGCGTATGGGTGCTGTTATCACGCTATAGCAAATCTTCCTGCTGGAATGTGTACAATGCTAAGTGATGTGAGGCCATATTGTACTGTAGGCAGCCAGTAATAATATAATAAACCTTTTCAGGAAGGTCACGTCCCTGTGAGTTGAGGATTAGCAGGCCGACTGGCCCTTTAAATAGAGCATTAAGAAATGTTTGGATATGTAATAGCCACAGGCATACATTTGACACGTGCAGAGTTAGCGACACACTACAGTGATTAGCGCGTAGTTAGAGTGATGTTTTTCTATGGGTCCCCTATGGAGAGCAGACCCGCGCCAGGAGGTCTGAATGAGGCCGGTGAGTAGAGAGCTCAGTCTGCTTTCACTTTGAAATCTTCACTGCATGGACTTTTGCTCCTGTTTTTATTGCAGCTGTTCTCGTGTCCAGTGTTAACCTGAGCACTAGCCCCAATCTGCTTTGCAAGAAGTTTCTAACCTCTTGGGAACCAGAAAAACCCTCTGAAATACCTTGTCTCGTAAGTATTCAGGGTTGCGGTTGCCAGGTTTGACCACTCACCTTGTAGCTACATGTTGTTGCCAGCTCCTCTATCATTTTTTGGTTGCTGGCTGCCAGGTTGGTGAGTTCTGATTTCTAGCTCTGACAAGGCGGCTGTTAACATCTGTTTAACTGTCTCCAGTCCAGTTTGCGGCATCGCGGTACGTGCTTTTTGTCACAGCACCACCTCTGCATCTCTGGCGCCACCCCAGGCCTATTTACATACCTGTGAATCATGCTGGAGGCCCTGAGGAGAAAGGCATGCGAATGGCCGTTTGACTTGGCACCACACGATGCCCACATCAAGAACATTTTCCTCGGAGTGGCAGGGCGGTCCGGCCAGCTTGTACACAGGTTGCTCTTTAGCAAGGAGGGCAAACTGAGGGCTCGTACTGAGCGGCAGTCATTCACCTCTACAGGTGCTGCTTTGAAATTCATGTGAGAGGAAAAATGTACTCGCTCTGTACAAGGTCGACACGTCTGCATGTGTTCAAAGACGAGCTTTTAGTGGCAGAGTTTCAGTGTCGCTGTGGTTTTGAAGCTTGTACTGTTTGATGTTGCAATTAACTGAAGGAGTTCAGATCCAGCTCCACAACATATTACAGTGTCTGTATTTGGAGAAGCGTCTTGATTGGCAAATTGAAAGCAGATGATGAAGCTTGAGACAGCAGCTTACCAAAAATTACATTAACACTGCGACTCACTGTGTGTAACCCCCGGTGTCACACAAATTCTATTAAAACAGTATGATTTTCCAATGAAATCCTCTGTGTGTGTACATACAATTTCCCATGCAAAATAGAGACAGCTGACCAAAACCAAAGTCCCACAATGAGTAATGCAGAAGAGATCACAGAGTTAGACGTATCTTCTCAAAAAGCTGACTTAACTCTTCTAACATCCATTTTTCTCCTCTGTGGCTGACCTGGGGAAGGCAGTCACGATAATGGAAGGAATTTTGATTTAACCATGCATGGTTGTCTCCAGGCTATATTGTTTTCCATTACACTATTCAGTGTAAACGATGATTGATTTCTGCTCTGTCATCCTGAGGGGGTCTTTTCACTTTTCACTTTGCACAGTTTGATGTATGAGCATGTGTTTCTAATGCGAAATCTGCGAGCTTGGATCCTTTTCGGGTTTATGACATGTTGATACTGTACTCCGACTCCCAGCAGCCCTCGGTGCAATCATCTCTCTCCATAAATCGCTGACCTCTTTGCATGTGTGAAGTCAGGCGGTATTGAATATATGACTCTAAATCCATTATCGCTCCAGAGTGAGTCGTTCACTAACTCCCACGTCTGTTCCTCCTCTGGCTTATCTGTTCCAGTGGATAACTCTTGTGGAGGAGGGTTTCTTTCTTTTTTGGGGGGAATTTTCTGGCTTGGGTAGCTGTTGACCTTATTCACACAGTGGCCATTTTGAACAGTCGGTGTGGGGAAACTCTGCCTAGAAGATTAGCATATATAAACTAGCGTTACTTAAACACATAAGTAAGGACTTCAGATAAACCAAACAGTTATCAAATTAGCCAGCAAACCCCTAGACTCTGGTAGGTAGCGATAATGGGCCAAATATATTAAAATGTGAGCCTGATTACTAAGATCCATTCATTTTACTACATTTTTCAATCGGTATCTGTGAAATGCTAAATGTTTGTATGATGTGCATCTTGGTACACAACAGTAGGATAGAACTGGGCTGTACTCACTCTTCCAAGTAGAGTTTCCCACCCCAAGTGTTCAAAATGTCCGCTGTGTGAATAAGGTCAATAGGAGGCTTTCATTTTCTTAGGTGCAAACGCTCCTCCCTATAGTGTTTCTTTAACACTATGGCCGTGCCTCAGGAGTAAACTACTTTTCATAACTTAGACATGAGCAAATGTTGAAACAGCAACCCATGTTGGGTCATATGCTCAGAAATGCGAAAACCCCTTGATTAAAGAGGGATAATGCTGTCAGTGAGTCTCCCATGTTTAAGGCTTCCCCAGGCTCTGGACCTCTAGTCCCAGGACAATAGCTCTGGCAGTGGCCGGCCACAGCTGTGTTTGTGCTGGGTTTGTGTGCTGGAGTCGATCCCCCCCTTCCTCCTGCTGACCCCCTGGCCTGAGCCAGGCCGTCCCTGAGGGGCCAGAGGAGGAGGAGGAGGAGGAGGAGGAGGAGGAGGAGGAGGAGGAGGAGGAGGAGGAGGAGGAGGAGGCGGAGGAGGCAGGTGGGCTCACAGCCTCCCACGGTGGCTGCAGGCAGACTTCTTCCCTCTTCTGGACGCCACAGCCTGTGCGGTCCTTGGCACTTGGTCTCTGCTACTCTGGACAGAACACAATATGTGGTTATCAAATCCAGGAAAGCCAAGTCGATGCTTGTGTCCTTGTGGAGAACGTTCTTCCCAAATTGTCTTGGAAAGAACTTGTCAAGAATGACAGAACAGAGGATGCATCTTTAGAGTTAGAGATGGGCTGCATGCTTGAGGTTGCGCCATCAATTAAAGGAAAAGGCCACCCTCAGATAGTGTTACACTGATAACATCAATGTGTGATGTTCAATGCATTCCCCAAGTTATTTTGTGATGAAGTGTTGTAATTAACTTTTTGGCGTACTGCCTTAACCTGCATCATCTACTTCTACTTCAGTGATGTTCTACATTTCCCAGAATGACTTTTGACAACTGCCAGCAAACGGGTGTGAACTTGAATTTTGCTATGGGTTATACATGTGGGTGGAGAGAGTGATGGTAATAGTAGAGTGAGAGTTTTTCCAGTCGAAAAAAAGCAAGAGTTAAGCCCCTTACTCAAAGTTACTCAATGTAGCTGCATTGCATTCTGGTCTATTGAGGCTGTTGTCGGTGGAGAAATTCACATCTCTTCCTCTTCAACGATGGATTTCTCTCTGTATGACTGTTGAATGTCGGTGCAAAATGGCGGCTCTAGAAAGAAGCCCTCGCTCTTTGATTCTGAGGGACTGACACCAAAACCTAATGTTTACTGTCGATGTTTTTGATTGAAAGATGTTCTGCTATTAAACTCCATTGTATCTGCGCTGGAAATATCTCAAGATGACGTCACGTTCTACGTTTGGTCGGTTATCCATGAGAATAAGAAATATACACCACCAAATAACAAAATAGACCCAGGAATGCAAGCTACATCGCCAGTAGCTATTTCTTAACAGTTTTAAAGTGTTTTAGGGTGGATTTTTCCTTTAAGACAACACTGTTAATTTCTCCAGCTGTTTCAACTCGTTCGCTCTGTATTTCTGTTTGGACATAATACATCATCCTCGCAATGAATCTTGGGGCTTCCCATTCGTTCTCGTCGACCAAGTCACCATTAGATGCATCCTTAGTTGACAAGTAAACTTCAGGGATCTTTACCTGTCCTCTGTCCTGACGTTCTTTTGTTTTGGAATCGTTCTTCGGCTGTAAAATATTTCATCAAACACATCATGGACACAAGAACACACAAGAATGCATTTTGAGAAAGACCCAGTGTGTCCCCCTTGTCCTTTCATGGTGTTCGCCCCCACCTCCCTCCCTCTCTTTCTCTCTCTCTCCCCTGGTAGTTGGTCAGTCACACTGGGACTCTTGGTGGCTCCAGCCAGGTGATCTGGGCAGGAATGCAGTCCACGCCGACTCACTCTTTGACCTTTCAGAAGTAACCAAGCTTATCCAGCCAGGCTTTTCTCTCCTGCGTCTTCTGCCGCCACAATAAAAGCGCCCCAACCTTGGCCGACAGGGAAATCATTCTTCAAAAAGAAGTGGGTTGTTTGTGGGAACAGAATGTCCACTGCTTCCATCTGAGCAGTTCAGCATGTCTGCTTTGTGATGTGTTGTGCAGACTTTTTGGTAACTTGTTTGCCTTCCCCCCTGGCAAACACAATGTGCTTTGTTTACACATCTATGCGAGTCTGTCCAGTCAGCTGTGTGCAGGGAAGGTCACTGTATTCTTGAATTATTTCCCAGGACTTGGATTTCCCAAGTCATATCTTGTTGACTACTTTCTTGTTCACCCCATGAAAAAAATACAAAAAGCACAAACATTTTTGTTCTAACAAATAACTTTTGAGTGGCAAAACAGAGGGCTGTGTGTACTGAGGAGCTGGGGGAGACTTTCTCTCTCAGCTACTTTTTGGCAACAGGCGGGCCTGACCTTCTCAACTGTCAGGAGAGAGGCTGTGAGATGCTGGGGTCTGCTTTAGGTTTGCACCTGTTGGGAACATGAAGGATTTAAACAAATGGGGTCAGATGCCTCTTTTGCGATGTTGTAACCGAGCTAACGCTGCATCATGAGATATGTTGCATTATATTATATGTATGTATATATACTGTTGTTAGAATCATGTTGCACCATGAGATTTGTCCTTTCCTCCACTAGACAGCAAGCTATGTCCAACCTCGTTTTTCATCCACCTCTCCATCTGCATCTCTTTTTTCTCTCATAATTCCTCTTCTTATTCTCCCATTCTCCCTTTATTCCATCTTTATCGCTCTCCTACTTTTCATCTAAATCTGTACATTGCTGCACAATAACAAAGTACAGCCTGTAAAGAAGAGATACTTTATTAGGTAGCATGCAATAGAGACTGACAGGAAAGATGGGAAAGAGAGGGGATGACATGCAACAAGGTGACAGGGCAGCGGGCCTCGAATCCAGCATGTGCCTCAGCTCGTTTCCTCACCTCTGATCTGCAGTGTGAATACAGGCTCTGTTTACCATTGTGAAAGGTGGCTGTGGGCTTTTCAAGAATGTAGCTGGGAGAAACCTGCCCATGTTGGGGCTTGACCATGATTAGGATCTGATCAGATAGGGACACGGCATGTTATGAAGGAAGAGTTCATCCAAATAATTTTCTAAAATGACATATTTGTTTAAGGGAGAAGGAGGTATTTTAAAGTGACTATCGAATGAAGAAAGATAGATAAATGAGAGGAACTCGCTCACGCCAGACATCTTGGCTCTTCCTTTTTGAAGTGAGCTTTGTTCTTCACACGGAGCCGGGTGACGTCCTGTGTTGTGTAACAGGCGAGAGCGCTAAGCGTTGGAATTAAGTGGTCAGCTTTGAGGTTTACAGACCTTTGATGTGAAAGGTAAGGATGTTAACTGATGTATGTATAGCTGGATGGGGAGGGGAGTATAGCCTCTTTTATTTTCCCCAACATCTGGAAGTCCTCTCTGTGCCTTGTACAATAGGCCACCTGTGCTGCCTCAGTGCAGAGGGCAGGAAAATTAAGTCCTCTACTTTCATAGACAGGAAAGGAGGAAACTTCTCTCTGAAACTGCTGGACAGAGACTTTACAGTCAGTGAAGACGGTCACCTGGTTAAGTTCATTGACTATGATACTTCTGGTAGATTATGAATATATTTAGAAAAATACTGGAAACGATGTATATCATGCCAAAGTGTATTGGCTCTCCAACTATATTTTGAATGAATGTCATCTACATGTATAAATACATTTTTTGTATATGAAACATGTCTCCAAACATATTCTGAGGTATATTGTGAAATGTATTTTTTTCCCCCGTATGAGTTAGTTTTTCAGTCGACCAGCTGCCAAGAATTAGATATGACAGCTGCTGGCTTTCATCCTTTTAACCATGAGGTCATTCACACATGATGTGGTCTGTACAGTATCCATATCAGACACACACACACTCACACACACATATAAATATTCACTTCCTCCCAACTCTGTGTTTAGCCCACAAGTCAACAATGCTCGCCAAACTCCTTCCAATCTGTTGTGTTTATGTTAGATACATTTTTCAGTAAGAGGATGGGATTCCTGTGGTAATTATTTCATCCTCTAATTCTAATTGTCCCTCGAGGATAAATAAAAGTTTTTTGAATTGAATTTAATTATAATACTCCTAAAATTCTTGAATCCCACATGGTTTGAGAGCAGAAAGCTCATCTATCATGGTAGAGCTATTAGCTCCAAGGATGGCAACTCTCCCTGCTGACAGGATGTGGACTGGAACAGTCCGTCCCTCTAAATCTACCAGGTTTTTCTCCCCTCTGATGAACCAAATCCATCTATATTACTTTTTGAACTACTAATGCATTCCAAATTGCCTGACGGGAATAAATTGTTAGAAATGGTCTGAATGTGCCCTATTTTGGTGCATAGTCAGTTTTTATTGCAGGACTCCAATAGAAGACTGAAGATGAAAAATGAAGATGTCTGGCATCAATATTTATTTAGATTTTATAAAAGCACATGCACTTATAGTCACATAAGAATTGAACAGAGACACCTGTGTACTTGCAAACACATTTTGGACGCCCCCGTTAGTGTCAGTGGAGACGTGTGGCATGCTGTTATGCTAACCATTAAATTGTTAAAATCAAATTTCACACATTTTCTTGTTTATAAAAGACAGATGTAACAGAGAAAACAATTTCGGTTGTTGTGGTTACATTGGCGAGCTAACCAAACAGATTATTTTTCAGCAATGGTAAACAAAGTTACTAAGAGGACCTCTGTTTTACATTTGTATGTTACATGATCATTATTGGATCACAGGAATATTTTGTTACATTTCAGGTCAGAGAACTCTGACTCTGGGCCATCTAGTCCCTACTTATGTTTGATTGATTGTAATAGCAAATAAATGCCTAAAGTGTAAATATAAAATGTAACTGATGGAGGATATGTCTAGCTTTCCCAGCTATCTGTCAAATGATGCATTCACTTTCATTTCGTACTGTGGATCCTCCTACTTCGCTTAGTTACACTATAGTCATCTATGGCCCAGCTAGAGACAGCTGGACTGGAAATGGTCATCTGACTCATGGCACATTTTTCCCTCAAGTGATGCTGTATGAACTAAACCATGGGAAATGCTGTTTGGACGAGACCTCCTGCTTATTCAGCCAGCTTTCAAACACAGCTGGCACATGAGCTGGTATAAAACATTAACTTGACTGGTGATTTGACTTCATGTCTGTGTTCATACTTTCTCTCTGAGTGCTGAAGGCCATAGAGATTCAGCCCAGTTTGTACTATTCACAGTCTCAGTAGCTGTGTGTTGATTTCAGACTTGTCATTTACATTATTTTAAATCTCTTTCTCTCTCCTCTTTCCTTCTCTATAGTTGAAGCAGCCTGACAAGGCGGCGGCGGCAGCTCACACCTATTTCCAGGCCAACCCAGAGCATGTGGAGATGGGCCAGAACCTGGAGCAGTACAAGGACCTGCAGGGGGTCCAGGAGGACCACTTTGTGGACCGAGAAGCCCGCCCTCACCAGGTAAGACAGGAGGGCCGAGTCTGAGAGCCTGTTTGGATACCTGCACATCTTTCCTTTCCTTTCCTTTGTTCGATCATTACCTCCTTCCACACTCTTCTTCTTTCCTTCATTTGTCGTTAGCTCTATCTTTCCTATCATTCTTTCATGCCTCTTATACCTTCCTCACTACTATACATTCTTCCTTCCTTCCTTCCTCTGATCTTCTCCCTCCAGCCCTTGCTTCCCTCGCTGCCTCTCTAACTCCCTTCTTTCTTTTCACTCTTACTTCCTTCTTTTCACCCTTCCTTCTTCCCTCCCTCCCTTCCTCCCTCCCTCCCTCTCTCTATTCTCTCCTTCCTTCTTTTCACCCTTCCTTCTTCCCTCCCTCCCTTCCTCCCTCCCTCCCTCTCTCTATTCTCTCCTTCCTTCTTTTCACCCTTCCTTCTTCCCTCCCTCCCTCCATTCCCTCCTTCCTTCCTTCCCTCCTTCCTCCCTTGTGATTACTGCTTTGCAATCAGTGTGTTTAGTTTTAGCTGTGTTGATGCTTCTGCCTCAGCCAAGTAAGCATTTCTGTTAATCATTGTGACCTGTTGAATTTTTGCCAGCTTTTGTCTTCAGCTGCCTTTGCACCTTGCCAAAATGTCTAGCCAGCCAGGGAATCATTTTAGTTTAGTTTTTCTGCTCCTCTTCTTTCCAAAAGGGGTAACTGCGGCTGTATGAAGCAGTATGAAGGGGCCTTTGTGTTTGTGGCCAATGCAGTTTAATGATTGGAGACTCATTTAGGTCGTTAAGTGCTGGTTGTGGTGAGCGTTGAAAGCCATAGCAGTTTGAATCAATTGCGCACGGCTGTGTACTATCATTTTCTACATCTCTCTCTCTCTCTCTCTCTCTCTCTCTCTCGTCAAATTTATTCATAAAGACAAGAGCTTGTGTGATAATAAGTGATAATTCTCGTATTTTTTATTTTTTTTTTGTTTGTTTAATTTTGGCAGCTTTAGTGCTAGTTTGCATCAAACAGTGTGTCGTCTTTTTCCTTGGATTTTCTATCGATGCAGTTTGAGTTTCTGTAGGTGGCGCTCTTTTCTTTGTCTGTTCAGCTATGGTGGCTATCACTGCTCATGCTAACTACCCAGTTTTTCTATTTATTGCAAACAAATCGCTGTTGCTGCTGCTGGAAACCTAAAACGCATCACTTTCTGCCTGCCAGCGGTGTTTTCCCAGGAAAGACCTACTTGACAGCGGGTGTTTAGAGCAGCAAATGTAAAAGCTTTCATGAACTGGGTTGAATCCCTATTGTGTTATATCAATAGAGGGTAGCAAAATGGATATTTCTATGAAAATGTCAAGGACTATTACTTTAACAAAACAGGTTCATCATAAAGTGCTTCACGGAGCAACAAAGGACATAAATCCAGATATCTTCATTCCTCTCTCTCTTGTCTTCCATCTCTCCCTCCATCCACAGCGCTCCTTCACAGCGGGAGTGAGGTTGTATGACAAAGGCGACTATGAGGGGGCCATCGTGCTGTTCGAGGAGGCTCTGGTGGAGTACTACAAGGCAGACGTGGAGTGTCGGGCGCTCTGCCAGGGGCCGCAGAGGTTCGAGGGCCACGACCACCTGCTCTACCGTTACAGCCTGCAGGAGCTCATATCAGGTAAGAGCCAAGAACTAGCTGAACAGGTTTAGTTGTAAAGACCACAGTCCCCCGTTATGCATCCTTCAGTAGTTCAGCTGCCTGTGCATTGATGTAAAGTAGGACTGAACAGGCATATAATAACAAAGAAAGTGTCTCTCCAATTGTGTAGAAATATGGAAGTTTAAAGCAAGGCATGTATGTAAAAGTGCAAGGCTACTCAGCCCTCCTTCCCCAGGTAAATAAAGATTAAATGACATTTCCAGCATGTGGATGGACCTGCTGTTTGAATATGATTTGCTGGTATATAAACCCAGAGCAATAATTAACTATTTACTCAGTGTATGTTTTCATTAGAACCAGCGCCCTCTCGGTGAGGCTGTGGTTCAAATTGTTTACAACCTCTCTCCGTGTCACACCCCAGCAAACATTTTGACATTGAGTAGATGTTGATACGACGGCCTGCACCAACCTGTAAATATCACACCAAAAAGCTGAGATGACATCTGTACTCGTCCATAGCTGCTACCAGCATTGTTTTGTGAAATCAGCACCTAATGTGACATCAGTTCAATGCAAGTTGGTTTAATATGATTTTTTACAGTGCCATAAAAGCATATTGGGAAATTGTTTTGCTTGTTTGGGTTGATGTTCCTGCACATCGCTGTCTGTCAAAGGCTTGCTAAGATGTTGTGCTTCTCCCCCCATCTGAGAAATCCCACCTTGCGCTGTTTGTTGATGTGGGAGCACCACTTTGCGTTAATGTTTAGATGCACGGCCTCAGTGGTTTAGCAAATGTCAGGAGTGAATCTTGTGATTCTGAAAAGCCTGAGGAGTTAATTGCTGACAGTATCTAAGACGAATGGAATGAGACTGTTCGGTCGATGTGCAGAGTATTTTATCAACTTATCAGTGGCTTGGCGCGAGGTCAAAAGGCAGATGAGGGATAACAGGCATGGAGGAAGAGAGGAAGAAGAGAAGAGGAGGTGCAGAAAGAAAGAGAGAGAGAAGTTAGTTTAGTCTGTGTTAGGAATTCACCTATTCCACAGGACTCGATAGCCCAAAAACAATCAAAGCGAGTTGTTTTTGATGGCATGTATTTATTTTAATTCAGAGGATGAATCAGGAATATATACTGAATAATTTATTTGTTGAGATGAAACTTCAAATTATTTCATCAATATTTGTCTTCATGGGTTGCCAAGCTTTTCCTGGCAATCCAGATTGTGAAATAAAGATATTTGGATATGACAATGCCCCTCCCTTGGCTTGCATTTCTTGGAAGTTAGAAAGGTAAAAAATAAACATCCAACCGCACACTGAAAGACTTCAGACCTGATTCATATTTATATTTTATGACCCTCATACATATCTAAACCGCAACACCATCTTTAGTCCTGTCTAAACAGCTCCAAAGTAGAGCACTGCTATAACAGGGAATCTACAACATGGTAAAAATAAACATGTTTAGAGCAGTGCACTGTTTTTTTTAAAGAGATTATTGGATAGTATACAGTAAAGACTTACAGGAAACACAAGAGAGAGACATAGAGCAGGGGTTTCATGTCAAGCCACCCAAATAGATACCGATTATTAGGCAACAAACCCCGATTTGGTAAAATTTGCACTGTACGTAACAGATGATTCTCCAACACTACATCACATGCGGTTTCTCTATTATCTCCAAGGGAAAGGTACTTACTGAAAATTGTGCTTTCAAAGATCTCCTTGCTTTAAATGGCTTTTTCACCTGGGTTACTTTATGGCAAGTTGACGTTACATTCCATCTGCTCCTTTGGCCTCTAAACGACTATGACTTCTCATACTCATATTTGATTAATGGGCCTTCCCCATCTAATACCCTGATATTGTCATTGGAAAACACTGTTGCAGTCACCCTGTAAGTGCTTCACCAGACCTCTGAATATCTTTAACTTGAACCCTATGAGGTGACTGTAGAGGAGGAAAAAAACTATGACTAGCTTAAAGGCTGTTCTAAGGTAACAATGCATACTCACATGTGGGATTAATTCTTAAGTTCAGCAACACATTACGGCACTCGAGAGAGTAAGAGAGCAAACCTGGGAGACTTACTGCAGAATGCAAATCTCCCTCTGGTAAGCTGCCTCTGAGAGCATGTGCCAGTCAGAAACTAATGTAAACCATTCGGCCCTAGTTAGTGCCGATGTGTCGAGTGTTATCCTCTGCTGTTCCAAACTATTAGCTGAGCTGTATGCAGTGAGCTCCGGGGATTTGGTAGACATGCTCTATTACCATCTCCGACAGCCCAGGAAAACAGCCTGAACCTGGGCCAGAATCGAGGGCTGAGTGCCCCAATGACTCACTACAAGACCTCGCTCTGTCTCTCCCTTTCTCTCTTTTCCTCTCTCTCTCTCACTGTCTCTACAACCTCTCTCGACCTGGCTTCCTTGCTGCTCTCTCTCTCTTTCAGTGCTTTCTCTCTGCTTAAATTCTTAGCTGCTTCTTATTCCCAGCTGTACCTCTCACAATCTGTGTACCTGACTCATCCCTCTATTCCTCTCTCTCTCTTTACTGTCTCTCTCTCTCTCCCCACCCTGTAAAACAGATTCATGACCCCCGAACGGGACGGGACAGTTCAGTGACAGAGGCCACTGTCAGACAGTTACAACGCCACCCAGCAGCCACCGGCATTCATCAAACTGGCAGTTAAATAGAAGAGCCAGTATTTCTTACACTGATTCATCATTTTATCACCAAGTATTAGTCATGCAGGCATAATGGGCTCCATAAAGTATAAGCAGTAAAATACACAGTTTATGTACTGTGATATCATTTCATTTTGTCAGCAGCATGGTATGGAGGCAGCGGGAGTCCATGTGGCTCAGTCGGGTAGCTGGATAGCATCGGCACGCTTGGTGTGGAGGGATGCGTGACAAGAGCGTTAACCATAGCAAAACACTGGCACCAGAAGATAATGACGCGATTATACTGTTATACACACACAGCAGCTTTGGTCAGTTGTGTTTTTGTCGACAGCAGACGGGCCTTTCTCGCTGAAAAGAGAGCAGTAGCCGCAGCTTAATTGCTGACAAGCGTGCTTTGTCTCAAATGTAGGTATGGCCCGGTGGAATAAACACTGCTAATTGGCTAATTAGTTTTGGCGGAGCTTTGTTTGACGTCTAATCAGGGGATTATTTTCCACAGGAACGCTACAATGGAGAATCTGTGATTATGTTGTTTGTTTGGCCAACGGAGGCATATGTATGTATTTTTGAGTGGAATATAGTCTTTTTTTTTTCCGAGTTGAGTGAAAAGAATGGATTTCATAGGATTACTTCCTTGTGTATTGGCTTAAATTTCCGCATGTAATCCAATGATGGTTTTCAGACCCAGAAACCGCGCGTCCCTTTATGGAACTGCGTGGTTCTGGCATGACACAATTCAGCTCTCTGCTCCTCGGAAAGACTTGGAGAGATTAAAACATCTCTGCTGTCTGAGAGCGGAAAAATAGTGGTGCACAACACACACACACACCTTCCATCCATCCATCCAACTGGCTCTTCTCTCTACTGAACGTCCGCCTCACGTCTGCCAGGGCCTGACATAAGGAAATGATATATAGCACACTGTGAAATCAGTCTCCCCTGAAGGATGAACAAACAACAGGATTTATCATCACCTGAGGATATCGCCTCGCCAGTGTACAAGCAACAAAGACATGAAAGCGTTGTACTGTTATAAAGGGAACAATGTTTAGCTGTACCTTTGATCTACTTCACAGTAACAGCGAATGTCTTAATGTTGTAGTTATCTGTATTCGATTTGATACAGATCATCAGGTCTAACTCGCTCCAATGTCTGTTTTCCACAAATTCTGTCTTCAGACAAATCCTGAAAAGCCCCTGGCCCAAAAGTTGGCCCTTATAGTGATACTGTACTGTTATAAAGGGAACAATGAGATTGAAGTTACCGCTATTGATGCATTTTATCAGCAATGGCTGTTTTTAATGGCTTTTTTTATGTCAAAGTCCCCCTTATTTCCAGTGTTCAGACACATCATGATATGCCATTGGGCCAAATGGGAGCCTTTCTAGTAAGAAAAAGAACAGTTTATAGGCTACTTTATCAAAACGCAACATATCGTAATATGCCACTGAGCCAAATGGAGTCTGCTTTAGTCAAAAAAACAACTGTATTTCAGAAGTGTAATGACAGAACGTAATCCCCATGCTCCAACTACAGTATCTAAGCTAAGAAGTAAGTCATCATTTTAGGCAGATTTTCAAGTGCATCAATTTTCCCATTATGTGTCAAATGCTTGGTGATATCCATTATTAGAACTACTTTTTATATCAAAGTGCCCCTTTAACCCTGAGCTGACATCACACAGATGACGTCAGCAGAGTTAACAGTTAATGGGTGTGGGATCATGTGTGTGTTAAATTAGCAGCAGACCACACAGAGTCTCAAGTCAGTGTGTAGCGCTAACTGTAATACAAATACAGCTAATTGTAATGTAAACACTCTGTAATGGGAACTGGTGGCCACCGCACTTCTGATGAAGACCATTTACTGGTTTGGAGTATCTGGGACAGAGTGTGTAACTGGATCTGCACCATTTGAAGTGACACTCTTAAAACCTCTTGAAAAATAATTGCTGACATGAAATTATTATTTATTATTGAACATAATGAAAATGATTTAGAACCTTTAGAAATTAGTTATTAAGAACGTTGATTACAAAATACAAACATTATTTTATTATTTTAGACCCTAACCCTTCCCTCAACTTATGAATAAAGCACTTTAAGAAACAACTGATTATCTCCAAGGTGCATTAATGATCTAAAAACTCAAAATCTATGACTTCTGTTGCAGACCACTTCACCCAGGTGCTGCACTGTGAACATGAGTGTGTTCGAGACCTGGCCACCCGGCCCGGCCGCCTCTCTCCCATGGAGAACTACCTGCCTCTGCACTACGACTACCTGCAGTTCGCCAACTTCCAGTGTAAGTCGCAAACATTCCCTCTTTATCCTCTCCACATCCAACTAATCCCAGTAATTAGCTGTCAGTGAGATGACAGTGGTAATCTGCAAGATCTTTATTTGTTTTTTTTATTTTGGCAACATCTATGTTGCTAAGCGCTGATTGCTGTGGTGTTTCTGCACTGCACTTCCCAGAGATCACCTGTCAATCAAAACAGTGTGTTCAGTACTGTGACGTCTTTTTCCTTGGATTCTCTGTGGATGCAGTTTGAGTTTCTGTAGGTGGCGCTCTGGTGGCTATCACTGCTCATGCTAACTACCCAGTTCTTCCTCTGTTTATTCCAAATAAACTGTTGTTACAGCTGCAATAAACAGAAAAGGCATCACTTCTTGTGCGGCAGAGGATTTTTCCTGGGAAAGACCTAACTGCTATCGTGTGTTTAGAACAGCAAATGTAAAAGCTTTCATGAACTGGGTATAAGTTGAATCACTATTGTGTTATCAATCAGTAACATTAGTAGCAAAATGAACATCTTCTTATATGGAAATGTCATAGAGTATTTTTCTGATAGAAAACCTCAAGCCATCACTGATTTTCATACAGTGTTTCTTAAGAATAAAACGCTGTATAGCACAAAGAACAAAACTCTCTCTTACACCTACCTGATTATCATCAGTGTTATTACAATCAAAGAAGATTGACACACCCATAGGACATACGCCCAGACACACACACATTCAGGTACACACACACACGTGCACCTACAAGAACACACACAAAAACACACATCCATACACACAGAGAAACCACAAAGAGTCAATCAGCAGCGAACCACACCCGGTTAGGAAGCACACATTGTTCCACGTGAATATTGGCATTATTTGGTGTGTGTGTGTCTGGGCAAATGTTATATGGGTGTATCCATTTTCTTGACAGTGACCTCTCAGGTGTGTTTCCGTGCATGTGCCTGTGTGTGTGTCTGTGTGTGTGTGAGTGGATGGATAGCCCCCAGCTGTCTACTGTTGATGAAGAGTTAGTGAAAAGCTCTTCTAGACAAGGGCGTTGGCAAAACAACAAAGATCGTAGTTGGAAAAGACAGTGTGCTGAGTAGCTGTGAGATCACCAGATTATACTTAATGACCCGTAAGCATGTGGCTCTAATAAACCAAAGTGGATCATTGGATCTGTGCAAACACACCGAGCACAGGCTTCGATTCTTAACAGACGCTGATGGGTGTGTGGGTGTGTCTGTGTGTGTGTGTGTGTGTCTGTCTGTCTTTTTGTCTGTCTGTGAGTCAGTTTGTGTGTGGATGTCTGTAAAGTTTCTTCCCATGGGCCTGTGAAGAGACAGAAAAGATTCAGTGTGTGTTTACTGTATCTTAAATCCTAAAGGCATGAATGGCTGACAGTATCACCGCTTTTGTAAATGCTAAGCCTCTCCTCTTTTTCAATAATTATTTAAGGTCTCAACTTACAGCGCTCCAACACCTTACTCAAACATGTGTCAGTGTTTGAACTTGAAAAGGATACATGCATGAAAAAACCTCTAGGAGGGTGCACACTCGTTCTCTGCTTGTAGAAACGAGGTATTTTCATGGTGTTGGCCATGGCGACTTTTACATATTTGCCTGTGTCTGTTGTCAGCAGACTGTAAAATGGTGAGATTTAATAGCTTTGGATTGCTAACATGCACGAAGAAAAACTGATAGCACTGCCAGCAAGTTAACTGCATCCCTCAAGTACCAGGAAGGCCCTTCAGTGTGAGGGGAAAGTTATTTTTAAAAGTAATTAGTTACTTTACTTTGACAACTAGTTATGTTATAAAGTTACTCTTTATTAAAAGTAACTTGTTCAAATATTTTGCGTTACCCACTTCAAAGCCATGCCGTATATGGCTTGTCGATCATTGTTTTAAAATGTGAAGCAAGACTGTTGCTCTGTTTTTAAAACAGTAGGCTGAACAGTAGTTCATTTATATCAAACATATTTAAATTGTGTTGGGTTTTTTTTCAATCAGCAGCATGTTGTCTGCATGAGATGCAGAGGGATTTTCACTTTTTCTACTTTTTTATAAATTTGCGCTGACCAAAATTAAACCATATCAAAGAAAAATAATTGTAAAAACACTCTAGTAACTGAAAGCGGATTACAAAAATTGAAAAACTAAGGCGTTAAATTGCTAGTAGTCTGAGTACTCCTCAATCTGAGTACTCCTCAATCTGAGTACTCCTCAACACTACCCCTCAACACTGTGGCCTGTGCATGTTTACACTCCTCTCCTCAGCACCTCCACAACTACAGCTACCCCTGCTCCAGAGGTTTGCCTTCACTCAGCAGCCTCTCATTGTGCTCTGGATGCTTAATCTCCCTCTATAAATCCTCAGTGGCGTTTTTCTGTTGAGCAGAGCTGAAATCTCCAGACTCGTACTGACCTGGGAGCCGCAGCAGGCGCTCTGCCAGCAGCAGATATGCTGCCTCAGCTTCAGCCAACACAGGAAGTCTTTGGTTAGCCCGGCTCCCTTACAAGCTAGTGAAGTATGTGCCTGTGCCTGTTGAGTCAGACTGTAGGAGGTGTGTGTGTGGTTAGGTGCGTGTTTGTGTGGGTGTTCGTGCCTCTGTGGGTGTGTGTGTGTGTGTGTGTGTGTGTGTGTGACTGAATCTGAAAGTGTGTTGTTGCATGTGTGTGTGTGTTTATAGCTCAGTCACATATCATAGGGGAGACAGATATTTAGCTGATAGTCCTGATATACAGCCGGCTCAGTCTGTCACAGCCATCCATCTCTGTTAACCTAACTAGCAACGCCTGGCAGGGCTCCTCAGAATGAACTCTCTCTCTGTGTGTGTGTGTGTGTGTGTGTGTGTGTGTGTGTGTGTGTGTGTGTGTGTATATGCATGTTTCCACTATCTCAACCAGACTGCAGCTTTTGCTCCACCGTGGTAATGGTCCTGGAATGTCAGCCGTGATAGATTTCCACACTTTTGACACACACACACACACACACACACACACACACACACACACACACACACGTGCAGCTCATTCAGTCCTTTGGTAGATGGCTTTACAGCTCTATAGAACAGAGCGGAAACCCAAGGATAACTTATCGAGCTGCACAGGGCAAGATCAGTGTGTGTGTGTGTGTGTGTGTGTGTGTGTGTGTGTGTGTGTGTGTGTGTGTGATTACAGCTCCTTGTGTTCATATGTAAACCGTGACTAGAAACTGTTGCATTGATTTTTTTAATCTAATTCCTCTCTTTCTGTGCTCTGTCTCTCTCCCTCTCCCTCTCCCTCTCTCTCTCTCTCCCTCTCTCTCTCTCTCTCTCTCTCTCTCCCTCTCCCTCTCTCTCTCTCTCCCTCTCCCTCTCCCTCTCTCTCTCTCTCCCTCTCTCTCTCTGTCTCCCTCTCTCTCTCTCTCTCTCTCTCTCTCTCTCTCTCTCCTCTCTCTCTCTCTCTTCAGTGGACATGTTGGAGGAGGCTCTGCAGTGCGCTCTCTCCTACCTGCTGTTCCATGAGGGAGAGGAGTTCATGACGGACAACGTGGATTACTACAGGGAGGTGCTGGGACACGACAGCAGGCCACGAGAGGTCAGCACCCGCTGCAGGGTGGGAGGGGGGGCGGGGGATAAATGACCGGGTGGATGTTTCTCTGGGCGGATGGATGGGTTGGTGAATGGATGCTTCAAGTTATTTATGTATGTACTGAATGTATATATTGGTGTGGAGCAGGGCAAGAAATTTGACTTTTTTCTTCCATGCTGATCTGATTTTTAGGGGCATTTTTTGGAGGTTAGGCTTAGTTAAGTTTGATTGATCTATAAAGTAATACATTTGCATTGCATTTTGGCAAGTAAACACTCAATTTGTGCCAGTAGGATGTGTTTTATTTTAAACCAGAATAATATAGGCCTACCACATGTTCCACATTTCGTTTTCCCACACCACTCACTGTCCTCAAACAGTCCATCTTCCGCCACTCAATTGTTGAGGTTTTTTTACGATATTGGTTGTTTTGTTTTTTGTCAACTCAGCGGTTCATGTGAGGTCAGCATTTTGTCCTGCTGCTGGCTGCGTGTTGGCAACATTTTCTACTGCTTCAGGCTGTGTATTCAGTTGCTTTCTGGTCATAAACCGCTCCATTTTTCTCATCCCGAACTCACTGGGAAAACTCCTCTGGTCTTGAATCATCTATGGTGGCCCACGGGGGACAGTAGTCACATTCACACATGAATACTTGACAACAAATCAAATGTGAGCAGGGTGAAATGCAAAAACAGGTGGTCCTAATTATTGGGGACATTTTTTTACCCCCTCATTTTTAATTTCACAGGCATTTTATGAACTTTCAAGCGCACTTTTGCCCCAAGCCCCGTTAAATTCTGACCCGGATGTGGAGGATGTTTTGAAGGTTGCATGGAGTGACCATTGTGTCTATGTATGAATAGATATAACTATGGGTGGAATGGACGGATCGATGTCTGTGGTTGGATGGATGACTGACTGACTGGGTGTATGGACAAGAGTGGAGAAGTGAGGAGGAAATGAGAGAGGACAGCAGAAGAGGAGAGGAAGGAGAGAAGACAGGCAGGGGAAGGGGAAGGAGAGGAGAAGTGTGGATTTGAGAGAAGTGGAGGAGACAGGAGGCAGCAGGCTGTTTGCTGTATTTCTTGGACAACCTTGCTACTCGCCACTTGCCAAAAATTGCCTCTCAGTGTTTGCTTTTCACTTCTATATGTTCTCCATCCAGCTGGCAGTATTACGCCGATATTGCTACGTCAATGTGTGTACGACGACATATTTTTACTCTGGGCGTGTTCTTTCATTATTTCATTGCCCAAATTTGCCCCCTAGTGTTCATAACACACTGAGTAACTAGGGGTTGAACATGTGCCAACAGTAGAGAAAATGAAAATTCGCTAAGTTTAAAGGTGCTAATCATCAGCATGTTTAGCGCTGAGTGAGAAGTTGTCCTCCCTAAACCCCGGCACCTCTGACCACCTCCACTGGAAAGTCAAGCAGCTCCTTGTTTAAGTCCCACCTCCACAACCCCTCTTTTTCCTAGAAAGCCTGGTACTCATTAGAGTGAACGAGGCTCCCAGTAGGACTGTGTGAATGTGTGTGTGTGTGTGTGTCTGAGATTGCGTATGTGTGTGAGACAGAGAGAGAGAGTGAGAGAGGATGTGTTGCAGCTCATGCTCGTGTTTTTTTTACTCATAGCTTACATTTTTCTTGCCCTCAAGTCTTTCCAGCGCCGTCAGTTTACAGT